>NW_023416322.1:6777281-7464954 GCF_014108235.1 Myotis myotis
GTGTGTGTGTGCCAGTCAGATGATGACCTTGCATCCCTCCCCCTCCCACCAGCTTAGTAACTATTTGTCAACTACAATTGAGCCTGTCTTCTGTGCAGTGGGGTGGGCAAGCTCGGGGGTGCCTGACCCCTGGAGAGTGTCTGTCAGGCAGGAGAACCAAAGCTGATGAGGAAGGAGGAAGGTGAGGGCGTTGAGCTCACAGTGAGTGGTCCACTTTGCCCAATTAACACCCCTTAAAGGAGAGCCCTTTGCCCAGCCTTCCCAGGCCGTATTCCTGCTGCCCTGCCTTCCTCTGACCCCAGGTCAGGAAACCTTAGCTAAGCTTCATCATGGTGGCCCCGCGAAGCTGTCCTCATCCTCTTCTGTGGGCCACGTCTGAACTGACCTGGGGCTGTGGGAGCTGATTATGTTCCCTTTCTCCAATCTTCCTTGCAGGGGAAGGTCTGAGGCTGTTGAGGTCAGAGCTAGAGCAAAGAGCTGGTTCTGAGCAGCGGGAGCATGGCCAGAGGAGATGCCTTCCCCTGATTCTAGTGGACAGGGTGCAGGGCCTGCTGTCTGCGGTGGTGCGTTTGGGAGTGGGGTGTGGGCTGGGAGCCACTGAGCTGGGGCAGCTGTGCCGAGCTCCATATGTCCCAGTCCACTCTACAATGGGCAATCTGCGTGTTTATTCCAGCCTGCTCTCCGCCCCCACCCCTCCTACACACACACACACACACACACACACACACACACACACACACACGGATGGAGAGGGGCCCCGGGAGGGAGGGGATCACAGGGCCGAGGCTTGCAGCTCTTCTCTCGCTGGTAAAAGTTTAGAGTCACAGCCAACCTCTCTTGGACCTATAGCTTCAGTGTTGCTCAGTTTTTTTTTCTTTTTCCTTTTTTGTCTTTATTATTTTTTTAAATTATTGTGGTAAAAAACACTCCATGCAAGTTACCATGTTCAGTGTGCAGTTCAGTCGTGTTAAGTATCGTCACATGGCTGTGAAACAGAGCTCCAGAAATTCTCATTTTGCAAATCGGAAGCTCTGTGCCCATGGAACAGCACCTCCCTTCCTGCCTCCCCCCAGCCCCCGGTTACCACCGTTGTACTTTATATTTTTGTGAAAATGACTACTTAGATACCTTATTTAAGTGGAATCATGGGGTGTTTTCCTTTTTTAATCCTCACACCCGAGGACATGCTTAGAGAGAGAGAGAGAAAGGGAGAGAGGGGAGAGAGAGGAGAGAGAGAGAAACATCAATCTGTTGTCTCCCCACACGCACCCCAACTGGGGATCGAACCCGCAAGCCAGGTATGTGTCCTGACCGGGAATTGAACCGGCAACCTTTCTGTGCACTGGTCGACAACTTTCAACCAACCGAGCCACTCTGGCCAGGCTACAATAAGTCTTTTTGTGACTGGCTTCTTTCACTTAGCATCATGTCCTCAAGATTCATCTAGGTGGTATCTGTGACAGGCCCTTCTTCCTTTTTAAGGCTGAATGCTCTTTCATTGTATGTAAATGCCACTCGTTCCTAGTCATCTGTAGATGGACGTTTGGTTGCTCCCATGTCTCGGCAGCTGTAAATAATGCCGCAAGGAACGTTGGAAGGCAGATACTCACCTCTTCCCGATCCTGGTTTCAGTTATTTCCTCCTGATTTCAATTCACTTGGATATAGATCTCTATACTGTTTTCAATCGTGGTGGCAGCATTGTACAATCCCACTAACAGGGTGCAAGGGCCCCAACTTCTCCACATCCTCACACTTGTTCTTTTCTGTGTTTTCCAGAGCATCCATCCTAATGGGTGTGAGGCGCTATCTCATTGTGGTTTTGATTTGCATCTCTCTAATGACCAATCATGTTGGACTTTGCATATATTTGTTGGTCATTTGTATATCACCTTCGAAGAAATGTTTATTCAAGTCCTTTGCCTATGTATTAACCAAGTTCTTTGATCTTTTGTTGTTAGAGGGGCAGTTCTTTATAATATTCTGGATTTTCACCCCTTATCCAATAGATGATTTTTAGAAATGGTCTCCGGTTCTGTGGGTTGCCTTTTCACCCTGTTGACTGTGTCCTCTGCTGCACAAAAGTTTTTAATTTTAAGTCCTACTTGTCTAGTTTTGCTTTTGTTGCCTGTGCTTTAGGCGTCACATCTAAGAAATCATTGCCAAGTTTGATGTCATGAAACATTTTCCCTTTCTTCTAGGAGCTCTGCAGTTTTAGGTCTCACACTGAGATCTTTAATCCCTTTCTCAGATTTATCTTGCCCTACGTCCTCCTCATCCCTTCTCTTCCTTTCCCATGGCTCACTTTCCGGATTCTCTTCCTTCTTACCATCTTTCCTCCTGTTTCTGTAACAATGTGGCCACCTGCCTATCGCTCCTGCTGTCCCCCTACCCTACACCTCCCCTTTGCTTCTGCCTTCCTCCCCCACCCTTAGGTACTTCCCCCCTCCCAGCCCATCTCAAACCTTCCCGATGCCCTCCTCACCCCTGAGCTGTCCCTCCTTCCTCCCTCCCCACCAATGTCCTCTTCTCTCTTCCAGGCTCCCAACTGGAACCCTGGCCATGGACTCCTGAAGCGGTTCTGCCTTCTCTAGCTCAGTGGCAGACCCCACCACCCAAGGCCCTTCCTGCCTCTCCCACAACCAGCTCTCAGGCTCCCAGAGGGAGGGGCGGGAGGGGATCCTGATCTCACGGGGCAGGGGGCATCCATCATGATGCTCAACTCAGACGCCATGGAGCTGGACCTGCCTCCCGCCCACTCGGAGCCGGAGTCAGGCTTCAGTGACTATGGGGGCGGGGCGGGCCCTGACGCGGCTGGGCCCAGGGGGCCGGGAGGGGGCCAGACCCGGGGCCTGGAGCCAGGAGAGCCCGGCAGGAAAGACCTGCAGCACTTGAGCCGGGAGGAACGGCGGCGCAGGCGCAGGGCCACAGCCAAGTACCGCACGGCCCACGCCACGCGGGAGAGGATCCGCGTGGAGGCCTTCAACCTGGCCTTCGCTGAGCTGCGCAAGCTGCTGCCCACGCTGCCCCCGGACAAGAAGCTCTCCAAGATTGAGATCCTGCGCCTGGCCATCTGCTACATTTCCTACCTGAACCACGTGCTGGATGTCTGAAGGCGCCCGGGGCACACCCCTCCCCGGGCCCCCCCAGGTCCCTTCTCCTCGCCCACTGACTAGAACAGACACCTCTCTCCTGAGCCCTGTGCCCTGGCATGGAGCCCCCCAGGCCTGGGGTAGGGGATGATGTCCCCACGGGTCGTGACCAACCCAGCATCCCAGGGCTGCTCTCCGGGCACCTTCTCAGTGTGTGGTTGGGCCCCCGCTGTTAGAAGTGTCAGCGGGGAGGGGAGGTCGGTGTCCAGTCCTTGTTGGATTTACTAAGCTCACCACACATTGGGTCCCCCTAGCTCTCTCAAGGGCTGCTCCCTTTTCTATCCCAGGTACAGATTTCCAGAGACCCAGACACCCCCCTTCCCCCCATCCTCTTTCCACCCTGTTCCAGCGCCTCCTGCCCATGGTAGGGAGGGAACATCAGAACAGGAAGGGGTGGGCTTCTTCCTCCGAGATCTCAGTCTAGATTGGCAGAGGGGCCTGCGGAGATGACATCATCTCCGTGGCGGGGAGTCCCAGTAGCTGACATTGGGGGGAAGGCCTTCCTGTTCTCTATCTTTTTCCTGAAGATGCTGGCCTTGATCTTACTCGGTAGAGAGTGCCTTGCCCTCTCTGAGCTATTTGCTCCCCCTCCTCGGCCCCTCCCACTCCCACCTTCCCAGGTTTCTCCCTCCCTGGGTGCAGAGCTAGAGAAAGGCCAGCCTGGATCCTGGGGCAGGGGATGATGTCCCCAAACTCATCCCAGGGAATGGGTGGGCCAGAGCTCACCTCTGCTTCCTGCATCCCAGCCCACCACGAAAATGTGCAAACCACATCAGGTCCTCCCTGGGATGCAGAGGGTGCCTCAGCATGGCCCTCTGGGAATGCTCAGCTCTCCTGGTCCTAGGGCCTGTTTATCATCCCCGCCCCCCTTCCTTAAACTGCCTTCAGCAAGGGAAGTGACCCTCACCCACCCCACCTCCAGCGCTCTGCCCCCACTGCCCCTGTCACTGAGCCCCACGTGCTCACCGGAGCCTGGGGTCAGCAGTGGAACAAGGGCCCTAGGACCTGTGCAAAAGCAAGGAGCGCACTGCACTCGGCATGCTCCTCCCTCGCACCAAACTGCTAGCTCTACAAGGATATTTATTTATGTATTTATTTATTCATCTATCTATTTATTTACTTATTTATTTATAAATATTACTATTTATTGCCAAGTTGTGCACTTTGGGGTGGGTGAGGAGGTTCCTGGAAGCCCTGGCCAGGTCTCTCTTGCTTCTTCCCTGATTATTCCTTTCCCTTTCGTGCTCCTTCTGCAACTGCAGGTGTGTGTGGGGATCCCCTTTGCTCATGACACCCCATATCCCTCCTCAGAGCCATCTGTCTGTCACCCTAGTCCTCTGGGATGGTGCCCCTCCCCCAGATCCAGGGCTCCCAGTTCTTTCTCAGTTCCCTCCATTCCCAGACAACCCCACCCTGTCCTACCCGCCTCTTTTCTCTCTCCAGCCTTCCCCTAATCCCTCCCTGTTCCCTAGTACCCCCAAGAGTGGGTCCTAGGGGTCTGTGTCCTATGTCCTGTTGCATTTCCGATTTAATACAAAAGGAAAAATTAAAGTGACCTCGTTCTACCACCAGGTATGGCTTGGATCATTTGAATAGGCTGGGAAGTTGGCCCGCAGGTTATGGTAGGGTGGGCACAGTGGGTTCCAGGCCGTGACGGCTCTTCTGATGGGGCCTTGAGAGCGCAGTCTGGTGGGTAAATGAGGAGAGGAAGAAGAAGGGGTCACAGAGTAAGGAGGTGCAGAGGAAGGTGTAACACACAGGTCCCAGACCTCCCCACCTAAAGCTTCATGGACCCCCATGTTGGGCACTCATCAAGTGACACTTTCTGATCTCTCTGATGTGCTTCTGCTCCTGCTCCCAGTGGGTCTGAGAAGGAGCTGAGTGTCCCCATGGAACCCAAGTTCAACATGTATCTGTGGGTCCACGCTCCTGGGAAAAGCCATGGCATGAAACACTGCCTTCCCTGGTCTTGTCTCTAAATTGGGTCAAAATTCCTTGCAATCTCAGTTCTTGGCTCATGTTGTATCCCCTACCTCAGGATACTGGGGAGAACACAATGGACCTAGGACTAAGAGAGTAATATGGAGGATACCAGAGGAATCCTGGGCGGCGCCCGAAATCAACTTCTAGCTGAGGAAACTAAAGCCCAGAGAGGAGTAGGGCTTTGCCCAAGGTCACACAGCTACTTGTGGGCAGAGATAAAGTTCAAACCCAGGTTCTCTATGTTCTATACCAGGGGTCCTCAAACTTTTTAAACAGGGGGCCAGTTCACTGTCCCTCAGACTGTTGGAGGGCCGGAGTATAGTTTAAAAAAAACAACTATGAACAAATTCCTATGGACACTGCACATATCTTATTTTGAAGTAAAAAAACAAAACGGAAACAAATACAATATTTGTATTCGCATGTGTCCTGCGGGCCGTAGTTTGAGGACCCCTGTTCTATACCCAAGGCCCCTCTGCCTCCCTGAAATGACAGGGGGCACTTTATGGACCCCATATATTAATGGAACATGGATAAACTAGAGAGTATTCATAGTCATGTGGTCAAGAAGGCTAAAGGCCTGGAGACCGCACAGGAGGAATAGTTAAAAAACTGAGGATATGTGTCTTTACAAGGGGCAACATGCTACCCATCTTCAAATATTGAAAACAAACAAGCAAACAAACAAAAAAGAAACAAAATCAGACATTCAGTGTGGTCCCAGGAGTCAGAACCGGAACCAGTAGGTGACAGTTACAGGAGACAGATTTTACTGCAAGAAAGACTACCGCACTTGGAAGAAAAACTGCCCCGCCATGGAAGGACCAGTCTCAAGGAGGAGGGGTCCAGTGGGCAGGCAGTGACACCACCGAGCACATTCCTGCCTACATGGTCGTCAAGATCCTTTTCAAACGTGAGACCACCTGAGAAGGCTGAAGGCAGCCCGTGGGAGGGGAATTCTAAGGTGTCCTCCGTTGCTGAAGGGCGCCATTTTCATCTGTGATGAGTTCAGGATGAATGGCATCAGCAGCAAGAAGGGTCTGAGTTAGACTTCGAGAGGAGAGTTGATATCTTCCCTTCCCCATCTGAGTTAGACTGACATGTGCTCTGCCCAGAACATGACCAGAGGGAGGCCAGAGAGACTCAGAGGACTACAGGGGCAAGAGTGGGAAGGGAGCACAGAAAGCATTGCATCCGACACCTTTGTCTTTTTTTTTTTATTTAATATATTTTATTGATTTTTCACAGAGAGGAAGGGAGAGGGATAGAGAGCTGGAAACATCGATGAGAGAAACACCGATCAGCTGCCTCCTGCACACCCCGTACAGGGAATGTGCCCGCAACCAAGGTACATGCCCTTGACCGAAATCGAACCTGGGACCCCTGAGTCTGCAGGCCGACGCTCTATCCACTGAGCGAAACCGGCTAGGGCCCGACACCTTTTTCTTAAAGGCAGGTTACTGCTATCCACAAGGCTCATGGGACTCACACAGGATGGCGGGCTGGGACTAGAACCTGGTTCTTCCGTTCCTGCCCTGAGTGCTTTGTGCCTTCCCCTGCCAGCAACCATAGTCCCCCGAGTTCCCTTCCCCCCTCACTCTTCACTCTGCCAGGCTGGAAAGCAGAAGGGGTTACAGGCCCCCTCCTTAGGGATCCCTGAGGGCCTGGGGGTGGTAAGAGGTGGCAGCTGCAGCTGTTCTACTGCTAGCTGCTCCGAATTTCTTCAGATAATCAATTGGCCTCGCTGTTGTTGGGCTCTGAAGGACGGGGCGAGGAAGGAGGTGGGAAGTGAGAGGGGGAAGAGAGAGGGGGAAGGGAGAGGGACCAGGCGCTGGGAGAGACTGTCAGGGAGATGAAGTCCCAGGCTGAGGGAGAAGGGGAAAGAGAGCTCTGGGGCCAGCAGACCAGGAGAAGGGAGGAAGGGAAGGCTAGAATAGCAGGCCCTCTTGGGGCCCTCGTTTCACATCCTCCAAAACCCAGCAAGGGTGAGAGGGCCAGTGGGGTGAGGCAGGGGCAGTTTGGGGCACCAGGCAAGGAGGGTTCTGGCCCCTCCCCCTCCCTTCCTCTTCCAGTCCCTTCTCATCAGGTCATACCCCTTGCAGCTGTCCGCGCCCTCTTCCATCCCTGGCTACTGCAGGCCCTGGCCCCCCAGTCCTGTCTGTCATAATTGCTCCTCTCTGCCCTCCTTCTCAGCAACCCCCACCCCCAGTGCCAGAGCAGACAGCAGGGCCCCTGGGGTTTGAGAATGGGGTGGAGGGGACTCTTAGCCACTCCTTCCCCTCTCCCCTTACACACACACACACACACACACACACACACACACACACACGTTGTGTAGGCTGCCAGGCAGATGGCCCCTTTGTGCCCGCACAATGGAGGCCCTGCCTGTGCCCTCTTCCTCGGTTCACCCAGCTTCCTTCCTTCTCTGTCCCCATCCAGTGTCCACCTTCTCTCCCTCTCTCAGGGGTGGGGAACGCCCAGCCTCAGGGCTAGATAAGTCCTGTGAAATCATTGGGTCTGGCCCTACCAAGGCATTAGAGGTGAGTTCATTAAACGTTTGACCAAACAGGCTAATTTTGAAGTCGATGACTTTGTATGGCCCATGAATGATGGTATAAATACCCAAATGGCCCTGGACAGGAAAAAGATTCCCCACCCTTGCCTGCGGAAGGCTCCTTTTATTGCCCCCTTCCTTCATCTTTCTGCCTTTTCCTTGTGTCCTCAGATCTGCCTGTGCGAGGATAGTGAGCAGGAGAGACGCTAACAGGAGGGCCACAGCCCTCGAGTGCTAGTTTGGGGAGAGAAGGCCACCAGCCTAGAGGGAGTGGGGAAGAGGGAGGCAGTGTGGCGGGTGGCCAGCAGCAGCTACAGCAACATCGCACTAGAGCAGTGGTTCTCAACCTTCTGGCCCTTTAAATACAGTTCCTCATGTCGTGACCCAACCATAAAATTATTTTCGTTGCTACTTCATAACTGTAATGTTGCTACTGTTATGAATCGTAATGTAAATATGCAGGATGGTCTTAGGTGACCCCTGTGAAAGGGTCGTTCGACCGCCAAAGGGGTCGCGACCCACAGGTTGAGAACCACTGCCCTAGAGGGTGAGGATGCGCACACCTGCAGACAGAGCACCTGCGTGGGACTGGGCTCCACACTCGCCCTTCCTCTTGGTGCCACAATGAGCAAACCTCATGCCTCCGTGGGACTCAAACCCCTCGTCTATGAACCGAGGAAGATGATAGGACCTGCCTCACGGGTGTCAGGAGGATTGAGTGATTTCATCCTGGCGGTGCTCAGTGCAATGAGTGTTCACCAAGTGGTACCTCGGGGGCAGCAAGTCGCAGGGCCAGCCTGTCCTGCTGCCCAGCTGGTGAGCTGCACAAGGTGCTGGGCCAGGGCAGTGAAGGGGCCTGACATACAGCCCTTCTCCACCAGACCAGTCGTGCACTAGCGAGGATTCATGTCCCCCCAAGAGGTGGCCCTCGCCTCGAGCCCCTCATGTGGGGTCCTGAGCATCAGTCACAAGTCCAACGGAAAGTTCACGAGTCCTGAACACCGTGGGAACCTAGGAAGTGGGAGGGGACAATAAGCTATGGGAACACCAGAGGGGAAGGTCCCGCAGTTCAGTGTTCGCTGGAAAGTTGGGGAGAACCAAACTATGAAATCTGCTAAACTGAGGATGGACAAACTACAGCTGAGGAGACACATGAGTGCTGGAAAAACAGGAAAGGAGGGAGAGCTGGGTGGGAGATGTGATCACAAAGTCCTATTGATCCAAGGACTCTGGTCCTTGCTCCGCCTCCAGGTTCTGTGAGCCTCTGGTCCGATTATTGCTTGTTGGACACTGCCGCCTGCTGGCCGCACGCAGAGACGTTCTCACTCTTACCCCTTTCTGGCTGGGAGCTGCTAAGAAACCTAAAGAGAAGACCCTCTGGGGACGGAGGGTGAAGGAGATGTAGGGGAACCTGTCACCCAGAGTTTTTGTGGGAGGTTTCTTGAAGGTGAATGAGGGCTGATTGCTGACTCGGGGTAACTAGAGACCAGAATTCTTAGGTGTTCATTTACATATGTTAACGGCCTATAATTTTCAGATTGATTTTTCCCCTGCCTTTGTCCATTTCATTTGGGGTGTGTGTGTGTGTGTGTGTGTGTGTGTGCTATTTCTGGAGATGCTTGCCTCCTTCTGTGGTTGCTGTGTGTGCCTACATCAGTGTGTTGTTTTTTGTTTTTTAAAAATATATTTTATTGATTTTTTACAGAGAGGAAGGGAGAAGGATAGAGAATTAGAAACATCGATGACAGAGAAACATCGATCAGCTGCCTCCTGCACACTCCCCACTGGGGATGTGCCCGCAACCTTGGTACATGCCCTTGACCGGAATCGAACCTGGGACCCTTGAGTCCGCAGGCTGATGCTCTATCCACTGAGCCAAACCAGTTAGGGCCAGTGTGTTGTTTTTGTGTCCTTTTTTATGTAGGAATCTGAGTGACAGCTGTCACGCTGGAAACTTTCATTTTCTCTCCCACAGAAGCCCTTTCCTTCTCTCTAGGTTGTACTTCTGCCTCCCAGGGCTATTTACAAGGTACAGCCCTGGGCTGGCTTCTGCCCCACTCTGGCCACTCTAAGCTCAGAGCCTTGCTTCACTCTGACCTGGGACTCTTGGACACCCCCCACACACACCTCAGAAGGGCCTCCAACTTGGTTCCCAAGTGAAGCAAGAGGAGACGGAGGGCCCTCAGATAAGAGCCTCTTTGTTACTGTCCTCCCTTTTATCCTTCCTGGCACTTAAACCCCAGCTCTCTCCTTTCAGAGCCTTGTAGCTGCCTCCTTCATTACTCAGCCCCATTTCAGTCAATGCACTATACATTCATTGAGTAGCCAGTGTGTGCCAGGCACTGTTCTAGGTTCTGAAGTGCAGGCCCAGGCTCTCCTCAGACATGTAAACACATTACTTTTTTTGACAGTGAATAGCACACAAGGAAGAGAAGTCATGCACGGAAGGAAAGATAAACTTCAAGGGAGTGCTGATGAGGGAGGGAGCAGGCAAAACCCGAGTTGGGCTGTGAAGAACAATAGCACTTTGCCCTGGCTGGGGAGCTCCATTGTCCTGATATACCAAGGTTGCGGGTTTGATCCCTGGTCAGGGCACAAAAAGAATCAACCAATGAATGAATAAATAAGTGGAACAATAAATCGATGTCTATCTCTCTCTCACTAAAATCAATAAATTAACAAACAAACAAAAAAAGAAGGTTGATAGGAGTTTGCCAGGTCTGCAAAGGTGCTTGCAGAGAATTCTGTGGAGTGCTATCAAGACCCTCCTTCCCAAATTCCCTCCTTCACTGGACAGGGGCACTTCCGTCCTCAGCTGCAGGAGTGTCGACTCACAGCGAACCATCTCAGCTTGAGATTCCCTGTGGGATTACCAGAGGCCTCTGCTGCCATTGCATTGCATTTCAGCTTTCCTCTCTGTTTAATCCAGCTTCTGCACCCTTAGTAGATGTCCCCAGGAGCCTGCCCAAGACCACTCTCCTGGATACAATCTCAGGTTGCAAGAATCCCAAGGAACCTTACCCAAGAGTGTGATATTCCTGGTAGAAGGCACTGTAAGGATGAAAGCCTGGAGGCCCGAGGAGTCTTGGTGAGCGCGAGAGCACTGTAAGCAGTTTGATAGTGTTAGGACATAAATGCAGGAGGCTGATGGGGTAGGAAAGTGATGGAGAATGGCCTAAGAGGTAAGCATGTGGAGAATGGCCGGGAGAGGCATTGTATGCTATGCTAGGAGCTTGCACTTTGCCACATAGTGATGGGAAGCCAGCGGTTGTTCTTCAGTAGAGTAGCTGAACACCAACAGATTTACATGTGAGAACTGTCACTTTAAGGGCAGTTCAGAAGATAGACAAGTGAAGGTAAGATCTGCACAGGGGACAGTTTTAGGAAGCCATTGCAAGGTCACCTGAGAGAAGGAAAGACTCTGTCCAGGCAGTGGCAGTGGGAATGGAGAAAAGAGGACAGATTTAGAAAAGCTATTTATTTATTATTTTTTTAAAAATATGTTTTTATTGATTTCAGCTAGGAAGGGAGAGAGAGAGATAGAAACATCAGTGATGAGAATCATTGATTGCCTGCCTCCTGCATGCCCCCTACTGGGGATTGAGCCCGCAACCCAGGCATGTGCCCTTGCCTGGAATTGAACTGGGAACCTTCAGTCTACAGGCCAACACTCTATCCACTGAGCCAAACCAGTTAGGGCAGTAAAGCTATTTAAATGGTAGATTCAACTGGATTTGGCAATTGATTAAACATAGTAGGCTAGAAGAGAACTCCCAGGTTTCTGACCTGAAAGCCTGAATAAACAGGGGGGGCCACATTCCAAAATAGGCAATATAGGAGGAGAAAGGGTGTGGGGAATTGTAGGGGTGATGGCAGCAGTGGTGACGTCATAAGACCTGAGTGAGAACGGTTGTTCTTTCCCTTGGGACTGTCCAGAAGGAAGCTGGCTCTCCAGGTTTGAGATGAAGAGTTGGGCCTCTCTACTAGGACTTTCCCAGGAATTTCCACATTTCCCCAAACTGGACTCCTCATTCCCTCCTCCCCCAGCCTCACTTTTCCCTTGGTGTCCCTCAGCTGAGTACACAGCATCATCAGCATCCAACTGCCCTGCCTATCGCACTTTTCTTTCCCTCGCTCTCACCTCCAATCCTTCATCAACACCTATTTATTTTGCTTCTAAATGTGACTTGGAACTATTTCTGTATTTCCATCTGTAGACTCCTGATTTCCTTTGCTGGCGCTGTTGCAGTTGCTGAGCTGGTCTCCCTGATTCCTGATTAAGCGCCCTTAAATTGGCCCTCCAGAGTAACCCTCCCAAAAGGCAAATTCGACTGGGACAGTTCTTTACTGAAGTTCTTTTATTGGCTCCCCATTCTTTCTAGAATAAAATCCAAATTCCTCAACATGGGTAAATGTTCCTTTATGGTGCAGCTCCAGCCCATCTTTCCAGCCCCACCTTTCGTCAAGATGCAGATCTCCTCCTCCAGGACACCTCCCGATTTGGTGTGCCCTTCTATACCCCCTTGCTTGGCTACTCCTGGGTATAGAGGAGTGCCCATCAGTGTGTAAGTGTGTGTGTATGGAGGGACCTGGAGAGTACTGTGAAATACTGGCTAAGTGAAATAAGCCAGTCAGAGCCCCCTTAGCTTTCTTTGAATTGTACTGAAATCATCGAGTTTCAGTGTGACCGGGGACGAGTTACTTAAAAATCTCTGAGCATTTGTTTCCTCATCAGAGACAAAATATGTACAGGGGCATGCATTTAAAATTGCACTGTGGCCCTGGCCTGTGTGGCTCAGTGGGTTGGGCATCATCCCTTGCACCAGAAGGTTGCCGGCTGGATTCCAAGTCAAGGGCATATGCCAGGGCTGAAGGCTTGATCCCAGGTAGGGGCGTGCAGGAGACAGCCAATCAATGTTGTGCTCTCACATTGATGTTTCTTTCTCTCCTCCTTTCCTCTCTCTCTCAAAATCAATAAATGATTCTTTAAAAAAAGTAAAAATAATAAAATAAAATTGTATTATATATTTACTGTTAGACTTTGTTTACCTTAATATGTACTGCTCCTTACTTTCCTTTAACAATACATTATAAACATCTTTTTATATCTGCATAAGTGGACTAACTTCACTTTTTAAACTTTTGCATAGGACATATGTGTTGTAACTTATATAACCACCCTCCTGCTGATGAACACTTAAATTAATTCCAATCTTTTGTTACTAGCAATGCTGCAGGGCACATTATTCTACGCATATACAGTTTTTATACACTTATGTGAGCATTTTTGGAGGATATATACTTAGAATTGTTGGATTAAAGAGAATGTGCATTATGCCCGCACCGGTTTGGCTCAGTGGATAGAGCATTGGCCTGCGGACTCAGGGGTCCCGGGTTTGATTCCGGTCGGGGGCCTGTGCCTTGGTTGTGGGCACATCCTCAGTGAGACATGTGCAGGAGGCAGCTGATCGATGTTTCTCGCTCATCGATGTTTCTAACTCTCTATCCCTCTCCCTTCCTCTCTGTAAAAAATCAATAAAATATATTATTAAAAAAAAAAGAGAATGTGCATTTAAAATTTTGATAGGCACTTCCAAAATGCGCTCTAAATGGTCTTTATCAAAATACACTATTTCCAGCCACACATTTCTACACACACCCTTTATAGGAATGGATATCAGCATTAGTTTTAAATTTTTCTCCAATTTGATGGGCAAAAAAAAAGAAAAACAACCAAAATTTTTAATAAGAATTTTTCTTATTATTTGAGGTTGACTATAATAATAGTATATGCTTATTATATGTTTGTATTTCTTCTGTGAATTGTATATTCATATCTCTGGCCTATTGAAAAAATTGTTTCATTTATTCTATTTTTACTTTATGCAGTACTTTTTCTTTTAAAATTGTGGTTTATTTTAAGTAAAACGAAAGTGTTTTTCATCTTCACAAAATTGAGCTACTATGATTAATACTATGTGGCACATTAAATAATTGGACCATGCTTCCCTTTAAAAAAAATATTTTTATTGATTTCAGAGAGGAAGGGAGAGGGAGAGAGAGATAGAAACATCAATGATGAGAAAGAATCATTGATCATTGATCGGCTGCCTCCTGCATAAGCATGTGCCCTGACCAGGTATCAAACCATGACCTCTGGTTCATAGGTCGATGCTCAGCCACTGAGACACACAGGCCAGGATTTATTTATTTTTTAAATCTTTATTTTTGAAAGTATTACATATACCCCCCCCCACTGACCCCTTTTAAGCCACCCCCTGCTCCAAGCCTTCACCACCCTATTATCTGTGTCCATGGGTTATCCATATATGCATACAAGTTCTTTGGGTGATCTCTTCCCACCCACCTACCCATCCCCACCTTTCCTCTGAGATTCAACAGTCTGTTGCATGCTTCTATGTCTCTGGATCTATTTTGTTCATCAGTTTATTTTATTCATTAAATTCTACACATGAGTGAGATCATGTGATACTTGTCTTTCTCTGACTGGCTTATTTCACTTAGCATAATACTCTCCAGGTCCTTCCATGCTGTCTCAAAGGGTAATAGATCCTTCTTTTTTTTTTTTTTTTTTTTTTTTTTTTACTGCTGCATAGTATTCCCTGGTGTAAATGTACCACAGCTTTTTTATCCACTCATCTACTGATGGGCACTTGGGCTGTTTCCAGATCTTAGCTATTGTAAATAATGCTGCTATGAACACAGGGGTACATACTTTCTGATCGGCGTTTTGGGTTTCTTACAATCTATTCCTAGAAGTGGGATTGCTGGGTCCAATGGCAGTTCCATATTTAATTTTTTTTGCGGGAACTCCATATTGTTTTCCATAATGGCTGCACCAGTCTGCATTCCCACCAGCAGTGCACAAGGGTTCCCTTTTCTCCACATCCTCGCCGGCACATGTCATTTGTTGATTTGTTGATGGTAGCCATTCTGACAGGTGTGAGATGATGTCTGAGATTTTGCTGCCTATGGTTTCTTTTAGGATTTTTATGGCTTCACGACTTACATTTAATCTTTTATCCACTTTGAGTTTATTCTTGTGTATGGTGTAAGTTGGTAGTCTAGTCATGCTTCCCTTTTGTTGCTTCATCTCTTCTCACCCCTGATCCTGATTTCCTTGCCACCCTTCCCAGAGCCATCTACTCTTTTATTTAGTGCACATCTTTGAATCTCTTTTTAATTTGTTTATTTACACACACACACACACACACACACATCCATGAGCAATACATTATACCATTTTGCATGTTTTACATTTCAGGATAATATTGTGATGTACATATCATTTTGTTTCTTTTCCTTTTTACTAAATATTGTGTTTTAAGATTATGTTATGCTTTAATACATGAGATTGAATTTAAAGCATAGTATGTGGATTAGTTCAGTTTTATCTATATATGCCATATGTTCATTTCACTATGTATTTATCATATAAGATTTCCCCCAATTCTTTGCTGCAATGAGGACCCTTGAATATGTCATTTTATATATCCTTTGGAGGGTTATTTTGTTGTCTGCTTTCACTACTCCTATTCAACATAGTACTGGAAGTCCTAGCCACAATAGTCAGACAAGAATAATAATAAAAGGCATCCAAATTAGAAAGGAAGAAGTAACACTGTCATTATTTGCAGATGGCATGATATTGTACCCAGAAAACCCTAAAGACCCCACCTAGATCTAATAAATGAATTTGGCAAAGTAGCAGAATACAAAATTAACATCCGGAAGTCAATGGCATTATTATACACCAATAATAAACTCTCAGAAAGAGAAACTAAAATAAAATATCCCATTTATCATTGTAACAAATAAAAGCCCAAGATACCTGGGAATAAACATAACCAAGGAAGTAAACAACTTATATTCAGAAAACTATAGGACATTGAAAAATGAAACAGAGGAAGATAAAACAAGTGGAAGTGTATACCATGTTCATGGGTTGGAAGAGTTAACATCATTAACATGTCCATACAACCCTAAGCAATCTATAGATTCAATGCAATCCCTCCTAAAATACCATCGGCATATTTCATAGATCTAGAACAAATATTCCAAAAATTTACATGGAACCAAAAAAGACCCTGAATAGCTGCAGCAATCTTGAGAAAGAAGAACAAAGTTGGAGGAATCACAATACCAGATATCAAACTATACTACAAAGCCACTATAATAAAAATAGGCTGGTACTGGCAGTAGAACAGAACAGAAATTGACCCATGACATTATGGCCAATTAATATTTGACAAAGGAGGCAAGAGAACATAATGTATTAAGGACAGTCTTGTCAATAAATGGTGGTGGAAAACTTTGACAGATTCATGCAGGAAAAAAAAAAAGAAAAGAAAAGAAACTAGACTACCAACTTACACGGTACACAAGAATAAACTCAAAAAAGATAAAGTACTTAAATGTAAGTCATGAAACCATAAAAATCCTAGAAGAAAACATAGGCAGTAAAATATCAGAAATCTCACGAAGCAGAATTTTTGCTGATACATCTCCTAGGGCAAGAGAAACAAAGGAAAAAATAAACAAATGGGACTACATCAAACTAAATAGCTTTTGCAAGGCAAAATAAACCATCCTCAAAATGTAAAGGGGACCCACTGTATGGTAGAACTTTTTCACCAATGATACATGTAATAAAGGGGTAATTTCCAAACTATGGGGTGTCCCCCCAAATGCATAAACACAATGATTGTAGATTCTATTATATTTTAAAAATGAAACATATTTTAATAAGCACTGCCTTTATAATTATTCAAAGTGTGTATACATTTTTGGGGACATCCTGTATATAAAGAATTCATACAACTCAACAAAAGGAAGACAAACAATCCAATTTTAAAATGGGCAAAGGACCTTAAATAGACATTTCTTCAAAGAGGACATACAGATGGCCAATAGACATATAAAAAAATGCTCAACGTCACTAATCATCAGAAAGATACAGATTAAAACTACAATGAGGTATCACCTCATACCTGTCAGAATGGCTACCATCAATAATAAATCAATAAACAACAAGTGCTGGCGAGGATGTGGGGACAAGGGAACCCTAGTACACTGTTGGTGGGAATGCAGACTGGTGCAGCCATTATGGAAAAACAGTATGGAGTTTCCTCAAAATATTAAAAAATGGAACTGCCACTTGGCCCAGCAATCCCACTTCTGGGAATATATCCTAAAAACCCTGAAACACCAATTAGAAAGTATGTGTGCACCCCTATGTTCATAGCAGTGTTATTTATAATAGCTAAGATCTGAAAATAGCCCAAGTTTCCATCAGTAGATGAGTGAATAAAAAAGCAGTAATACATTTACACAATGGAATACTATGCAGCAGTAAAAAATAAGAATCTCTTACCCTTTGATACAGCATGGATGGACAGCATGGAGATTATGAGGCTAAGCTAAATAAGCCAGTTAGAGAAAGATAAATAACACATGGATCTCACTTATTCGTGGAATCTATGAACAAAATAAACTGATGAACGAAATAGGTCCAGAGACATGGAAGCATGGAACAGACTGATAGATCTCGGAGGGAAAGAAGGGGCGGGAAGAGGTTAACCAAAGAACTTACATATGCATAGCCCATGGACACAGATAATAGTGCAGTGAAGACCTGGGGTGGGGTGGGGGCCAGGTGGAGGGGGAGAAAGTGTGGTAAAACGGGAAACATCTGTAGTCCTCTCAACAATAAAAATAAACTTAAAGAATAAAAAATAATAAAATATGGTAAGAGAAGTCCAGAGAAAGAATTGGGATTTCAGAGAAGGGAGAGATGAGACCAAAATGGTGGTTTCATAAATGGCTTAAGAGAGAACATACGCCGAAACTGGTTTGGCTCAGTGGATAGAGCGTCGGCCTGCAGACTGAAGGGTCCCAGGTTCAATTCCGGTCAAGCGCATGTACCTGGGTTGCGGGCACATCTCCAGTAGGAGATGTGCAGGAGGCAGCTGATCAATGTTTCTCTCTCATCGATGTTTCTAACTCTCTATCTCTCTCCCTTCCTCTCTGTAAAAAATCAATAAAATATATTTTTTAAAAAAATGAAGAGAGAACATACCATTTGACGTGGACCTTGAAGTATTTTGGGTAAGGGTGATGGTGAATGGAAGGCACACCGCATAGAGGGAGCAGGATAAACAGATGGGATGGAAGCAGGAAATATATGCTTGGTTGAGGGACTAATAGAGTGTCCAGAGGGTCTAGGGAAGAATGGAGGAGAAGATGTGGAAGATCCTTGTGTTTTTGCCAGCTTTCTGTAAACATCCTCACCTTAATGGCCTGTAGACATGTGATGTTACAGAAAACCAGAGAAAAACCAAGCAACGCTTAGAGAAATGGAGTTACACTGTTTTATTACGCCGGGGGCTCAGAGGAACATGTCTGTCTCTCAAATTCTGAGCACCAGCAACAAGCAGGAGTTTTCTTTTTATAGAAGAGCCCTATGTATGTTTAGTAGATATCTTGCAGAAACCTGTGGCCTTGAGCACAACATAGTTCTATTCAATTAAAAAACAACAACACCTGGGCCCTGACCAGTTTGGCTCAGTGGATAGAGCGTCGGCCTGTGGACTGAAGGGGCCCAGGTTCGATTCTGGCCAAGGGCATGTACCTTGGTTGCGGGCACATCCCCAGTAGGAGGTGTGCAGGAGGCAGGTGATCGATGTTTCTCTCTCATCGATGTTTCTAACTGTCTATCTCTCTCCCTGCCTCTCTGTAAAAAATCAATAAAATATATTTAAAAAAATACCCTGGCATGAGAGTATGGGAGTATCAGTCCCTTACATTAGATGACTAGCCTACAAGGTCAGACAGCTAAGCTTATCTTTCCTATTATTCAAGTAAGCTAAAAAGCAAAGTTAAGTTACAGAATTAGGGACCATCTAAAAATAGCAGAGTTGACTCACAGAAAAGGCACTATTCAAAAAGCAGAGAATTTCAAATAGCAGTTTTACAAAATAGAGGTTACTATTCTTCAGGTTGACACTACAGTTTGGTTTTATGTCTCTGGGAAGGCTCTACATGTTGGGAAAGTTCAACTTAAAGTGTTATAGGAAGGATTCGCTTTTTAGCCTTCTCACTAAGACACCCGTCAAACCAAACATGTGATTTGCCCTTCAAACCTACTCTCCCTCAGGAGCCCTAATTTTATGTGTGGCATCACCATCTTCCTTGAGATCTATGCAGAAGACTTAGAGTCATTTTATATGCCTCTTTGTTTCTTAACTCTGACACCTGCAGGCTGCCTCTCAAATTTGCACTTTCTTTTCTATGCCCCTCATCTTGGATCCTGCTCACTCACTCTCTCACCCTCTCAACTTTTGCATTATCCTTGTCACTGATCTCTTCATTTCTAGACTCTTCTGCCCTCAAACCATCCCTCACTCAGTCACCAGCTCCTTGTGTCCCCTGAAAATGGGTGTGAAATTCTATATGCATTTTTCTGGAGGGAGCTTATAGCTTTCATCAAAGTCTCAAAGAGAGCCACAGTCCACAAAAAGCTAAGAGTCACTGCTCTGTGCCTTTATTTCTTTTAAAAAATATATTTCTTCCAGTCTCAAAATGCTATTATTTTATTATCTATAAGCAGATTCCTTTAATCTCAGATATTCTACGGTGCATCTCCTCTCAGTCTCTTCTCTCTTTTGTTTCACAAGACAAACATTTACTGTTGTACGCCATTCACTGAGCCAATTTCTGGATCTAGAAAGATAAATAAAGCATTGTTCCTTCCATTTCAGAAGCTCACAGACCAGCTGGGCAGACGTATGTAAATAAGAAATTACCATACAATGTCATTAAAATTGCAGATCTCTGGGAGCACAAAGAAGGCTGGGGGTGGGGGCGTAATCAAACTTGGCTTGAAAGAGTTAGGGAGTCAAAGAGGAGACCACAGCTAACTCTTAAAGGATGAACAGAACTTTCTAGGCAGAGAAGGAGGGTGATGACATTTCAGGCAAAGAAAACACCACATGAAGGCAGAGACAGTAATAGAGCCCTAAGTTAGCAGAACAACCCGTAGATGAGCACAGTTTGCATGTGTGTTGAATGCTCAGACTTTGAATGCACAGGGTGTAACAAAAGATGAGGCTGGAGGGGAAAGTGAGTCAGGTACCGGAAGTCCTTTTATCCAGCATCAAGAAGTTTTGGGTTTATCTTGTAGACAGAGGGGAGCCGTTGAATTGTTTTAGGCAAGAGAGTGACAGTCTGATTATTCCTTCAGAACAGATAGATTGGAAGGGAATGATGCAAGTTTGGAAGTGAAAAATGTCTGAATGAACCAAGGGGAGGGATTGGTGGTGAAGGGAAGGTAATGTGTTCCCTTTAAAACTATTACGTTTGGAGAACCCAGAGAATAGCCAAGTTAAAATGTCCAGTGGGAAGTTGGAAATATGAGTCTGATGATCAGAAGAGAGATCTAGATTTAGGAGCGTTAATAAGTAGGCACTGAATGTAGCCCCGGGAAAGAATGACATTACTTTGGGAGGCCATGTAGGATGAGGAGCTAAGAGGCCAAAGGCCGAATTCTGGGAAATATCAATATTTGACGTCAGGAGGAGGAATGATATTGAAAGCATAGCTAGGTTGCAAGAAGCTGAGGAGTGAAGGATGGTGATGAGTAATCTACTCTTTTAAGAAGGTTGAATGGGAAGAATAGGAAAGAGAGGAGAGAGGTATTTTGTTTTGTTACACCTGCTAGTTGAAGATGAGTGAAGAGGTAGAAGTTAGATATAGGAGAGATTGGGGGCAATGAGGGATGTGTGTGTGTGTGGTGGGGAGGGGTACTTGTTCTGTCCAGAAAGGAGGAAGGGAATCAGAGTTTGATTTATTAATTCTCACATTAGAATCACTAAGGTAACTTTTGAAAAAATGTCAGTAGCTGGACTGGACCTCGGAAGTTTCTGGTTTAATTAATCTGGGATGTGTCCTGGGCATGGGTATATTTTCAAAGCTTCCCAGGTGATTAAAATCTGCAGTTAAGGTTGAAAACCACTGGTTAATTGTAGGGAACTTTCTAGATTGGTGATAATGGGATGGGATTTGAGTAAGCTCACACTTAATACAGTTTGGATGAAGAGGGAGTGGTAAAGGTTTGAGAAGTAATGTCATCATTTCCCGTGGCTGCATTCAGTGCTTACTTAGTAATGCTCTAAATCTGGAGGGATGAGAAGGACAAGGAAGTTAGCGGGGAAGTGAACTGTTACTTAGTGACTTGTATGGACTATTAATGCAGAAATGAATGAGGCTCGGTTCTGTTCTCAGAGAGATCAGGAGCTTATGTGAGGGAGAAGCACCTCACAGCAACCTGCTGACATCACAGAGTTCTTAACTAGTTAAGGGTACTTTTTCTCTATTTTATTTCGTTTTTTAAAAAAATATATATATTATTGATTTCAGACAGGAAGGGAGAGAGAGAAGGAGAGAGGGAGAGAGAGAGAGAGAGAGAGAGAGAGAGAGAGAGAGAGAGAGAGAGAGAAGAAACATCATCAATCAGCTGCCTCCCACAGGCCCCACACTGGCGATTGAGCCCATAACCGGGGCATGTGCCCTGACCTGGAATCAAGCTGTGACCTCCTTGTTCATAGATAGACACTCAATCACTGAGCCACACCGGCCGGGTTTATTTTCTTTTTTATTAACAGTGAAACAGAAGAACCAAGATGGCGGCATAGGTTAACGCTGGAGTTTGCTGCCTTGAACAACTACTTCAAAAGTGAAACCAAAAAACGGAAGGGACATCACCCAGAACCACAGGAACGCTGGCTGAGTGGAAGTCCTACAACTAGGAGGAAAGAGAAACGCATACGGACACTCAGAGGAGGCGCAGTGCTGAAGTCAAATTCTGAGGTGCGGAGTGCGCTGAGTGGGCTGGCGGCGGAGGGCGCGGTTGGCGTTTTCAATCGGGAGGGAGTCGCAGACTCTGAGCTCCAGATACAGGCAAGTCTTTAGGGACCCAGACTCAAACGGGAGAAGCGGGACTGTCTGGCTTCGGTCAGAGCGAGTGCAGCTTTCTCTCTGAGCTTTGCAGCGGTTGCTGGGACTCAGAGAGGCAGTGCCCCTGGGGACAGGACTGAGAGCCGCCATAACTGCTCTCTCCAGCCCACCTTGTTGATCCTGTGCGACCCGCCCCGCCCAAGCCCTGCACACAGGCATTTGCCGGATAGCCTCAGGCAAAGGCTAGATTAGCACCTCCCTAGAGGACAGAAGTTCCCTCACTGCTGACACAGCTGATTCTCATAGCCACTTGGCCTGGAGGTCAAACCCTCCCTGGTATTAGCTACAACAATCAAGGTTTAACTATAAGACTGCGCACAAAGACCACTAGGGGGTGCACCAAGGAAGCACAACAAAATGCAGAGACAAAGAAACAGGACAAAATTGTCAATGGAAGATATAGAGTTCAGAACCACACTTTTAAGGTCTCTCAAGAACTGTTTAGAAGCCGCCGATAAACTTAATGAGATCTACAAGAAAACTAATGAGACCCTCGATCTTATATTGGGGAACCAACTAGAAATTAAGCATACACGGACTGAAATAACGAATATTATACAGACTCCCGACAGCAGACCAGAGGAGCGCAAGAATCAAGTCAATGATTTGAAATGCGAGGAAGCAAAAAACACCCAACTGGAAAAGCAAAATGAAAAAAGAATCCAAAAATGCGAGGACAGTGTAAGGAGCCTCTGGGACAGCTTCAAGCGTACCAACATCAGAATTATAGGGGTGCCAGAAGATGAGAGAGAGCAAGATATTGAAAACCTATTTGAAGAAATAATGACAGAAAACTTCCCCCACCTGGTGAAAGAAATGGACTTACAGGTGCAAGAAGCGCGGAGAACCCCAAACAAAAGGAATCCAAAGAGGACCACACCAAGACACATCATAATTAAAATGCCAAGAGCAAAAGATAAAGAGAGAATCCTAAAAGCAGCAAGAGAAAGAAACTCAGTTACCTACAAGGGAATACCCATACGACTGTCAGCTGATTTCTCAACAGAAACTTTGCAGGCCAGAAGGGAGTGGCAAGAAATATTCAAAGTGATGAATACCAAGAACCTACAACCAAGATTACTTTATCCAGCAAAGCTATCATTCAGAATTGAAGGTCAGATAAAGAGCTTCACAGATAAGGAAAAGCTAAAGGAGTTCATCACCACCAAACCAGGATTATATGAAATGCTGAAAGGTATCCTTTAAGAAGAGGAAGAGGAAGAAAAAGGTAAAGATACAAATTATGAACAACAAATATGCATCTATCAACAAGTGAATCTAAGAATCAAGTGAATAAATAATCTGATGAACAGAATGAACTGGTGGTTATAATAGAATCAGGGACGTAGAAAGGGAATGGACTGACTATTCTTGGTGGGGAAAGGGGTGTGGGAGATGCGGGAAGAGACTGGACAAAAATCGTGCACCTATGGATGAGGACAGTGGGTGGGGAGTGAGGGCGGAGGGTGGGGCGGGAACTGGGAGGAGGGGAGTTCTGGGGGGAAAAAAGAGGAACAAATGTAATAATCTGAACAATAAAGATTTAATTAAAAACAAACAAACAAACAAAAAAACAGTGAAACAAAATCCAGTTGCTCCAAAGTATAGATTTGATCTAACACTTGTAACGTTGGAGAACCATTAAATCAAACTCTGATTCGCGTCCTCCTTTCTTGACAGAATAAGTGCCCCCCACATCCCTCATGTCCCCAGTCTCTCCTATAGATTTGATCTGACACTTGTAAACAGTCTTTTTAAAAAAGTGGGTGCTGGGGAAAGAGCTCAAAGGCCATGGGAGATGGAACTGTCCCCGGTTTTATCTGCAGGCTGCAAAAGGATGGTGGCTCTGGCCTGGGGTCTGGGTCCATTGCTAGGTTCACCCGAACCTGGGAGTGGCTGAAGTGGCTAATCACTCACATTACAAACTGTGATGGCCCCCCTGCCTGGGTGTGAAGCGTCTATGTTTGAGGAAGGCACCAAGGATTCCCCTTCTCAGCAGCGGTGCTGGGGAAGGGAATTACTTTCCACCAGAGCAGAAGACCTAACCTTTGCCACTGTGGCCTGGGCCTGACTTACAGGAACAGCTTCATCTGCACAGGAAACCCCTGGAGAGCGTCCATTGCCACTCCTGAGCCCTTTGCATCTTTCCCAGGAGACTCAAGTGTCCAGCGCAGCCTCTGCTCTGCCTGTTCCGGCCCAGCAGCCTCAGGCCCGTGAGCTGGTGAGGAGCTGAGAAAGCGTTTATGGAGGGCCCTGACTCTTGGCTAGGAGCCCCCTTCCTTGAACAAGACTCCCGAAAGCATTAGGAATCCCCTTGGCATGGAACACAGAGGGGAAGTTTGATTGGGAGTTGACTGGGGCATTATGGGTATGTGGAGGGAGTTCCTTCTGCTACCTTGTTCGTTCCATTTTATATACAGGAATTGTGGCTCTTAGAGACTGAGAAAGCTGCCCACGTCCTCAAAGCTAGGAGCTGCACATTCCAAGTTCAATCTGTTCCATGATGTTGTCCGTCAGGCTCCTGACCCCCCTCTGTCACTAAAGGTGGGCCCCCTTGAGAAAATCCTGGTTAGATGTCACCTCAGTGCCTACCAGCTTCCTGAAGAATTAGGCTAGCTCCCTTGGGCCCTGGGGCACATGAGCTTCTTCTTGGGTCTCTATTTTCCCCAGTTCTGTGAATTAAGAATGTGTAAGATCGCCCTAACTGGTTTGGCTCAGTGGATAGAGCGTCGGCCTGCGGATACAAGGGTCCCAGTTTCGATTCCGGTCAAGGGCATGTACCTTGGTTGCGGGCACATCCCAGTAGGAGGTGTGCAGGAGGCAGCTGATCAATGTTTCTCTCTTATCGAGGTTTCTAACTCTCTATCCCTCTCCCTTCCTCTCTGTAAAAAATCAATAAAATATATATATATATATATTTAAATGTATATTTTATTGATTTTTCACAGAGAGGGAAGGAGAGGGATAGAGAGTTAGAAATAGCGATGAGAGAGAAACATTGATCAGCTGCCTCCTGCACACCCCCTACTGGGGATGTGCCCGCAACCAAGGTACATGCCCTTGACCGGAATCGAACCTGGGACCTTTCAGTCCGCAGGCCGACGCTCTATCCACTGAGCCAAACCAGTTAGGGCAATAAAATATATTTTTAAAAAAAGAAGAATGTGTAAGATCACTCTAGCCCAGCGGTTCTCAACCTGTGGGTCGCGACCCCTTTGGCAGTCGAACGACCCTTTCACAGGGGTCGCCTAAGACCATCCTGTATATCAGATATTTACATTCATAACAGTAACAACATTACAGTTATGAAGTAGCAACAAAAATAATTTTATGGTTGGGTCACAACATGAGGAACTGTATTTAAAGGGCCAGAAGGTTGAGAACCACTGCTCTAGCCAGTTTGGCTCAGTGGATAGAATGTGGGCCTGTGAACCAAAGGGTCCCGGGTTCGATCCGGGTCAAGGGCATGCACCTCGGTTGCAGGTTCCTTCCCAGGTTGCAGGCTCCTCCCCAGCCCCGGCCCTGGTCAAGGGTTGTGCAGAAGGTAACCAATCGATGTGTTTCTGTCGCATCGATGTTTCTATCTGTCTTTCCCTCTCTCTTCCATTCTCTAAAAATCAATGGAAAAATATCCTCGGGTGAGAATTAAAAAAAATTTTTTTTAAATTGATTTCAGAAAGGAAGGAAGAGGGAGAAAGATTGAAATATCAATGATGAGAGAGAATCATTGATCAGCTGCCTCCTGCACGCCCACCACTGGATATCGAACCCGAAACCCAAATGGGCCCTTGACTGGAACCGAACCCGGGACCCTTCAGTCTGCAGGCCGACGCTCTATCCACTGAGCCAAACTGGCTAGGGCCTCGGATGAGAATAAAAAAAAAAAGAATTTGTAAGATTCAGGGGGTTTGCATCCTGGTGGTGTGGGTGGAAGGCAGTCCAGAGAATTGCTGCATGGCACACATCTGACCAATCATATTTCATTTTGGACCTCTCCTCTGTAATCCAAAGGTTTTGTTACAAAGATATAATTGAAAGCTCCCCATCTCACCATCAGAGAAGAAAAAGGGGAGACCAAGCTTATTCCAGCTTGTTGCCTGGTATCTGCTGACATCTTGACTAGGTTTTGAGCTCTATCTGGGGCCAGCCTACGGAGTCATCTAAGCTGTGTGTGCAGTTCTTTGGGCCCTTGTGAGGTCTATGACACAGGCCAGCGTCGTGTGAACACTGTTCACTCTAACCTGCTGGATAGTCAATCGGGGCCATGGCAGCTCGACACTGTGTCAGATTACACACTGGCTGCCCAGCACTGGGGCAGGGCTGGGAGCACCTGAAGGCCGCCCCAGCTCCCTTTACCCTCCCCAGCGCTCCTGAACATTCCTCTCATACTCCTAGTTGTGGTCACTGCCAAGACCCCCCAGTGCAGCCCCGTTCCTGGCACATGATAGACACAAGCAACTAAGTCTGGATGCTCGCAGAAATCTGGGTACCCGAAATAATGATTCTGCATATTCCGATATTCCGTGCAGTCTGCAGTTGCTGATCCAGTATGTGGGAAGTGGGGGAGGAGAGGCAAGGGTTCAACAAAGGTGTCTCTAAAGGTTCTCCATCTTCGCATGGTCCCGATACAGGTGAAGATGGCTCTGGCCTCATCTTTAGTCAGGCTAGAATGGATGACTGAAAGGGACGAGATTGGGTCTCAGGGAAAAAAAAAAAAATCCATCAGGGAGGAGCAAAAACTCCCCCAAACAAGTGAGGAACAGAGTGGGGGGCATCTCCTTCCCTGGGACTTCTTAATCACAGGGTTGGGAGAGAGGATACAGGATGGGGAGCTGCAGGATGCTGAGGTGTTGGCAGAGCAAGGGAAAGGTGTGCGGAGGTCTTTTTGAAGTATTGCTATTCTAGGTAAGTGCTGGGTTGCACAGCAAGAATATGAATAACATAATCATACTTTCTGCTTTCATTTCTTCCAAAGGAAACATGGATTTCCCACAGCCTAGAGTGACTTTCATGGCGGGGGTCACTCTGGGTGGGTTCCGTCCATTGCTCCACTTCACGAACCCCACCAGGTTTCTTGAAGGCAGAAATACCCCCAGGATTGCGGATATTTTTAGACGCCCTGTAATCCCTCCAACTCACTCCAAGGTGTCTGAAACCCTGGGGTCCAGAGCCCCGCCTGCTTGGGGTTAGAGACAGGACAGGACAAAGCATTTTTATTCCTGGAAGAAGGGCCCCTCTCCGAGGCCAGCCAAACTCCGGGCGCCCCGGTCGCCTCGCCCTCCCCCACCGCCCACGGCGGGGCTCCCTTTGTAATTAATCCCGATGCTCAAACCAGAGGGGAGGGGCGCGCGCTAATGAGGGAGCGCCCCGCACCGACCGGGCGGCAGCCGCTCGCAGCTGGAGCACCAAGTAATTAAATTATTTTTGGAAGCGGGGGAATATGGTGGTGCTGGTGTCGGGGAAATCCCCGTATGCATGGGAAGGGGGGTGCGTCTCTCGCCACTAATTACCATCGGGGTGACTCCCCCTTTTCCAGGCTCGGGGGTGGTGGTGTGTGTGTTTGGGGGGTTGCGGGGAGGATCAAGCTTTCCATGTCCCAGATTCCGCTGGACTTCGTGCAGCCGCTCGGTGGCCCTAAAGCATTGAACACCGCCATCCCCCGGGGCTCGGGTCGGTCCCCGACGCTGGGTCGAGGAAAGCGGCCCAGGAGGGGCTGCAGGCTGGGCAAGGCCAGGAGTCGAGGAGTCCCCAGGCCTTCGATGGGGGCTCGGGGCGGTGCGGGGTGGTGGCCCCGCCGCCGGGCCCGCTCAGGGCCGCAGGCACCTGGAGGCGCCGGTGGGAGGAGCGCCGACTCCGGGAAGAGCCGGGCCGCAGACAATGGGCGCGGCGGCGGGAGGGCGGCGGCGGCGGGAACAGCCGGGGGGCGGCGCCGGGAGGCTCCCCGCCCCTCCGCCCCACGCCGCGTCCCCTCCCCCGCCGCCGCCGGCTCCCGGTCTGAGTCCCGATTCCTGATCCCCGATTTCTAGATACCAGGGTCCGCCATGGGTGCCTGAGCGCCCCCATTGCCCCCGGCCCCCTGCCCCGGGGCCTTGAGGGGGCAGAGGCAGCGGTCTGGGACGAAGAGGGGGTGCCCGGGCTGCTGAGCCCCCTTCACCCCCCGCGTCCACCCGTCGGGCTGGGAGTGCGGAGTTCGGAGCGACCCGGGGCGCTGCGGATACAAAGGCGCCGGGCGGCGGGGCGCCCGCCGAGGCCACTGGGCAGGTCGCAGCGGCGGGTGAGCCGGGGCACGGGGCGCGGGCAAAGTTTGCAAAAAAAAAAGAAAGAAAGCAACAGAACAGGAGGACGATCATGCCAGGGGCCAGGGGGTGCCCGGCCCCCGAGCGAGCGGGGCGGCGAATGGGGGAAGGGGAGCGTGGGTCAGTCCCCTTCCGGTTCGATCCCCCGCTGCACCGCCGAGTCACCCCCCCAACTTTGGGAGGGGAAGGGGCGTGTGGGAGGGGGCGGAGCCGGGCCTGGAGAGCCGGGGACTTTCCTGGGCCCGGGGTCCGGGGTCCGGGCGAGGGCCTGCATGATCTCGGGGGAGCCTGTTAGAGCCAGAGACCGGGAGTGCGAGGATGGGGTCTGCGGGTGTCGGAAGCGAGGCGCTTCGGGTGCATTCGCAGCCCTGGAGTGTGGGGAGGGGCCTAGGAGGGGGCTCAGGGTGTGAAGTGGTGTCTGGGGGGCCTGCCCTGGAGAGTGGAGGGTGTGTGTGTGTGTGTGTGTGTCTGTGCCCCCGAGGATGGGGCCAGCAGGATGGGGCCAGCGGGCTGAGACCCGGGCCCTGGGCATGCGCTGCCTCCCTCTCCCCACTCCCCTTTACCCATTTGGGGGGCGGGGGGGGCTCTGCATTGGTGAGTTTGAAAGGGCTGGTGGGGGACCAGTGTGCACTCGTCTTTGTTTTCTGTGTCCTGCAGGTGGGCCCCTGGTTTGGAGGTGGAGGTGTTTTTCTGTGCCTGAGTGTGTGTGCACCCAGGGAGCGGCCGGCCGTGGATCTGCTGTGTGTTTGGATATGGATTTATGGGTACACTCTGGGGAAGGGCTGTGTGTCTGTGGGACCGGGGGGCGGGGGGGGGGGGGGCTCATGGGAAAGAGGTGCATAGGTATGGAGGAAGGTGGGTGTGTAAGAGCAGAATGGGGCATATCCAAATGGGCGTGTGTGCACCTGTGTCCTGGGAAGCGATGTGACTGAATCTGTGCTCCTGTGCGTAAGGTTTGTGTGTGGATAAGTACCAGTGTGTGTGTGTGTGCGTGTGTGTGTGTGTGTGTGCCCGCATAGGTGGTGCCTATTTCTGGGTGTTGGGGGTACCACCTCTTGCCTCTGCAGGCAGACTTTCCTGGCAGAAAACCCAAAGGGAGGCCTCTCTGGAGGCTTCTGAGACTTCTTGGGTGTCCCTGACTGGGTTCGCGGGCACTGCCTTAAGCCGCTGAGACGTATGGGTGAGAGTGAGTGGGCCATCTTATGAGGGGTCTGTTTTGGGAAGTGGGTTTTTCTAGCAAAGGATGTGTGTTGTGAGGAATAGGGAAAGGGGGTTCTGGTTATAGTCCTGGAGGAATCAGGGAGTGGAGGGATCAGGAAAAAGAATAAGAAGGACCCCCAACCCCTCATCATAGGTTGGGTTCTAGTGCTTGGAGAGGTTACATGCTTGGCTTTCCAGCTCCAGTTCACCCCCCTGCCCCCCAGGCCACTGTTCTCGTGGAAAGCTTTCTTGGGGTTTCTGCCTCCGAGCCCACTAACTGCCCTGCTTCCAGCATCCGACAGTTCCCCAGGAGTCTTGGGGTTTGGAATGGATGCGACCGGGTGCCAAGCAACTGGGGTTTCCCTCATGGGGTTGAGAAGGTGGCATGGGAGCTCTGGGGAGGCCAGAGGTGGGTGGTCTTCAGGAGTTTTTGAAAATGTGTGTGTGTGGTTTGTCAAATGGTTTCCCGTTTCACTGGCAAGAAGCATGATTGGACGGGGCTGTGGTCTGGGGCCAGGTCTGAGAGCGAGGAATGGGGGCTGAGCTTGCAAGAGGGCAGATGCCTGATTTGGGGAAGGGGCAGGTACCCACACCCCACCACGTGACAGCACCGTGGGAAGTCCTATTGCCTGGGAAGGGGCTGTATCGCTTCCCAGAGAAGCAGCAGCCACCTGCTTTGCCTCCTCTCTCTCGTCTTTTCTGGAGTGAGGGGAGGGGGTGGCCTTTTCCTTCTTGCGGGTGCGCTCCTTGTTTGCCCCTTTCCCTCTCTCGGCCATGTTCCTCTTGCTGGCAGAGGTCAGGTCAAGGCACCCAGTTTTAGGAGCTGAGACTGTGATTGGCCAGTAGGGTCTCTGGGAAATTGGACTGGAATGTTAGAGGCCCTAATGGGCACAGGCCATTGGGACGTTTCCTCTGTAAGTCCTCAGACTCCCCACCTTTCCTAAGACTCTGGGATAAGAGCAGTGGGAGTTAGAGTATGTTGGGGCTGGGTATAGAGGCAGATAGGAAAAGACTGGATTTAAAAAAAACGCATTATTCCCTCCAATCTGGCCCCCGTCTGATGGGCAGGGCTCCTGCGGCCAGCGTGCGCCCGCAGCCAGCACAGTGTGCTTGGACTTTGGCACCTTGCTTGCTGCGTGCACTCTCTCTGCGTGCATGTGTACTGGGGGGGCCCTCGTCCAAGGAGACAAAAAGAAGTGCCATCCCTCAAGCACGTCCAGACTGGACCCAGTGGCCACATGCCCCCTCTCTTCCCCGCCCCCCCCCCCCCCCCCCCCCCCGTCTTGCTCCTTCTGTTTCCTCTAACTTTTCAGAGGCAGGCCTCTCCGCAGTGCCCACTGGCTGCTCCTTCTGTTCCCTGGAAGTCTGAGGAAGGGCCCCCTTCCCTGGGTCTCGAGCGAGACAGACTTTTGTCTGCTTCTCTGATTTCCAAGCGGTCCTTCCAGTTAGAAGGGAGGTGAACTTCCTTGGCTAACAGAAGCTTTGGAGGGAAGAGTTCTGGGGTTCTCCTCATTTCCTCTGAGTTTTAGGGATTCCAGTTGTCTCCTTAGCTCCTCCTTCAACAGCTCCCCACACTCCGAGGCCAAAGGGAAGAGTCTAACATGGTTGGAATTAGCACTAAGTAGTGATGCGATGCTGGGGTTTAAGAACCCAGCCCTCAGCCTCTAAGGTGTCTTAGGACACCATCCTCCAACCCCAGATAGGGCCTTTCTCAAGGAATCCCAGGTCCCCAAGGCCTCCTTCCCTGGGTTTCAGCTGCTTTTAAATTCCGTTTTGTCACTTCCTAGTTTTGTGGCCTTAGAGCAACGGTTCTCAACCTGTGAGTTGCGACCCTTTGGGGGTGGAATGACCCTTTCACAGGGGTCGCCTAAATACATCCTGCAGATCAGATATTTACATTACGATTCATAACAGTAGCAACATTACAGTTATGAAGTAGCAACAAAAATAATTTTATGGTTGGGGGACACCACAACATGAGGAGCTGTATTAAAGGGTGGCGGCATTAGGAAGGTTGAGAACCACTGCCTTAGAGAAAAAGAGAGAACTTTTGGAAGCCTCACCTGTATCATGGAGTTAAAATAGGTCCTGCCTCTTAGGTTTATGAGTGTGAAGTGAAGTCGTAGGTGGAGAGCGCATCATACGGTGCCGGGCACAGGGGACGTGCTCGGTAGTCGATGGAAGCAGCTGTGGTTCTGGTTCTGGTTGAAGATGCGATGGAGAGAGGGCTGGGCTGGGAGGACAGCAAGGCTTTGCTTGTGCTCTTCTTCTGGCAGACCTTGCGGGGCACTTCCTATTGGCACTGGGATGGAGGGGCGCATGAGACGGGTTTTCACAGGGAGACATGCATTAGCATGTGGATCGCTTGGCCCCGTGAGTGCTGTGTGGAGGTATGTTCTGGAGGCCGCCATAGAGCAAGAGTGCTTGCTGTGGGAAGGTACGTGGAGATGTGCCTTACGCTGGCTGGTTTTTTACTTGAGGTGAACTTCACATAACGTAAAATTAACCATTTAAAGGCGAACAGTGGCATTTAGTAGACTCTCAGGGTTGTGCAACTCTGGCCTCTATCTGAAATCCTTTCCACCACCCAACAGGAACCAGTGCCCATCAAGCAGTTCCTTCCTTCCCACCCCCAATCTGCATTCTGCCTGCGGATTTACCTATCCTGAATGTCTCATAGATGGAATTATCCAATGTGTCTGGCTTCCCGTACGTCATGTGATCTTTTCAAGGCTCATCTACGATGTAGCAGGTGTCAGATTGCACTCCTTCTCATGGCTGAATCATATTCCAGGGTATGGATTGGCCTTGGCTGGACTTAAATGACGGCGCTGCAGGGAGAGGCTGAGCCAGGTCAGGGGTGTTGGTGAACCACACACAACTTGGTATTATCGGGTCCTGAAGTATGTGGTGGGGACTTGGCCTCAGTTTCCCTGCCTATAAAACCAAGTCCTAGGTGGTTGGTGGGATGAAGGAAATGGGAAGAGGAAAGACTGGGATATTACTGCCTTTTTCAGAGTCTGGGTGGGGAAGGAACTTTTATATATGTGTGTGTGTGTGTGTGTGTGTGTTTATGTTTCTATTGATTTCAGAGAGGAAGGGAGAGAGAAACATCAATGATGAGAATCACCCATCGGCTGCCTCTTGCATATCCTCTACTGGGGATTGAGACCGAAACCCAGGTCACGTGCCCTGACTGGGGATGGAACTGTGACCTGGTTCATGGGTCAATGCTCAACCACTGAGCCACACTGGCTGGCAGGGATGGGACTTTTTAAACTCACTCTTTCCTCTTTTCTGGGCAGCTCCCTCCTATATGCATCTACCTTCATCCCCGTGGATTCCCATCTTCCTGTTCTACTGAGTGTCAACTTCCCATCTCTTTGAATTGAACTGGCATTTCTCCTCTTACCCACTCCAGGTGGGTAATCTCGTGCTACTGGGGGGCAGGTGTGAGAGGCCTGGGAGGAAATCCTACCCACACCTGCTTCCTAGCAGCGCTCTCTTCTGAAGGTCTGACTTGGTGACCTGACTTGGGTAGCCTTCTGTCATGTCACCTTTTTGAGACCTGGAGAGAAATGAGGCAGCTCAGGGAGGATCTTTCCATTCCTTCCCTCCACCCTGCATAGTGCCTAGTAGGAGGCAGAGGCCTGCATGGGGGTGGGGGGTGGGGGGTGGAGGGGTGGGGTTGGAAATGAGGTACTGCTGTGCTTGTCCAGTGCCCCTGGCAAGGTTGGTAATTACAGATGTGACATCTGGGGAGGGTTTGGGAGAAGCGGGGTTGGATTCAGCAGAGCTGAGGATATCCTGGTAATCAGGGAGGGGCAGGGAGAGGGGAGAGTGGGAAGAAGCTGGGGGCTGGGGTGGGGCAGGAAGCTTGGGGCCCCTTTCCTGGGCCACTCCATACACAGCTGGGCTTGGTGCCTGTAGGAGAGTGGGAGGTGACTGAAGCACAGGCCCTGCGTCACTGTATGTGAAGGAGGGAGGGGAGGGGAGAGGCTGGGGATCCAGGACCCCTGAGGAAAGAGGCAGAGAGAGGAAGAGGGTTTTGGCTGCTTTCCTAGGCAGTGCCTGGCTGTGGTCTCAGAGAGGGGCTGTCATTTGGGGCCAACACTAGCCAAAGGTGATTCTTTGAATTCTGGGTGGGGATTTACTTCTTTTTTTAAAAAATATATTTTATTGATTTTTTTACAGTGAGGAAGGGAGAGGGATAGGAAGTTAGAAACATCGATGAGAGAGAAACATTGCTCAGCTGCCTCCTGCACACCCTCTATTGGGGTTGTGCCCACAACCAAGGTACATGCCCTTGACTGGAATCGAACCTGGGACCTTTTAGTCCGCAGGCTGACGCTCTATCCACTGAGCCAAACCAGTTAGGGCGGGATTTACTTCTTGCAATGAGGCTGGGGATTGGCCTTTTGCCCTCTTGAAGGATAAAGAGGAAGGAAATAACATTTTATTGAACCTCTGTTATGTGCCCGATTCTGCGATATTCTGTATACATTATTTCCTTGAGAGCTCTTCTTAACCTTCCCAAGTAAGCACTGTTATCCCCACTTTACAGATAAGGAAACTGAAGTTTGGAGATGATGAGCCACTCATTGGGATGACATAGCTCCTAAGAGGCTGTGTCAGGCCTGTCTCACTTCATTGCTCTTCTGTTCCCAACGTGCTCTTTCCCTCTTCCCTTACTCTCATTCCAATTAGGTCTGATTTTGCTCATTATTGCCTTTAATCTTGAACTTGAATGATTCCCCTGTCTTCTGAAAAGCACACTGGAGTCCAGTTACCAGCCTGAGGAGTAGAGAAGCTTCCCCGGAGGCGGTCATGGAGGCGGGTCATCGGGGTCTCCTGGTGGAACAAGAGGAACACCTAGTTGTCACAGCCTGGGGCATGGCTGCCACCCTGGGCAGAACGTCTCCTGGGGCTGGCCTCTTCCTCTCTGCTGGGCCTCTTCACCTATGGGTGCTCCAGCCACCGTAGCCCGGGGCCTTGTTTGTGACTGGCAGGGGCCTGTCCCTCCTGCCTGCAGAGTTTTCCAGCAACCTCCTACCAGTATCCTTTACAGAGAGCTGCTCTCCAGCAAAAGCGAGGCTCTAAAGCAGTGGTTCTCAACCTTCCTAATGCCGCGACCCCTTAATACAGTTCCTCATGTTGTGGTGACCCCCGATGTCATTGTTACAAATTGAACATAATTAAAGCATAGTGATTAATCACAAAAACAATATGTAATTATATATGTGTTTTCCGATGGTCTTAGGCAACCCCTGTGAAAGGGTCGTTCGACCCCCAAAGGGGTGGCGACCCACAGGTTGAGAACCGCTGGTCTAAAGGATACTGGTAGGAAGTTGCTGGAAAACTCTGCAGGCAATAAGGGCCAGGCCCCTAATCAGAAGAGCGATGATGTATTTGTGCTTGACTCTGGGGAGGGCTCTGGCTTTTTAGGGTAAGTGGGAGTTAGGAAGGAACAGGTGCTGAGCTTGAGGTGTGAATGCGGTAACTTCAAAAAACAACCACGTGTGAACAGGGACACTTGTTTGTTTGTTTCTGAATCACCTGCTTTATCCGTAGAATGGAGGTGGCACATAGAAGGGGTGGGGGACGTTGGACTCCAGGAAGAGTGGAAACCTCAGGCGATGGGCTTGTCAGGGTGAGGGAGGTTGCTGGGTGCGTGGCCTTTCAGCTGGCTTGATTTTCCTAGATAAGAGCTGGCGAAGTGTCAGGAGGAGGTTTTCAGAATGGTGAAGCTCAGGCGTGCCACTTGCACCCGTCACACTGTGTCGCCCACCCTCAGGCCCACCCTCCTGCTTTCGCCGTACAAACCAGCCCTCACTGCCAGCGGCCCCACATTGCAGCTGTCTCCATCGGATGCAGGCCTAGGGTTGGCCGGCTCCCCCTCACCTACTGCGAGGCAGGGCTCTCAGGGTCGGGGTTGGTGCCTACTGACCGAGTGTCTTAGGAAGGGAGGGTCGGAGGCGTTTTTTGTTTGCCCTGAGGTGGGAGTGGTGTGCACAGGAGGTTGGCCTGTGGGCCCTTACAGCTGGCTCACGTGCCGTTGTCCACCTTCTCTTGTCCCTGCAGACAATTCCGAGCTCCCTGTTTCTTTTTCTTGGCTCTTCCATAGCTTACCTGGTGGGCAGGTAGGGGCCAGTCCTTTGCCCCAGCCGAGGAAGAAGCATCTTGGAGCCTGGTGGGTGGGAATTGTGAGACCTGCCCATTGGCGAAAATTAAACAGAGCATCCAGGCATCTAGAAGCCCTGGTTCCCTTCTCACCAGCTCAGCCTCCACCTGGGACAGGTGCCAAAGGGATTACTCACCTTTGCTACTGCACACTCTTCCCCTGCCCACCTTCCGTGCCAGCCTGACTGGGAATGGGTCTAGGGGAGGCTAGAGAATGGAGGGCTCCGGGGTGTGTGTGTGTGTGTGTGTGTCTACGCCCTTGTGTGTGCTTGTGTGTGGTGTTCTGTGGGGGCAGAAACTTTCTGAGAGCTGGGGTGGGGGTAGGGGTGCCAGAGAAAGCAGAGCAGGTCTCTACAGAACCTGCCTGGCCAGGGCAGGTGGAGCTGGGCGGGGCAGGCAGGAGCCCTTCCAGGTTTCAGGGGGGAATGTGCCTGTGGGTGTAAGCGTGTGTCTGTGTTTAAGTGTGTCTGTGGATTTGGAGGGTACCCAGCCTTAGATGGAGGGAGATTAAGGACGTAGCTGGAGAGGCGTGGCCCTGGCTTCCCTGACTCCTTTTCAGTTAGAACGCAAGCTCAGGTATCCTGGCCCGGAGCCCAGCCTGCGGGCCCTCCCCGGCTCCTTGCCCCGGGGTCTGGTCGGGGGCAGCTCTAGAAACAGAGGCGCCTGGTGGCCCCAGCACAGCCTCTCCCTTGCTGCTCAGCCCTGTGAGGGGGAGGTTCTGCCCCTTGCCTGGGGCTGTCGGGATGGTGAGCTCATGTCTGGGGCTGTCCTGGGAGAGCGCCCGCCTGGTGAGCAGGGCTGGAGTGGGGCACGTGGTGCCAGCTCCTGGGCTCCCTGGTCCAGCTCTTTCCTCCCCCTCAGCCCACTGAGATCCAGCTGTTCTCTCCGGCCTCCGGGGCAGCACTGTCCCCAGGGACACTGACTGGGCCCTTTTTCAGGGGGCAGGACTGAGGAGTCAGGGCTGGTCCTGGCCCCCTCTGTGCCTTTGTCCTTCTTGTGGCCCGAGACCCCGCATGGGCCTCTTGGAATGGTGGCTTGTCCACAGCCTGAGGCTGGATGGGAAGGAAGGAAGGAACATCTGGACCCTCCGTTGGGAGTGGTGAATTGTAGGGGCAGAGACCACCCCTTCGAGGGGAAGGGCTCTTTGGTCTCGGTGGTCTCGGCTTGGGCCTGTCTCCTCTCTGTCCCTTTGTGTGGTGAGAAGAGGGGTTAGGGCAGGAGTCCGTGAATTCTCCTCTGTCCTGGCCCTGCAGTCTTGGCCGTTCTAGAAGCAGAAGGAGGCTCGTGAAGGGTCCGGGACTTGCTCTGAGAAGAGCACACCTCAGTCACAGCATGTGAGGTCCTTTTAAACAATGGGGCCCAGAAGCGGGCTGCTCACACGTCATGGCCACGGGCTCCCTACCTTCTTTCTCTGGTTCCCCCTTTTCTCTGTAGAACTCAGGTTGTACCTCGAAGGCCTCTTCCAGCTTAGTGCGGGCGCCTGCTGCACCGGGTCAGTCCAGGGCCTCCTCCTGAGGGAGGGGATTGAGGGGGAGCCGGGAATGACATGGCTACAGTCCGAGGTTTGGGTACCGCTCTGTCCTCCATGGAGCCCTGTTAGGGTCCCCCACATTGGACACCTTCCGCTCCCCACTGGTGTCTACAGGGCGGCCTAGATTGAGCTCACCGATGAGACTCGGAGAAGGGATGACGCTTTGGGAGAAGCGTGGCAAAGAGGAAAAACAAGGGGTCTGGGAGGGACCGGTGGGACTTTGAGTCTCTGCTGTGCCTCACTCTGGCCTCAGGTGCTTTCTCTCTGATCAGACATCCAGCTCCGGGGCCACTGGGCTGGGAGGTGGGGCTCCTGGTGGCACCCAGGAGGGCGGGCGTCCAGCACTTGGGGTGGAACTCACGTGGGTATCCTTGCAAGTTGGGGCTGTGGTGGGGGAAGATAAGGGGGCGCCCCCATGTCCACACCACTCGAGGGTTGCAGTGGGGAAGGGCGTGCGGGGCACATGCGAAGACCCAGGCTCTTGTGTGGGAATGAGGGCTTTCATGGGCAGGGGTCCCTAGACTCCCCTGCAGGTGGCACAGAGGAGGTGGTCACGGCCATCCTCCTGCGTCCAGGCAGGACCACCCTTCCCTGGTCCCGGGCTGAGAGGAAGGCCTCGGTTGAAGGCGGTCCTGGCAGAGACCTGCCCTTTGAGAGGAACGCTTTTGGCTTCTTGTCTTCCCCTTCCTCTACCCCCTCCAGTAGTCCGTTCTGAAACCAGCCCACGCACCTCCACTGACTGCAGCCCCGTCCTTGGCGAAGTTGAGGAGCAATCAGCACCTCTTTCAGGTGCATGTTTGTGCCCTGTCCCCTCCCCTCTCCTCCCCACCTCTCCTTCTCTGGCTCCCACAGCACCTTCCCCAGCCCCATCTCCGTCTCTGCCCGGCCTCCTTTCCCCATCCCGGGTTTGGAGGAGCTGGGACTGGGCAGTAGGGTGGCCCTGGACTAGAGCAGCCAAAGGAGGTGGTACCATGGGGATGCCAACATCTGTGTCCAAGCCCTCTTCCCCCTGAGCTGCTCCTCCGAGTGGGGCCGTGGGGAAGGGTCTAGTCTTGGTCTGCATTTCGGCCAATACCAACCTCCCCCTCTCCCCTCCCCCTAAGGCCTTGCTTCTGCCTGTTGCCAGGTTCTGAGTGTAGTTTTTTCCAGAGGCCTCCAATTGTTTCCTAAAGAAACCTGATCCCAGAGCTCAGACAAAAGCTGGGGCCGCCAGAGAAGAAACCCCATTCTCTCCCTCTTTGTCCCAAACACCCCCACCTCCATAACCTCCCTGATTTGGATACTGGGTATGGGTTCCTGGACCGGCTGCCATCACCTAGGCAACAGGGGGCTTTGGTTGCCATGGTGACCCATGTGGGAGAAGCTGGGCAGCTGGGACAAAAGCCCCCACACCCTCCCTAACATTCCCCCCAATCCCCCTGAGATGATACTGAGACACATTCCATTAATTTGATTTCTGAAAGGCCTTTGGAGGGGAGAAGGGTCTCCTTTTTTGTGACGGGCTCTCTCTCCCTCCCTCCCTCCTTCGTGGTCTCCTTTTAACCCCAGATAATCCATGGTTGGTTTGAGCAGAGGACAGAGTTGAGTATGTGTGTGTGTCTTGGGGGTGGGGACAAGGTGGAAAGCCATGGGACACATTCCCTTTTACAGCCCGCCACTCCCCTTCCCCCACCCGAGGCCCTCCCTGCCCCACACCAAATCCGCTTCCCTTCATTTCCACTTGTTGATCTCATCCCAGGATCCCTCCCCCACTCTCTTTCCTGGGAACGCTGCCCGCTCTGGAGACCCTCCAAACCCCTGATTCCTGAGGCTGATTATACCAGGGAAACTTCTGCCCTTCTGCTGCTCACCCACCGCCCCTCTCCAGCCTCTCCCGTGCTGGGATGACTTGAGGGGACTTGAGGGGACAGAAATTGTTCTCTGAAATTTGGTTCATTTTTTGGCCCTTCTGACCGGCAAGGGAGGGTGGAGCGTGCTTTGGTCGGGGTGGGAGAAGCAGGCCAGGGGAGCAGGTTTTACGTTGGGTCTTTAATAAGTAGCTGGGAGAACGGTAGGGCTCTAGGCTGAGCAGTTCAGAACAAAGGGCTGGGAGGGGACTGGCTCTCTGGTCTGGTCTGAAATTTATCTGTAGGGGAAACACAATGGCATTAGCCTCCCTCCTGGGTGTGTTTGAAGTGGTGGTTTTGGTCACAGGGGTGTCTGAGTGTGTGTGTATGTGTGAGAGACTTTATTTAGGCAGACTAACACCGGGATTTCTTTATACCACCTATTTTCCAAGTCTCAGAGGAAGTGTCTGGGGATTGGAGTAGGAGAGATCCTGGAGCCAGAGCATATTAATTGCTTACTTAATTACTAGCTGAGTAGTTTATAAAAGCACTTCTTTCACCCCCAGGATCCTCACAGCCACACCATCAAGTATGCATTATTATTTTCCCTGTCTGACGAGCCTACCAGACTACAAAGCACAGAGAAGCAGCCGGCCCGTGGTCACAGCTAGGTTTTGAATGCAGATCCTTGGGTGCAAATTCCAGACTTTTTTTTTGCCAGTGCCTGTGGCCGATGTGAGTGTTTGAATGTGGATGAGGAGAGGGAGAGTCTGGGTTCTGGTGGCTCTGCACCTCAATGACAGTCCTTTTCCCCTTAATGTCTCCACCCACGTTGGTTTGTACCGCACTTTCTCTCTTTGAACCTCCTGGTGAAATTCATTTTTTAGGAAGAGGACAAGAAAGAATAGGCTGAGCCCGTGTGGCTCAGTTGGTTGGGCGTTGTCCCGTGCACCAAAAGGTTGCAGATTTGATTCCAGGTCAAAGGCACATGCCTGAGTTGTGGGCTCGATCTCCAGTAGGGGGCGTGCAGGAGGCAGCCCATCAATGTTTTGCTGTTTCTCTCACATCAATGTTTATCGCTCTCTCCCTCTCCTTTCCTCTCTCTCTAAAAATCAATACAGCCCTAACCGGTTTAGCTCAGTGGATAGAGCGTCAGCCTGCGGACTCAAGGGTCCCAGGTTCGATTCCGGTCGGGAGCATGTACCTTGGTTGCGGGCACATCCCCGCAGGAGATGTGCAGGAGGCAGCTGATCGATGTTTCTCTCTCATCGATGTTTCTAACTCTCTATCCCTCTCCCTTCCTCTCTGTAAAAAATCAATACAATATATATTTAAAAAAAAATCAATACAAATATATATATATTTTTTTAAAAAGAATAGGCTTATCCATAGCAAGAGAGAGGCAAGGGAGACATCTAAACTACAAGGTGGGGCAAAAGTAGGTTTACAGTTGTTCATATGGAAAATAATACAATAATAATCAATAATGCAAGAGTAAACTCTGTTTTGTGTACTCACAACTGTAAACCTATTTTTGCTCCACTCTGCATAGTGAGGACTAAGCCAGTAGAGTGGGTTCTCGGGAGGCAGGTGGAAGAGCCCAAGATGGGAACTGTACACAGAGCGATGGGCAAGGGCCCTGCTTGCTTGTGGTAAAGGCGTTCAGAAAGGTCGGGTTGGGTGAAGGTCTTCCATCTCTGTCTCCCAGGTGTGTCTCTGTCACACACTTGCCTTGACACGGGGACGTGACAGACATCACGAGGCCACGGAGTGCCTCCAGATAATTCCGTTAGTGGGCTTAGCATTGATTTCATCTTCCTGCACTCACTGCCCTTTCCCTGAGTCAGGGGCATATTCACTTACTAGGTGGGTGTCAGTTACGCGCTCTGTGCCCATGGGAGGGTGGTGGATACTGTTATGGTACCTGTTTGCATGTTGGCGATGGTGTCGTTTCATTGGGGAAAAGGTAACAATTCAACGAAGCAAACTCGTTTTCGTCCTGAACTGAGTCAACCTCTTGGCAGCACTTGAGCGGGCCGATTTACTCCCACCTCGGCTGCTGGAAGCCCACTCCTCTGGCCTCACCTTCTCAGCCCTTTGCCTGCTCCCTTTCCTCTGGACACATTTGCGTATTGGGGTTCTCAGGGACCTCTTATGTAATCCCCTAGGTCAGTGGTCGGCAAACTGCGGCTTGCGAGCCACATGCGGCTCTTTGGCCCCTTGAGGTAGCTCTTCCACAAAATACTGACTTCTGTGCATGGGCCACGAAGTTTCAATGGCACTGTACGTGCGCACCCACACGTGGTATTTTGTGGAAGAGCCACACTCACGGGGCCAAAGAGCCGCATGTGGCTCACGAGCCGCAGTTTGCCGACCACTGCCTAGGTCAGTGATGGCGAACCTATGACACGCATGTCAGAGGTGACACGCGAACTCATTTTTTTGGGTGATTTTTCTTTGTTAAATGGCATTTAAATATATAAAATAAATATCAAAAATATAAGTCTTTGTTTTACTATGGTTGCAAATATAAAAAAATTTCTATATGTGACACGGCACCAGAGTTAAGTTAGGGTTTTTCAAAATGCTGACACTGGCCTAGGTGATCCCATTCATTCCCATGATCTTGAAGCCCCAGCTTCTGAGTCCAGCTCCTCTGACACCAGCTGCCTCCTCCCCTGCCTCTCAGGCCATGACCTCGGCACGTTGGAAACGGAGCGCATCGTCTTCCCTGCCCAATTGCTTCCTCCACAGTCTCGCCTACCCTCTAACGGCACTGCCACCAACTCTTGCTCAGGCCAGAGATCCCTGCTCCCCCTCAGCCAGGCCTCATTAGTCCTGTGGATCCTACCACCAACACTGGGCTCAAGCTTGGCCATTTCTTACCGCCTTTGCTGCTCTGCCCATTCAAGCCTGCATGACTGCAGGAACTTCCTTACTAATCTCCCCATTTCTCTTCCTCTTTCAGTTCATGTCTGATAGCTGAAGTCCTGTGCAGCCTTCCCATTGTTTTAAATAGCCCACGAGCCCGTCACTGGGCCCACGGACCCTGTGATAGCCTGGCTGCCTCTTCAGCTCCCATTTCCACTGTCCTGTCCCCTCCTCAGCTCCGCTGGTCTTTCAGCTTCTCAAAATACAGCCAGCTCCTCACTGCTGGCCTTCCACACCTGATTCTCTGCTCCGTGGCTCCCCTTCCACTCTGCCTGGTTAACGCCTGCTCTCCTTCGGGCGTAGGTGTCATTTTCTCAGGAAGACTTTCCAGAGCCACCCAACTTAAAGTAGCCCCTCTCCCCAGCGTTGTCGCTCATAGGTTCCTGGTCTTCTCCTTCCATCCTGGTCTTCTCCTTCCATCCTGGTCTTCTCCTTCCATCCTGGTCTTCTCCTTCCATCAGTCTACGTTAGTCACTTGTGCTCACCTGTTTTCTTGCTCAATGTACACCTGCCCCACAGACTGTAAATCAGAGCCTGTTTCGCCCCTGCATACCCACTGTACATAGTTCTTTTTTTTTTTTTTTGGAATGGGACATTTAATTGTCTCTAGGGTGTTCCCAGGTTGGGGGTTGCGGGGCCTTTGGCAGAGCCCAGGCTAATGGAACCAACAAAGATGCCCATTAGCCAGTGCCAGGCAGGGTGGCAGTCCCAGGGCCAGGTTGAGACAGCCAGCACTTGGGCTGTTGCTTAAGACAATTTCTGAGACTACTGGGTCAGGAATGCTGCCTCTGAATGCGGAGAGGGGGTACAGGTAAAGGGAGGAGGAGAGGCTTGGGATGGGGGACAGGGCTCTGAGGGCAGAAGGTGAGGAGTAACAAGGAGTTGGTCACGAGGTCCTTCATGGCCCACAATTGCTGGGGGCAGGGGAATGTGGGGAGGGAATGCGGTTGGCCAGCCTGGGCTTGGCTCAGGCCAGTTTCAGGAACTCCTGCAGCGTGTTTTGTTCCACAGCCTCCACAAACAGCTCATAGTCCCCACAGTACTGGTCTCCATTAACAATCTGGGGTGGGGTGGCCTTGGGGTTGCCCGCCAAGGCTCGCATCTCATCCCATAGGGCGTTGTCCTGGGAGATGTCCACTAGCTGGTAGTGGATGCGCTTCCCATCCAGGATGCGGGTTACTTCGCTCTGCTGGGATTTGATTTCGCGTGACCCGGTGACCGACGTACTGTAGACTCGCAGGCCGCTCATGCTGCGGGCGGACGGACTGGCGGAGGAGCGGTGGTGGCTGCAGCTGGGAGACGCTGCTGCCGCTAGGGAGCGGTTTCCCACTGTACATAGTTCTTAGTAGGCGCCTGAGGAAGAGTTGATGACTCAGTGAGTGAAGATCGGGCATAAGCACTCAGAGCATGATGGTGATTGGTGGGGTCTGGGTCAGAGGGGACAATAGGACATTGGTGCTAGAGTAGGTGGGGGGGGGGGCGCTCCTGAGAAGGGCTGGGGGCAGCTCTGAAGAATGAGCAGGATTTGGGTGAGAGTTGGGGAAAGGTGGGAAGGAGAGGTCATTGTCCTCTGCAAAATTAGAATGTGAATGTGTAGGTGAAAGATGCTGCCCCTTAGCCCACAAATAGATAAACTCACCATCTTGCTCATTTCAGGATGTTTGGCCTTTGGGTTCCCTGAACCCTCACTCCTTGCCATCCCTCACCCCGCCCAGTACTAGCACACACGTGCACAAACACACAGACACTCAGCCTCCAGGGGAGCAGCCAAGCTGACCTGGACCATAGCTATAGGTGTGTTTGATGTAGATGCTGGGGAGATGGTGTCAAGAGAATCGTCAGAGACAGCCCCCTGTGGGCACATTCAGACGCTGTGAGGTGGGGACGTTACTGCAGGTGAAGAAGAGGCCTGGGATAGTTCCTGGACAGAAGCCAGTTGCTTCCTGATCTCTGGGTTGGTCTCCTTTGGTCCAGCCTGTTTGGCCTGGCCGGCACCACCCTCTCTGAGCCTCAGTTTCCCTGGCCGAGAATAGGAAAGCATTGCCCTGGGTCTCTCCGCCAGGGTTGGGTCACTCTGGGAGGCCTTTGCCGGCATCTTCCTCCACCCTGAGCCCTTGGCAGGATGCCGGGCAGGAGAACTGGGCCCCTGGATAGAGCAGGGACCTGGATGTTTGAGTCTCAGGCAGTGGCCAGGCTCACAGCTTGCTGCGGCTGCCATTCGGGTGGTCTTGCTTCGTGCTGACACCCCCCCCCCCCAGGACCTCCTACCCCTAACTAGCTGCTTTCTCTCCCCAGGGGCCGTCGCTTGATTTTCTCTGAGACAAGCCCACCCGTCCAGCAAGATAGAGTCCCTCAGGGTGACGGTTGATTTCCTGAAGGTGCCCTTCGGCTTGAAGAAGCCAGTGCTGAAGGAGGTGGCTGTGGGGCCCCCCCAAAGGCCCCAGCCTGTGGCCCTGGAGCGCTACAAGGCGCGGCGTTCCGACGCCATGGACACCGAGTCCCAGTACTCGGGCTACTCCTACAAGTCGGGCCACTCCCGCAGCTCCCGAAAGCACAGGTGACCCAGGTGGCAGAGTGAGGTGGGAGGTGGGAGGCTCCGGCGGTGGGTATGTGCGGGGGTGGTGGGGTGCGGGTGGTTGTGAGGAGACCCAGGTCCTCCCCTTGACCTTTCTGTGCCTGTTCCCCTGGCCCTGGCTGCAGGGACCGCCGGGACCGACACCGCTCTAAGAGCCGAGATGGGAGCCGCGGGGATAAGTCGGTGACGATCCAGGCTCCAGGGGAGCCCCTCCTGGACAATGAGTCCACTCGCGGGGATGAGCGGGTGAGTGCCAGGGGGTGAGGGGCAGGTCGGGTGTTTCCAGACTGACCCTGGCGAAGCGGAGGCCCACTAGGGGGGCGCGGGCTGGAACTAGGGGGCGCGGGCTGGAAGGCTGGCCCAGCTCTGGAAAGGGTGTGTGTCTGTCCCAGGGTCAGACACTGTTTCAGTGGAATTGAGGGACTCTCAGTAGAAATCCCTTTGGAAGCAGCAGTCTCCTTCTTCCTCATCTTCAGAGAGGTGGGGGTGACCTGGGCTGTGTAGGGGATTCCCTGGTTCCTCTGGCCAATGCTGGTCAGTCAGGCTCCTGGGAATCCAGCATAGGAGGGCGGGGGCTGGATGGGGCCTGGGGAATGGGCAGTCCTGAGTTTTCTTTGAAGCTTTCAGGCGAGGCCACGCTGGCACCCTCTGGTGTCGGCCTGCAGAACAGCATCGCCTGGGTGTTGGGTAAATGAGATGCGGGAGGAGTGGAGGGGGAAAGGGGAGGGAGGAGAAGTGAGGCCGGGGTGTGGAGCCGGGCTGGGAAGAGTATCCAGGACACGGATACTCCTGCTTTCACCTGGTGGCCCGCTGTGCTCACCTGCTAGGGAGGTCAGTAGGCAGAACACAGTGCAAGAACAGGGCAGAGCTAGGATGCGAGATGACTAGGTTGCCCGTGTCTCATTCCTCCTCTTCCTTCTTGAGAGCATCTTGTGGGGCAGGAGATTCCCAGCCCTTTTTTTTTTTTCTCACAAGAACTTGTGACTGACATTGGGAATTCCAGGGACAGATCAATACCGGATGCAAATGCTTTTTCTCCCTCTTCCGCAATCCTGCCTTCTTCCCGAGATTTGGGCTCTGAGTTCTTGAAGTGACTCTGAGGTTGCTGGGGTCCAACCCCAGCAGGTCCAGGGGTCCCCAAAGGTGTGGACGGAGTCGGCAAAGAAGGAATGACACGGAGACAGGTTCAGTTGATCAGCAGCCTCGCCAGGATGTCTAGCCAAGTTCTGGTCAGAATCTCCAGCGAAGTTCTGGTTAGGATCTCCAGCCAGGTTCTGTGTCCATGTTCTCTTGCTAGGTTCTCCAGCCAGGTTCTCCAGCCAGGTTCTGTAGCCATGTTCCCTCGCTAGGTTCTCCAGCCAGGTTCTGTCCAGGTTCTCCAGCCAGGTTCAGTCACCAGGTTCTAGTCATGTTCTCTTGCCATGTTCTATCCAGGTTCTGTAGCCAGGTTCTCTCTCTAGGTTTTTCAGCCAGGTTCTCTCGCTAGGTTCTGTGTAGGTTCTGTGTCCTGTTGTCTTGTTACATCTGTATTTATACCAGTTGATTCCAATCCTATCAATCTCTATTCCAAAGGTTAGGGCATTTCTTATCTCCATTCCAGGGAGTAAAGATTATGTAGCTTAAGCATGATTGTTCGTAGTTAAAGTGATTAATTACTCGCCTGGCACTTAGTTAAGGGGTTTTATTCCCTCCCTAACTTCAGGGGAAAATCCCTACCTGGGGAAACAACCTTTCTCAGAGAGGTGACCTTGGTTAAAACACATAGTGCCAAGAAGGTGAGCAAACATATTAAGAACAGTATGCCATATATGCCAGGTCCCTTGAAACAGCAAGGATGGACCGGCTCCCGGCATGAGGTGTGATAGGCTCACCTGCTGTTGGGAAGCGTTCCCAAGCCTTGGTCCTTGGGAAGTGCGGGCGATGTGTCTGGGTGAGGAGTGGATCCTGGCTCTTGAGCTGAAAGTGGTCAGTGCATCCACTTTCTCCTTTCAGGTCGTTCTCCTCTCTTGTCTGTGGGAGAGGAGCCTCCTCCGTCTCTTAATCACGGACTCTGCCAGGCAGGCCCCAGGGCTCAGGCGTGTAGCCTAAATCCCAGGTGTAGGATGTGACTCCATAGCCCAGGCTGTCCAGGAGTGGAGAGATGGACACTGCCCACTTGTCGTCTTGGGCTCCTCTGTGAGACGGCATGTAGCCTCTTAAGAGAAACAGCTTGAGTGGACCCCACTCAGAAAGGCATCTGGGGGGCCCCGGCCTGCCCACCCCCTTGCCTCCAGGAAGAGGCAGCCCTGTGCTGTGGGCATGGAGCTGGCCCAGCAGAGCTGGCTGGGCAGACCACAGAGCCCGGGCGGTCCTAGTCTGACCAGGTCCCCACACCTGCACTAATCATCCACCTCCCCATCTCCTCCCCCAGTGTCCCCTTTTCTTCACCACACTGCTTTTCTCACTCACCCCCTTAGTCAGAGCCTCGAGTGGCTCTCAGTGCCCGGAGGAGAGGCGTTTCTTGCTTCGCCTGGCATCGCAGGTCTCCTGTCTGCTTTGTCTGATGAGTGTGACCTCAGGTCCCAGTCACTGTCGAGTAGCTCCCTTGGCATCTCCCTTGTGCCCTCTGCTCTGAGGGTCACCTGTGCATGTGTAGTTCTGCTGCCCAGTGTGAAGGCCCCCAAGGCCCAGGCCTCAGGTGTCCTCTTGCAGAGGCCCGGCGTGGACGCAGTGCGCTCAGTCCTCGATGGCTGCATACTTGCTGATTACCCTCTCTTCTTCCTCCCTCTCCTCCCCCACGCTCCCCTCTGTCTTTCTCCCCTCGCCCTCTCTCCTGTTCTCCTCGCCCCCTTTGCTGTAGGATGACAACTGGGGGGAAACGACCACCGTAGTCACAGGTACTTCAGAGCACAGCATCTCCCATGATGACCTCACGCGGATCGCCAAGGACATGGAGGACAGTGTCCCACTGGACTGCTCCCGTCACCTGGGGGTGGCCGCTGGCACCACGCTGGCGCTGCTCTCCTTCCTCACCCCGCTGGCCTTCCTGCTGCTGCCTCCGCTGCTGTGGCGGGAGGAGCTGGAGCCCTGCGGGACCGCCTGCGAGGGCCTCTTCATCTCCGTGGCCTTCAAGCTGCTCATCCTGCTGCTGGGCAGCTGGGCGCTGTTCTTCCGCCGCCCCAAGGCCTCGCTGCCCCGCGTCTTCGTGCTGCGTGCCCTGCTCATGGTGCTCGTCTTCCTGCTCGTGGTCTCCTACTGGCTCTTCTACGGGGTGCGCATCCTGGATGCCCGGGAGCGCAGCTACCAGGGCGTGGTGCAGTTCGCCGTGTCGCTGGTGGACGCCCTGCTCTTTGTGCACTACCTGGCGGTGGTCCTGCTGGAGCTGCGCCAACTGCAGCCTCAGTTCACACTCAAGGTCGTGCGCTCCACTGACGGGGCCAGCCGCTTCTACAACGTGGGCCATCTCAGGTATGAGCGCCTGGGAGCCGGCAGCTGGGCCTGGGGTGGAGGCTGGGGCACCGCAGGGCGGGTAGTGCGACGATGGGGCTGGAGATGCTGGGCTGGGCGGGCCGTGTGGGAAGCAGTTCAGTACTTTGAACATGGGATGTTTTGACAGTGTTTGCGGCTTGATGCGCAGGGTCCTGGGACAAGATGGGGCGAACAGATGAACGGACAAGCAGAGAACTCAGAGAGGGGTGGGCCAAAGAGGCGAAAGCTGTGGCACAGACAGGCTTTTGGGAGTCGCTTTACTATTTCTTTCTTGGAGGTGCAGCCTCTTGTGATCACAGGGTGAGTGGTCACTGAGCTGCACTGGCCAGAGGAGGGACCCTCAGAGCAAAAGATAATGAGGGAAGCTCTTCAGCCCGCCCCACCCATACTGTGGGCAGGACGCTCCCAGACCCTGCAGAGTATCAGTAGCACTTCCTGATCCTATAGGGCAGTGGTCGGCAAACTGCGGCTTGTGAGCCACATGCAGCTCTTTGGCCCCTTGAGTGTGGCCACGAAGTTTCAATCGCACTGTACGTGCGCGCCCGCACGTGGTATTTTGTGGAAGAGCCACACTCAAGGGGCCGCAGTTTGCCGACCACTGCTATAGGGAATCTTGGGGGGAATCCTGAAAGGGATGAGTGACCCTTGGCTGGGGACCCAGGCCCACTGCCCTTTCTCCCCTGGGCTTCAGTACGGCAGGGAAGGACTAGGAGGCCCAGCCCTGGGGAAGGCGTGGGAACCGGGTAAGTAGACCGCAGGCCCTGAGCCAGGCTTCTTGGAAGCAGCTTGTCCCTGTCCTGTGTCCTTTCCTGCCCTACCAACCTGCCCTGATGTCTCCCCTCCCCTGCGCCCCTTGTCTGTCCCTTCTCCCTTCCCCTCCTGTGTCTCCCCCACAGCATCCAACGCGTGGCAGTGTGGATCCTGGAGAAGTATTACCATGACTTTCCCGTCTACAACCCTGCCCTTCTCAACCTGCCCAAGTCCGTCCTGGCCAAGAAAGTGTCTGGCTTCAAGGTGTATTCCCTCGGAGAGGGTGAGCGGCCCTGCTCCTCAGCCCTCCTGGTCTCTTCCCCAGCAGGACTCCAAGCTACCTCCGCCCTGTTCCTCTCGCCCCCTCCTTCCCTTGCTTTCTCCTTTCCTCGGCCCTTGTCCCAGACGCTTCTGTTCTGTCCTTTGCCTTGACTCCAGGTGGCTGGTCTTAGCTGCTGATCCTACTTGCTGTCCCTTTATGCCATGGTGTATCCCCCAGTCTGGCTCCTCTGCGTCTGCTCATCTGCCCTGGTCCTAAGCCCTCGGCTCTCTGAGCTCCAGAACCTCCTGCACTGGCGAGGAACTTGTGCAGAGCTTCTGCCGCCAGTGCCACCTGTTTTCCAGTGGGCCTCTCCCAGAAGTGGCCACCAGGGTTGGGAACAGGAAGTAGTGTTGGGGTGGTCACAGCTGCCTCAGATGTGTCAGATTGCTGTCTCCAGACTTCCTGCAGCGAGAAGCAAGGCCATGCTCCCAGGTGACCATCTCCTTTCTGTCCTGCTCCTGTGCAGAAAACAGCACCAACAATTCCACGGGCCAGTCCCGGGCTGTGATTGCTGCGGCAGCCCGGAGGCGGGACAACAGCCACAATGAGTACTACTACGAGGAGGCAGAGCACGAGCGGAGGGTGCGCAAGCGGAGGGCCAGGTAGGTCCCTGGGGGGCAGTAGGTGTGGATGGGCTCAGGAGAGGAGGACCATCGGGTTCTGTAACTATTGGAAATAGACAGGTGAGCAGTGATAAGGGTGAGGGTGTATATTCGGGTTCTGTTGCTGCCAAAGCAAATCACTATGAAGGCAGCTCTGTCAAACAACGCACATCTGTTCCCTCACAGCCCCTGTGTCAGGTGGGGTTCATCGGACCTCCATTCAGGTCTCACAGGCTGAAATTTGAGCCTGGGTCGTCTTCCAGGCTCACTGGTTGCTGGCTGAACCTGGTCACCTGGCCTTGTAGGCAGTTCACAGCATGCAGTTTGCTTTCTCCTTGAGGGGCCCTCTAGCCTGAAAAACTGCTTTCAAAGGGCTCACACGAAAAGATCAGGTCCACCATAACAATCCCGTGTTTTATTTATTTATTTATTTATTTATTTATTTATTTATTTATTTTCAGATGAGAGGTAAATCTCTTTTTAAATTTATTTTATTATTGAGAGTATTACCCATCTCTCACCCTTCCCAGGCCTTCACCTGTTTATTGTCTGTGTCCATGGGCGATGACTAACTTGTACTTCTAAATCCCTTCACCTTTTTCACTCATCCCCCCAACCATCGCCCACTTGGCAACCCTCAGAATGTTCTCTGTATCTGTGAGGCTGTTTCTGTTCTGCTTGTTTATTTTTATTTATTTATTTATTTATTTAATTTTTATTGATTTCAAAGAGGAAAGGAGAGGGAGCGAGAGATAGAAATATCAATGATGAGAGAGAATCATTGATTGGCTGCTTCCTGCACGCCCCCTACTGGGGATCGAGCCCGAAACCTGGGCATTTGACCTGACGGGGAATCAAACTGAGATCTCCTGGTTCATGGGTCAATGCTCAACTTCTGAGCCGTGCTGGCTGGGCTCCCTCCTGATATTAAACCACCACATGTGAGTGTGGCACCAGCCGCTTCCTTGATTCTACCCCGAGTCTCTGTCCCTTCTACCAGTCTTGATGTGCTTCTTTAATTCCCTAGTTGTAGGATTTCCATTCAGCTAGATTTCAGGTGGTTCTGAATGATGGTTGTTCTGTATTTTAGTGGTAATTTTGATGTGGCAGTGAGTACTGTGTTTATCTATGTTTCCATATTGACCGATCACCGGTCCAATCTCGTATTATTATTTAAAAAAATATTTTCTATTGATTTTTTTTTAGAAAGAGAGGAAGGAGAGGGATAGATAGAGAGATAAAAAGATGGATGAGAGAGAAACATCATTGATTGGCTGCTTCTTACATGCCCCATTGGAGGATCAAGCCCACAACCGGCATGTGCCCTGACTGGGAATAGAACCGATGACCTCTTGGTTGATGGGTTGACACACACCCACTGAACCACACTTGCTGGACCTAATGCTGTATTTTAAAGTCAGCTGATTTGGCACTTTAATTTATCCTCAAAATGTGCCGACATTATTGAATCATTGAGAATGGGAACCTGGCAGAGGTGGATGGAGGCATCTTTGAATTCCACCGACCACAGTGGGCCAGGGATGTGAAAGGATGTGAACCTCCCCTGCGACAGCAGGGACTGAGGCTGATGAGATCTCCTGCCAGCAGATCTTGAAAGCTTGCTCAGCAGATGGTACATTTTTACCTGTGAAAATAAGGGCCTCCTGCCCTCATTTACCAAATCTTGGTAAATTCAAAAAGGCTGTCCTCACTGCTTCTTTTTTCCCATTCACATTATTATGTGAATTTAAGTCACACCTGAAGAATCTTTCTTTCTTTCTTTTAAACATTTTTATTGATTTCAGAGAAGAGAGAGGGAGAGATCGAAACATCAATGATGATAGAGAATCGTTGATCGGCTGCCTCCTGCACATCCCCTACTGAGGATCGAGCCTGCAATCCAGGCATGTGCCCTTGACCGGAATCAAACCCGGGACCTTTCAGTCTGCAGGCCGACGCTCTATCCACTGAGCAAAACCAGCCAGGTCTGAAGAGTCTTTCTTGCTGCCAACTGCTGTCAGGTCCTACCTGGGTCTGTCGGGATTTCTACAGGGAGGACAGAGGTCTCAGGCCCCTCCTCCCACACGGATCTCCAGGTCTCATGGGAGGAAGGTAGCGCTTAGCCTGTCCTCCCACAAGCCTGGTGGCCTCTGCACTGGATCAAAGATCATCAACCCCGTTTCTGCAGCATTCCAGTGTGTTTCCTGTTGTAGAAATCGCTCTCATGGAAGGAAACCAGAGATGTGCCCTGCTCCCTTACCTTCTGCCTTGCCTAAGGTCTTTGGGTCTTCTCCACGGCCACCACCATTCTTGGCCTATAGGGACCCTTTCCCCTTGGTTCATCTGAGACAAAAGGATCATTTCTAAAGGAACTTTACTGAGACAATGAGGAGAAGCAAAAGAATAGACAGAGGGACTGTCGATGTACACAGATAACCTGTCCGTGCGCACAGGTTTCCTTAGCCCAAATCCCATTCTAAGCTATTTGAAGGGCTTCTGAATATTGGTGTTGGTGTGTGTCTCTCTGCTTTTAATGTCAATTGGCTTATTTTTCCTGTCCCCCTTTAACACTGTGTTTCTGAGATTCTTGGATGTTGCCTACAATATGCAACGTGTGCCATCCTATCTTCGCAGAGTAGTTCATTGAATCCACACAACATCCTAACCAATATTTGGATTATAGGCACCTTCCTAATTTTTTTCATTTTGTTGGATAAGTAATATCTTATTAACATTTTAAATATCTCTAATTACTAGCAAGTAATTAATTCATAGACTTTTTTTAGCCTTTTAGGCCTCTTGTGAATTGTTTGTTCATCTCCTTTGCCTATTTTTCTGTAGTGTTTTGCCTTTTTCTTCTTGATTTGTAGCAAATTCTTTGCATTCCCCCCATTCTCTGCCCCAAGAGGTTTTCATTAATGTTGTCCATGCTGTTGTGGTGAATAGAAATCTGTCATTTTGATGTAGTTGAATCTATTCATCCCCCCACCCCCCCACCCCCACCCCGCCAAGTGTGATTTGAGCATCTTATTTAAGAAGGCTTTTCTTAGCATTTGCTGCAATGCTGGTCCTTCCCATAGCACAGTTCTTGGTTGGCTCTCTGGGTTTGACATTAGAATGCTCTCTTTGAGTCCCTGGGCTGCGCTCACTGAGCTCTACAGCTGTTTCCTGTCCCCAGGGGGGAAAATCCTTCCCCCTCCCGAAACAGCATATGTTTATGCAAATACACATAGTCCCCAAAGCCCAGCCCTAGGCTGCAAATGGGTTCCCATTGCTTCCTCAAGAGCACAAAGGCCTGAGCTTGTTCTGGCTACTGGAGGGCGGGAGCTGGGGGGAAGATGAGAGGTGGGCGCCTGCTCCAGACCCCTCCTGTCCCCCAGGCTTGTGGTGGCGGTGGAGGAGGCCTTCACTCACATCAAGCGGCTGCAGGAAGAGGAGCAGAAGAACCCCAGGGAGGTGATGGACCCCCGGGAGGCGGCCCAGGCCATCTTCGCATCCATGGCCCGAGCCATGCAGAAGTACCTCCGGACCACCAAGCAGCAGCCTTACCACACCATGGAGAGCATCCTGCAGCACCTGGAGTTCTGCATCACCCATGACATGACGCCCAAGGTGCCTGCTCCGCCTGCCCAGCATCCTCTGCTTCCTCTATGCTGGCCCCGTCTCCCCAGCTCCCTTCCCCCTGTTCTCTCACTTCTTTCTTTACTTTCCATCTTTCTCCCCTCCCCTCCCCTCCCCTCCCCTCCCCTCCCCTCCCCTCCCCACCTTCTCATAGTCTCTTCTCTCATTTCTACCCCATCCACCCATCTCTGCATGTGGTGAAGTTCTTAGTGGTGAGGAGAAGGAAGAGCTTTGGGACCATTTGGGGAAAGGCTGAGACCTGTTTCTCATCTCTAGAAAAGCTCTGAGATTTCCAGATCTAAAACCCCACATTCACCCCTTCACTTCCACCAGGTTTTTGGTTTTTTTTGTTCTCTTTGAACCATTTTGAGCCATTACCCACCCCTCCGCTCTTTGTCCACTTCCTAGTCTCGCTTCCCCGGAGCCATCCTTGGTGCATGGGTGACTAAAGATGTTGCACTTTAACCAGGATGCCTCTAGCTTTCTGCTGGTGCCGACCTGCTCGTCACTAACCATGCCAGCTGTGTGGAGAGGAAGGAGGAATGCGGGGAGGCTTGCCCGGATCATCCCATGGTGTAAGGGGGAAGAGCAGAGGATGGTGTTAGGAGAGCTGAGTTCCAGTCCTGACCCTGCTGAGCCACATCACCTCTGTGGGCTCCCACTTCCTCGTTTATAAAGCAAGGGTCTGACACAGACAATTTCAGCCTTCCTCCCGCTATGACATTCTGAGATGAAATACCCAGTGAGCAGGGGCCTGCTGGCTGTCTTTGGAAGCGGAGCCCCAAGGTATGCAGGGTGGCGGGTGGGTGGGAGAGCTTCCGACTCACTCCTTCTCCCCTCCTCAGGCCTTCCTGGAGCGGTACCTGGCAGCCGGACCGACCATCCAGTACCACAAGGAACGCTGGCTGGCCAAACAGTGGACACTGGTGAGCGAGGAGCCGGTGACCAACGGCCTTAAGGATGGCATTGTTTTCCTCTTAAAGCGCCAGGACTTCAGCCTGGTGGTCAGCACCAAGAAGGTTCCATTCTTCAAACTCTCTGAGGAATTTGTGGACCCCAAGTCGCACAAGTTTGTCATGAGGCTGCAGTCTGAGACCTCGGTGTGACTGTGTAACAGCAGTGGGAGTGGGAGATGGGGCTCCTGGGGCGCTGGGAAGGGCTGGGCACTCAGGTCCAGCCCCTTTCCTGCGGCCCTCGCCCTCATGTTTTTTTTTGTTTTTTTTTTACTTGAATTAACTTGCCCCTACCCTGTCTCCTCCCCTCTTCCTCATTCACCCCAGGTGAACCTGGAGAGACCATCCTGCTGTCATCAGTACCTGGGAAGTTCCCTCTTCTCTGCCCCCCTCACTCTTGTATCTGTCCAGGCCCTGCAGGAATCAGTGCCTCTCTCCCTCCCTCTCCTCTCCCCGGATGACTGTCTTTTCTGAAAGTGCACAGGGCTCTCCTGAGCCCCCACTCTCGAACCCAGGTTCTCGTGGCTGTTCTTTCCAGTGGCTCCTGACAAGCTGCCTCTGGGGGACACAGACATGACTGCAGAGAACCACGGTGCCAAACTCCTCCAGGGCAGCAGTTTCCTGAGACCTCCAGGTGGCAGGTGATTCGCCCCTCCTGCTGCTCCCTCACCTGCAACAGGTCCTGAGTTCCTGGGGCAAGGGCATGCCTGTGTCCTCCCACGCCGCCCCCAAGTTAGGGGTCCCCTGCCAGAGTGATTTCCTTCCAGCTGTTAGAGCCTCCCGCATCCAGCCATACATATGCAGAGCAAGGGAAGATGCCTTCTTCACCCTGAAATCTCCACCGTCTGTTTCTGACGTGTATGGTCACACGTGACCATGGGAAAACCGAGTCAGAAGCCATCTGTGACCTCCTTTCCTGGGTCCCCGCTTTTTATGGCTCTTTCCTGGGTAGCCCCTGAGGGAAGGGCAGGAGAGATCCCTGCCCCCCACTCCACTGTGAACATCTCAGTGGGCCAGGTTCCCCTTCCCAGCAAAGGGTGACATGTAGACTCCTGCACAGAATTCATCGCCTGTGGGCCCCAACCCCACCCGGTGGTCCTAGGCAAACGTTTTTCTTTCTTCCACCAGCCACCTCCAGTTTCTATGTCCCTCCCTTCAGCTCCAGAGACCTGTTGTCTCATCTCTTTCTTGGGGGGAGCCCGTAGCTCCTCCTTGTCCCCTGCCTTAAGTCCACCTCTTTGTCTCAGGGGTCTCTTTTCCTTGGCTGGCCAGGGTCCCCTCCTCTTCTCCCTCTGCCTGGTTCTCTGGGCTCTGGTCTCCCTCTGTATTGGGGTGAAGGACCAGGATTGCTGCCTTTTGTGGGTATGTAGCCCCTTACCCCATTTAGCTCTCATAGTCTTTGCACCCAATCTGAATTCTTGAGAATTTCCATCTCATTTTGAGCAAAATGTGCTGGCCCTCTAACACATAGATTCAGTGTAAATCTGAGCCTTTAACCCATGTAGTTTTAGCCAGGGGGTGTAGTGGGGGGAGGATGGAACTGGGACGCATCCAGATACCTCCCGCCAGGACCCATGTGGCAGACCTTTAAGGTGGCTGGGCTGGAGTGTGCCTCTGGGTCTGTCCCCTAAATAAATCACAGTGTCCCCTACAGGCCCGTCTTTCCCCGGAAAACTCACTGGCTGTTGCCTTGCAGAGAGCAGCTTGGGGTCAGATCCCCAGGGATGCCTCAGCAGGGAGGCTTCCTCTGGCAGTCCTGGGCTTGGTGGAGCCTAGCGATTGGCGTTTCTCCTGCTGTCCTTTCTGGAAAAGCACATCTGCCCCCCTCCCTCACCTCCCCCACCCACCACTTACTAAGCAAGGGCTCTTCAGCCAGGGCTCACCTTAGGCAGGCCCGGAAGTCCGCCTCCAGCTGGGCTGTGGGTTTGTGGATAGACCTGAGCGAAGGACATCCTCTCCTGGGGGTATGGGGAAGGTGTCTTTCCTTCCAAGACCTGGTTTTGGAGGGGCCCCTCTGGGTCACATTTCTAAATACCTCGCTATCCTGGAAAATGGGGCCCGGATGGTGATTGCGGTCATTGCCGCTGTGGGCAGGAGTGGGACATGTGGTTTGAGGATTGAGGTGGAGAGGGAACCTATTGGGGGTCTTAGTTGCTGCCCTGGGTTAGGGGCAGGGAGTGTTTATTTTAAGAACCTGCCATGTGTTGAATCACTGTGATTTCTTCATTCCTTCCTCCTAAAGCAAAAAGAAAATTCCCCCCAGCTCTCCGTATGAGCACTAAGGGCCGTGACTGAGAATGATAGTGTTTTGGTCCTTTGCGTCACAACTGTGGTATCTTTATCTTCTTTGATTGTTATTATTATTTTTTAAAAATGTCAGGATGAATTGTCAAGTGTGTGGCTGTGTGTCCTTTCTTCTCCTCGGTGGGAGGTTGTCTTCATGCTGTGAATTGCTGGGGGGCGTGCAGCTAAGTCCCTCTGAGCAGTGTCCTTCACGTCTCCTGCCCCATCGCTCATTCTTCCCTGTGGGGGTGTGCCCGCCTCTGCCCCCACCCCCAGGGGATGCAGTGGCTGGGTCTTTCCAGCTGCTCTTTCTTTCTATGACTTCATGGCATCCTGGTGCAGCCCCTTCACACCTACTAGGCACTCCTTCTCATCACTCTGGAACACATACCCTCCTCCGTCCCTCCATATCAGGACACTGTGCCTCAGTCCTTCACCTACCTCGCCACTCTGTGGCTGTCCCCATTGGTCCCTTTCTCTAAACTGCTCTTCGTGATCTGTTTATTTCCCTTTAATCTCTCATGTTTCTTCCCATCCCCCCCATTTCAGTCCTTCATTTCCCGCTCCCCCTCCCTCCCCCCTAAATTCCTTTCACAAACTCTGCATTGTGCTTGTCATCAAGCATCAGAGACAGTGGGTCCCTGACCTTCTCATCTCAAACACGAATTTCCCAGAGTCTGCTTCTTCTCTGTTGGGCCCCGATGAGTTCCCTGACCCTCTGATGAGTTCCCTGACCCTCCGTGGTGTCTGTCACTCTGTCTTGTCATTCCTCGACTCTCCCCACGGCAGCATCTGCTGATGGACTTGGTCCTGGTGTGTGATTGTTGTGACTTGTTCTGTGCGCGAAGGAAGGGGGCTTTTTGAGTCCCTTCCAAGTGAGATTGTAAATGTAGAATTTTCTACTGTTGGATCTAGATTTTTTTCTTTTTTCCTTTTTTTTTTGGGGGGGGGGAGGGTGGGAGGGTTACAGAACTGAGACCTTGTGCATGCATGTAGAAAATTGTAAAATGTAAATTTTTTTTAATATATAAAATGCTTGTTTTTACAGTTTGCAGTGAATCTAAACATTATGGCAGTTTTAGGGATTTTTTTTCTTAACATAGGAACTAAAACTGTACAAACTTTTTTTAAAAATATAAAATAAAGACATTTGACTTTTGTGGGGGCATTTTGTTGTCTTTCTTTTTTTATAGAGAGCAAAGAGGGTCAGGCAAGAGTGGATAGATGTGCTCCTTGTTAGGGAATGGCTAGGCCAGGAGGGGGCAGTGTGAGTTCATTATCACTCCATTGTTCCTCAGATGAAGGCACAGGAAATTGCCTATTCTGAGAAGAGACAAATGGGGATGGGTGGATGGTTGTTGGCCTAAGGAGGAAGGAAAGAGCCATAAGAATTTCAGGGAATCATTTATTTTAGTCAATAGTGACAGGTCATCACATTTCATTATGAAAAATCCCTGAAGTATATTTCTTATTTCTAAATATCTTATTTCTCCCATTATCTCTTCAGTCTTTCAGGCACTGCACAAAAGAAAGTCTAGCAGTAGTCATTTATTTAAAATGAAAATATCCAGTGGGTGTTGCGCTTGTAATCAAGTATCAGAATCGGCAAGAGGTCAGGACCTTTCAGCTCCACCGAGACCCAAGCTTCTCCGTGACTTTGAACAAGATACTTAGCACATAAGCAGCTCCTTAAGGTTAAAACAAATAAGCAAACGTGAGCTTTCCTGTGTGGAGTTACCTGCTTCCTAGAGTCAGTCTTCCTCTCCCCACCTCATGCTTTGCCAAGCTTTGAGGACGCAGGGACAAGAGACTAGGTCCTTGTCCTGGAGGAAGATCCAGCCTATAGCAGCATGCGACAGGCCCAGTGAGCTCAGTTGAGGTGGTGTGGCCTGGTCACAGGCAGAGCACAGAGGAGCCCTGGCTGGACGGCAGGGAGCTCAGGGAGCCTTCCTTCAAGAAATTTAAGGAGTTTTAGAATCAAGAGAGGGTAACACAGTTTCCTTGAAGGGAGGGGATTTATTTGTTTTATTTACAAATAAATAAATGTAAGTCTTCCTAGCATTTGTACCAGTCAGTTCCTCACATATAGTTGGTGCTCAATAAGAAAATTGTTGAATGAATAATGAATTAAAAAAACAATACAATAGGGACATACATGCAAAAAGGATCATATACTTCTTCCTTTAACATTGTACTCAAGTCTTTCTCATATGAAAACAAATAAAAAACTTCCCTTGAAACTACAACCCCCATTCTTAGGACTTTTCTTTTTGTAACGAGGCGTATAGTTTCGCTTACTTTCAGTTTACCTCAAATCCAGCTTTTGAGTTATTGTGACCAGATTCCTAGCATACCTCTCAAATTATTCTTTCTCTTAACGGGCAAATAAAATAACTGCTTTTAGTTTAGCGAGTCTTTATTCAGTGCCTAGGATGTTCCAGCCTGACACTGTTGGTGGCAGCAGGAACGGCACCAGGTGGAGTCAGACCAGATCTGGGTACTTCAACAACCTTTGGCACTTGGGTTCCGGCTGGGAAAAAATTCAGAGCCAAGATTCAAACTATAAGAGGACATCTATGACAATAAAAGCATAATATGCAAATCGACTGAACGGCTGAACGGCTGAACAGCGGAACGACCGAACAGTGGAACGACCATCTGGACAACCACGCTTTGACACCCACTGGCACCAGGCCAGCCAAGGTGGGTGGGATGCAATTGGTCAGGGGCCCCACCATCACCCCATGATCGAACCAAAGAGGGAGGTCCAGGCCACCGACTGACCAGTGGGCTGTGGCAGGTGGGCGGGGCCTCCCTCTGTGGGGCGCAATTGATTGCCCCAAAGAGGGAGGTCTCGGCTACCCAGTGGCAGTGCTGCGGCGGGTTGGTGGGGCCTCCCTCTACAGGGTGATAGATCGCAGGGCTCCCAGACTGTGAGAGGGCACAGGCTGGGCTGAGGAGACCCCTCCCCCAACTGCATGAATTTCATGCACTGGTCCTCTAGTTTATAAAATCACAGAGGTAAAGAAGTAATTCATAGAAGAAATGGGCTTAGGAAATAAGTTACAGAGGCAAAGGAAGGGCCCATGGAGCTTGGAATGAGGAAGCTAATGGTAATATGTCACGGGGAATGGGGAAGGGGGAAGGGAAAATCGCAGGCAGGTGTGCTCCTGGGAGAGTGAGCAAGCTGGGTCTTCCATTCTAGGGGTTTAAGAGTGGAGATTTTAGGGGAAGTCCCAGGAAAAGATCTCAATAGAATATTCAGTTTTCCAGGCGTGTCCTTTCAGGGTCTAGGTCTCCACTGATTGCTTGGTCTGTGCCAGGGCAGAGGAGGGTCATTAGTCAATACAGATGGTTCTGAGGTCAGCTGCGGTGTTGCTTGTCTGGTTTTGCTGCTTCTCTGGGCCTGGGGCTGAAATACAACTGAGGCCTTGATGTTATCTCCAGCGATAACGTTATGACTAGTGATATGCTAGGGGAGGAAGGACCTACCCTAAATTGTCCATTGCTAGGCACCCAGGTCTGCCCACTCTGGTGACCTTCTGTACCTGGCCCATCATCCTTGCTCTGCTCATGTCTAACTGTCTACCACATTCCCCCCTCAAGGATCTTGGCTCTGAATTCTGTCAGAGAAAAGGGCACAGGTTCTCTTCTGTAGCTGCTTCCTGCTGAAGAGGGATGATATTTTCCTTCAGAGCCAAGAGATCCTTGATTTCTATCAGAGGGATGAGAGGCCTGGGCATAGAAGGAGGTTGTGATGGTGTCTAGCGGTAATATTTCCTGAGTAGGGCTTGTTACAAATTTCAGGATTATTGGAGCAAAAGTTAGAATGACAAGAATTATGACAAATGGTATGATAAAAGGAAAAACATTTTAATTTCAAGTCAAAGGATGGGAGAAAAAGGAAACGTTAGTTTCAAGAGTTGTAGTCAAATATTTAAGAAAATTAGAAAAATTCAGGATTCAGATTAGTTTATAGGTGAAAAAGAAAGCTTGTAATTGAACTAGAGTCTAATATTTGTAACTGTGTATTAAAGGCTATTGAGACACAATTTTCCCCCTAAATTAACTTCATTTTTATTAAAGAGCCAAATTAAAACCAACCTATTTACTGTATTAAGTCCAGTTCCAATTTGGCCTGATTATTTGTATAAACAATTGCTCTTTTAAATCTGCTTTGCTGGAATCTCATGATTAAGTTTTAATTAGCCCCTCAGGGCAAATAAGCTAAGCCACCTGGTTGCCATCAGGTTTTCCTGCAATACCTATAGACTTGGGTGAATTCCTCAAGTTCTTGAGGTTCTCAAAATATCTTGAGGTTCCTTCCTTGCCATCTCTCAGGAACACAACCTTCATTCCTTACCTGGAAAGACTGCCATGAACCATATCTCTATGTAAAAGCCTAATATGCAAAGTGTCCCCCTGGGAGTTTGACTAGGAGTTCAATCACTCGCTATGATGTGCGATAACCACCAGGGGGTGGCATGGAATGAAGGAAGGTCCCAGCCGGCAGCCGGCAGCCGGCAGCCGCTAGGGGTCCTACCCCTTCACGAATTTCATGCACTGGGCCTCTAGTGAATAGATAAGGTACCAGGCCATTTCTCCAAGGGCTTTTTATTAGCTTTAAAGTCAGTCTTCAGCCCTAGCCAGTTTGGCTCACTGGATAGAGCATCAGCCTGTGGATCAAAGGGTCCTGGGTTGTCAACGGCATGTACCTTGGTTGCAGGCTCCTCCCTGGTCTTGGCCCTGGTCGGGGCTCATGCAGGAGGCAGCCAATCAATGTGTTTCTCTCACATTGATGTTTCTCTCTGTCTTCCCCTCTCTCTTCCACTCTCTCTAAAATATCAATGGAAAAATATCCTTGGGTGAGGATTAACAACAACAAAGTCAGTCTTCATCCTTAATGCTTTTTGGTGACATCCAGAATCCATGTCTCTCTCAGACATGACATTCCAGCCAAAGCCTTGGTTAATAAAATCACAATTGGAAACTGGTCTTATTGAATTCAGGCAAAGAAACATATCGTCATGACTCACTGATTAAGAATTGCCAAATTCTGGAGGGATTAGGTAAGTAGTCTCCATCTCATTCAGCCTCAATTCTGGCTGATTTTTACAGCCTGAAGTTATGGAGGCTTCTGTTCCTGGCACTAGAACCCTGGGCTGGGGGGCTGTATGTGGGTCTGGGGCCCTTTGCTCCTCAGGGAGGACCTCCACAGCTGAGATATTCCTTCTGACTTTTATTCCCCATGTGTGGGTGTGGGACCAGTCTATTCATGACTCTGCCCTTCCTAACAGTCTTTTTTTTTTTTTTAAAATATTTTATTGATTTTTTTTTTTTTTTTACAGAGAGGAAGGGAGAGGGATAGAGAGTTAGAAACATTGATGAGAGAGGAACATTGATCAGCTGCCTCCTGCACACTCCCCACTGGGGATGTGCCCGCAACCAAGGTACATGCCCTTGACCGGAATCGAACCTGGGACCCTTGAGTCCACAGGCCGACGCTCTATCCGCTGAGCCAAACCAGTCAGGGCCTTCCTACCAGTCTTAATGTGGCTTCTTCTTTAATTCCCTAGTTGTCAGAGTTTCATTTAGCCAGATTTCAGCTGGTTCTGAATGATGGTTATTCTGTAGTTTAGTTGTAACTTTGATGTGGTTGTCGGAAGAAGAGAGTACCTAGTTTACCATCTTGACCTGAACGCCATGATCATCTTAACAGATGCAGAAAAAGCATTTGACAAAATTTAACACCCTTGAGGGAAGGTAGGGGAGGGTAGGGGTAAGGGGGAGAGATCAACCAAAGGACTTGTATGCATGCATATAAGCCTAACCAATGGACACAGACACCAGGGGGGTGAGGGCATGAGTAGGAGGGTGGAGGGACAGTGGGGGGATAAGGACACATATGTAATACCTTAATAAAGAAAAAAAATTAAAAAAAAAGATAAACATCAACTGCAAAAAAAAAAAATTAACACCCTTTCATGATAAAAGCTCTCAACAAATTAGGCATAGAGGAACTTATCTCTACACAATATATGAAAAACTTACAGTGAACGCCATAGTCAGTGATGAAAAACAAATCTTTTCCTCTACAGTCAGGGAAAAGACAAAAAAGACTGCTTTTGCTACTTCTATTCAGCATAGTAATGAAAGTCTTAGCCAGAGTAATTCAGCAATAAATAAATAAATAAATAAATAAATAAATAATGATAAAAGGCATCCAAAACAGAAAGAAAGAAATAAAATGATCTCTGTCTGCACATGACATAATCTTATATTTTGAAACCCTGAAAGACTTCAACAAACACTGTTAGAACAAACAAAATCAATAAAGTTTCAGGATGCAATATCAACATACAGAAATCATTGCATTTCTATACATGAACAGCAAACTATCTGAAAAGGAAATTTAAAAAACACACAATTTCATTTGCAATAGCATTAAAAAGAATAAAATATGTCTGTTCTTGTGCCAGTACCAGGCTATTTTGATTACAATGGCTTTGTAGTGTAATTTGATATTCAATATTGTGATCTCTCCCACTTTGTTCTTTCTCAAAATTGCTGTGGCTATTTGGGGTCTTTTTTGGTTCCATATAAATTTGTGGAGTATTTGTTCTAGATCTGTGAAATATACCACTGGTATTTTAATAGAGATTGCATTGAATCTATAGATTGCTTTGGATAGTATGCACATTTAAAACTACTATGTCCTGGAGTTTTCTGCATACAGGTCTTTCACCTCCTTGGTTAAGTTTATGACAAGGTATCTTATTTTTTGTTGTTGCAATCATACATGGGATTGTTTTATTTTTTTTGTTTTTCTTTCTAAGAGTTCATTATTGGTATACAAAAATGCCATTGGTTTCTGGATGTTAATTTTGTATCCTGCTACTTTGCTAAATTCATTTATTAAATCTAGAGGCTTTTTAATGGAGCCTTTAGGATCTTCTATGTCATCTGTGAATAATGACAGTTTTACTTCCTCCTTTCCAATTTGAATTCCTTCCAGTTTTCTTCTTGTCTGACCGCTGTGGCTAAGACTTCCAGTACTATGTTGAATAAGCGTGGTAAAAGAGGACATGCCTATCTTATTTCTAGTCTTAGGGAAACTAAAACTGGGGAGCGGGCCTAGGTTGGCAGTTGGACATTCTTAGTGCTGCCATGGAGGCGGGAGAGGCTCCCTCCACTGCCGCTGTGCTTGCCAGCCATGAGCCCAGCTTGTGGCTTAGCAGTGCTCCCCCTGTGGGAGTGCACTGACCACCAGGGGGCAGCTCCTGCATTGAATGTCTGCCCCTGGTGGTCAGTGTGCATCATAGCAACCGGTCATTTCACGGTTAAGTTGATTTGCATATTAGCCTTTTATTATGTGGGATTTTTTATGTTTTTATTTTCAGAGAAGGGGAGAGGGAGAGAGAGCTAGAAATATCAATGAGAGAGAATCATTGGCTGACCCCTGCATGCCCCACACTGGGGATTGAGCCTGCAACCCAGAGATGTGCTCTTGACTGGAATCGAACCCCGGACCCTTCAGTCCACAGGCCTATGCTCTATTCACTGAGCCAAACCAGCTAGGGCATAGCAGTGTTATTTAAAATAGCTATGATCTGGAAACAACCCAAATGCCCATCATGGGTTGATAAAAAAACTCATACACTTACACCATGAATGCTATGCAGCTGTAAAAAAGAAGGATCTCTTACCCTTTGAGACAGCATGGGCACCCAGAGAGTATTGTGCTAAGTGAAAGAAGCTAGTCAGAGAAAGACAGATATCATATGATCTCACTTATATGTAGAATCTAATGAACAAAATAGATCCAGAGACATTGAAGCATGCAACAGGCTGATGAATTTTAGAGGGAAGGTGTGTGTGTGGGGAGAGATTAACTGTTGTGGTCCAGCCCCAGCAGGTCCAGGGGTTCCCCAAGGTGTGGATGGAGTCAGCAAAGAAGGAATGACACAAAGGCAGCATTCAGATGATCATCATGGTGAGGTTCCTCTTAGCCAGGATCTCCAGCCGGTTCTGTCCAGGTTCTCTAGCCATGTTCTCTTGCTAGGTTCTCCAGCCAGGTTCTGGTGTTTATTGTCTTGTTACAGCTGTATTTATACGAGTTGATTTTAATCCTGTCAATTTCTATTGCAAAGGTTAGGGCGTTTCTTATCTCCATTCCAGGGAGTAAAGATTATGTAGCTTAAACGTGATTGTTTGTAGTTAAAGTGATTACCTGCCTGGCACTTAGTTAAGGGGTTTTATCCCCTCCCTAACTTCAGGGAAAAACCCCTACCTAGGGAAACAACCTTTCTCGGAGAGGTGACCTTGGTTAAAACACATAGTGCTAAGGAGAGCGAACATATTAAGAACAGTATGCTATATACGCCAGGTCCCTTGAAACATATGCTGTGCAGATGTTTCTTTCCTGCAGCGACTGTGTCAAGCAGCAAGGATGGACCGGCTTCTGGTAATTAACTAAAGAACTTATATGCATAGCCGAAACCGGTTTGGCTCAGTGTATAGAGCGTCGGCTTACGGACTGAAGGGTCCCGGGTTCGATTCCGGTTGGGGGCATGTGCCTGGGTTGCGGGCACATCCCCGGTGGGAGATGTGCAGGAGGCAGCTGATCGATGTTCCTCTCTCATCGATGTTTCTAGCTCTCTTTCTCTGTCCCTTCCACTCTGTAAAAAATCAATAAAATATATTAAAAAAAAAAAGAACTTATATGCATATATGCATAACCCATGGACAGACAATAGTGTGGTGAAGGCCAGGGAGGGGGTGGTGTGCAGGAGCAGAGTGGAGGGAATCAATGGGGGTGGGGGGAAGGGAACATCAGTATTACTTTCAGCAATAAAACTAAATGAAAAGAAAGGTAAGAAAAAGAATAAAATGTCTAGTAATAAATTTAACCATGGAGGTAAAAGACTTGTACACTGAGAACTACAAAACATTGTGAAAGGAATTATAGAAGACCTAATTAGTGAAAAGTCATCTCATGTTTATGGATTGGAAGAATTACTATTCTAAAAATGTTCACACTACCCAATGAGAACTATAGATTCAATGCAATTCCTATCCATCATAACAATGGTTTTTTTAAATAGAAGAAGAAAACTCATTCGAAAATTCATGGGAAATCTTAAGGAACCCTAATGGGCAAAACAATCTTCAAAAAGTTGGAGGGCTCACATGTCCTGATTTCAAAATGTACTACAAAGCTACAGTAATTAAAATGGTGTGGTCCTGATATAAGACAGACTTAGACATCGACTGAAACAGATTAGAGAGCCCAGAAATACAGTAACCCCTTGATATATATGGTAAAATTATCTTTGACAAGGTGCCAAGCACATTGTCAGGAAAGATTGTCTCTTCAATATATGGTACTGGGAAAACTGTATATCCACATTTAAAAGAATGAAGTTTGCCTCTTGTTTTACTAGTATACTATCATAAATATCAACTCAAAAGGGATTAAAGACTTAAACATAAAAGTTGAAACTGAAAAACTTCTAGAAGAAAACATAGGAGAAAAGCCTCTTGACATTGGTCTTGGCAATGATCTATTGAATTTGATACCAAAAGCAAAGGCAACAAAAGCAGAAAAAGAGAAATGGAATTATATCAAATTAAAAAGCTTCTGCATAGCAAAGAAAACAATAAAATGAAAAGGCAACCTATGGAATGGGAGAAAACATTTGCAAACCATACACCGGATAAAGGATTAAAATTCAAAATATAGCCCTGGCTGGTGTGGCTCAGTTGGTTGAGCATCGTCCCATGCACTGAAAGGTCACCAGTTCTATTCCCAGTCAGGTCACTTGTCCAGGTTGTGGATTCAATCCCCATTCGGGGTGTGAACAGGAGGCAACAGATGATATCTCTCTCTTACATTAGTGTTTTTTTTTTCTCTCTCTCATTCTCTCTTCCTCTCTTTCTGTTTAAAAAAAACACACCAAAATATATGAGAAATTCCCAAAACTCAATAGTAAACACCAAATAACCCAAATTTAAAATGGGCAAAGGATCTGAATAGAATTCATTCAAAGAAGACATGTAAATGGCCAACAAGTATATGAAAAGGTGCTCAACATCACTACTCATTAGGGTAATGCAAATCAAACCCACAAGGAGATACCCTCTCACACCTGTTAGGATGGCTATACAAAAACATAAATAAAAAATAACAAGCATCGGTGAGGATATGGAGGAAAGGGAACTCCTGTATACTGTTGGTGGGAATGTAAATTGGTACAGCTGCTATGGAAAACAGTATGAAGTTTCCTTTAAAAAATCAAAGAATAGAATTTTCATATGGTCCAGGAATCCCACTTCTGTCAGTTCAGGAGAATGTAATTTAATAACAACAGCAACAACAATAGCTAACATTTATTGAGCACGTTTATGAGCTAAGCACTATGCTAAAGACTTCAGGTACATTATCTAATTTAATTCCCATACAATTTTATAACACATTCATTCATTTAGTTAAGATATTTGTTGAACATTTTCTATGTGCTAGATACTGTGTTAGGTGCTAGGGAAACAGTGATAAATAAAATTATTATGGTCCCTATTCCTGGAAAGTTTATGGTATAGTAGGAGAAACTCATATTAAACCAATAAAAATAAGTATGTTTTGACATATGATAAATGACATGGAAGTGTGACAGAAAAATGGGGAGAGCACCGGATAGAGAGGTCTGAGAGGTCTCTTTTAGAAGGTGACATATGTAAACTGAGACCTAAAGAGTGAGGAGGAGCTGGGCAGGCAGTGGTAGGGCCTTAAGGCAGATGTGAATAATTCTACCTTAAAAAACTCTTTCCTTTAATGGAGGAGCTGAAAGAAGATCAGGGAGGATAAACAGAGATAGCGGTGGGAGAGTGATAATAGCTGAGGCTGGAGATGGACCAGAGACCATCCAGGGTCATGCAGATGCAATTTCATTCTGAGTGCATGGAGAAATATTGCAGAGTTTTAAGCAGACAAGTGAAAGATCTGATTTATATTAAAAACACGACTCTGGCTGTCTTTTGGAAAATGGAGTGGAGGGAGGTAAGAGCAAAACTGGGGAGAATTGTTCAGTTTATTGTAGTATTCCAGGTTAGAGATGATAATGATTAGATATAGGATGATGTTGAAGATTTGTAAAGACGTGGATAAGGTTCAGATATATATTTGAAGGTAGAGTCCAAAGGTGATAGAGAAGCTGAAGTCAAAGATAACTCAGGTTCCTGGTTTGAGTAATAGGGCTGATGTATTACCACCCTCCTTTTTCAGTCTAGGAGACCAAAGAGCTTAGGTAGCATGTTCCAGGAGATATGTCTAGTACATGATTTGAGCACGAGTCTATCCAATTCCAAAGACAACACACATAATCAACACATTGTATTGTCTTCCAACGTATCCTCTCCCGAAGTAATCATACTCATTTGGCCCACACAGGCAAAGCGATACTGATGTGTCACAATTCTGCTGCTTTCTAAAAGGAGAGAACTGGTTGTCTTCTGAATTAGAGTCTCTCCATCAACCATAACTTCATTTGCTTAGTTACCAAAGGGAAAGTCAATATCCAGGCACGTTATCTGAAGCATGTTTTGTCCTGAAGCAGATTAGAAAATGTTATTTGGATCACGGGCTGCAAATGATGTTATTCCTTAACCCACTGTACTCCGTGTCTGTAGATGCGAGCGGCGGAACTTCCCCACACGCCACATGTGTCTATTAAAAAATATGGTTTCCCCAAGTGGCAGCCCTGATCAACTTTAAAATCATTTTTCATGAGAATTTTCAGCTGAAAATATTCAAGAACACCGAATTGTAATATATTTATTATTATTTTTTAAATATTTTTTTTATTGTCTAAAGTTTTACATATGTCTTCTTTTTTCCTAATTGACCCCCCTCCCCACAGCCAGTCCCATCCCAGGCAAGCCCCCACCACCTCAGTGTCTGTGTCTATTGGTTATGCTAATATGCATCAATATATTTATTTTTATACTATCCATTGCAAATTGATTTTTTAAGAAATATATTTTATTGAATTTTTACAGAGAGGAAGGGATAGAAAGTTAGAAACATCGATGAGAGAAACATCGACCAGCTGCCTCCTGCACACCTTCTACTGGGGATGTGCCTGCAACCAAGGTACATGCCCTTGACCGGAATTGAACCTGCGACCTTTGAGTCCGCAGGCCGACGCTCTATCCACTGAGCCAAACCAATTAGGGCACAAATTGATTTTTTAAATTAAGTTCAAAATATCATGGCAGGTGGGAATGGTTTCCACTTTGGAGCCGTGGCAGTTAACTGGTGTTTGACCTTGGTAAGCAGGTTCAAGTCTGAAGGACTGGACGTGATCATCCTAGATATTCAAATTCTGTTTCCAGGCAGAAATCATGCTCTGTTGTCTCCCATGGGATCAGGAGAAGATGTGTCATTCCTGAATTCCTTTGAGACATTTCAGCAACTTAGACGATGTTGTCAAGAACAGTTGCCCTGGAAGGAATGGGCTTATTTTAATGGGAAAAAGAGGAAAATGAAGTAGGTTAATAAGGACCAGAGCCCCTGGCCAGACCCCATGGCTACACAGGAGGTCTGGAGAGCACTAGAAGGCAGACAAGAATATTGATACACAGCATACGGCAGAATTAAAACACAAGTAGGCTGAAAACTCAGATATGCATGGTGATCCTAATACAACAAGACTTTTTGGATATGTTTTGGTGATGTCCTGAGACTTTCTGTATTCTGCTGGCATTATTCATCTATAAAATGGCTCCTTAACTTTTTTTTAATTTAAAAAAATTTTTTTTATTGAATTCAGAGAAGAAGGGAGAGGGAGAGATAGAAACATCAATGATGAGAATCATTGTTTGGCTGCCTCTTGCTTGCCCCCTACTGGGGATTGAGCCCACAACCAGGGCATGTGCCTTTGACTGAAATTGAACCTGGGACACTTTAGTCTGCAGGCCAACGCTCTATCCACTGAGCCAAACCATCCAGGGCAAAAATGGCTCCTTAGCTTTTACTTTCTTTGCAAAGTCATAGGTCTGATGAGAGAGGTAAGAATGTGGGGCAATCATGGGCTTACCTGTTTGGGTTGACAAATTGTGGAGTAAATTGTAGAGGAATCATTATTTTTCATAGGTATTGGGATTTCCGTTTTCTATAAAAAGGAATTACACTCATTGGGCTCATGCAGACAAAGAGATACTCATGCAAAGATATATTCCCAGAGAAAGGAAGTGTGACAAAGTTCTAGGGAGTGCTTAGCAAGGGGAGCTAGAGACCAAACACTGCCAGCTCTCAAACCTGTGAGTTTAGTGCAGGGGTGGGCAAACTTTTTGACTCGAGGGCCACAATGGGTTCTTAAACTGGACCGGAGGGCCGGAACAAAAGCATGGATGGAGTGCTTGTGTGAACTAATATAAATTCAAAGTGAACATCATTACATAAAAGGGTACGATCTTTTTTTTTTTTTTTTTTTTTTTTTTTTTTTTAGTTTTATTCATTTCAAACGGGCCGTAGTTTGCCCACGGCTGGTTTAGTGGCATTTTCTGTACCCCAAACAGAAGCACACCCCAGCGAACCAGTGGGATCAAGAATCAAAGACAGAAGGGTGACTTTCTTAGCAAGTGTTGTGAAGAAAAGGAAACATTCTTGTCCTGAACCCAACTCTACTGTCTTTTGTCTCAGATCTTTACTGGCTGTGCCTGGACGGTGCTGCCTGCTCTATTTTGTCCCTGTGGTTCTACCTGCCTGGTCATCAAGTCATTGGGCTCTCCTCAAGCAGGGGGAACCGGTAGGAGGAAAATCTGGTATTAAGAGTGGCTCTGCTTGGAATACAAAATATAGCAATAACAGAAGTCCCCTGTGCTTAGAGGTTTTGACATTTAAAATTAATTTAAAATATTCAGGGTGTTTTCAAGATCTCCAAAACTCTCCAAAGTACAATTTGACCCTAAAGAAAAAGTTAAATTTGCAGATTAGTTTCTTGGTTTGTTGAGAGTGATTCATCTTGTCTTCAAGAGGAAATGGGAAGGACAATAGAAATATCTGAACAGGCCCTAGCAGGTTTGGCTCGCTGGATAGAATGTCAGCCTGCAGACCGAAGGGTCCTGGGTTCGATTCCAGTCAAGGGCATGTGCCTCGGTTGCAGGCTCCTCCTGGCCCAGGCCCTGGTCAGGGCTCGTGCAGGAGGCAAGCAATTGATGTATTTCTCTCACATCGATATTTCTCTCTGTCTTTCCCTCTCTCTTCCACTCTCTCTAAAAATCAATGGGAAAATATCCTCGGGTGAGGATTAAGGAAAAACAACAACAACAAGAAGAAATATCTGAACAAGTAAGAGTTTCCCTTCATGTTCCCTTTCTTCAAGGAGCTTGCTTTACAAATACCAGTGAGGGACTGTATGAGGGGATCAAAGATTTCTAGCTAGACTATTGCTTCTGTCAGTTGGAGAATGATGAGTCTCTGGATTTGTTTTCAGATGACAGGGAAACTGGCCTGCCCGGATGTAACGTGTTCATTAGAAATGTACCTCCTGCAGGTGGGGAATTGTTGATGCCTGACCAAGGCCATCCGGCTCTGTTGCTAGAGGGGTGGGGAGGGTTGAGGGCTATTTATGTCTTTACTGCCCTCTACTGTGGAGGGGGTGCACATTCTTGTCCCTCTTGTCTTGAGAGACTGCTTCTGAGCACTGCCATTTTCCCTGCTACTGATCTGTCTCCTTTGGAAACTCTCAAACTTAATGGAACTTTGATCCACTCAGCAAATATTTACTGAGCATCATGCTAAGACATAGGGGAAGGGAGAGGAAGACGTAATTTTTACTTTCAGGCAGCTTGTAATTAAGCTGAAGGATACCAGACTTCCTGATGCATTAAGCAGTTAGAGAGCAGTGTCGCTACCGATGTGAGTAAACATTCCATTGGGGTGAGAGCGGTTGGGGCTGGAACGGGCCTGCGTAGAACTTTGTAGCTCTCCGTAGCCTTCTCCTCTCCTCAACGGTGTACATCGTTTGGATTAGTCAGATGACTGTGGTGACAAGTTTTTGAAGCGCCATGACTCTCACAATAACGCTCAGGATGGAGTATGAGGCTGAAAGGACTCACCGTGTTTGGATGAGTGACCTGAGCGTACACAGTGTTCTCTGGACGGGCTGGCTCATTCCCTGAGGGGCCCCTCGGGGCCTCTGCTGCAAACACAGAGAGGCACAGTCAGCTGCAGAAGCATTCTCCCAGGACCCTTCCTACCCCGGGACACTTTCTGGCCCTGAAGATGCAGTTGTTCAAGGCATTGCCATTTCTTAAGGTTCATTCATTTTTGACAGTCTTTGACATTCTGGGTTGAACCAGAAACTTCTCAATCAATGGGATCTATTTTTTTTGCCCTCATCGCTTGGGGGCACATAGTCTTGAGGTACCCTAAAGTTTCAGCCTCCCGTTGAATTCACATGTGAGCAAGGAAGCTCCTAGGACCAAATAGTGCCACGTACTTATGAGCTAGAGATCCTCACTGGCCAGCATAATGGAGCTGGATTATTGCACATACCTGTGACTAAACCTTTCAGAGGTCCTTAAGGTGGGTTTGATTATAGTAGAGACTAGAGGCCCGATGCACGAAATTCGTGCAAGAGTAGGCCATCCTGGCTGGGGAGGATTGGTGGGGTGTAAGAGATCAACCGAAGGACTTGCATGCATGCATGTAAGCATAACCAATGGACGCAAGACACTGGGAGGGGGGTGAGGGCATGTGCCGGGGGTAGGCGAGGCTGGGGGAAGGTCATTTGGGAAAAAAAAAGGAGACATATGTACTACTATTTGTGATACTTTAAATAATAATTAAAAAAATGTAAAAAAAAAGAGTAGGCCTTCCTTCCCCCGAGTGCCAGCACCAGCTTCCCTCTGGCACCCGGGGCCCTGGCTTCCTTTGCATCCCCGGCTTCATCTGGAAGGTTGTCCAGAAGGACGTCTGGCCTAATTAGAATATTATACTTTTATTATTATAGATAAGGAACTGTAGGCTCAGATAATTTAATTGACTTGGCACAAAATTATATAGGAAATGACCGAAGAAGGAACTTAAATGCATACCTTCTGACTCTAAATCTCATGCATGTCCTCTACACGTGACATCATATATCTCTCCCCCAGGAAATGAGACTCAGTGCTAACCTGAGTTCAGAGTCCGTATTCCAGTGTCTCTATCACATTTTCTCTTTTGATTGCTTTTACTCAGTTCCCAAACCCTGGATGAACAGAGTGATGGGGTCAGGCAGTTTGTCTTTGGGCCTCTGATGCTCTAATCCTACACCTGCCCTGGACTTGCTGGGGGATCGTGGACAGGCCATGAGCCCTTTCACTGGCACTTAGCTTTTCCATCAGTGGGGTGGGCAATGGCCCTAATCCCACTCCAAGAAATTGTGTCAGTGACTGGTCCACATGCTTGTAAAGGACCCTGTAGGTCCCACAGGGGACAGACTTGCACAATGACAAGTTCTGGTGCCATCTGGTCCATCTGAGTAATGACATTCTGACTCCATCCTCTCCAATTATCCAGCCCTCTGCCTGGCCCCCTTCTCCTTCAATTTGGCTATTCCTAGCTGTTTTATGACTGGGAGTTAAGAGTCTAGAGAAGCTCACCAGGACTCTGGGTTTGCTGAGTAGAAAAGTGTAAGGAACCTGAAAAATAAAGTCAAGGAAATAGAAACTTGTGACTGTAACGAGAGAGATCTTCCACCCCTCCAGCCCCATAGGTGCCTCTCCAGAATATGTGGTGGGAGGAGACCAGAAAGGTAAGGGCAGGCAGGACCTGAGGACCTAGCTTCCCAGTAGGACCACTTCTCAGGAAATTAGCAGGTGTGGGGTTACACCCCAGGTGTTGTCCTAGTGGACTAGCTGAACCAGTATTTGCATCCTCCCTCTCTTTCCCTGTCTTCCAAAAGATAGGTAATGGGAACCCCAGACTCAAAGTCTCTGAAACCTTGGAGAAGAGACAAGTAAGAAGAAAGAAAACCTGCTACTTTTTTCTTCTTCCAAACAATTAAGGACACAACGATGCAGATCAAAGAAGGCACTAGTATACTACATAGGATAACCGAGAGTTGACTTTTTTCGTTAAAAACACCTGAAAAGAAAAAAAAAAGAAGTTGCACTTAGGACAATTGAGTAAGGCTCTGTGTTCTTCTCAGAACCTACACTTAACCTCTTCTAGGCCACTTTTGGTGGGTGGGGGGGGTTGGTGGGGGGGGCAGGGTGGGTTCATCTCTACCCAGAAGCTCGGGTTCTGGGCAGGATTTCTGGGAGTGGGAGGCAGGGCAGGGCAGAGCCTGGTAGAGCCAGGAGAAGGAAACAATTCTGCCTTCCTAAGGACTTTGCTCTTGGGCTCTGAGTGTGTTGCAGGAAGGTTGAGGGGGTGTTTGTGGGCGGGGGTGGGGGGATGGGGGGAGGAAGGTGAGACCTCTCGGGAGCAGACATTGAGTGTCTGTCTTCTCCCAGCATATTTGGCTGCCTCCTATTGGGCTGCTGTTTGGGGAATCATGTCAGTCATGTGGTCACGCCACACCCTACAGCTGCTCAAGGCTTTCAGAGAGACCTGAGACAGACTGTTACCTTTGCAGAGACTTTGGACAGAGAAAGAGAAGGATAAATTGCTGACAGGATTCTTAGCTATGCAAGTGTATGTCTCTTCACTGGAATCCTTGGGCTCCCAAAAGATAGTGAGGTTTGCTTCCTCCAGGATTGTGTTTCCTGCGACCTGCCACCTGAACGAGGCATGGTCATTTGGATTCTCCACAGAGCAGGTCAGTTGGATCTCACAGCTCCCATTCTCAAAGAGTTGAGTGTGATTAGCCACTTGTAAGTTCCTCAGTCGTCCTGTGTGCAGAGAAAAGACCCAGATTAAGGACAAATGGTTTGGCTCAGCCCTCTGTTTAAAAAGTCCTTCCCCTCAATGTTTCTGTATTCTACCCAACACTCTGCTGTATGTTACGATCTGTATACTCTGTAAATAACGCTGTTTATGTTGCCTAATTGATGGGATCGAGGTCTGGGGTGACCAAATGATGAGGGACATTGGTATGAGACAGAAAAGCCAGTGTGAGAAATGAAAAGGGAAAGACTGAGTTTGCCACCAACTAGTTGGGTGATATGAGGCTGATCACCTTACTTTTCTGCACTTCAGTTTATTCCTGGGGTCCTTTATAGCCTTTCTGTTTTGCCCCTTGTGTAAAAACAACTTGGAGAGTAAGCTGAGGGACAGTCCTACCTTAGCCAGGTTAGAAAACAGAGCCAGGCACAAGAGTCCTGTTTCATCCATAATCAGAAATCCCTAGCTGGGGTGGAAGATGGAAGCCAATCTCCCTCGGGGAACTACACTTCCCACAAGTCTACAGGAGTTCTGGTCCTCATTGCGTATGATGCTGGCTCCAGCGGGGACAGAGAAACCCTGAAGCAGAATGTCAGCAGGACAGAAAAGGACACGTTGAGAACCAAAACATTAGGGAAGAAAGAAGTGAAGAAACTGAGAGAGCAAGCAAGTTATTCTGGACAGCAAAGAAGTGCAATGTATTCAGGCATTTGAGAAAGCCTTTACTGCAGAAATTTATGATAGCAGAGACCAGAAAAGAGTGACTAGTGAGATATCAGTAGCTATGGATCAATGGGGACATGGGAACAGTACAGAAAAGGTCACTGACCCAGACTTGGCCTAAGATGACCCAGTAAAGAACAGAATGACTCCAACTGTCTGACTAGAAGAGACAGAGTAATGTTTTAAGCTTAGTTAACTGAGTGGGACTAGTGGAATCTTCTTGCCAGAATGGAGCTGTTATGTAGCAGCAAGAATGCTGGATTTGGAGTTAAGACTTGGGTTAGAATCATGACTTAGTTATTTAATGGCTACGTGATCATGAATGGAGCTGTTATGTAGCAGCAAGAATGTTGGTTTTGGAGTTAAGACTTGGGTTAGAATCATTACTTAGTTATTTAATGGCTACGTGATCATGACTACATTGGTAATTGTTTCAAGCACCTGTAAAACTGGGCAATAATACCTACTGCTTAGGTCATTATGGGGGTTAAATAAGACAGAGCCTAGCACAGCAATGGCAAATACTTGGCATGAATGTCACGTCTCCCTCAGCCTTTGTTCATGCCTGACCAAAAAGCTATATTATTACCTTTTTCCACTTGACGAATTTGTAACCCCATCTACTTGACATTTCCAGTTGGACATAATGTGTATTTCCAATGCAACATGTTCAAAAGAACTCCCGTTTTTCTCTCTAAAACCTGTTCCATCTGCAGCCTTCTCCATCTTAGTCAATAACAACTTCATCCAATAGCCAAGAATACCCAGAATCCAAGCACTTCTCACTACTTGCCCTGCTACATCCTGGTCCAAGCCAGCATCATCTCAAACTTGGATTGTCGCAATGGCCTCCTTATTGGTCCAGTGGCTTCCACCTTTGTTCCTTACAATCTATTTGCAACAGAGCAGCCAGGAAATCTTTTAAGCAAGTAAGTGAAATCATATTACTTCTTTGTAAAACCCTCCAATGGTTCTCAACCGGACTGAGATTTAGAATCGAAAGTCCATATGTTGGCTCTCAGAGCCTTACATGACGTGGCCCTCAATTTTCTTACTGAACCTTGTTTCCTATTACTCTCTCCGCACCTTGCTTCTTGATGTTCCTTGACTATGCAAGGCACGAGAAAGTACATGTACTGGATGCTCTTCATCCAGATATATTCATGGCTTACTCCCTCACCTCCAACAGGTCTTGGCTCAGATGTCATTTCCCAATGAAGCTTAGTATGACCCTCTAATTAAAATTAGGCCCTACTCCCTGTTGGCACTCCTGATGCTCTTATGCTATTCTAATCTCTTTTTTTCTCCACAGCACTCATGGCTTTCTTACATACCGTGCCATTTGTTTATACATTACAGGCATTGTTTATTACCTCCTCTTATTCTCCACCCAGAATATCAGCTCCATGAAGGCAGGGATCTTTGTCTGTTTTACTCATTGATACATTTCAAGTGCCTAAAACAGTTTCTTGTACATTGTCCATAGTCAACAAATATTGTTAACTCAATGAATAAACTTAACATGGCCTCAACGTCTTTTTTAAAAGTGAACTCGAGTCCAGCCGGTGTAGCTCAGCAGTTGAGCATCAACCCAGGAACCAATAAGTCACTGGTTTGATTCCTGGTCTGGGCACATGCCCAGGTTGTGGGCTCGATCCCCTGTGGGGGGCGTGCAGGAGGCAGCTGATCGATGATATATCATTTTCATTGCTATTTCTATCTCTCTATCCCTATCCCTTCCTCTCTCTCTCTCTCTCTAAAAATAAATAAATAAATAAATAAATAAATAAATAAATAAATAAAAACATATTTAAACAGACAAAAACAATGAATTCTAGGAAGTTATCCCCAATTAGTTGATCATGGCCTGTAAGATAAAATCTTTGCTATCCCTAGCCTGGTATATGAAGTAATTGGTTAATGTTTTATTTTCGTTTTTAAAAATATATTTTTATTGATTTCAGAGAGGAAGGGAGAGGGAGAGAGAGATAGAAACATCAATGATGAAAGAGAATCATTGATTGGTTGCCTCCTGCACACCCCCCACTGGGTATTAAGCCGGCATGTGCCCTTGACTGGAATCAAACCTGGGACCCTTCAGTCCGCAGGCCAACACTCTATCCACAGAGCCAAACCAACTAGGGCTGGTCAATGTTTTAAAACACTATACAGTTCATACCTTGAGATTCCTTTGTACTGTTGTAAGACATGTTGTTGTAGCTTGCACATCTCTTTGTGCATGTGCCTTTGAAGGAGAGGTACTTTAAAAGACCCTGAGGAGGGATGGACATTGAGCCTCCGGAGTGTGGTTAGTGCAGAAGTCATGCTTGGTCTTCTGAGTGGTGGCAGAAGAACGTTGTCTCTACAGGTGTGATGGAGCCTGACATGGGATCTGTTCACAGACTTTCCAATGGATGTGTCCCCTCTCTCCAGGACCCTAGCTCTGCCTTGATGATCACTGATTACCCAGAGTGGTTCTGCCTGATTGAATGATGACCACCGCTTGGTTGAATGATGACCACCGCTTCCCACTCCCTGCCACACACACACACACACACACACACACACACACACACACACACACACACACAGATATTCTAATTCTAAGAATCTTATTTGGAAAAAAGGTCTTTTGCAGATGGATGAGATGATCCTGGATTATCTATCTAGGTGGGCCCTAAAGCCAGTAAGTGTCCTTATAAGAGAAAAGCAGAGATATCTGAGACAGACAGAAGAGGAGAAAACACAAGGGAGAGGTAATGTGACCATAGTTCCCCAAGGAAGACAAGCATTCCTTGTCATTCATGGCATCACTGATGGCTAGACGGATTTTCCTTTTCTGACATTGACTCATAAACCATGTCATTATAGTTTCCATAAGTTTATGTTGAGGACCTGAGCTATCTGGGAAAATATTGTTTTGTTAATTAAACAACCTTGCTAGAAAATACAGTTCTCTTTTTCAACTCATCCTTATAGAACATTTTCTATATAGACTACTGTTCTGTACATTGACCACTGGGTCAGATGAACCTTTGTATAAAGGGTGGCATCATACCAGCTAGTTATATGGGAAGCTCTCCCACTTACTACCTCTGTGATTGTAGGGTGTTGCTGTAACTGACACTGTGCCTCAGGGGTAAAAATAGCACCTACCTCCTGGAGCTTTTGTGAGGATTACATGACAAATACATGTAATGCACATGGCAACAAAATCATAGATATTTCACTTCCATTACCTACTCTACACTTGTAGTTTGAAAGGGACCATTTTATGTTGTGAGGGGAAGGGAGGTGATTTTGGGTTGGGAGTCACAAAACTTAGGTTCTATTCTCAGTTCTGTCAACTAACTGGCCATGTGCAATGTTCTTGAATTGCTTTGCCACTGGACCTCAATCTGGCTCTTAATGCCATAGTCCTTACTACTAGGCCATAGCACATATTTGCAGTCACATAGAATTAAAATATGTAATATTTCTTAGTCTACACAAAATTAAAAAATCTAATCTTTGACTCACTGAAGATCGACAGATTGTAATCATACATCTCTACGGAGGTTGCTGTGGATATCTGGGCACGGTAAGGTCCGCTGTCTGCCATTGTCAGGTTGTTGATCTGCAAGGAGGAGGACTGGATGACTTTCAGTCGATCTTTCCGTTTTGGATCAGTCACCTGGCTTTGTGCTGCATCTTTTGGTATGAAGATGATAGATGTTCTATTATGAAGCCAGGTGATGGACTGGATCTCTTCTTTTGCAGAAAACTTCAGGGGGAAAGTTACCGACTCCCCCAGCACCCCGTCCACCAGCAATGGGGGTGCTTGGGTTTGTGAAACTGTGTTCCCTATAAACACAGAAGGGAAACTGTTGAAATGGACTATCAAAAAGGCTCCACCCCGACAAAATGTTTGGCAATCTTGGTTAATGGGCTGTTGGACCCGATGATCCTGGCTCAGTTTACTCTCCCACACTGGCTGGTTATCCTCGGCCATACACACCATCTGACTCCAGCCCCTGAGTTCTTTCTCTGGGCATGAGATAGAGGGGGACAAGGAACTACATCAACTCCCTGCCACAGGTTCCAAAACCACAAGTGTTTGCTGATAATTTATGATTAAAACTCAACATTTACTGATGACCTACTATGTGTCCACCATAGTGGGCTTGTGAGATTTAGAGGACGAATAATCAGAATTTACAGTTCTTTTTATACATTACTTCATTTGATGCCGACAACAATTTCTGTGAGGTAGGTAGATGAGTGCTATTATCTCAATTTATAACAAAACTGAGGCGTAGAGTAGTTCACTAGTAATTTTCCAATTTTCCCAGGGTTACATAGCTAAAGAATGAGTCAGGATTCAACCTCAACTACTTTGACTCCAACTACTTTGTGCTTTTTTCAGGATACTAAAAGTCATCTTTTCCCCTCTCAAAAAGATTATACTTAGTAGAAGAGATATACATAAAAGTAATAAATATCATTTAAAGGGAATATATAATGGCCATATTCTAATGAGCTTATCTCAAAACCATTAATTTTTGAGCAAAAAAGGTGAAATAGTCACAAAGATTCTTTTAAAAAATATATATTTTTATTGATTTTAAAGAAGGGAGAGGGAGAGGTAGAAACATCAACGAAGAGAATCATTGATTGGCTGTCTCTTGCATGCTGCCTACTGGGGATTGAGCCCGTAACCTGGGCATGTGCCCTGACTTGGGAATCAAACCGTGACCTCCTGGTTCATAGGTTAATTTTCAACCACTGAGCCCCACCAGCCGGGCACAAAGATTCTTAAAGAAGATGCTTCCTTAGCATCCTTTACTTAGATAAATACTTACGTAAACAATTATTACACTCTTTTGTAGCCCTCTGTTTGTTTGTCTAACCAATCAGGCTTTAATTATTTTTGCATTTCAGCACTGTACCTGACACAAAGTAGTATCTGTTTGAGTGAATCAAACAATCAATCAGTAACTATAACCATGACCTTAACCTTCTTGAGATCTCTTTATTCTCAGGAGAGGATCTGAGTAGGGGAGGAAATGTCTCTTGGAACCCTGACACTCAGCTCCTGGGTGAGCTCTTGGTTCCCTGAATTGTCTTGATGCCAGGCACATGAACATTGCCAGCATCAGTACTACCTCCCAGCACATCTTTCCCATCAGCACTTGAACATGCTGGTATTTGTCATCTTAACTCTCCCCTCTTGAAACCATATGAGTAAACATCACAAGGAAAAATCTTGAGAGAAAAACCCCCAGATATAAACAGAATACATGATATGATTCCATTTATTTTAAAGTTAAAAAGCAGGCAAAACAAATCTATGCTATTTGAAGTCAAGATGGTGGTTATCTTTCAGGAGGTGGGAGGGATGGCAAGTAGGAGGGAGCAAAAGGGAGAATTGGGGGGAGGGGAGCTGATAATGTTCTATTTCTTGGCCTGTGTCTGTATATGCAAATGTATTCATTTTGTACACTGAGATGATACTTAGTATTTGTTTTCTCTCTGTATGTTAAATTTTAGTAAAATATATTAAAACATCAACAAAAAACAAAGCAAAACAAAATAATGACAATGACCTATACAGACCAAAATGTTCTGGTTATTTTTCTCTCTTCTACCTAATGTCCCATCACTGTTCCCTGTGTTCACTTTGCTCAAACTATGCTGGCTTGGCTATTCCTTGAGATGGTCAGGACTGGTTCACTTGCAATTCTCTCTTCCTGGAATGACCTTCTCCCTGGTGTCCATGTGTCTCACTCTTTTGTCTCCATAGATCTTTCATGCCAGTATTCCCTTTCAGAGACCTTCTGTGGCAACTCTTTCCTCATCACTAGCCCTTACCCTATATACTCAGCTGCCTCCCCAGTCACCTGAGCTGGCCCCTCTAGGTGCACCCCTGTGTGGGCTGTGTGAACAATCTTGTTTTAGTTGAGCCTTGATTGCCATTGGCATCACTGGAAGGAATTGGCCTTCAGGCCAATTGGCTGTGAGGACCAGCTGTGACTACAGCAGAAGAGCTGCTGGGCAGGAAACATCCTTATAGAGCAGAAGTTGCTTCAATGGGGCTTTGGTGTTCATTGAGTCTGCTCCTTGAGTGTGTCACTTGTGGATGTGTAGAGTTGTAATTTGGTGTGGTCTAAAGCTCTCCACCAGATGCACTGGCTCTGGGGCCTCCTGGGAGGTGCAAAGTCAGCCATTGCCTGAGTTTACAGAGAGATGTGCAGATGGCTGCTATTTGTATTGTGCTTGGAAGTGCCCAGAGGAGGCCCAGCTATAAAGCAAAGCAGGTTGGTGCTAGTGTTGGGTCTTAGGCCTCTTATTGATAGGTTTGGGGCATGCTGATGTCAGTTGCTGCTTGTTTGAGAGATTTTAGGAAAGTCTGAAGCCTGAGCTATGACAGGCCATTCATATGGAAAAACTGCTGCAAACAGCTTGGGTGGGGCTGCAAATTGGATGGGGCAGGGTCTCAGGGAATCACCAAGATGGAGTAAACAGTGTAAGCCAGGCTGATGGAAGCTCAGATTTGGCTGCCAGTCAGCACTGTGATGGGGGAAGTCTCAGCATAGGAACAATGACACCTGTGAGCACCCCTGTGTGGGAGAAATCCACCTCAGGGTTCTTGCCCCAATACCAGACAATCCAGTTCCTGCCCATATGTCCCTGGGTTCCCCAAAGCCACTGGCTGGTACTGGAACTTGGAGGAAATGGTACCATGTTGGCCCTTTAAGAGGAACTGCCTGGGGCTCCAGCAGCCTCCATATCACTCAACCACAATACCCACTGGTTTTTATAGCCCAAAGTTATAGGGACTTCTCTTACCAGCTCTGGAACCCTGGGATGGGGGTCTGGTGTGGGTCTGGGACCCCTTGCTTCTTATGGGAGGCCCTTGCATCCGAGATATCCCTACTGATTGAAAAAACGCCACATGCAGCAGTTGGACCAGCCCAGTCTGAACCTCTGCTCCTCCTATCAGTCTCGATATACTTTCATCTTTACTTCTGTAGTTGTAGGACTTCCCTCAGCCAGATTTCTGATTTGAATGATGGTTGTTCTATATTTTAGTTGTAATTTTTTAAAAAATATATTTTATTGATTTTTTACAGAGAGGAAGGGAGAGGGACAGAGAGATAGAAACGTTGATGAGCGAGAAACATCGATTCAGCTGCATCCTGCACACTCCCTACTGGGGATGTGCCCACAACCAAGGTACATGCCCTTGACCAGAATCGAACCTGGCACCTTTCAGTCTGCAGGCTGACGCTCTATCCACTGACCCAAACTGGCTAGGGCTTAGTTGTAATTTTGATGTGATTGTGGGAGGCAGCGAGAACTGGTGTTTACTTACACTGCCATCTTGGTTCTTCTCTGTTTTTCCCCTTTCCATTTCGTAATCTTGAGGTAAGAATTATGTTTATTGTTTCTATATTCTTAGCACTTAGCACTATTTCTACCTCAATAAAAAATATATTATTGATTCCAGAGAGAGTAAGGGAGAGAGAGAGAGATATAGAAACATCAATGACGAGGGAAAATCATTGATTGGCTGCCTCCTGCATGCCCCCAACTGGGGATTGAGCCCTAAACTCAGGCATATGCCATGGCCAGAAATTGTACCATGATCACCTGGTTCATAGGTCAATGCTCAACCACTGAGCCATGCTGGCTGGGCTCTAGCTCAGTAAATATTAATCTGATAGAGGTATGTACTCCATGCTAGCACACATAGTGAGAATGATGATCAGGAAGAGTTGGAGTGTGCCAGGAAACATTCCACAGAGGAGATATTATTGTAGCAGAGTTTTGAATAAAAACAAGAGGTTCTCCATTGTTTGGTTATTTGTGATTCTTCCAAGAATGCCCTGCTTCTTCTTTGTTCTTTTTTTTCTTTGCCTCAAACTCTCTTTCCCACCTTTTCCAGGAAGTGAACTCCTATTGATCCTTCAAGGATGAGCTCAAATGTCTCTTTCCCTCTGCTTATATTTGTGGGAGGTTTGGTACAGGGTGAGGAGAAAGGAGTTTGTGGTGGGAGAAAGGGTAGGAGGAGACGATGGTAGAATAGTTCTCTGTAGGTCTAAGGAGAAAAAAAGATTTGAGCCACTATGCTTAGAGAAGGTAAAGGTTAGAAGTTACTGTAAATGTTCAAAAGTCTGTGAGACTTTAGCCACAAGTATAGCTGCTTTAGGGTGGGGCACAGGTAATGTGGTGTGTCCCAGAGGGCACAAGGAGGTCCTTTACTCTGCCTGTAACCAGCATTGATGCTTTGGGAATGTCTTGGCCCAGGATCCTTGTCATGGATATTGATGTTCTTGGAGTAAGCAGGACAATGAAGTTTACTGTAAGTGGCTCTGCTGGCAGCAGGTATGAAGGACTAGAACCAGAAGAGAAGATTAAGAATTGGAAAGATACCTTATGACTGCAACTGGAGGCTGCTTAGGTAGCCCATGGGAAGCATCCCTTTGCCGACCCTTATAAGTCACTGCGGGATCACTTGGAGCATGGAGGTGATGCAGAAGTCATGCCAATTTTCTGGTGAGGATGTCAAGTCAGCAGACATTCGGGGTATGTTTGTTGACATATTTTATTCATTGGATGATGTGCTTCTGGGAACATGAATAATGTCTTACTCAGCTCTTCATGGTCCCAACACTTGACTCAGGGAACTCAGTGAATGCTAAGTAGACTGAGATTAGAATGTGAAGTGTCTTAAATGATTACTGAATAATTTTTTGAAAGGCATTAAGAAATATGGAGTGTTTTTTTAGAATTGGGAAAGTATAAAGAAAACAGTGTTTTAGAAAGGAGAGGAGAAAGGTAGGACTGAGTTGATTTAAAAAAAACACAGAGAAACATAGAAACACACCTGAAACCTATATGTTCACTCAAAATAAATTTAACTAAAAAAAAAGAAAAAAAGAAAAACAGAAAAATCAGAGAAACTTTGGGGTTTCCAACCTAGGGGATTGGCTTAAGCCTGTCTATAGGAAAGAGGGATATAGTATGCTATTTTAGCTCAGCATGAAACAAGTTTAGAAGGAGGGTTGGGGCTGATTTCTCAAGAGATTTAATAGAGAAGAGAAACATAGGACAGATCTTAAAAATGACAAGGGAAAATGAAAGTAGAATAAACCAAAAGTTAAAGGAAGCAAGCTATATATATCTATATTAAAAAAGAAAACATCTCAACTGAATAACCTAACTTTGCACCATAAGGACCTAGAAAAAGGACAAAATAAATCCAAAGCCTAAAAGAAAGGAAACACTAAAGATCAGAACAGAAATAACCAAAACAGAGAATGTAAAACCAACAGAGAAAATCAACAAAACCAAAATTTGGTTCTTTTAACAGATGAACAGATTTGACATAATTTAGCTAGATTAATTAGGACAATAGTGGAGACTACTAAAATTACTAAATTAGAAATGAAAGAGTGGACATGACTGCAGACCTTATAGAAATACAAAGGAATTATAAGAGAATACTATGAAATAGACAAATTCCTAGAAACAAGCAAATTACCAAGATTGACTGAAGAATAAATATAAAATCTGAGAGGACCTGTACCAAGTAGAGAGGTTGACTCCGTAATCAAAAATATACTAGCAGAGAACCAAGATGGCAGCATAGGTAAACATCTGAACTTGCTGCCATGCACAACCACATTAAAACTACAACTAAAAGACAAAACGAATATCATCCAGAACCACGGGAAGGCTGGCTGAGTGGAAATTCTACAACTAGAAGGAAAGAGAAAAGCGCTTTGAGTCCGGTAGGAGGTGCAGAGGTGTGGAAGTGCAGAGGTACGGAGGCGTGTGCTAAAGAGGCTGGCAGCTGGGTACACTGTTATCTTTTTCAATTGGGAGGGAGAAAAGAGCTCCCGACTGCTCTGAACTCCAGTTCCGGGTGAGAATTTGGGGACCCAGACTCATACGGAGAGAAACTGTACTGTCTGGCATCAGGCCGGAATGGGAGGGTGGCTTTCTTGCAGAGGTGCTTGCAGTGATCATTGTTCCTACATGGGGCCGTGGGACACAGACCCAGGGACCTCTCCAAGGCAGAGCAGACTGGCAGCCATTGAGGTTTGCTCTGCCCTGGTGATTTCCTGAGTCCCCGCCCCACCTAATTTACAACCCCACCCAAGCTCTGCACAGAGGCTTTTACAGATGAATGGCCTGGCCTTTCTCTGCCTAAAAACATGTCAAACTGTAGCTGGGTCAGAGAACCACAGAGCTTCCAAAAGAAGACCTAAGACTCCTTAGCAGCCTACATTGCTTCACAGCTGTGCCTCATCCAGGCACCTCCAAACCCCAAACAAAGAGGAGGAATCTGAAGATCTCTCTGTAGCTCCTGCTGGGTGGCCTCAGCCAGTGGCTGACTTTGCACCTTCTTGGAGATCCAAGAGCCAGTGAACCCAGTGGTCATTGTGAGACCACCCAGATTACAATTCTTCACATCCATAAGAGACACACTCAGGGGGCAGACTCAGTGAGCACCAAAACCCCACTGAAGCAAGTACAGTTTGCAGGTCGAGGCTCTATCCACTCAGCCAAACCAGCTAGGGCTGGACAATTAATTTTTGACAATAGCGGCAAGATCATTGCATGGCGAAAGACGTTGCTTCAACAAATGGTACTGGGACAACTAGATTATTTATATGTAAAAGAATGAGGTTGGACCCTCTAACTCAGACCTATATAAAAATTAACTCAATGACCTAAATATGAGAGCTAAAATTATAAAACTCTTAGAAGAAAACGAAAGTTTAAATTTCCCTGTCCTTGAATTTGGCAATAGATTTTTAGATATGATACCAAAAGCATGAGCAACAAAAGAAAAAATAGATAAATTGGACTTCATCAAAATTAAAAACTTCTGTTCATCAAGGGACATTATCAAGAACATGAAAAGACAATCTACAGAATGGGAGAAAATATTTGTAAATCACATACCTAAAAAGGTTTTAGTGTTCAGATTATTTAAAGAACTCTTGCCCTAACCGGTTTGGCTCAGTGGATAGAGTGTTGGCATGCGGACTGAAGGGTCCCAGGTTCGATTCCAGTCAAGGGCATGTACCTTGGTTGCAGGCACATCCCCATTAAGAGGTGTGCAGGAGGCAGCTGATCAATATTTCTAACTCTCTCTCCCTCTCCCTTCCTCTCTGTAAGAAATCAATAAAATATATTTTTTAAAAAAGAACTCTTATAAGTTAATAGCAAGAAGACAAAAAATCCAATTAAAAATGAGTGAAGGCCTTGAGTAGATATTTCTCCAAAGAAGGTATTAAATTTAAGTGGTCAATAAACCCATGGTTCGGGTGTGTGCGGGAGGGATGTAACTAATCAATGTTTCTCACATCCATGTTTCTGTCTCTCTCTTTCTCTCTCTCAAATCAATAAAAAAAGAGAGTAAACATTAGAAAGCATGGATAGTTGGTAAGTAGATGACACTGCTCAGGGGAAGGAAAGTCATTGGATTACAATCTCTTAGCCAAAGAGCCAGCAAGTTTTTGACTCAAAACCTCAGAATCGTTTGGCTAGCCACATGGATTGCTCTGCCTCCATTTCCAAGCGCTGTTCTCTCCTGGGCAGCAGATACCTGCCTGTATCTGCTTCTTGCAAGCACATTCAGAGAATCAGTTCCCATGTTTCCCCCCCTCTAGTCCCAAAGCGACTTCAGTCTCATGAAATCTAGGACCTTGCTACTCAAAGTGTGGTCCATGGAATAGGAAGAGTTACCTGAAAACTAAATCTGAGCCTCCATCCCAGAAGCAGTATTATAACAAGACTCCCTGGTAATTCGTATGCATATTAACTAGCACTTGACAAGCCCCCATCTAGAAAGGATAACAGAGAGACAAAGGAGACTCATTTTCGCCTGATTCCAGTTAAACCTAGCAAGATGATCTCTCAACACAGTTTATCTCCCGGCTAAATTTTTTAAAGGAACTGAGGTGTGTCTCTATCCAAAGGCAGACTATTTTTCTTTCTTTGTTTTTCATTAACGTTAAACACAAAAGAGAAAATAATAATTTTTAAATGTACAATTTAAAATTTTTTGTTCCACCTACTTGAGAGACTGTGGGCTGGCATGAGTCATCTTCCTTATGCTTGTTTTCAAGATTGATTTTATCATTTTCCTCTCTGTGTCTGCTTCCTGTCCCTGAAACTTGGTCACCTTCTTTAGATACCTTGCCCGAAATTTCACAGCCCCACTCTGCACCATCCTTCTTCCTACACACTATACAACATACTATTTCACTTATTTATCTTGTTTGTAGTCTGTCCCCCCTGCTAAAATGTTTATTCCGCCTGGTGGGCATGGCTCAGTGGTTGAGCTGCGACGTATGAACCAGGGAGATTCCTGTTGGATTCCCAGTCAAGGCACATGTACCGGTTGTGGTTGGGGTTGTGGGCTCAGTCCCCAGTGGTGGGCATGCAGGAGGCAGGCGATCAATGATTCTCTCTCATCGTTGATGTTCCTATCTCTCTCCCTTTCGCTTCCTCTCTGAAATCAAAACAAAGATATTAAAAAAGGTGAACTCCATGAGGGCAGAAATTGTTGTGGCTTTGTTCATGATGGGTCTCCAAAACTAGAGCAGTGAAAGGCATCCAGTAAGTACTCAATGAGCATTTATTGGACGACTTAATGAATTCACCTTTGCCCTCACTCCCAGGGCCAGTTAATTCTCATCTGTGGTGACTTGCTTCTGTCCTTTTTTTTCTTGTGCTGCTGCCGTTTGTTCAACTGCCATTATTTCTCAGAACTATCACAAGAGCCTGACACCCGCTAGCTAATGAAAGTTGGCAAGTTATTGAAATTATCATAATTCCACATGTAAAAATGGGGATGGTACAGACTCATGAAACTGTCACAGGCTTATGTACATATATAATGCATCTAAGTGCTTGGTCTGGTGCCTGTAAAACAGAATAGACACTCAGGGAATATTAGCTCTTGGCTAGTTCTGGCTTAGCTTTCCTGCCTTGTCTCCTGGCCCATATATCCCTTAATCCTATACGTTGGCGCCAATGAACCAGTTGCCGTTGCCCAAACATCACATACAACTGTGATGTTTTATAGGTAACACACAACAGGAAACAAGAGGCAGGCAGGACCAACTAATTTCTCTCTGCCTTATAAGGTACTTTTTCGGACCACATAGCCCATGGTTTGCATCAAAGGAAGAGCAAGCTGAACGCTTTTTATTTTTCATTCTTATTGCAGCCGATCTAAACCGAAACTAAGAGAACTATGTCGAGTGTTTTTTGTTGAGCCTCGAAATTTTTGCTACACCGATTCATAGGTTATTATTAATACTTTAGATGATAACAGTGGGGCCCCGGAAGAATAAGTAATGTACCCGACATCATGCAGCAAGACAGTAGCTAATTGGGCAAAAGCATTTCCTTTCCTAATCTTAGGGCTTCTTATTCTTCAACATGCCGGCGATAAACTCCAAAGAGTCTTATCTTAGAAAAGCTCGCTGCCCATGCCCCCGGAGACAATTCCCTTAGATGCAGATACAACTTTAGGTAGCAACTACACCATTTAACATTGACAGAAGGTAGCAGCTTATCAGATAGCATCTCAAGCCCCACGCAGAGCCTTGGCAGAGAGACAGACAGACACCGAATATAGGGGATTTAGACTGAGCGAGCAGCCCAACACCAGGGAGTCCCTCCGTGACTACATGGGTTTGTACGGGCATTTACCTGGGCCAAGGCCGGAGAGAAGCGAGAGAAACTGGAGCAGCCAGATCATGCTCTTAGCATTGGTGCTGGAGACTTCCCGCCAGTGAAGATCATTCACGGGTAAGGGTAAAACTGCGGGTGCTTCAAATAGAAACTTCCGCTTCCTCTTAGCAGGCGTGGCACCAAAGAAACAGAGAGGACCACAGACCCGAAGCCCTGGGTGCCTAGCAAAGGACAATTGTAGGATGGGGCCTCACCCTCAAGGTGACCTTTCCTCCCTAGAGATGATATTTAGGCCTCAATGGTGTTTCAGGCCCCGAAAAGAGGAAAACCGGACAAGCAATGCGATGGCTGACATCAGGGCAAGCTGTACTGAGGAATGACCCCGGGCCCTGGTGCTGACTCATTTCCGACCCTGAAAGCGCACACCTAGAAAGCTGCTGAATATTCTATTGAGGTCTTCCCCTGGGATCTTCCCTAAAATCCCCACCTTTAAAACCCTTAGGATGGAAGACCCAGTGATGGGGAGCATAAGACATTTTGGGGGCCAGCAATCTGAATTTGTCCCAGTAACCTGCTTTCTACTGCACTCTTTTGCTAGCCCATAATTAACTCCATTTGTGAAAGAACGTAGAAAACTAGCGGCCGGACTCTGTTCCTAAGTTAATCAATGTTCCTAATGCACATTCCTGAAGTCACTGCCCCTTCCTTAATTATCTGGTCTTGCAAGAGCTATTTACCTAAATATTCTCAATTCACAAGAGCCATAAACCGAGGGGTGCAATCAGTGGCAGGGCTGCGGGGGGGAAGGGACTGCGGCCCTATCGTGGTAGGGTGGACAGGTCGGGGTGGGGCTGGCTGGGGGAAGTGCAGGGGGTGGCGTTTGGCCAGCAGCCTGCTCCTGATCGGACTCTCCCACCCAATCAAGGGCAGGCCAGCTGGGGGGAAGGGCAGCGGGAGGTTGGTCGGCCAGCCCCACCCCCTGATCGAGCAGGTTTGCTGGCCACAGTGGGCGTCATAGTGACCGGTCATATTGGTCGTTCCAGCATTGTGGTCACTGGCTTTTTATATAGATGTTCTCTTCTAGTTTGAGTCTTGGCTCTGAATTCTTTCCTAGCCAGGACTCAAGTACCATGATTGTTGAACCCAGGTCTGGTCCAAACCACCGGTCCAGACACCTGATGCAATTATCTAAACTAACAGTCCTATTATTATTATTATTATTATTATTATTATTATTCTATTTTTTCTTTTTTTTTTCCTGAGTAAAGTACAAAAATTTTAAATGTGCAATGTGAGTTGAAATTTTCTGGAAAACAGAATAGACACTTTCCATCTGTGTGCTTTTTCTTATTTATTTATTTATTTAGGTAAAATAACCCAAATTACATATTGTAATAGCATAACCTAAATTTTAGTGTTTTACCTATACAATTCAGTGGCATTAATTATTCACACTGTTGTACAACCATTAACATTATCAATGATCATCTACACCCTGCCTTGGCTCCAACTACCAATCAGTAGAGCCCACAGACCTAACTTCTTTATGTTAGGGGCAGAAATAAAATCATGCTCTGTTAACGGTGATTGTTAGCTATATTTATGTGGACGAAAGGGGCCACATGCTGACCTGACAAGCTCAGGGGAGGCCTGCATAGCGGTCTTGCAAACTCAGAGACCTAAAGTAACCACAGAGGATGGTCTGATATTAAACTCTAACTAAAAGCAATTATGGTGGGTAGTGACGTCCTAGGCCAGTATCTTCCCTGACAAGGTCAACCTTGACCTTAACTGAGCCCATCTGTCTTTTTGCATCTATAATAACATACCCTTGAAATGTCTGGGTAACTTGTAACTTCCTTTTTTCTGGACCCCTTAGGGCACAACCTAATATGCCTGGGCACCAGGACAGTTACCACAAATTCCTTCATTGTTATGTTAATTGTTTCTGCACCCACCTAAGTATGTGTATATCATTTTACTTCTTTTTCTTCTTCTTTTTTTTTTTGCCCAGGACTCCTTTATTTATTTTTATATCCATGAAATTAGAGGCAAATAACTCTTAAGTCTCTCTTATAGGTAGAATCTAAAATTTCTTTAGCATTTTGTTTAAAAAAAACAGCTTTGTTTAAAAAAAACAACTTTGTTCTTGTCCTTCAAGTCACCCATATTCTTTTAACTTTCTCCAGTGAGTCCCCATCCATCTAAGAATGCAGTAATAAAATCTTTATAATTATTTAATAATCTGACAGAGTGCAAACAAATGATAAGGGTCATTTCCTTATGCTTAAATGCCATAATTCTTTTTGTATATATTTTATTTTATTTATTTATTTTTAATTTTTTTATTAAGTTATTACATATGTGTCCTTATCCCCACATTCCCCCCTACTCCCCCCTACTCATGCCCTCACCCCCCGGTTGTCTGTGTCAATTGGTTAGGCCTATTTATGTTTTCATATAAGTCCTTTGGTTGATCTCTCCCTCTTACCCCCCCCCCCCCCCCCCCATCTTCCCTCTGAGGTTTGACAATCTGATCAATGCTTCTCTGCCTCTGTATCTATTTTTGTTCATCAGTTTATAATGGTCTTTATTATCCGTAAATGAGTGAGATCATATGGTATTTTTCTTTCATTGACTGGCTTATTTCACTTAGCATAATGCTCTCCAGTTCCATCCATGCCGTTGCAAATGGTAAGAGTTCCTTCCTTTTTACAGCAGCATAGTATTCCATCGTGTAGATGTACCACAGTTTTCTAATCCATTCATCTGCTGATGGGCACTTAGGCTGTTTCCAGATCTTAGCTATGGTGAATTGTGCTGCTATGAACATAGGGGTGCATATATCCTTTCTAATTGGTGTTTCTAGTTTCTTGGGATATATTCCTAGAAGTGGGATCACTGGGTCAAATGGGAGTTCCATTTTTAGTTTTTTGAGGAAACTCCATGCTGTTCTCCATCATTTTACTTTTTAAAAAATATATATTTTATTGATTTTTTACAGAAAGGAAGGGAGAGAGACAGAGTTAGAAACATAGATGAGAAACATCAATCAGCTGCCTCCTGCACCCCCCTCCCACTGGGGATGTGCCCGAAACCAAGGTACATGCCCTTGACCAGAATCGAACCCGGGACCCCTCAGTCTGCAGGCCGACACTCTATCCACTGGGCCAAACCGGCCAGGGCTCATTTTGCTTTTTATCCAATCCCAGGGGTTTCCCTGCTTTGCTTTCTCCCACATCTCTAGTCTATCACCAATGAGTTCATGTAACCCACTTACATCCCTTTCCTTTGATTGCAATGTATAAATACACATGTAACCCGACATTCTCCGGAGCATTATCTCAATTCATTGAGGTTCTGCTTCCTGGCATATGTCAACAGTTTGGCTCAAATAAACTCACAAAAATTCTTTACAGGTTTCAATGTTTTTTTTTTTACATTAACAGTTATAAGAAATATTAATTATGGCTCTGGCTGGTTTTGCTCAATGGATAGAGCATCAGCCTGTGGACTGAAGGGTCCCAGGTTTGATTCCCGTCAGGGGCACATGCCCGGGTTGCGGGCTTAATCCCTAGTAGGGGCGTGCAGGAGATAGCCGGTCAATGATTCTTCCTCATCATTGATGTTTCTATCTCTCTCTTCCCCTCTGAAATTAATAAAAAAATATATATTTTTTAAAAAGAAATATTAATCATGCTCTGTTAACCATGATTGTTCTGTTCTTGATTAGAGAAAGCACATTCTAACCTCGCTGAGAGTTGTACGCCCAAGACATAGGAGTAAACCTGGAATGAAGTCTATTCTCCTTATCTGAGAACTGCCTATTACAGTGATGGCGAACCTATGACAAGCATGTCAGAGGTGACACACGAACTAATTTTTTTGGGTTGATTTTTCTTTGTTAAATGGCATTTAAATATATAAAATAAATATCAAAAATATAAATCTTTGTTTTACTATGGTTTCAAATATCAAAAAATTTCTATATGTGACACGGCACCAGAGTTAAGTTAGGGTTTTTCAAAATGCTGACACACCGAGCTCAAAAGGTTCACCATCACTGGCCTATTATCATGGAAAAATTAACAACCTTGTTGCCAAAACAATAGCATCCCAGCCTGCTGAGCCTGCATTGCCTATAACCTAGCGGTTCTCAACCTGTGGGTCCCGACCCCTTTGGGGGTCGAACGACCCTTTCACAGGGGTCGCCTAAGACCATCAGAAAACACATACATAATTACATATTGTTTTTGTGATTAATCACTCTGCTTTAATTATGTTCAATTTGTAAGAATGAAATTGGGGTCACCACAACATGAGGAATGTATTAAAGGGTCGCGGCATTAGGAAGGTTGAGAACCACTGCTATAACCAGTAACCATTACACCAGTTCTTATTCCTTTTGCCTACTTCCCCTTGTACATTTGTCCTTCTACCCAATATAAGCAGTTGGTTTATGGGGGCCATGGGATGGGGCACAGCAGATTTTTGTGGATGACCTGCTGCTCTCCCATACTGCCGGCATTATTGGAATAATACAGGGTTGGCTCATATATGATTCAACCCTGATTCTGCTTAATTGGCTCAAGTAGTGACAGGCAGTCTGGATCCAATGGTTGTCTGGTTTCATTAACTGGTGCCTCTGCTAGGATTGAATAAGCAGGGGACACCTCTGGGATGAGTACCGGGGATCCTGCTTGCTGCCTGGACTGGGGATTCCTGAGCATGAGGCCTGGACTCTTATTCACAGTGCTATCAGGAATTTTCCTGTTTTGAGGCCCAGCCCCAGCCTCAGCACTCCTGTTCTCTCACCTAAGACCTAAGTTGAATGCAACACTTTTGACACAAGAAGCATTTGCTGCCTTTCATCTGGGCTTCCTTGTAAGGCATGGGAAGTGAAAGGTTAACATGGTGGTGCTGGGAAGGCTAAATAGCCATCTCAGATGGTGGATAAAGAAAAACTGAGGTGATGTGTACTGGCTGGGGAAGCCACAGGCACGATGCCAGGGGATTCCAGAAGCCAGGAAATGGTTTTGCTTCAACATTTACTTGGTAGCTGGCAGGAATCCAAAGAAGCCCAACCAGGACCACCCCATGTACCTGGACCCAGTGATAGGTACAAGCAAGGGTCCATTGTACCCACCGGCTCCTTGCTCCCCATCAGGGAGCTCCCAGAAGATAGAGACTTTAGCCTAACTGGTTTGGCTCAGTGGCTAGAGCATCAGCTTGCGGACTGAAAGGTCCCAGATTTGATTCTAGTCAAGGGCATGTACCTTGGTTGTGAGCACATCCCCAGTGGGGAGTGTGCAGGAGGCAGCTGATTGATGCTTCTCTCTCATCAATGTTTCTAACTCTCTATTCCTCTCCCTTCCTCTCTGTAAAAAATCAGTAAAATATATTTTAAAAAAAGATAGAGACTTTAAAGAACATTGACTGCTGTTAGGGTTGCTGAAGGAGGAACACACGAGTCCAAAAGGGGTAAAGAATTATAAATGTACTAAAGGCATGTTGCATGAAGAGATTCGTGCAATAGGCCTTCCCTTCTCCTGCCTGCCGGCACGGCTTTTCCTCCAGCACCCAGGACCCAGGCCTTCGCTCCGGCCGGAGCCGCCTTCCATCTTCCGTCTTCGCGGCTCCAGCTCACTTTCAGTCTTCACTCTGCCGCTTAGAGCCTACATATGCAAATTAACCGCTATCTTTGTTGGCAGTTAATTTGCATCTCACGCTGATTAGCCAATGGGAGGCATAGCGAAGATATGGTCAATTACCCTGTTTGTCTATTATTAGATAGGATTATTACATCTGCTAGAAGGGCTGAGACCAAACTGGCATCAGAGGGGCAGAGGAGAGGGAGCGGGATATTTATGTCTCTTGTAAGGGTCAGTCAGAGTAACTGGTCAGACCAGGTGCAGGTGGGGCCAGGTGCAGGTGGTCCACTGGAAACTGGGTGAGTCAGTTCACTGGAAGCCAAAGGCTGTTAATCATGAAACCTACAAAGAGAATAACAGGAAAATCGCCCCGGAGGGGCAAGAGCCCCCAGCAGGGCATAATGGAGCACAAGAATGTGCCTAACAATGCCAGCTGGAGATTTTCTTTATTAGAAAGGACAGCTAATAAAAGACACACTCCAACCTTGTGCATCTAGGTTAACACACCTTGGAAATGCCACAAGTGGGGTGTTAACCTGTTGCAGAATTTACCAGGCGGCCGGAAAACACACACCGGGTGCTCAGAAGATGCAGGAAAAACCCTTTATTTGCAGATGTACTAGGACGGTGACTCAGGGGAGTTGCTTTCCAAAGCCTGAGCACCGAATGTGGAGGGTCTCTCCCATTTATCCCCTGGGTTTCTGTCTCCCCAGATGTGGACCAGGCTTCTGGACTTTTCGCAGGCTTTGCAGTCCCTCTGTGGGTTGGGGTGGGGGAAGTGAGATTACACCCAAAGGCCTGGCCTGCGTAGTGCCAGTGACCTCCCCTCTGGCTAAGCTGTTAAATTCTTGGTTTGTGGCCCTTGTGAACTGGGCGTATTTAGGGAAACAGATTATTGCCTAAGGAAGGGGCACTGACTTTATAGGCTAACAATGTCCATCAGGATACCGGTTACTGGCACAGATTCAGATTGCTGGCCCCCAATTGTCTTCTATTCCTCTTCAAACCGTCAAGAGAGCACATATCTAGTTAACTATAATTATAGGATAGTTAACAAGATCATGTGCTCCCCAATCTTTCTTACATCCCCTCCTTAATTTCAAATGCATAAAAGAAGCTATAAAACTGTTATGATTCTCTGGAGCATCTGAGATCTTGTCCCACAGCTTATGTCATCAGTTTGGCTCAAATAAATTCTTATAAACATTTATTTTTATTTTTTATTTCGGAATCACCACGAGGCAATTCTCATGAGGCCATGGGTCAGGAATGCGGCACCGGGCCGGGCCGCTGGCGTCCGCGGGTCCCGCAGCGGCTCTACCTGCCCCGTCCAGACCGACATCCCCGAGGCTGCGGGAGCCGGTGCCGGGAGCCGGTCCATCCTTGCTGTTTCAAGGGACCTGGCATATATGGCATACTGTTCTTAATATGTTTGCTCACCTTCTTGGCACTATGTGTTTTAACCAAGGTCACCTCTCTGAGAAAGGTTGTTTCCCCAGGTAGGGATTTTCCCCTGAAGTTAGGGAGGGAATAAAACCCCTTAACTAAGTGCCAGGCAGGTAATTAATCACTTTAACTATGAACAATCATGCTTAAGCTACATAATCTTTACTCCCTGGAATGGAGATAAGAAACGCCCTAACCTTTGGAATAGAGATTGATAGGATTAGAATCAACTGGTATAAATACAGATGTAACAAGACAACAGGACACAGTACCTAGACTCAGAACCTACACACAGAACCTAGACTCAGAACCTACACACAGAACCTAGACACAGAACCTACACAGAACCTAGAGACAGAAGAACTTCGCTGGAGAGAACATGGCAAAAGATCCTGGACAGAAACTGGCCACAGAACCTAGAGACAGAACCTAGCGAGAGAACCTGGCTGAAGAACCTAGAGACAGAACCTGGCTACAGAACCTGGATAGAACATGGCAAGAGAACATGACTAGAACCGGGTGACTGAACCTGGCTGGAGAACCTGGACAGAACCTGGCTGGAGAACCTAGGGAGGGAACCTGGCTACAGAACATGGCTGGAGATCCTAGACAGAACTTGGCTGGAGAACTGGCTACAGAACCTGGCTGGAGACCCTGACAAGAGAACCCAGTTATGATGATCACCTGAACGCTGCTTCTGTGTCATTCCTTCTTCACCGACTCCGTCCACACCTTTGGGGACCCCTGGACCTGCTGGGGTTGGACCCCATCAAGCTGGAACTCGGGGAGGCAGGAAATGAATGGGGACCGAGGGGTGGGGGCGCGGTGGGGCCCGGCCTGGGAGGGCGAGGAGGTTGGAAGAAAGCATTCCCCCCCCCCCCCAGGAGCGACCGAAGCCCCACCCAGGCGCCCCCTCCGGGAGGGGCTGACGGACCGCGGCGGGGGGGGGTGGGGGGGGTGGGTGGGGGTGGGGGGGGTGGGTGGGGGTGGGTGGAACGGGCGGAGGCCGCGCCGGCCCCCCGGGGCTCCTCACCTCCGCGAAGTCATGTTCCTCCCGCCCTCTGGCTCCCGGCGCGCTCCTGGCTCAGGCGCCGCTGGGCCTGGTCACCATCGGGATGGCCCGAGGGAGGCCCGCTCAGGACCAGACGCGGGGGGGGTGGGGGGGGGGCAGAGCCAGCGGGCCGCGCGCAGACCCCCCTCCAGGCCTGGGGATCCCGGAGACTGCCGCCCCCCCCCCAGCCTGGCTGGCTCCTCCTCCTCCCTTATAAACATTTAAAAGAAGAATTGAATTTATTTAAGGAAAGGGGATGGGAGATGGGATATTCCAAGGGAAAGGCTAGTGTTCCCTTTTCTCCACATCCTCACCAACATGTGTTGCTTTATTGTTGATGGCCATTCTGACAGGTGTGAGGTGATCTCTCATTGTGGTTTAATGTGCATGTCTCTGATGATCAGTGACGCTGAGCATCTTTTCATATGTCTGTTGGCCATCTGCATGCCCTCTTTTGAGAAGTGTCTCTCCAGGTCTTTTGCCCATTTTTTAAATTGGTTTGTTTGCTTCTTTTGGTGTTGAGTTGTATGAGTTCTTTACAAACTTTGGATATTAACATTAACTCCTTATCAGATGCATCACTGGCGAATATTCAGTGGGTTGTCTTTTCCTTTTGTTGATGGTTTCCTTTGCTGTGCAAAAACTCTTTAGTTTGACGTAATCCCATTTGTTTATATTTTCTTTTGTTTCCACTGCCCAGAAAGATATAGCAGAAAAAAAATATTGCTAAGAGAACTGCAGAGATTTTACTGCCAATGGAAAACACACACACACCTGTTAAATCATCTTCACTTTCTTTTTCTGAGAAGCATGAGCTGCAACGTTTTTTCATTTTCTCAGTTCCCTGGTAAGGGCCATGCTTTACTACCCTGGCTTACCGGTGCTTTCCCCGAGGCCGTGGTCGGCAAACTGTGGCTCGAGAGCCACATGCGGCTTTTTGGCCCCTTGAGTGTGGCTCTTCCTAAGCCTCAGAAGTACCCTAATTAAGTTAATAACAATGTACCTACCTATATAGTTTAAGTTTAAATCATTTGGCTCTCAAAAGAAATTTCAATCGTTGTACTGTTGATATTTGGCTCTGTTGACTAATGAGTTTGCCGACCACTGCCCTAGAGCAGTGGTTCTCAACCTTCTGGCCCTTTAAATACAGTTCCTCATGTTGTGACCCAACCATAAAATTATTTTTGTTGCTACTTCATAACTGTAATGTTGCTACTGTGATGAATCGTAATGTGAATATCTGATATGCAGGATGGTCTTAGGCGACCCCTGTGAAAGGGTCGTTCGACCGACAAAGGGGTCGTGACCCACAGGTTGAGAACCGCTGCCCTAGAGGACTCTGCCCCTGAGATTTCAACCTCAAGTGTAAAATTGACACATCTTTGGTCAGATACAAGATCCTGTTCTATAGAAAGAATGGTTTCTCATTTTTATTTTTTTTTGTTAATCCTCTGAGAATATTTTTTCCATTGATTTTTGGAGAGTGGAAGGAAGAGGGAGGGGAGAGAGAAAGAGGGAATAGATGTAAGAGAGACACATCAATTCGTTGCCTCCCACACATTCCTTGACTTGGGCTGGGCATTACCAGGTGTACCGGTTAATAATGCAGATTTTTTTCAATAGGTGGAGTTTCACATATGTTGATATATATGAGATTTGATATGTATGCTATTTTGTTGTATTGACAGCAAGCTGCAAAACTTCATATGTCAAATTTTCTGAAGGTGTTAACATAGATATTTTAATGCTTAAAAATGTCAAATTTCGTGCCAAAAAAGAGCATTTGTGGGAAGTTTTAATTCATTACTTTATTTTGAAGAAAAGTGCTGCTGAAAGTTATCGGATGCTTCGGGAAGCTTATGGTGAACATGCTCCATCTCAAGATACTTGTGAACGCTGGTTTAAACGCTTTGAAAGTGATGATTTCGATGCGAAAGACAAAGAACGTCCAGGTCAACTGAAAGAGTTTGAAGACCAACAATTACAAGCATTGTTGGAAAAAGATGCGTATCAAACTCAAAAACAATTTGCAGAAAGATTAAACGTTGCTCAGCAAACCATTTACAATCATTTACAAGCAATGGGAAAGACTTTAAAGGAAGGAAAATGGGTGCCACATCAACTGAACGAAAGACACATGGAAAACCGAAAAGTCATCAGTAAAATGTTGCTTCAACGGCACAAAAGAAAGTCTTTTTTGCATTGAATTGTGACTGGCGATGAAAAGTGGATTTATTTTGAGAATCCCAAATGCACAGAATCATGGGTTGATCCAGGTCAACCATCAACATTGACTGCAAGGCCAAATCGCTTCGGAAAGAAGACAGTGCTCTGCATTTGGTGGGATCAGGAAGGTGTGGTGTATTATGAGCTTCTAAAACCAGGTGAAACCGTTAATACTGATCACTACTGACAACAAATACTCAATTTAATCCACGCTTTGATTGTGAAATGACCAGAATGGGCCAGAAGACACGGCAAAGTAATTTTGCTTCATGATGACACACCATCACACACTTCAAAACCAATTAAAGACACATTAAAAGATCTTGCCTGGGAAGTATTAACCCACCCGCTGTATTCACCAGACCTTGCTCCTTCAAATTACCACTTGTTCTGATGGATGGCACATGCACTTTCTGAGCAGCACTTCAAAACATAAGAAGTGGAAAATTTGGTCTCTGAATGGTTTGCCTTAAAACAAGAAAAGTTCTTTTGGGACAGTATCCACAAATTACCTGAAAGATGAGGGAAATGTGTAGCTAGTGATGGACATTACTTTGAATAAAGCACTTTTGATGTTTCTCTTGGAATTATCGTGTTTCTTTTATTACAAAATTCACATTATTAACTGGTACACCTGATAAACCTAAAACTCAGATACATGCCCTTGACAGGGAATAAAACCTGTAATCCTTTGGTGCACCGGCTTACACTCTAACCACTGAGCAACACTGGTCAGGGCTGAAAGAATATTCTTTTTAAAATATATTTTATTGATTTTTTACAGAGAGGAAGGAAGAGGGATAGAGAGTTAGAAACATCAATGAAAGAGAAACATCGATCAGCTGCCTCTTGCACACCCCCCACTGGGGATGTGCCCGCAACCAAGGTACATGCCCTTGACCGGAATCGAACCTGAGACCCTTCAGTCCACACGCCGACGCTCTATCCACTGAGCCAAACCGGTTAGGGTGAATATTCTTATTTTATAGACCTGTCGGTCACAATTTAGTTCATCTGGAAAGCTGTGAAGGGGTAAATAAAATCACACTCTTTTATTTATTTCCTTATTTATTTGTTTTAATTTTATTAAATTTATTGGGATATTACTGGTTAATAAAATTATACAGATTTCAATTGTAAAATTCTATTATATATCATTTGTACATTGTATTGTACTCAGCACCCAAAGTCAAGTTTCCTTTTGTTAGCATATATTTACACACTCATTTTACAGGAGAGTCTAATAAATTAGAATATTCACAAACAGAAAGAGTAGGCCACTTTCAGAATTCCTGTGCACTGGTTCCACCTCAGGTTTGTTTTCCTGGAAGACCTAAGAAACGCTTGCCTGATTTTTTCCCTCCCTCGTTCCCTCCCCCTTCCCTCTCTTTCTCTCTCTCTCTCCTTCCCTAGCTCTTTCTTCACTTTTCACTGGGGCATTAGGACATTCAGAATTTGAATGAGTGAGCACGCCAGGGAGAAGCAGGGGCAGCTTAGAGAATGAGGATATTCAAGAGGGATCCCTCAACTCACGTAAAGATGAGAAGTACTTTAATTTTAGGAGAAACATGGTGTTCAGTGTCATGTTGGAATTTTCCCACCCTTTATCACCAAATCTCATTATTCCCTCCTTCATGTCCCTCCCTAGAGTGACTGCCTTTCACCTGCTCACACCTGGTTCATGGCTTCAGCTGCCCTCTTGGTTGGCCTCACTCTGAAAGTCTTCTCCCTCCAGAACAGCCTCTGCCATTTGCATCCTGATATTTAATATGTGTCATAATTAGATTCCACGGTGCTTATTGGCTGTTATCTATCAACACGTCCAATAAGTACCTTCTCTTCAACAGTACTTATTGCTCGCGAGCAGGGTACAAGGCAGTGTTGCCTGGTGGTGGATGCAGAAGTGAATACAACGATCATCTCTTACGTGCGCCTCCTCATGATTGTGAAGTCGTGGATCTTGTCCTTGAGTGATGTATAATGTAGAGGGAGACAAATAATCGTCCATATGTGAGGCAGAATGGAATGAGTTGTAATGACTGAAGACCAACAGCGGGAAAGAAAAGGGTAGAAAAAGAGCCATAATTAAGTTCACTAATCGTATCAGGAAATCATAGAGGACTGGGTATTACACAATGTGTAGAGGGAGAAGGGGTGGAGCACACATTCTCGCTGAGGCTCTGTGCCACACCCCATAGGCAAGGGGCTGTGACCATGCATGGTGTGTCTGGGGAGGTGCCCAAAATACATCATGCAGATCCAGGGCTGTTTTGTTTGTTTGTTTATGGTTTCCTCATGTGGATGCCCTCTGTCTTCTTCACCCTCTGCCAAATGCTATTCATCCTTCAAGGCCCGGTTTCAGGTCCGCCTCCCCCATCAGGTCTTTTCTGACTGTGCTAGCCGGTGCCACTCCAGGTCGTATGTAGTTCAGCTTTTAGCTGTAGTGTCTGTGCTGGAATTGGTTTCTCAGTTAGCCCAGGGCAGACATTACACTCATCTCATACTTTGGGGGCCTTGCAGCCCCAACAAAGTGCTAAAGATAGTGGGGGCCAGGGGGTTTTATGGGTCCATTCACTAGGACTAACATCCTCGTTCTGCCTAAATGCAGTTTAGTGTTGCTGTTCAGTCTGGGGTTGTTTGTGGGCATTTAGGATTTAGCTGGTTATATTTGTTAGCTTATAAGGGGAGCAGTTTTTCAAATACTCACTAGTGTTCTGCTCAGACGTAGCAGGGGAGAGGGAGGAGCGCCTAACCGTGAGCCGAACTCTCTGACGCTCTGGGTAAAGCCTTGGGCACTGGGTTGGGCCTAGTTTCATAATCTGCAATATCATCTCTCAAGTTCCTGCTCGAGAATGACTTTGCTTCTTTCAAGTCTCTTGTTTTGATGGTTGGGTTGCACTTAGTTCTCCTAAAGTGTCAGAGATATAACTTGTCATTCTCTTTTGGAGAATGGGGTACTGGGCATGGCTTCTTGGTGTTGAGGCTGCTTGCATGATGTGTTTGCCTGGTTCTGCAGACCATGAGAACTAGTTATAGTAAGGAATCGGCTCGTGTAGTTATGGAGATTGAGAAAGCCCAAGATCTGGAGTCGGCAAGCTGGAGTGGTGATGGTATATCGTTCTAGTCTGAGTCTGAGTGAGTCTGAAGGCCTGAGAGCCAGGAGAGCTAATGGTGTAAGTACCAGTCCAAGTGCAAGTGTAAAGGCAGAAGAAGACCAATGTCCCAGCTCGAACACACACACACACACACACACACACACACACACACACACACACACACATACACACACACATACACACACATACACACACACACAGAGAATTCTCCCTTACGTCACCTTTTTGTTCTATTCAAGCTCTCAGTGGATTTAGTGATGCCCACCCAGGAAAACAGGATTAATTACTTAGTCTACAAAATCAAATGTTAATCTCACCCAGAAACACCCTCACAGATGCATCTGAGTAAAGTTTAACCAAATATCTGTGCACCCCTGGCCCCGCCAAGTTGACACATAAAGTTAACCATCACAGAGTGTCACAGAAGGAAAGCTTGGCTGGAAAGAAACTCTCATGAAACCTTTGAAGTAGGGCCTGAAGAAAAATGGCCCCACACACTAGAACCCCTCAGAAAGTGCATTTTCCAACACAATATTTGGGGAGCGTGCCTGTACTGCTGAGAGCCACAACTCTGACGACTTCTCACGTTGTACCGTCATGTACGGTTGCACTGGTCCAGCCAGTTGTACATGAACAAAGGTTCCTGGGTCAAGGGGGCAAGTGGAGGCTGAAATGCATGCAGCTCACACTCTGAGGGGCTGCATCTGCCTAAAGGAAAAAGGGGGCCTTTGCCTAATTTTCCCAAGCCATGAACCAGGGCTTCTCCCACATATTGAGTGTCAGCAGAGCATCCTGGGTGGTGGGCCACGGCGTATTACAGATGTGCACAATACGGGTCCTCTCTATGTTTGGAGTTGCTGGGAAGGGTCATCACCTGCAATCACAAGAGGCCTCTAGCCACAGGCAGCCTCCAGGCGCGAGCAATCTTGATTGTTTACTTCATTGTGCCATAAAAATATTTTCTACATATGCTGCGATGTAAAGAAGATTGGAGAGCACTGTGCCAAGGGACTTGCCTTATTCATCCAGAAGGCAATTCACCCATTTCAGAAAGGGCACATGTCCATCTGCCTATCTAAGCACAAGCTATGTCCAGCAGCAGAGGGCTTCCTGGTTTTCATATTGGGATGTGGCGATTTGCAGTCTTCAGGTAAGAGGTGGGCAGAGAAAGTCTAGGTCCAAGGTATCTGCCATTATCTGTGGTTATGGTTTAGTTTCCATGGAGAGAATGCTGTCTGGCAGCCTAGATCACAGATACATAGCTTGGAGTCCTAGAAGGTTTGCTGTCCTGAGTGCTGATGGTTTTGTCCACCTGTGCCCGAGAGGGAGAGAGAGGACATGTTAACATAAAGGTGCTGCTGGGGAATTCCAGTTCCCATGAGGAACCCAGGGGAGTTGCCCCGAGGAAATGTGGGGTAGCAGGGCCTTGCCCTTTGCTGAGTCTTTCACCTCTGCCCCAGCCGCCCCATTTGGAAGCCTTTGGGTCATTAACTGTTTCACCCAGAGAAAAGCAGGAGGGAATGGTTTTGATCACAGGCTTGAGGCAACAGCCAGGCTCAAGCCACTTGTCTTCCTTGTTCCTAGTTGAGGCCCAGTTCCTTCTGTACCTTCTCCTATTCACCGTGGCAAGTCACCTCTGCTAGCATCTCTCGTGCTCCAGTTTAGAACACTGCAGGCAACCTGCCCACTGGCTTGAGGAGTCTTTGATCTTAAATCACATACTGACCAATGAATAATCGTCATTCAACTTGTCTAGAGGATTCACTTTGAGATATCTCAATTCAGGACTCCCTGATGCATTCCTCAAGTCTAGTTCTTCACACTGCAAGCTCCTCCTCTGTTTCCTCCCACTCTCCTTCAGATCCTGGTTCAAACATGTGAGCACCTCGACCCTCACTTCTTGCTTCTCCTTCCTCCTTTCTTTTCCTTCTCTTCTTGCCTCACTCACCTCTTTTTTCCTTCTCCTTCCTTCCCCTTGGTCATCACTGAGGGAAAAAGGCCCCCTGTCTCCTTCTGCGGGGCGCTTGACTTACCTTTACAACTTTCCTACCTGTCCGGCTCACAGATGCCTTAAAGAATCAGCTCTTGATTTTTTACTTATGGATTCACTTACATTCCATTCCATGTTCCCAATATATCCTCCCACCATTCATTTATTATCATTATTTTCCCATTTTTCTAGACTCCTGGGTTCAAATTTATCTTTCATGATTAGCTTCCTGCGTATTAGCTCAGCTATTAAACAGGAACACTTTCTAAACATTTGATTCCCCAAGGGACCCCAAAGCTGTCCTTCTGACAGTAGCAGAAATGAGGACACTCAGATGGTGACCGCCCCTCAACAGATCCCCCACATGGAAAGTTCTGTTAAAGGACAGGGTTTACTGTTCCTTTGCACATTCCAGGGAAAGACACGGAAGCACAGGGACTTGTGACTATCACTAGACCACGACAAATGGTTGTGCGGGTTGCACACTGTAACACTCAGCTGAGGGGGCAAATGGGAGCCGAAATGAGCCTGTGTTCTGCTTGCCAGTCTGTGTACCTGGTGTGGGCCTCCGGGAGGCACCTGTTTTCTTATTTTCACACCGTGAGCTAACAGAGGCCCTGGGTATTGTAAAGGCTGAGGTTTCCACACTATGATTAGGGGTTCAGGGGGTCCTGCACTTAAAGGGAGGGATCAGCACCCCAAACAGGCCAGCCTGTGAATAACCATTGACCTGGGGAGTAGGGGTCTGTGCATGTGTGGAAGTACCTTAGACCAAAGCCCTCAGCCAGTAGTCCTGAGAAGTCTAGAGAGGAGTCCCAAGGAAAACAGCTGGCCCTTTGTTGAATGAGCAGGTGTAATAGCAGAATTGTTGGAACAGATATGACAACAGGGATAAAACGTTAGAAAGGATTGGCATTATCAGAGTACTGCACTGTGGAATACGTTGTGTTTCCTGGCTTCTCCTTGGTGGGAAGCACCTGTAAAACACCTGTCATTCACTTAGTCATGGAACCCAAGCACAATGTTATGTGTCCCCCTTCCTACTTCTACCCCTGCCCATCACTCCTCCCTGGTAGCATTTTCACCAGGTGGACTTCTCTCCAGGCCTCAGCTCTGCTTCCACCCAGCTTTGGAGAAGTTCTGGGTCAGATGAGGGTGCGATGGGAGGGTGGGTAGCATTTGGGCAAAAAAAGTCAAGAAGAGGGGTTTGCATGGTGGAGACCGAGTTTCGCTTAGTCAGGGTATTAGCTTTCCATGGGCTTTATGGACCCCGCTGCCCTATCAGTCCAAATACAGTGCTAGATTCATCAGGCAGGCCTCAGTTTACCCCTTCAGGGGAGCAGCTTGGCAGAGGCACAGAGAAAGGCAATACCAGGTAAAATACTGATTCAGGGTGGAGGTGAGGGAGGGGCAGGCAGGTCAAAGGCAGGTGGGAGTTAGCGGGTGTGGGACAGAGTGACTCTGAGTCTGAGCAAAGTAAGCTGCTGCTGCAGGCAGACAAGTTAATTGAGTTCAAGGGCACCTCTCTCAGCTCTGTGACCTTGGAGCCCCCTTAAGCAACCTGTTCACCTGGAACAGCCCTCACCTCACACCAGGGGCTCTCTTATAGCTTGTCCCCTGTAGAGGGTGCTTCACTCTTAATTATAATTCTCATCTCATCCAGACCCCCACATGAAAGTTTAGGGCCTCATCCTGGAGGCTGCCATGGGATGACAATTGACCACCTTCCTGTCCCCATAGAGAGAATCCTGGCGTCATTTCCCTGACATGGTATTTCCCTGACACGGTATTTCCCTGATATGGTATTTCCAGATTCTTGCCTGTGGCTTCTGGCGAGGCAGTAGTAAAGAGAGGCCTGCCCCCAGTGACTCCCTGTCTTGGGAGAGCTGGTGAAGATCCATGAGTCGCATCAGCTCACCTTGGGCTGGGAGATTTCATCGTAGATTCTGAGCTCTGCTGGCTGAGGATCTCTTGGAGCATTGACATATGTGTATATTGTGTTCTTTGAGGCAGCATCTGTGTCACAAATAAAGATAGAAACACGATATGCAAAAGGTGGATGACTTGCCCTAGCCCAGTGGTCGGCAAACTCATTAGTCAACAGAGCCAAATATCAACAGTACAACGATTGAAATTTCTTTTGAGAGCCAAATTTTTTAAACTTAAACTGTATAGGTAGGTACATTGTTATTAACTTAATTAGGGTACTCCTAAGGCTTAGGAAGAGCCACACTCAAGGGGCCAAAGAGCCGCATGTGGCTCGCGAGCCGCAGTTTGCCGACCACGGCCCTAGCTGATTTGACTCAGTGAATAGAGCATTGGCTTATAGACTGAAGGGTCCCGGGTTGGAATCCGGTCAAGGGCATGTACCTCAGTTGCAGGCTCCTCCCCGGCCCAGACCCTGGTTGGGGCTCATGCAGGAGGCAACCAATCAATGTGTTTCTCTCACATTGATATTTCTCTCTCTTTTCCTTTCTTTCACTCTCTCTAAAAAAAAAAAAAAATCAATGGAAGAATATCCTTGGGTGAGGATTAAAGAAACAACAACAAACACACACACACACAAAACCAAAATCAAAAGGTGGATGACTTTTTAGAGATGGTCTATTCTAATATTTTCTTTTTAAGGTGAAGAAATGAAGCCCTAAGAGATGGCTCCCATCCTCTGGAGATGGATGCTTGGTGTTTGGACTGTCTTTCCCTCTTCTAGGGATTCCATGTGCTACGGGAAGCACCCGGCTCAAGCCTCACCCAGAGCTCAGCGGGAGTTCTTTTCTCTTCTAGAGTCCACATTAGGCTAAAGAGACTCTTCAATCTCTGCGTGGGCAGTCAAAGCAGCTCTTCTACCCAGGCTCTTCTGAGTGTCTCTGGCACTTAGCATTGACTGCCTTGCATGGCTAGTTGTTTTTTAACGAGAAGGTCTTGGTTTTTCTACTAGACTGAGTCTCTCTAGTTACATACTGTGTTGGAATCTTCTGGTACATACATTACTGTTATTGCCTCACCGTTAAGCACATAGCAGACACTCTACAAACATTTGAGGCTTGCTTGATCGACTCACACAGTCAAACATTGATTAAGCTCCCTCAATGTGCCAGACTCTGTGTGAAGCTACAGAGAAGCAGACAGGAGAGACACGTTTCCACTTTTAATAATTTATGGGCCGGTAGAAGCATTCATCCCAATGTACCTCTTTTCTTTGCTCCTAACATGGAACATTTTAGGATCAAGTTGAAAAGATACAGCTAGAATTTAGAGTCTTCATGTTCAAGGGCACCAACATAGCCACACTTAACAGGTCTGAGATGAGCAATCTCAGAAGGATCCAACATTTCAGAGTTTAGTCCTGTCCAGCCCCAGCCTCAGACTTGGTGAGTGAGCTAGACTGAGTGTTCTCTTGTCTCACTTATAGATAAAAAAAAAAAAAAGCAGCCCTTTTTCCTTCCCAAGAGACGGTAAGGCAAGCATTTCAAACTCAAAGGCTAACATGGGCCAAATAAACGAGACATGTGGCCTGCAGGTTGCGAGTTTGGCATGCTTGCTGTAAGGTATTGAAGACAGATGTCTTTTTTTTGAGGAACCCTGAAGATCACCTATGGCCTGAGCGGGTTGTGTGACTTCTCATCATGAGGCCAAGCCAGGGCCTATCAATGATAGGTATGGTAGCTAACACTGACTGATTACTTACTATGTGCCAGGCACCAGACAAGAGTTTTACATGTGGAATTCCATTTAACCCATGACTATGCATATTTTATAATTGAGAAAATGGAGACTCACCATGATAAAATAACTGGTAGCTGATAAGTGGAAAAGCTGGGACCTTCACCCCAGACCAAGCATGTCAAACTCAAAGACTAACACGGGCCAATTAAACAAGGCATGCAGCCTGCGGGCTGCGAGTTTGACATGCGCACCCCAGACTGTCTGCAAAGCACAAGCTTAGCCTTAACCACTCTGCCATGAATTCGTCTCTCCCAATCGTCATCCAGAGAAACTTGTGGCTGAAAACTTACCAGGTTTCTTATGGAAGATCTTGAAGGAGGAACCTGAGGAATCAGACCAAAGGAGAGTCAAGAACCAGGAAGCAGAGGGAGAACCTCCTACATCCAGGCTTCTTATTCTGATTTGAGCGAAGGGGAGGTTTTGGGTGGATATGGGGTCAGGACGAATAGGATGGTGTAATTTCCCCCTAAGGTGCAAAGGTCAGCTTTTCTGAGTTGAAAATAGCACAAATACAGAAGAATCCAGAGGGATCTGGAAGAATCTAGTGACAACCATGGAGTACCAAATTAGGACATGTTCCTCAGTGACTCTCCAGAGTAAAAAATATGATGGAATTGAAAGTGACCCTGAAGACCCTCTAATCCAGTGGTTCTCAACCTTCTGGCCCTTTAAATACAGTTCCTCATGTTGTGACCCAACCATAACATTATTTTCGTGGCTACTTCATAACTGTAATGTTGCTACTGTTATAAATCGTAATGTAAATATCTGATATGCAGGATGGTCTTAGGCGACCCCTGTGAAAGGGTCATTCGACTGCCAAAGGGGTCGCGACCCACAGGTTGAGAACCACCACCCAAGCCTTCTATCACATGTGAGAACTCTGAGCCAGAGAGGTAAAGATACATGCCTAATGGAGCACAGCTTATTAATGGGGGTGCTAAACTTGAACCCAAGCTCTGGGCCCACTAGATACTGGTGATCCCATGAACAGATTCTGAAGAGCCTTCAGAGTGATACCATACAGGCAGGGCCATCAGTCTGGGAGATTGTGTGGTTGGTGGGGTGGGGATTGTAGAAATGCTGATTCCCTGGGACAAAAGACCTCTCCACACCCCTTGGGTAAATGACTCCAGTCCTAGGGAGAAGGAAGGTGCATTCCCACATTGGGGAAATCTTACCTCGTCCTTTCTTGCAAAAAAGGAACAAAAGCACTGAAGGTAGGATAACTATAACCAGAAAGAGCACAGCCAGCCCACTCAGCAATCCAGCACGGTGAATATGGAGGCCCGTGGGGCTATCTGGAAATGGAAGAGGCAGTGAGACAACTCTCGGAAAATCGGCCCAAGATGCTGGGCAGGCTTGGCCACATTCCAGGGGAATTGTCCAAACTGGGGACCCTCCAGGGGAGTACCAGAGCTTTGAGGGAAACTACACTTTCTGCTATCGAAAGCCAGGGTTAGAAACGGAACCAGGGATCATCCCTCTGGTTTGGACCGGTTTCTAGGGCTTCCTGGGAGGAGAGGCCCCTGGGGACCAGGCCCAGCATAAGGGGGGCACATTGCCCTGGAGAATGAGGCCCACACTCAGGCCTTACAGCTCTCCAGAGTGATGGGTAGGACTTCAGGAAAGATGGACAGAGCTGTTACCTGCACAGAGCTGCTGGGCAGAGATGGAGTCAGAATTGTTGCTGACGGGGTTCCAGGCTGTACAGGTGTAAGTCAGCTCTTGGTTGTTAGGAGTCTGGAAGACTTGGAGAACGCTACCCTCTGTCCCCATAGGACTCCAAGTGTATGTCACATTTTTTTCTTCTTTCTCCATGGAGCATGTCAGTGTGACATTACAAGTACTGTTCGAAGATGTCGTTAAACTCTGAGTAATTTTCGGCTTCCCAAGCCTACCTATGAAGGGGAAACACATTAGCCTATACCAGCTTGTGAGGGCCAACTGCTATATTTAAAAAACATTTTTTTCAAATGTTTATTAAACACAGCTTTCATGTAAAGGCAAAGTATAAAAAGTTAAAATAAAATAAACCATATTCAAAACAAACAGAATAAATACTCAAAACTCATCACTTTCTAATTTTTTTGACAATTTACCATTATTTATGCTCTAAAAGTTATTTATGTCTATGTATCTCTCTTTTGTAATGATGTGTAAAGTCTTTCCAATTCTGCATGTCTTAAAATGTTCTATTTGTGACATCATGGATGGTTCTTGAAGCTATGATGCTAATAAATCAGGTGAAAAAGGATAAAAACCATATGACTTCACTCATATGTGAAATATAAAACAAAAAGTAACAAACTATCAAAATAAAACAAAAACTTAGACACAGACATCAGAATGGAAGTTACCAAAGGGGAAGACAGGTAGGGCAAAGGGGGTCAAATATATTATGGAAGGAAACTAAACTTTGGGATGTGAGCACACAATATTGTATACAGATGTTGTACACCTGAAATTTATATAATGTTATTAACCAATGTCACCTGAATAAATTTAATATAAAAAGTCAGCCACAGTGGGAGTATTTATATCACAGGAATTGGCAAATGCTACAAACCTGGACTTGATTTATTGTCTTGTTGATGGTTGCTCTAGACTTAAGAAAGCAATGGAGGAAAGGTTACTAAAGAAGATTAAACTTAAAAGTGTGTCCTGTCTATAGCCATTACATTGCAAATAGCAACAACAACAAAAAAAATAAAAAAAATAAAAACAAATTAGAAAATATTCTTCCAGTATTTGAAAGCCACTATCCAATTCAGCAAAGAAGTTGCAACTAAATGTATAAAGGGATGAAAACAAACATCTTAAAGTTATTGCAATAAGCTGCTATGAATATTTGTATACAAGTTTCTGCCTGAAATAAGATTTTGTTTCTCTGAGATAAATGCCCAAGAATGAAATCATATGTAAAACCATTTTTTTAATTTAAAAAATGTATTGTGATAAAATATACATGGCATAACATTTAGTATTCTAACCATTTTTAAAAATATATTTTATTGATTTTTTACAGAGAGGAAGGGAGAGAGATAGAGAATTAGAAACATTGATCAGCTGCCTCCTGCACATCTCCTACTGGGGATGTGCCCACAACCAAGGTACATGCCCTTGACCGGAATCGAATCTGGGACCCTTCAGTCCGCAGGCCGACGCTCTATCCACTGAGCCAAACCAGCTTCGGCTTAACCATTTTTAATTGTACAGTTAAGTACATTCACATTGTTGTGCAAACATCACCGCTATTTATCTGAGAACTTCTCCCCTCCCCCTTTAAAATAGGTTCTATCTTTTAGAGCAATTTAAGGTTCTTAAATAAACTGAGTAGAAAGTACAGGGAGTTACCATATGTACCCTGCCCCATTCACTCACAGCCTCCTCCATCATCAACATCCCCACCAGAGTGGTCCACACAATAGATAATGTACATTGACGCACTATCATGATCACCCAAAGTTCACAGGTGATATACACTCTCGGTGTTGTATATTCTATGAGTTTTGACAAATATATAGTGACATGTATGCAGCATTATAGATCCATACAGTAGAGTTTCACTGCCCTAAAAGCCCTCTGTCCTCTGCTTACTTATCCCTCCCTTCCCCAAACCCTGGCAAGCACCAATCCTTTACTGTCTCCATGGTTTAAGTTACCTCCATGCCTTTTCATGGCTTTTTAGCTCTCTCCAGATCTCAGAACTTCTAAGAATAATTTTTCATTAAAAAAAAAAATAGCCAATCTATTTAAATTCCCACCAGCAATGAATGAGTGATCCAGTTTCTCCACATCCTCACCAGCATTTAGGGTTATCACTATTTTTCATTTTGGCCATTTTGGATTAAACAAAACAACTTGCTCAAGGTCACACAGCTGGCAAGAGGTCTAATTCCAACTAAAATATTTCTTAATATGTGAATGGTTAAATAACCTAGTACATCTATGCTATGAATGGTTCTCCTATAATGAAAGATATAAACTATTGATACTTACAATAGTTAGGATGACTCCTCAAAAGCATGCATACTGTGTGATTCCATCTACGTAAACATTTGTGAACTAACATAATTACAGATATGAACAATGGATTAATGTCTTCCAGGAGCTTGGGAGGGGAAAGGGGCAGTAATGAGTGACTATAAAAGGATGAGGAACTTCTGGTGATGGCACAGTTAAGTATCTTGATTGTGGTAGTAGTTACATGAAGCTACATCTTATCTGTATATATAAAAGCCTTAAGCGACCAAACAACCAAACAACTGAATGACAGATCACTACGATGCGCACTGACCACCAGGGGGTAGACACTCAATGCAGGAGCTGCCCCAGGGTGGTCAGTGCGCTCCCACAGAGGGAGCGCTGCTCAGCTGACCGACCTGTCCCAGTGGCTCACAGCCTGGCAGCAGCCACTCCCTCCCTCAGTAGTCCTGCAGGTCCAATCTCTGGAGGATGGGCCAGGCACCGATGGACTGGTGCCACCGCCACAATCACAACAGTGCCGCTTCCCCTCCCTAGATGCTCCGCAAGGAAGAAATGATATGAAAGTGGCTGCCAGGTGGCTTCTGACAACTGGTGCGAACATCAGTGGGATAGATCTGGATCCCAGGCCGGCAAGGGCATCCTACTGCCCGCCTGGAGGGCTGATTGCATTCTGACCCCCCCCCCCCCCCTGACCTCGGGACAGACACCAGATGCAGGGCTCACAGCTGGCGAGCGCCACTGTGGCAGCAAGAGCCTCTCCCGATAGGGATTGACTGGGCACAACCCACATCAGGTGCAGCGGGGCCAGGATGAACAGGAGTGGTAGGCAGGAGCTGCAGGTGGCATTGGACTGCGGGTTTCAGCCCGATCCCCGCAGGCAACCCTGAGGGACCCCACCCATTCACAAATTCATGCACCAGGCCTCTAGTATATATAAAAGCCTAAGTGACCTTTCGACCGTTTGAGCGGTAGCTAACACACACATTGGCATGAAAACACATTGGCATGAAAACATGGAACAGATTGATGAATCTCAGAGAGATGGGGGAGGGGGGAGGGCAAGATGAGATACCCCACAGATCTTATATGCATACTAGAGGCCCGGTGCATGGATTTGTGCACCCGTGGAGTCCCTTGGCCTGGCCTATGGGGATCAGGCCGAAACCAGCAGTCCGACATCCCCTGCGGGGTCCCAGATTGCGAAAGGGTGCAGGCCAGGCTGAGGGACCCCACTGGTGCACTAATCCATGCACTGGGTCTCTACTATGTAAATAAATTGCACAGAGCGACACGTATACTCACACATAAATCAGTGCCTGTGTAAATGGTGAAATATAAAGTAAGCTCTATTTCTTGCACAGATGCCAATTTCCTGGTTTTGATATTAAAGTATCTCTATATATAAAAGCCTAATTGGCAAAGTGTTCCCTCTGGAGTTGACTGACAGGGAGTCCCTTCGCTAGCTATGATGAGCGATGACCACCAGGGGGCAGCGCAGAACGAAGGAAGTCCCTGGCCAGCAGCTGGCAGCTGCTAGGGACCCTACTGGTGCACAAATTTCTTGCACTGGGCCTCTAGTAGTTATATAAGATGTTACCATTGGGAGAGACTGAGTATAGTGGACACAGATCCTCCTTGTACATGTCTTTACACCTTTCTATGTACCTGTAATTATTTCAAAATAAAAAGTTTTCTAAAGTACTTTGCACGCACTGTCTCACGTGGTCCTCACAATAACCATGGGAAGTGAGTAGTATGATTATTCACATTTTATAGAAAAGAAAAACAAGGCCACGGGACAAATGCTGATAGAAGGTTACATTGCTAAAAACAAGCAAAGCCACACCCTCTTGAAAAGTATTAATATAGTGATGCTTATTTATAAACATAAAATGATTTAGGGAACCCAGTAGTCAGAAATACAGTTGTTCTGCAATAGCAAATTTGCAAAGTAAAAATAAAAAAACAAGCCCTTTATCTTCCCACGACTTACGATAAACTTGAAGTTTGTAGGTCCTGGTGAGTGTCTCCTTTTCAGAGTTCTTTGTGTTTATGTCAGCTTTGTAGATCGCTGCATCTTCCATCCTCAGATTGCTGATCTCCAAGTTGTAGTTCTGACTTGAGACGTTTACTCGTTGCTTATAGTTTTGGTGGGTCACAATGACTTGGGGGGGTGCGCTGGGGAGGGCCACTACAACAGCAACGGACGTTTTGGAACTCACCCAGTTAATGCTGGTAATTTGCTGTATGTTTTGGATATTTAAAGGGAAAGTAACTGTTTCCCCCAGAATCCCATTCACGGTGAGCATGTTTGTGTTGCTTTCAGCTGCTTCCAGACCTGAGGACATAAATAGAAAATTGTAGCCATTTGGCTGTTGCACTGTTCAGAGCTCCCTGTCTCCCCAGGCTGGAGTCTCCCTTAGGCGCTCCCATGGATGCAGATCACCCAGTTTCTTGAGGATGCCTTTTTGTTTTGGCATTCTACCCTAGACATATTTAATATGTTATGATGGATACATTTTTTTAAGGATTATCATTCAAAAATGAAGTTTCCCAGTGAATTTCCAGGGATCCATTTAATTAAAAACATGTTTATCTAGACTTACAGACTCTGAGAGCTAGAAGGAACATAAGCCCCCATGAGGTCTGAGATATTGAATGTCTTTCTTTCCCAATATCAGATGTCCAAGAAGTGGAAGAGTTGGGGGAGGGGCTGGGATGGCTCCTGTGGTCTTTGCAAAAAGGTTACATTTATGCTTCTATTCCTGGCAGGTACAGTGCTCTGGAGTAAATACTCCCTAAGTTGACGATTTGGGGGATCTTTTTTGTTAGCTAGTGTATCTCCAGTCCCCGGAAGAGTACCTGACACACAGTGGGTGGTTAGTAAATACTTCTGGGACATAGTGATAAATGGATTTCACTTGTGTGTTGCCTAGAATGTCTTGGAACAACTTCTGAAGTAAAGTTCATCTATTCATTCACACATTTATGAATGAATGCATATATTTATTCAAGGTCAGCTTTGTTTCAGATACTGTGGTAGGTATTTATTAATGTAATCTATAATACGAATGTTTGTTGAGCAAACTACTCTTTTAAGCATTAGGAAAAACACACCTAGGCCAGAAGACAAACTACTGATGGAAGATTACAGAACTAATGTAATAAGGAGCTGGGGATACAATGGTGAACAAAAATAGATATACTTCCTGCTCTCCAGAATGTAACAGTTAAATAAAGAGACCAATGTGGACGAGGTAACCACAAACGGTTAAATACAAAGCAAGTAAGTATTATGGTGGTTGAGAGAGAATAGCAAGAGGGACTTGATCTGTTTTGGGAATCCAGGAACACTTTCTAGTAAAAGCTGAAGGATGAGTGTATTTATTTATTTATTCCTCACCTGAGGATATTTTTCCATTGGATTTTTAGAGAGAGTGGAAGAGAGAGGGAAAGACAGAGAGAAATATCAATGTGAGAGAAACACATCGGTTGGTTGCCTCCTGTATGATTCCTGACCAGGGCCTGGACCAGGGAGGAGCATGCAACTGAAGTATGTGCCCTTGATTGGATTTGAACTCGGAACCCTTCGGCCTATAGGCTGACACTCTATCCACTGAGCCAAACCGGTCAGAGCAAGAATGAGTATTTTTAAAATCTAGCACGAGAAGAAAAAGAATTAAAGGTTTATTTTTCTTTCCCTCCATCACCTGATAAAATAAAGTGATTTAATACATAATTTGTGAAATGAAAGGCAATCCTATATAATAAAAGCCTAATATGCAAATTGACCGAACAGTGGAATGACCAGTGGAACGACCGGTCTCTATGACACACACTGACCACCAGGGGTTGTCACTCAATGCAGGAGCTGCCCCCGGCCCGCAGACCCCAGGCCACCCAAGGCAGGTGCCAGTGGGGCCCCCCATCGCTCCACCAATCACCCCACAGATGGGCCCTGATTGCTGACCAGGCCTAAGGACCCTACCCATACACAAATTTTGTGCATCTGGCCTCTAGTATAATTATAAGATGTTATTTTTCTCATCTTTTTCCTCTTCTCTCATTACTTTCTTATTCTCACTGAGCTCTATTTAGTAAGAAAGAGTGTTTTGAGCCACCACGGATTATATTACAAATGTTTAAAAAACTAAGAGACACAGGCACTGACCCATCAAGTAAGAGTGTCAGCCATAAACAATAACAGTGCTCCTTCGATGAATATTGGCTGCATTTAAGCCTCAAAGAGCAGGACATAAGTTTTCCACATAAGTGGGTTCAGGCTGACCCTATAATTTATTCAAGGCTTGGCACAAAGAGAGCAAGAAGAAGGGTCATTGAGAATGCAGGTCATTTTGAAGTGTTATAAAAGCAAAGGGCCCGGCCAATGTGGCTCAGTGCTTGAGCATCTACTTATGAACCAGGAGGTCATGGTTCGATTCCTGGTCAGGGCACATGCCTGGTTGCAAGCTCGATCCCCAGTAGAGGGCCTTCAAGAGGCAGCCGATCAATGATTCTCTCTCATTATTGATGTTTCTATCTCTCTCCTCCCGTCCTCTCTGAAATCAATTTAAAAAATTTTAAAAAGCAAAGGGATTTTTAACCTGTCTCACTAAGGCCGCCTTTGTCCTCAGCCAGTAAGCAGTTCCTGAATGAATCCAGGGGCTGCAAATATAAACCTCTTTTCTTTCAGACCAACCAACATTTCCTCTGAGGAAGACCATCGCAGGCAAGGCCTGATGACTTAGTTAGGGGAGGATATGCAACAGGGCCCTGGGGGGTGTGAGAGACTAAGGACCCTCATTTACAAACATTAAGTTCTATCTATGTGCCAGATGCTGTGTTAGGGACTCACGGGTGAATAGGAAATGGCTGCAGTCCTGGTAAAGACAGACGTGTATACAAGTACTGCATTCAATGTGATGTGTGGTAAGAGCACAAGGAACACACCATTGGGGACCAAGCAGAAACTGAGGTGCTTTCAGTGGCAGGAGCCGTAGTTTACCAACATTCATTCTCTTGAACATGAATTCTCTCCAGGTAAACTGTCCCATTGGGCTAATGACATCAGGTAGAGGGACATGTGGAGGGTCCCAGCCTGAGTCTCTGGATGTCCCAGATATAGTTTATGTGACTTGTGCAGTCACACAGAGCCTGGAGCTCAGAGAGACCCTGAATTTGGTTTAATGATGCTGTGTCACCTTGAAATTCTTCATAGTATTTGAACAAGGAGCCCCATATTTCATGCTGTACTGGGTTCTACAAATTATACAACTGGTCCTGGTGCCAGATCCTAAGGCTTTTTTTTTTTTTTTACATAAGGCCCCTAGTACCTAATTGCCAGGTCAGATATGAGAAGATGGATAAAGGGTGGGTGCCGTTGCCTCATCATTTTGGTGGGTTCTTTCATCAGACTCCAGGAAGTGTGTAGGCAGTTTGCTAAGGTAGAGTTCTTAATGTTAGAGCAGTGGGGCAGCCACAACATGGTGGATGTGGGGTGCTGCTTTTGTAGTTGGTGCATCTTATCTTCCAATGGCAAGTCATCAGGAAGTGGTGCAGGCTGGGTGGCAGATAGAAGGAGCTGGGGGAAGTCCTGCTGCTATTTGTGCTGCTGCTGTGGTGAGAATTCTGGGCTTGCTGAGAAATGGCCTAGGGTTTGGACAGGCGTAAGGTAAAGACTCTGCCACCTTCAAATGTTCCAACCGTGATGTAAGAGAGGCAGCTGTAAAACCTTGGCATGTAGTGGAAAGAGGGGGAGGCTGAAGATGTAGGTGCTAGTCCTTACATGTATGAGCTGGGTAACCTTATAAAATCACAAAACCTTCTGAGTCTCAGTTTCTTCATTCATAGAATGGAAATAATAGCTATAAAATTGCCCTAATTAGTGATCAGCAAATCATACAATATGAGTGAAAATGCTTCACTAACCATCAAGGCAAATACATGTGAGTTATATCTGAGGTTAATAATGACAATGAGGATGAGAATAATCCTCCTAATCTCTTTTTTATTAATTAAGTAATTTAAAAAATTGATTTCAGAGAGGAACGGATTGGGAGGAAGAGATATAGGATGTCCCAAAATTCACGCAAGATTTGAATTTTATGTGAGCATCAACAACAACAACAAAAAATAAAAGCCTAATTTTACTTGGTTTATTGAATCAGATTCTAATATCTGTTGCCCTTTGATTTCAACCCCTTCAATTTGATAAGCATTACCAGGTACCAATTATGGCCCAGGAGCAGGGACAATGAAGACCAATGAAGACCATGGCTTTGCATATGTGCCAGCAAAGCCGTGGAGGCCATTTACCCGATGTGCTATTCCATACATAACCCTATACTATACACTTTATGAATCAATAAAACATTTACAATTTTTAATTATAAACCTGTGTTTTCTATCAAAATTACTTCTTGCGTGAATTTTGGGACACCCTATAAACATCAATGATGAGAGAATCATCGCTTGGCGGCTTTCTGCATGCCTCACACTGGGGATTGAGGCCCCAACCCGGGCATGTGCCCTGACCAGGAATTAAACCATGACCTGTTGGTTCATAAGCTGATACTCAATCACTGAGCCACGCTGGCCAGACCATCATCTTCTTTATTATCATCTTAATAATTGGTACATGCTCTTGAAGGCTTCCCTAGTCTATCCCTATGATGGCCATGGTGAAACCAGGCCCATACAGAAGAAGGTATAAAGAGTCATTATTAAGGGTTAATTCAAGTAGAGCCTTGGGGTTTTTTTAGGTACCACTTTACTTGGTGAACTTTATTTTTCTCTTAAAAACTTCAGTGTTAAAACAATCCCATTTACCATTGCACCAAAAAAAAAAAAAAAAAAAAAATTAAGATACTTAGAAATAAACTTAACTAAGGAGGTAAAAGACCTGTACTCAGAAAAGTACAGGACATTGAAAAAAGAGATAGAGGAAGACATAAACAAATGGGAGAACATACCGTGTTCATGGATTGGTATAATCAACATCATTAAAATGTCTATACTACCCAAAGCAATTTATAGATTTAATGCAATTCCCATTAAAATACCAATGGCATATTTCACAGACCTAGAACTAACTCTCCAAAAATTCATCTGGAATTAAAAAAAAAGACCCTGAATAGCCACAGCAATCCTGAGAAAGAAGAACAAAGTTGGAGGGATCACAATACCAGATATCAAGCTATGTTACAAAGCCATAGTTCTCAAAACTGCCTGGTACTGGCACAAGAACAGACATATGGACCAATGGAACAGAACAGAGAACCCAGAAATAGACCCAAGCCATTATGCTCAATTAATATTTGACAAAGGAGGCAAGAGCATACAATGGAGTCAAGACAGTCTCTTCAATAAATGGTGCTGGGAAAATTAGTCAGATACCTGCAAAAAAATTAAACTAGATCACCAACTTACACCATACACAAAAACAAACTCAAATGGTTAAAGGACTTAAATGTAAGCTGGGAAGCCATAACAATCTTAGAAGACTCCATAGGCAGCAAAATATCAGACATATGTCATAGTAATATCTTTATCAATATAGCTCCTAGGACAATGGAAACTAAGGAGAAAATAAACAAATGGGACTACATCAAAATAAAAAGCTTCTGCACAGCAAAAGAAACCATCAATAAAACAATAAGAAAGCCCACTGCATGGGAGAACATATTTGCCAATGCTATTGCAGATAAGGGTTTAATCTCCAAAATTTACAGGGAACTCGTACAACTTAACAAAAGGAAGATAAACAACCCAATCAAAAAATGGGCAAAGGACCTAAGTAGACACTTTTCGAAAGAGGACATACAGAAGGCCGAGAGACATATGAAAACATGCTCAAAGTCACTAAACATCCGAGAGATGCAAATCAAAACAATGAGGTACCATCTCACACCTGTCAGAATGACTATCAACAACAAATCAACAAACAAGTGCTGGCGAGGATGTGGAGAAAAAGGAACCCTCATTCACTGCTGGTGGGAATGCAGACTGGTGCAGCCACTGTGGAGAACAGTATGGAGTTTCCTCAAAAATTTTAAAATGGAACTCCCATTTACCCCAGTAATCCCACTCCTAGGACTATATCAGAAACACAAATTAGAAAGAATATATGCACCCTTATCTTCATAGCAGCACAATTTACCATAGCTAAAATTTGGAAACAGCCTAAGTGCCCATCACAGATGAGTGGATTAGAAAACTGTGGTACATCTACACAATGGAATACTATGCTGCTATAAAAAAGAAGGAACTTTTACCATTTGCAACAGCATGGATGGAACTGGAGAGCATATGCTAAGTGAAATAAGCCAGTTGGAGAAAGATAAATATCACATGATCTCACTCATATTTGGGATATAATGATCAACATAAATGGATGAGCAAATATGGATCCAGAGACAAGATGGCACTGAGCAGACTGTCCAACCTCAGGGAGAAGGTGGGAGGTGGGGGGTGGGCTTAGAGATCAACCACAGGACTTGTATGCATACATATTAGCATGACCAATGGACACAGACACTGGGGTGGTGGGGCCTTGCCCTTGGGGGTGGGAGTGGGGGGGGGGTGTTAATCAGGGGAAAAAAGGAGACATGTAATATTTTAAACAATAAAAAGCAACAACAGCCGAAACCGGTTTGGCTCAGTGGATAGAGCGTCGGCCTGCGGACTGAGGGGTCCCAGGTTCGATTCCGGACAAGGGCATGTACCTGGGTTGCGGGCACATCCCCAGTGGGAGATGTGCAGGAGGTGGCTGATCGATGCTTCTCTCCCATCGATGTTTCTAACTCTCTATCTCTCTCCCTTCCTCTCTGTAAAAAATCAATAAAATATATTAAAAAAAAAAGCAACAACAAACTTCAGTGTTTTTTGCGTTGTTTTGTTTTGTTTTGAAATACTCTCCATAGCTGTTCCAGACAGAGAAATGAAGCCACAGAGCCCTGCCGCTGCTTGGACTCCCAAGACTCGCCTCCTATTGCCGTTGGAGTTGGCCATCTGTAATCCAAGAGCTGTTGCAACAGAATCACTGTTTCCTTCGGTGCCTGATCCCCAGGAGGGGTGCTTGGGTGGGACCCCTCAAAGGGTCCTTAATAAAAGTTTAGAGGCAGGAGAACGTGTCATGTAGGTTAAATAAGTATAGATTGGAATAACAGTGGAGAGAGGTAAGGCAGGAGATGTAAAGAGATATGGCTTAGATTTGGGACAGCCTTGAGTTTAATGTCTACACCACCGAGGGGAGCTATTAAAGTTTTTGAGGATGAAAAATAAAATAATGTTTTAGGGTCATAGTAATATAGTAATGCTGTATAGAAAAAGTAAGAAGGAAGAGAAGCTGGCCTTGAGAGACCATATCAGAGCCTATTATAGCCTTCTGGGCATTAACCAGAGGATGATGGGGGAATAGAAAGGAAGGGTTAAATTTGAGAGATAGTACAAAGAAAGGCAAGGAATAAGGACATCTAATGTAATTCAGTTGTTCAAATGCGCGCACGCACACACACAGGTGGGCAAAAGTAGGTTTACTTACAGAGTTTATTCTTGTATTAATATTTATTTATTAATTATTGTACTATTTATTTGTATTATATAAACCTTCTTTTGTCAATCAATTATATATATATATATACACACACACACACACACACACACACACACACACACACATATGTGTATATATAATTGATCTTAGAGGGGGGGAGGGAGAGAGAAAGAGAAACATCAATGTGGGAGACATGCATCTATCAGTTGCCTCCTCCATGGAGCCCCAACTTGGGATCCAACCCACATCCTAGGCATGTGCCCTGACTGGGAATTGAACTAGAGACCTTCTAGTGCATGGGATGACATTGCAACCAACTGAGCCACACTGGCCAGGGCAACAATACATTTTTTGTGTCTACTTTTATGTCAGAGGAAAACTAATTCATTTTATTTTGGAAGGAAGTCAAAGTAGAAGACAAGTTCAGGTTTAGAAATATTGAATTTGAGATGATGTTGGACCATCTAAGTAAGAAGTTGGAAGGCCATAACCGGTTTGGCTCAGTGGATAGAGCGTCGGCCTGCGGACTGAAAGGTCCCGGGTTTGATTCCGGTCAAGGGCATGTACCTTGGTTGCGGGCACATCTCCAGTAGGAAGTGTGCAGGAGGCAACTGGTCGATGTTTCTCTCTCATCGATGTTTCTAACTCTCTATCTCTGTCCCTTCCTCTCTGTAAAAAATCAATAAAAAAAAAAAAAAAGAAAGAAAGAAAAAAAAGAAGTTGGAAGAATGGAAAATAAGGAGAATGGGTTTAAATGTTATTTGTGGGGGGCTGTGGTAGAATCTTCTAGTTGTTTTCCTATATATATATTTTTTTAATTAAATCTTTATTGTTCAGATTATTGCATTTGTTCCTCTTTTTCCCCCCCATAACTCCCCTCCTCCCAGTTCCCGCCCCACCCTCCGCCCTCACTCCCCACCCACTGTCCTCATCCATAGGTGCACGATTTTTGTCCAGTCTCTTCCCGCATCTCCCACACCCCTTCCCCCCCCCAAGAATAGTCAGTCCATTCCCTTTCTATGTCCCTAATTCTATTATAATCAACAGTTCATTCTGTTCATCAGATTATTTATTCACTTGATTCTTAGATTCACTTGTTGATAGATGCATGTTTGTTGTTCATAATTTGTATCTTTACCTTTTTCTTCCTCTTCCTCTTCTTAAAGGATACCTTTCAGCATTTCATATAATCCTGGTTTGGTGGTGATGAACTCCTTTAGCTTTTCCTTATCTGTGAAGCTCTTTATCTGACCTTCAATTCTGAATGATAGCTTTGCTGGATAAAGTAATCTTGGTTGTAGGTTCTTGGTATTCATCACTTTGAATATTTCTTGCCACTCCCTTCTGGCCTGCAAAGTTTCTGTTGAGAAATCAGCTGACAGTCGTATGGGTATTCCCTTGTAGGTAACTGAGTTTCTTTCTCTTGCTGTTTTTAAGATTCTCTCTTTATCTTTTGCTCTTGGCATTTTAATTATGATGTGTCTTGGTGTGGTCCTCTTTGGATTCCTTTTGTTTGGGGTTCTCCGCGCTTCTTAGACCTGTAAGTCCATTTCTTTCACCAGGTGGGGGAAGTTTTCTGTCATTATTTCTTCAAATAGGTTTTCAATATCTTGCTCTCTCTCATCTTCTGGCACCCCTATAATTCTGATGTTGGTACGCTTGAAGCTGTCCCAGAGGCTCCTTACACTATCCTCGCATTTTTGGATTCTTTTTTCATTTTGCTTTTCCGGTTGAGTGTTTTTTGCTTCCTCGCATTTCAAATCTTTGACTTGATTCTTGCACTCCTCTGGTCTGCTGTCGGGAGTCTGTATAATATTCGTTATTTCAGTCCGTGTATGCTTAATTTCTAGTTGGTTCCCCAATATAGCATCGAGGGTCTCATTAGTTTTCATGTAGATCTCATTAAGTTTATCGGCGGCTTCTAAACAGTTCTTGAGAGACCTTAAAAGTGTGGTTCTGAACTCTATATCTTCCATTGACAATTTTGTCCTGTTTCTTTGTCTCCGCATTTTGTTATGCTTCCTTGGTGCACCCCCTAGTGGTCTTTGTTCACAGTCTTATAATTAAACCTTGATTGTTGTAGCTAATACCAGGGAGGGTTTGACCTCCAGGCCAGGTGGCTATGAGAATCAGCTATGTCAGCAGTGAGAGAACTTCTGTCCTCTAGGGAGGTGCTAATCTAGCCTTTGCCTGAGGCTATCCGGCAAATGCCTGTGTGCAGGGCTTGGGCGGGGCGGGTCGCACAGGATCAACAGGGTGGGCTGGAGAGAGCAGTTATGGCGGCTCTCAGTCCTGTCCCCAGGGGCTCTGCCTCTCTGAGTCCCAGCACCCGCTGCAAAGCTCGGAGAGAAAGCTGCACTCGCTCTGACCGAAGCCAGACAGTCCCGCTTCTCCCGTTTGAGTCTGGGTCGCTAAAGACTCGCCCGGATCTGGAGCTCAGAGTCTGCGACTCCCTCCCATTGAAAACTCCAACCGCGCCCTCCGCCGCCAGCCCGCTCGCGCACTCCGCACCTCAGAATTTGACTTCAGCACTGCGCCTGCTCTGAGTGTCCGTATGCGTTTCTCTTTCCTCCTAGTTGTAGGACTTCCACTCAGCCAGCGTTCCTGTGGTTCTGGGTGATGTCCCTTCCGTCTTTTAGTTTCACTTTTGAAGTAGTTGTTCAAAGCAGCAAACTCCGGCGTTAACCTATGCCGCCATCTTGGTTCTCCAGGAAGATTTGATGAGGCAGGGAGACAGCTGCTGTTTTCCTATATTTGTTCTCCTTAGAGCTTCATCTGTAGTAACAGAATCCTTAATTTGTAGAATGAAATAGAGTCACTTATTGCCCACTTTTCTGCTAGCTAAGTTTGGTCATATGACTAAGTTCAGGTCAACAGGATGAAAGTGAAAGTGTTGCATATGACTTCTGTGTCTTTAAGAAGAAGGCACTTTGCTTTATTTATCTCTTTCTTGCTTCTTGCAGCCGGGATCTCAGATGGACATTTGGGATCAGGAAGATGAAGCCAAGTACTAAGAATGGTGAAGCAGGAAGATTGAAAAAGTGTGGACCCCCGATGACCTTGGGAACTATTCTACCAAAGGAACTGCCAAGCCTGCTGTTTTTAAGAGGATGTTTATTACAACTGTTTCCTGAAAAGAATTCCTGAATCTGCCTGCCAGTCCTTCACTCTGCAAGGCAGTCTAACATTTCTAAAGTTTATGGATTGTCCCTCAATCAAACACAAAACACAGTCTCTCTAAACCCTGAAACTGATGATTTCCAACTCTTACTCCAAGGCTGGGTGAGAAACAGTTGCCTGTGAAGGGCTATGATAAGATTACTCGGCCCACCACTTTTGATATTTTAGGTTCTTTCTTTGGTTACAGCCAGATATCAGAACAGAATAAAAAGTGATAAAATAGAATAGTAGTGAGAGAGTCAAGTGAAATTAATTTATTTCATTTTGTTTGAAAATAGAAGAGATTGGTGCTGAAGGGTTGGTCGGGAGGTAGAGCATTTAGAGATTTCCCTGGTTGGCCTTGCTCTGGAGTAGGCCTTCCAACTCACTGGCTTTCTGCAGCTCTGTGCTTCTCTCTCATAGTAATTGCCAAATTGTGTGGCAGTCGTGAATCCATGTGTCTGTTTCTAGACACTGTGAATGACTTGAGTCCAGGGACCTTGCCTTCAAACCCCCCGACCAAGCACAATGCAGGATACAAAAGCCATTAACACTTGTCGAGACACTAAAGATGGAAGCGATATGGTTTTCAATCAGAGGAAGCTCATGCCTTCATTTAAGTGGAAGGGAAAAGCCAAGGAAGGATGAGTGAAAGGACAGGGTTATTTTGAGGTGCTGTTGGGGGCGGGGATAGAAGAAAGGCCTCTTGGTGAGGTGAAGGGAACACAGGTCTGAGCCAGGTTCCGTGTCTGACATTTGCTGAGGCCCTTATCTTACTGAGGCTACAGAGGGGATAGAATAATGCCCACCTCAGAGATTGTTGTGAGTAGACATTCTGGAGTAGAGTGGGTAAAAGTGAAGAGAGTCATGCTTGTTGACCTTCACCTCTTTAGTAATGTAGGAGGTGAGATCTGGTGAGAGTGAAGAGGCAGCCCTAACTGGTTTCGCTCAGTGGATAGAGCGTCGGCCTGCGGACTGAAGGGTCCCAGGTTTGATTCCGGTCATGTACCTGGGTTGCAGGCACATCCCCAGTAGGGGGTGTGCAGGAGGCAACTGATCAATGTTTCTCTCTCATCGATGTTTCTCTCCATCCCTCTCCCTTCCTCTCTGTAAAAAAGTCAATAAAAATATATTTTAAAAAAAGAGTGAAGAGGCAAGGATAGGACCAGCTAGAAAGTAAAAAGTTTAGGGGCACAGGTTTTGAATCTTGGTAGGTTTGAACCTAGCTGTGTCACCATGAGAAAAATTTTTTGAAATTGTCTGATCCTCAGGTTCCTTACCTCTACAATGTGGATAACTGTTAGATACAATTATGGAGATAAAGCACTTAGCACAATGCCTGGTACATTTTAATCGTGGTTGTATTATTGTTTTGAAGAATGTCAAAATGTTGAGAAAATGCCACTATAGGGAACACACTGGGCTTCTACCCAAGATTTATTAAGGGGATGAAAAGATTGTTGAGCAGCCTTGGGAGCCCAGGGGAGAGGTGAGCCACGTCTATAACATCTCCCAGTGAGGATGGTTTCCTCACTGTCATATGCCAGACCGCAGAAGGGAAGGTAGGAGACAGGCAGGACTTCCCAAGGAGAAGCAAAGGCAGGAAAAGGCTGCAACCCTGGAGTGTGGGCTTAAATGGGAAAATACATTCATTGTGCCCCTTAGGTAGCTATGGTGAGAGGGAACCCAAGGGGAAGGATGAAACCAGCTGGGACCGAGAGCACTATAGACAGGCTGTTTATGGAGGTGGCCTTCCCCTCCTGGGAGGAAAGGTAGGCGTCTTTCCCGGCCTAATACACCTTTCTGTGTTTTAGGTGGCAACTCCCGTTTTCCTGAATGAATCCATGTGTACAGGTGGACTCTACACATGTGCAGTTCATGATAAAGTAGCTGCCAAAAACCACTGACTGGAAGAAGGCAATAGAGATTATGAGAAAAAGAAAGGTATATATTTTTTAAAAAAATCAGAAACTTATTCTGGTTGGAAATATTGATGGGGTAGGAGGACTTTAATTGGCTAGAGGGAAATTCTTCAGAGCCGAGCAAGAGAAGTGGAGGATGGAATCCAAAGAGAGTGCGAAACATAAAATATTTATGACAATGCAAGAGGGGACAGACCTAAAACTTCATAGTTCTCCTTAGAGTCTAATAAAAACAAGGGTGATGTACATTGGGGGTGTAGGAGGCTCCCTAGTCTGTTACACGCTGCCTTTATCTCCTGAGCTCTACTTGCTCTGGCTCCTCCTCCTTCCTCATCTCCTACCCTTCTTTTCCTCCCTCACTCTAACCACACTGCTTCCTCCTTCAAACAGGCCTGCATGTTCGCTGACTTCCTCTTCTTTTTTTTTTTTTTAAATATATTTTATTGATTTTTTACAGAGAGGAAGGGAGAGAGAGAGAGAGTCAGAAACATTGATGAGAGAGAAACATCGATCAGCTGCCTCCTGCACACCCCCTACTGGGAATGTGCCCGCAACCAAGGTACATGCCCTTGACCGGAATCGAACCTGAGACCCTTCAGTCTGCAGGCCGACGCTCTATCCACTGAGCCAAACCAGTTAGGACCTGACTGCCTCTTCTCAACACACGGCAGCACTCTGTCACTATGCAACTCTGCTCCAAGGTCACCTCGTCAGAGAGCTTTCCTGATCCCCAGGCTTAAAGCAGCAGTTCCCTCCACCACTCTCCATAGCCTCGCCTACTTTAGTTTTCTTCAGAGCAGCCATCACTCACTACGCAGCACCTCAGCTCCATGAGGGTGTAATCACCATGAATGCAGAGTCCTTGTCTGTTCTGGTCACCACTCTTTCCCTACCACCTAGTGGGTGACTCTCACATTTTTGTTGAGAGAATGGATACTTTCAGGCTGCTGACCCAATTACCCCTTTTCCAGCAACATAAAGCAAGGTGGAGAAACCCAGAGCCAGAGAAAGGGTGAGGCCAAGAGAGAACTCTTCACCGGTCCCGTGTCTTGGTGTGGAAGCCTCAGGGTATAAACTGAGACACAAGAAGGAGCAGTTGGCTAACTGTAACTTCTTTTCCCGCTAATATCCTCGTGACATTAGCAAACAATTGTCTTGGCATAGATCTACAGGCTGGGGCTGCTCAGGGTGGCGAGTAAAAGTGCCCTGAACTAGGGATCCAGGAACATGTTCTAGTTAAGGCTCTGTTGCAGACTAGCTAAGTGACAGGGGTGAGTCACTTTCATGCTAAGCCTCAGGATTCTAATTGGTAAATGAAGTAAAAAATATATGCCCTGCCACTTGAGGAGTTACCAAGATTAAATGAAGTGTGTATACCAGTGATGGCGAACCTATGACACGCATGTCAGAGGTGACACGCGAACTCATTTCTTAGGTTGATTTTTCTTTGTTAAATGGCATTTAAATATATAAAATAAATATCAAAAATATAAGTCTTTGTTTTCTATGGTTGCAAATGTCAAAAAATTTCTATATGTGGCACGGCACCAGAGTTAAGTTAGGGTTTTTCAAAATGCTGACACGCCGAGCTCAAAAGGTTCGCCATCGCTGGTGTATACCAAGGGAGAAGAATCTAGAGCAGTGGTTCTCAACCTGTGGGTCGCGACCCCTTTGGGGGTTGAACAACCCTTTCACAGAGGTCGCCTAAGACCACCGGAAAACACATATATAATTACATATTGTTTTTGTGATGAATCACTAGGCTTTCATTATGTTCAATTTGTAACAGTGAAAATACATCCTGCATATCAGATATTTACATGACGATTCATAACAGCTGCAAAATTACAGTTATGAAGTAGCAACGAAAGTAATTTTATGGTTTCGGGTCACCACAACATGAGGAACTGTAGTAAAGGGTCGCGGCGTTAGGAAGGTTGAGAACCGCTGATCTAGAGGCTCCAAAAAGGGTCTTGCCATGAGGAGCACCCGCTGTCTACCCCCATGTCAGGCACTATGACTTAGTGAGAAAGAGCCAGACAGCCCAGAGTTTGAATCTTGGTTCCATTAGGTACTAGCAACAAGTGAAAATTAGCAACCTCTCTGTGCCTCATTTTTAAAAAAATACATTTTTATTTATTTTTAGAGAGAGAGGAAGGAAGAGGGAGAGAGAGATAGAAACATCGGTGGCAGAGAAACATAGATCAGCTGCCTCCTGCATGCCTCCACTGGGGACGCAACCCGGGTATCGAACTGGCAAGCTCTTGGTCCATAGATCCACACTCAACCACTGAGTCTCATCAGCCAGGCTCTGTGCCTCACTTTTACCAACTTTAAAATGGAGCTAACAGAAGGACTTACCTCACATAAGTATTATGAAGGTTGAATGAGTTAATATTTATAAACCTGTTACAAAAATCCCTGGCACTCTGTATGTTTGTTATAGAAAATAAAAAAAGCATTGTTACAGAGATTAAAATAATACTCCCAGGCAACTGTTAAGCGAAGATTCACCAAAAAAAACCCATAAACAAAAAAGAAAGAAATATTTGACTGAGGAAATACTTGAGTAGCCTGAGTAGACTGGGACTGACCTTAATATATATATATTATATATATATATATATATATATATATATATATATATATATATATATATCTCGATTGATTTCAAAGAGGAAGGGAGAGGGAGAGAAAGAGAGATAGGAACATCAATGATGAGAGAGAATCATTGATCGGCTGCCTCCTGCATGCCCCACACTGGGGATTGAGCCTGCAACCCGGGCATGTGCCCTGATTGGGAATTGAACCATGGCCTCCTGGTTCATGGGTCAATGCTCAACCTATGAATGGCTGGGGACTGACTTTTGTGCTTCTGTGTGAAGGCACTCTGGCTGCTTTGTCCACCACCATACTGATCACCAGGGCTGTTTCAGCCCAACAGGCTGATGCAGTGGCCTCTACTCCCTCCCACTGCAGTCCTGTGTTAGCACAAGGATGCAGCTTCCCAGCCTCTCTTTGGAAACTGCATTTTAGCTGATACTTCATTTTCCCCATGCCGAGTATATATATTTTTCCATTTCTATAAGTGGGCCTTTGAGCCCTTTCTGAGAGTCTGAGATAGTGGTCTGCTCCAATCTCTTTCTAGAACAGAGGCTTTCTCGTTATTTTGAAGGACTTTGGACTAGTGGCATATGGCTCTTGCCAGGACTCTTCTTCAGGCACAAAAAACCTGTCTTTAAGCCCCAGGATGATGGTTGGGGCCTAGTTATCCATGGGCAGGTATCCAGACGGGCCCACTCACCTCTGCTGGGTGCCCCATGACTATGCTTTACAGACCTTGTTGATACTGAACCCTTGTTTGTTTTTAAGAAGCAAATTCAACTCAACCCAAATCCTATTGATGTTAATGGTGCTTGAACCATGTCTCAATATGGCCATTTCCTTGGATATTTTGTTCTGCTGGCCTCCCTGAACTCTGGCTCTTGGCAAAGGCCTGCCCACCAATCCCAACCTCCTCTACAGGTGGGTGTGGAAATAGGCCCAGTCTCTCCCTAAATAATCCGGTCTTGCTGGGAATAAGTCACTGCTCTTCACTGACAAATCCCGAAATGTGGTAACAATTAATAGGAGGGCAAGTATTTTATTCCACTTCGGCATCAAAGTGGATGAAGGCAGCATTGCTCAGTGGTTAAGTCTAAAGACATTGGAAGTCAAATCCTACTTTCTCCACTTTTTGGCTAAATGACCTCCAGAATTCTGGGCCAATGCTTTCACCTGTGAACTTGAGATATTACTAGTACTCATCTCATAGGGTATTGTGAGGATTAAATAAAATGATAAATGTAGGCTATGTAGCATAATGCCAGACACATAGTGGTTGCTCCATAAATAGTCAGAAATTACTATTATTGATGAGAGACAGGAGAAGGGAGCAAGGGGAGGAGTTTAAGAAACTGAAACAAGAAAGGTGTAGAGAAAAGGAAGAATTAAAATTCCATGGGGGGAAAAAAAACTTGTAGAGAGAAATGGACATGGACTCTTCCTGTCTTCCACCACAGAGGGTGGGTGGCTGGTAGGATACTGGGAGGGATGGTCAGAGTCACAGGATTCCCAAGTCATGATGAGAAAGTTAGGATCAGAACATAAGCCTGTGAGTTTTGGCCCTGAGGGAACAATTTTCCGACATGGAAGAGTCATGAGTTCACACACTCAGACTTATTTCGGTGATTTCAAGAGAAAAATGGGGATTTCTAACTTCCTTTTCCACTGCTTCTCAGCTGCTTCACTAATCTGAGTTCCAGGAAAGCAGTTGATTCACAGTCCAATGGTAAGCATAAGGGACCACCTTCGCCGGGAACAGCAGCAGGAGAAATTTAGGGTGCAATCTCCGTGAAGCTCAAATGGAAGGAGCCCCAATTTTAAATGGTCAAGGGAACCAGAGAGACCATGGTGCATTTAGTCTACCTTTTCAGAAAATCCTAACCCATGCATTCGTGTCAGGAATTTGATAATGCATTTTTAGAACTGGTAAGAGACAATAGAAATAGATTTAAAATGGCAAACAGAGTCAATTTTTATATAAGAAAGGCAATTATTTGGATTTAATTAAATAATATATGCAATGAAAAGACACACCCAGAGCTAGGTTAATGTTACATAGTTTTCTTTGTACCGACAACAAACAGTATGCATATGTCCTTTATAATTTACTGTTGAGCATAAGTAAGGAAAACAGTTTTTAAAGCCAGTTCTTCATTTTTTGAAAGTAATGTTCTTAGTTCCAGTTCTTCATTTCTTTGAAAGTAATGTATTTGTAAAATAGAAATAATAGCCACTTCTCATTTATTTTAGGGAGTTTTTGGAAGATAGAAGCTGAGTAATAGCTCTGAATGTGCTTTGAAAATGAAGCAAGCGTCCAGAGATCAAGTTTCTACAGTGACAATTATGGTCATGAACTCCAATCTGCTAGAGCAATGAAATAATGGAGAAAAGTATATCTCTGTCAAAAGCCATATGATACATTATAATACCCCAAAAGAAATAGCTTTTAAGTTATTCAAGATTTTGGATTATTTCTTCTTTTTCTGGGCTTTCTGGCCAGGTCTACCAAGTGCTGAGTCTCCTGAGCAGAAGGGTTTGTCTCAGCTCTTTGGAGACCCACCACAAACAAAAATTCAAACTCTAAAGCTGAAAAACAGGTTTGACTCTTACTGGTTGTTTTCCTTATAGACCAAGGGTATCTGTGTTGAAACCTATCAGAAGGGCATTTCCATGTCTTCCTTCAGGGCAATTTCTACAAAAAAGTAATAGAAAACTAGGAAGGGATCAACAAGGGTCAGAACTTACAGGTTTGTAGGCAAAGGAGCAAGATCCATAAATAGTGCTGGGCCATCTTCAGAGGATCACTGATTGTGAAAAGAAAGGCACTCTTCTAGCAGACAGCGTTTCACTCGAATTTTCTTGCTATTTATAGCTGAAAGGAAGTGACAACGATTTCGGAAACAATGGTCTTTGCTGTTTTTTCCTATATTATCACATAAAGTGCCTAGCATTAATTCGTTGTTTATTTAACAAATATTTATTGAATGCCTACTATGTGTCAGGCACTATTCTGGGTGCTGGCAGTATAAAGACCAACAAAGCAATTGATCTCTCCCCTTGTTGGGGAGATCAGCAATTAAACAGTGTTTTCACAGAAAATTATGGAGAACGGGGAGGGCCCGGGCTAGGAGAATGTGGGGAAGGCTCTCTGTAGGAACTGACAACCAAGCTGAGATGGATCTGAAAAGTCAGTTAGCATTATTAGGCAAAAGGTGGGGGATAGAGAGTAGGAAGAATGTGTTCACATGATAGGAGCTTAATAAATGGTAGCAACTAATACTATATTATTACAGTTATATGTTAATATATAATACAATTATATGTAACTAATAAAACATATTTTATACAAATTTAATAATTTCCCAAATTATCCTATATAATAAAATCAAAGCCTAGGTGGCGTCATGCATGACGTCATCACAAGGTGGCCACCACAAGATGACCTGCAGGGGAGGGCAGTTGGGGGCAGAAAGAAGAAAGAATGTAAAATTGCCAAGAGCTGCTGAAAACTTAACGTTGTATTTCTTTCTTCCAAAATAATGCCAGCAGGGGAGGGCAGTTCGGGGCGATTGGGCCGGCAGGGAAGCAGTTAGACATTGATCAAGCCGGCAGGGGAGCGGTTAGGGCGCGATCAGGTTGGCAGGCAAAAGCAGTTAGGAGTCAGCAGTCCCAGACTGTGAGAAGGATGTTCAACTGCCGGTTTAGGCCTGATCCTGGCAGTTGGACATCCCCCAAGGGGTCCCAGATTGGAGAGGGTGCAGGCCAGGCTGAGGGACAACGCCCTCCCCCCAAGTGCACAAATTTCGTGCACCAGGCCTCTAGTTTTATATAATATGATATTCTATTATGTTATTATATATTTTATATGATATATAATTATGTTATATATATCATATAATTAATATAATTATATTATGAGTGAGATAAATGAAATACAGGGCTATTCTTTAGTCGAGGCTTACCATTCCCTGTTAGAAGATAACAGGGGTCTTGTATGTATGTAGGGTGTCAGGGGAAATAACTTTAGGGGCAAAAAAAGAATATTGGAGACTAGCTATAGTTATAAGAAATATTAATCATGCTCTGTTAACTGTGATTGCCTTGTTCTGATGAAAGAAAGGACATTTTAACCTGTCTGGGAGTTGTACACTGCTGGGACCTGGGAATCAACCTTGGACCTGGAAGTCAATATTGGAATTCGGTCCAGTCTCATTCAAGATCTGCCTATTGCCCTGACTGGTTTGGCTCAGTGGCTAGAGCGTTGGCCTGTGGACTGAAGGGTTCCAGGTTCGATTCCAGTCAAGGGCATGTACCTTGGTTGTGGGCACATCCCCAGTGGGGAGTGTGTGGGAGGCAGCTGATCAATATTTCTCTCTCATCAATATTTCTACCTCTCTATCCCTCTCCCTTCCTCTCTGTAAAAAAATCAATAAAATATATTGAAAAAAAAGAACTGTCTATTATCATGGAAAGAGTTAACCTTAACCTTCTTAACCTTGTTGCCCAAACAATGTCCTTCAGCCTGCACTGCCTACTTCCCATGTAATTTTTGTCTTACCCAATATAAGCAGTGGTTAGTTGCAGAGCAGATATTTGTGGATGACCTGCTGCTCTCCTGTACTGTTGGCATGATTGGAATAAACACTCATATATGATTCAACCCTGTCTCTGCTTAATTGTCTCAAGTATTGGCAGGCAGCCCAGACCTCTTGGTTGTCTAGTTAAAATAATAAGTATAAATACCTGAGCCCCAAAGCTAAGCAATTTTAACTGGAACCCAGCTGGTTGGGGGGAGTCTGAGGATCCAGCTCCTGAGACCTGCGGGGAAATAAGATTATGTGTAGCCTTTGCCACTGAGAGGAGTCCTTCATTTCTAGGCAACTTGAGCCTCTGAGGTCATTTACTGTATAATCCTGCTCATTGTTCTCTAAATATATAATTGTTCAGTGTAGCACAAATGAGCACCTTTATGTAGGGATAGCGAACCAGGCAGCTTTTGGGGACCAAAGAAAGACTGAAGATAAAAATGGAATTTCCAAAATTAATTATTTCATTTAATAAGATTAAACCATATTACTTTCACATTTTTAGTATGCCTTCCTAAAGTATGTGATTACTACACATGGAAAACACACACATTCATCATGTTTCATAGAGAAGGAGAAAAGAAGAAAGAATGTAAAATTGGCAAGAGCTGCTGAAAACTCAACGTTGTATTTCTTTCTTCCTTCCTCTTTCTCTGTAGGAATGTTCTTTCTTCCCCTGTTATCTGAAACTCATGCTTGGTCTCACGTCTATGCCTTAAGAAATCTTAGATGGTAACTGTTAGGCACATTCTTAGACAGTATCTGTTAGGCACATTATGCCTTGCAGGGGGCTCTTGCTCCTCCCGGCGATTTTCTGTTATTCTCCTTGTAGGTTTCATGAACAATGGCCTTTGGCTTCCAGTAAACTGCCTCACCCAGTTTTCAGTGGATCACCTACACCTCACCCCCACCTACACCTGGTCTGACCCATTACTCTGACTGACCCTTAAAAGTGACATAAATATCCCGCTCCCCCTACTCTGCCCTGCTGATGCCATTTTGGTCTCAGCCCTTCTGCTAGCAGATGTAATAATCTATAATAATAAAAGCATAATATGCTAATTAGACCGGACAGCCAAACGACATTCCGGACATCTTTCCAAACGACCTCCCAGATGAAGCTGGGGTGGCGAGGGCCCAGCCCCTTGCACGAATTTTGTGCATCAGGCCTCTAGTACATTTATAATTCTTTACCCCTTTTGGCCTCATGCGTTCCTCCTTCGGCAACCCTAATGGTATCTTAGTCCTGTTGAGCCTAGACCAATGTCTCTCTCTCCCTTTTTTTAAGAGAAATACAATCCAAAAATTTATACTTACATATTTTGGTTTGGTTGCTTTTAACTTCCAAAAATTTAAGGGCCTGCAGATTTGACAGAAAAATGGCTAATGTCCATAGTCTAACATATCAGGTCGGATAGTGGTTAAATTTGGCTTCACTGAAGTAATTTGGTCACTTATTATGAACGAACTCTTGTTAGCCAACGATTATTTGTTTGATGTTCAACTTTTGATATATCCTATCCTGGATAAGACCTTTAGTTTTTATCATATTCCTAGACCAGTGTCTTATCTCTATCTTTCAGCCTTATACTGCACATCAATCAAGAAGACACTAGGTTTTGAGACTTATTTTGATCTGATGTGGAAGGATATGAAAGTTCTGCTATTCCATGGTAACAATAAGAAAACTGAAATTAAAATCGTACTTATCTGTGGAATGAGCAATGAGTGGTATATGCAAAAAACCCACGATGAACTGAATTCCAGAGAGAAATGTGCCCTTTGTAGATGAGCGGAGAGCCAAATAGCTCATAAACGGGCAGAGAGAAGGAGAAAATAGTGGCCGAATAGGCAGACATTTCTTCCACCTCCTCCCAGGGCCAGACTGGAAATAAAACTAAAGTGGGGAACATGCACCCATAGTTACCAACTGAGGTCCCAGTGAAGGAGGGGACTTATATCAAGAAAGGACAGAAAACACCTGGAGACCGACAGGAAGGACGAGGTCAGGAGAGGAAATGACCGAGCGTCCAGGAGCATCAGGCGGGCAGGTCGAGAGCGAGGAGGGAGCTCCTGGCTATGGGAGGCTGTTCCCTCTAAGATAGAGGCCGTGACCCAGATGGGCTCCATAGCCTGGAGTACCAGAGCCCAGAGCCCGGAGTTCCCAGGTAACATCCCACCGTGAAAGGCGACAGGGCTGCTGGCCACAGTGGGGCCTGGAGCCGGTCAGAGAGAAGGCTACAGTTTAGTTGTTGTTTTTTTCTTTTTTCTAAACCCAGAGCACAGAAGTTTTCATTGGCAGCTGCTTACCTGAGGCTTTGGTGCAAGGAGAGAGTGCGGACTTCAGGTGCCTAAGGAGAGGCTGGGGTGGGAAGCATTCCAGGGAGACTCGCAAAAGCAGCAGCCTGGAGTCCTGTCCTTGGTCACATACACCCGAACCAAATGGCCTTTTGTCTAAAGAGGAACTAACCCCTCCCATAGCCTCAGGGCAGGTCAGAGAAACAAAACCCCGCCCTAGGTGGTAACAGCCCACTCTACCCTCAGGAGCCAGTGCCTACCACAGCCTAAATGTCCATTTTTAGAGAAAACAGAAGCTGAGGTCAAGCCTATGGGTTTGAGGGTTTCAACAGTCTCAGGGAGCATCAGTGACTGGATTGGGGAAGGGGCCATCCACCCGCTATCCTGGGCACCAGCCTAGTCTGGTACGTCCCCTGCACGGACAGCTGATAGAAACTCCAGGGTTCCAGCTGATCCCACTGGATTGCATCCAGATATTTTGGGCCAATTGCAGAGGAGTAGCTCGGGGACAGGGAAATACACCAATCACATTTCCTGAACTCTGAACAGCCCCTTCCCTGCCGACAACACTTTTGAGGGATTAAGGTTGACAGGTGGATTTAATTGACATTTATAGAACATTTCACTCAAAAGCTGCAGAATATACATTCTTCTCAAGTGCACATGGGTCATTCTCAAAGATAGACCCCATGTTAGGACACAAATCAAGTCTCTACAAGTTCAGGAAGATTTGAATCATATCAAGTATCTTCTCAGATCACAATGGAATGAAATTAGTAATCAACTACAGGAAAAACACTCAAAAATCTTCAAACACATGGAGGCTAAATAGCATGTTAAATGAATGCGTTATCAATGAGATCAAGAAAGAAAAAAAGAACTTCCTGGAAACAGATGAAAATGGTCATGCAATAACCCTAAATCTCTAGGATACAGCAAAAGCAATCCTGAGAGGGAAGTTCATAGCATTACAGGCCTACCCAAAAAACAAGAAAAACTTCTAATAAACTACTAACTCTACAACTCAAAGAATTAGAAAGAGGACAAAAATAAAAGCCCAGTGTAAGTAGAAGGAAGAAAATAATAAAGATTGTTATGGGTTGGCTCAGCGAAATAGACCACCGACTCAGAATTTAAATTTACGAGCCTTTATTAAGCTGGCCAGCTGACCACAGCACCTATCTCCCCCTCTGGGAGCTTCGGAGCATGTGGCAGAGACCAAGGGTGCAGTATGATCCTTTATAGCAAAACCGTGTTAGAAAAAAATACAAAGCATTTCATTCGCTGTTCCCTAGAAGTTCACTAAAAGTTCATAAGTACAAAGGGGGGTTGGGGGGTAAACAGAGTCACACCTAGCTGGAGCGTATCATAACACATTGTTTTTCTAAGACAATCTAGCAATTTTTCTTCCATGGGTTCTAACCCTGACACAATCCTTCTCCATATCCTGACACGATCCCTCTCCATACGTCAGTCCCCCCTCCCAGCACATTCAATTTCTCATGTCTCATTTCCTCCCCTTAGCACATTCTGTAACATTCTGTAACCCTTCCATGGCTCAGTCCCACACCCTGTAACAAGATCAGAGTGGAAATAAATGATATAGAGACTAAAAAAGCCAAAAAAACAAAAAATCAATAAACTCTAGGACTTTGAAAAAGGAGATAGAGGAAGATATAAACAAGTGGAAGAACATACTGTGTTCATGGATTGGTAGAATCAACATCATTAAAATGTTCATACTTCCAAAAGCAATGTATATATTCAACACAATCCCTATTAAAATACCATCGGCATATTTCACAGATCTAGAACCAGTACTCCAAAAATTTATATGGAATCAAAAAAGGCCCTGAATAGCTACAGCAATCTTGAGAAAGAACAACAATGTTGGAGCAATCACAATACCAGATATCACGTTATAGTATAGATCAATGGAACAGAACAGATACCCAAGAAATTGACCCAAGCCATTACACTCAATTGATATTTGACAAAGGAGGCAAGAGCATACAATGGAGTCAAGACAGCCTGTTCAATAAATGGTGTTGGGAAAATTGGACAGGTACATGTGAAAAAATAAAACTAGATCACCAACTTGCACCATACAATAATAAACTCAAAATAGGTAAAAGACTTAAATGTAAGTTGTGAAACCATACGAATCTTAGAAGAAACCATAGGCAGCAAAATCTCAGACATCTTTCATAGCAGTATGTTTATGGATACATCTCCTAGGTCAAAGGAAACTACGGAGAAAATAAATGTGACTGTAAAGTCTGGGGCTGGGAAAATAGGGACTTTCCCGATCCCACCCACTGAGTTGGACAAACAACCCAGAATGACCGAGCCACAGTTGTGCTCACATCCTGCTGTGCTAACTTCCTGATGGACAATAAATGACCATCTGAGACTTCTCAGGATGGCCAGGGTGCAACTGCGCAAACTTCCCGCTCATAAATCACCCGCCACAAGCTACCTCAGATAAACCTGATTGGTCCAACAGCAGCATAAAGAAGCTCTGCCAGGTATAGGCGGGTGTGATTCCACCCGCCCCCCCCCCCCCCCCCCCCCCCCGGCCTGTGCTCCCGGACTGCGGGACCTCACCCGAGAGCTTTCAATAAACGCAATCTTTCACTCTTACCCTGCTTGTCTTGGTAAACTTATTGGTTTCAGTCAGATTAAATCTTACATCTCAGATTAAACATTACAGTGACTACATAAAAACAAAAAGCTTCTGCACAGCAAAAGAAACCATCAACAAAATGAAAGGAGAGCCCACTGCATGGGAGAACATATTTGCCAATGATACATCTGATAAGTGGTTAATTTCCCACATATATAAGAAAGTCATACAGCTCAATGAAAGGAAGATAAAGAATCCAATTTAAAAATGGGGAAAGGAACTAAATAGACACTACTCCAAAGTGGATTCACAGAAGGCAAAGAGACATATAAAAAAATGCTCAAAATCACTAATCATCTAAGAGATGCAAATTAAAATGACAATGAGGTATTTCCTCAAACTTGTCAGAATGGTGATCATCAAGTCAACAATGTATAGCCCGTGGACACAAACAATTGTGTGCTGAAGGCCTGGGCGGGACAGGTGTGCAATGGAGAGGGTCAATGGAAAAACGATTGCAAGGGGCATCTGTAATACTTTCAGCAATAAAGATTTTAAAAAAACCCAAAAGACTTGGGTCAGGAGGCTGGTCTGGGTACAGACCAATAGAAGAGAGAGCCTGCCATAAACAGAGACTTTGAGAAGAAGGACAAAGTTGATGAAATGTACATGATAGTATGGGCTGATAAGACAGACTGGAATCTAGAAGAGCTTCTGAAGCAAAAACAAATTGTTTGCCCAATAATGTCCATTCTTTCCAGAATTTTGCTGAGAAAGTGGCACTAGGAAGGGACTAGAGAGAAAGCTTCCCTTACCTGGTGAAGGAAATAAACATAGAAGTCCAGGAAGGGCAGAAAGTCCCAAAAAAGATGAATCCAAAGAGACCCACACTAAGAAACATTGTAATTCAAATTCAAAAGGGTAAAGACAAAGAGAGATTCTTTTTAAAATATATATTTTTTATTGATTTTAGAGAGGAAGGGAGAGGAAGAGAGAGATAGAAACATCAATGATGAGAGAGAATCATTGATTGGCTGCCTTCTGCAAGCCCTCCACTGGGGATCAAGCCCGCAACCCTGGCATGTGCCCTTGACTGGGATCGAAACCGGGGCCCTTCAGTTCACAGGCCGATGCTCTATCCATTGAGCCAAATCAGTTAGGGCCAAAGAGAAATTCTTAAAAGCAGCAAGAGAAAAGTAGTTAGTTACCTACAAGAGAGCACCCATAATTGTTGGTTGATTTCTCAACAGAAACTTTGTAAGCCAGAAGGGATTGGCAAGAAATATTCAAAAGGGTGGAAAGCAAGGACCTATAACCAAGATTAGTCTACCCACCAAAGCTATCATCCTATATATAATAAAAGCCTAATTGCTAAGTGTCCGGTTGTCTGGTTGGCTGTTCAATCAATCAAAGTGTAATATGCTAAGGATATGCTGAGGCCACTCAACAGCTTGCTATGACATGCACTGACCACCAGGGGGCAGACGCTCCGGCCAATAGGTTGGCTTGCTGCTGGGTTCTATCCCATTGGGACTAAGCAAAATGGGTCGGACACTCCCTGGAGCCTTCCGGTGGTCCCTCCCGGGCTGGCCAACCTCCTGCATCCCTCCCTGGCCCTGATCCTGCACTGGTGTGGTCCCTTGGCCTGGCCTGCACCCTCTCGCAATCTAGGACCCCTCAGGGGATGTCACAGAGCCCTTTTTGGCTCGATCCTGCAGGCCAGGCCGAGGGACCCCACTGGTGCATGAATTTGTGCACCAGATCTCTAGTTAACAATGGAAGGACAGATAAAGAGCTTCCCAGACAAAAAACAGCTAAAGAAGTTCATCACCACCAAACCAGTAGTTTATGAAATAAGGGGTCTTCTTTAAAAAGAAGAAACAAAAAGATAAAAAAAATATGAATAATAAATACATATCTATCAACAATTGAATCTAAAAAACAAAATAAACTAAAAAGCACAACAGAAACAGACTTGTAGATACATACAGAGAACATTTTGATGGTTGCCAGATGGGAGGGGTCAGGGGGTTATGTGAAAAAGGTGAAGGGATTAAGAAATACAAATTAGTTGTTATAGAATAGTTATGGGATGTAAAATACAGTATGGGGAATATAGTCAATAATATTCTAATAACTATGTATGGTGTCATATGGGTGTGAGGTTTATTGGGATGATCACATAGTAAGTTATATAATGTCAAATTACTGGGGTGTACCCCTGAAACTAATATAATAATGTATGTCAACTGTAATTAAAAAATAACAAATGATTAGATGGCAAAAAAATAAAGATTTGCAAGATGTAATATAAAGTGAAAAAAATAAATTGAGTATACTAAAACTATTAGATAATTATATAAAAGGATATCTTTATAACCTTGAGAGTAAGAAAAAATTTTAAACCAAGATATAAAATCCCTACAAATAATAAAGGGAAGAAATGATGACTACATCAAATTAAGTTTTCTGCTTAGTAAAAGACACTGTACCCACTTTTAAAAGAGAGGTATACGTCCCCCGGCTAGCATGGTTCAGTGGTTGAGCATCAATCTATGAATCAGGAGTTCACGGTTCGATTCCTGGTCAGGGCACATGCCCGGGTTGCGGGCTTGATCCCCAGTAGGAGGCATGCAGGAGGCAGCCAATCAATAATTTATGTTTCTCTCATCATTGATGTTTCTTTCTCCCTTTCCCTTCCTCTCTGAATTCAATAAAAATATGTTAAAATAAGAGGTATACATAACCAACTAAGACTTAATATCCCAAATATACAGGAAAAAACTGAATATTATCAAGAACAAACATTATCTAGTGGGAAAATGAGTCAATAATGTGCATAAGCAATTCATAAAAGTGGAAGCTGGAACTGCAAATAAACATCTGGAGAGATGCACTGTCCCTCATTAAGAATAAGAGAAATAAAAATTAAAACAACTGTGCTATGTCACATTCTTGAATGGTCAAAAATATCAGGTAATATCAAGTGCTGTAGAGGAAGGGGGTAAAAAAGAAACTCTAATGAATTGTCAGTGGGAGTATAAATTTTTCAGGACAGTTACATACTTTTACAGAGTTGAGTATTTGCATAATTTATGACTCCAGCAATTCCAACCTGAAAACTACTCAGAGAATCCTTTATATGGGTAGCAAAAGAGGTTTAAAAAGACAGGTACAATGTTGTTCATCATAGCATTGTTTGTAAAGTTCAATATCTATCAACAAGGAAATTGATAAATTAAAATGTAGCCTGTCTATAGGATGTAATACTATAGAGTAGTCAGAAAAATTGAATTAAAGCTACAAGTATCAACCTGGAAAGATCTAAAAAAATACAATATTGAGCAGCAAGCACAAAACAAAACTGAGAACAGAATGTCTCTATATGTAACTTGAAAACAATTCTAGATATCCATATATACCTATAAACATACCCCCCCCCCCAAACACACACACAAATGTATAGACAATGGACTAAAAGGGCACACATGAGATAGATGAGAATGTGTCTATTCAAGGACATGGTAATGGGAAGCAGGAAAAGAATAAGGATGTGTTGTGAAGGGGAAAAATAGAACAAAATAAAAATGAAACATGGACCCAGGGGACCATGGTATTAATTGTATCAATCTATTTTTGTGGACCTGAAATCCAACTTAAAAACAAAAATGATTGCATATTTCTCATATCATGGAATATAATTCTAACCTTGTCTGCATTGGTGTATTTAACATCGGAAGTAGAATTCAGTCTTGAGTAGCAGATTTCAAAAAGCATGGACAATTTGATCTCTCTTTCTATGAGTCTATTTTTGTTTTTCAGATTCCATATATAAGTGAAATCATATGGTATTTATCTTTCTCAACTGATGGTTGCCAGAGGGGAGGGGTAGGGAGAGGTGAAAAAGATCAAGAGGGACATAGTCAATAATATTGTGATAACTTAGCACAGGGACAGATGACTACTAGACTTAGTGTGGTGATTACATCGTAAGGCATATAAATGTGGAATCACTATATTGTACCTGAAACTAATATAATATGGTACACCAACTGAACTTAAATCAATTTTGAAAAGGAATTGACAAACCCTATTGTGTTTGGAGGAGAGCAGTCAGGACAGTGGAGGGGCATGTAAGGGGAACGTCATATGATAGATAACTGAAGGGAAGGAGACTTAGAAACCATATACTTTTAGGAAAAGGAGACCTTAGAAATCATCTTGTTCACTTTCCCAGCATTTCACTTAAACTAGTGAAGACATGAGAACTGGGAGGTCAAGTGACTTGTCCACAATCAAAGGTCAGCTAGAAATGACAGTTCTTTTCATATGTTGGAAAAATCGTCATATGGAAGAAGAATTAGACTATTCAGAGAGAAGAACCAGGATGAAAATAGGCAAGTTTCAGGAAGGAGGATTTTAATGTGCAATAACTTTCCGCCTGGAGCTTTTTAACAATGGAACATGTCTAGCTGCGGTGGGAGAGAATTTCAGGGGAGGCTTGTAGGATGCTTAACCAGGGAGTAGGAGAAAGTGGTGGGATTTTGGGGAGGGGACAATAAATGATACCTGCTCTTCTCCTGAGTTTGGAAACAGTTTTGACATAGACAGAAGTCATAAAGGTGGGAAAGCGGGGTTAGCTCTATTATTGTTGAAACTGATTGGCAAATGTGGCGTTAGGTGAGCTGATGCATGATTAGCACTCAGGACCATCGCTGGCACTTAGCAAACAGCCAATAAATGTTGGCTACTAGTGTTGTTATAATGACGATGAAGTAAGGCGGAAAGAAAGAGGAGAAAGGGGAAAAGGAGGAGGCAATCCCAGGACCTGTGCCCAGTGTTACAGGGTGTGGGACTGAGCCATGGAAGGGTTACAGAAGGTTACAGAATGTGCTAAGGGGAGGAAATGAAACATGAGAAACTGAATGTGCTGGGAGGGGGGACTGACGCATGGAGAGGGATTGTGTCAGGATATGGAGAAGGATTGTGTCAGGGTTAGAAGCCATGGGAGAAAAATTGCTAGATTGTCTTAGAAAAACAATATGTTATGATATGCTCCAGCCAGGTGTGACTCCGTTTACCTCCCCTTTGTGCTTATGAAATTTCTGTGACCTTCTAAGGTAACACTGTTTTGCTATAAAGGATCATACTGCACCCTTGATCTCTGCCACATGCTCCGAAGCTCCCAGAGGGGGAGATAGGCGCCGTGGTCAGCTGGCCAGCTTAATAAAGGCTCTTAAATTTAAATTCTGAGTCGGTGGTCTATCTCGTTGAGCCAACCCATAACACCCAGTAAGAGGACATCCCGCTCTTGTGAGCAGGATGAGTAGACAAGAACATGTGCATCTTACAGACAGGCTGGTCCCAAGAAAGAGAGCTCAGAAGGAACTGAATTGGACTTGTTCAGCTCATCTTCCAAATTCACAAAACAGCCCATGCACTCTTCCTCATGAGGTAGAGTGAGTGAGGGATGAGGTGTCAGGACCCGGCAGGAATGTTATTCAAGCCCCAGTAGATCACGTGCTTGTCTTCCTATTGAATAACATTTCAATTGCTTCTATTCCTTGTATCTCCCACTGGGTGGCACACTCTAACACTTAGTAGGAACGTGATAACTATTTGTTGAATGAGTGAAACACTGAGTAGAACTAGGCATCTTCTGTGAAATAAACTTACTGCAGTTAACTTTGATTAGAATCTGTCATCAGCCCACACTGGGTTTCCTTATGTCTAAGGGGAGGGTTCAACTCTCCTACCAGTCTGTAATTGTTGTAGACTAACGAGAATCCAGGCGGTTTCAGCAAGTCTGTGACTAAGTTCTCATCTTTTAGATGCAAGAGAAGTGGTGTTGTGGATGGATGTGGGGGGTGGACTGTAGCATTGCCACAGCTCCCTCTTGTGGTTGCTGTATGGAATCCTTCACAAAATCCTTTCTGTGAAGAATGTGCGATAACTTTCCCATTGGAACTTTTTCACAATGGAACGTGCATAACTGCTGTGGGAGAGAATTTGAGGGGAGGCTTGTAGGATGCTTAACCAGGGAGTTAGAGAAAGGGGTGGGCCTCTAAGTTGGTGGTTCTATATAGATCTCAACCAAGATTTCATTTGGGTTTGAGGTAGGGTTTGGACATCAATATTTTTAAAAAGTTATATGGCAACTCTAATATTTAGATAACCTTGGGAATATTGGCAGGTGTAAGCCATGCCCCTTCCTCTCTCTAAACATATCCTCAGGTGTGGATTTAAAAAATGTTATTTTTGGCCTGGCAGGTGTGGCTCAGTGGTTGAGCATTGACCTATAAAACAAGAAGTCATGGTTTGATTCCCAGTCAAAGCACATGCCCGGGTTGTGGGATTAATCCTCCAGTGTGGGGCGTGCAGGAGGCAGCCGATCAGTGATTCTCTCTCATCATTGATGTTTCTATCTCTCTCTCCCATCCTTCCTCTCTGAAATCAATAAAAAAAATATGTATTTTTTAAAAATGTGATGTTTGAGAGCTCTACCTGTTGGTATATAGAAGTATAGTTAGTCTACACAAAGATCACTAGGTAGTATGGTTTTAGATTCAAGATTCTCAGTCAGTGGGAAGATTTCCCCCACCAGGAAACATTTGGCAATGGCTGGAGACATTTTTAAAAAATATATATATTTTATTGATTTTTTACAGAGAGGAAGGAAGAAGGATAGAGAGTTAGAAATGTTGATGAGAGAGAAACATCGATCAGCTGCCTCCTGCACACCCCTACTAGGGATGTGCCCGCAACCAAGGCACATGCCCTTGACCGGAATTGAACCTGAGACCCTTGAGTCCACAGGCCAACGCTCTATCCACTGAGTCAAACCAGTAAGGGCTGGAGACATTTTTGATTGTCTTGATCAGGGACAGGGGATGTGCTACTGGCATCTGCTAAACATCATGCAATGCATGGGGCAGCCATGAAAACAATTATCTGGACCAAAATGTCCACACTGCTGCAGCTGAGAAACCTGCTCTGCGTTGCTCCACAGGGGGAATTGGAGAAGTCTGGGAAAGGCAATTCCTCTGGCAGTGACAGAAGTTAAACAATCCTTTCAACACAGTTCTCTTTTCCATGTGGAAGGGGGCTCCTGACTTTGGTGAGGAGGGCACATCCCCTAGGGAAGGGACCATCTCACCACTCATCCAGTCAAAGCAGCCACCTCCAGTATTACATCACTACAGCGACAGAGACACAGGGCCATGCGGCACGCCTGGCCATACTACTGGGTCATGAATCCTGTCGGCATCACAAGACACGAGTACAATTTCCTGGATGAACTGTCTGTATTTTCTTCCTTTCCTGGAGGTAGAAACAAGAACTGCAGGAAGAGAAGTCACTTACTGTAATGGGTGGTTTCTCAGTCAGCGTTTGCACCCTTTACCAATCACATCTGGGTTATTTAACTAGAGAAAGTGTCCTTCAAGAGGCTTGAGATCGTGCAAGGTTGTACTGCAGAACAGCAGTCCCTTCAGATGAAAAATGAGTCTTTTCCTCCTGAGTTCTCCAGAATTCAGATGTGCTTATTCAGAAAACAACATTAGAGAAGAAACACGGGGAAATCAGACTCTGAAGTATCAGTTTTACTTTTATTTTTTAAGCCCAAGGAAAAGGAACGCTCCAGCTCGCCTTTGGGGAACACGGAGGGGTGTCTGCTTTCCCAGTCATTGGAAGGGTGGCGCAAAGACTCCAAGACACGGCCCCTCTCCCCAGTGAGGTGTTGATCTGAGACAGGAAACTCTGAGGGATTAGCCTCTCCTTTCCCCCTTTGCTCCTGCCCTTCCAGCATAGAATTTAGCCGCAGGAAAAAGCCAAGTGCTGAAAACGAACCTGCTGGGACAACCTGAGTTGTAAAGGAGAGATTGCTCAGACAGCCCGAGGTTAGACAAAGGTGATGTCGTGAACACTTTTTTGTTTTGTTTTTGCCCGCCCAGCATTGAATTCCACTGCTTATGTTTGGGGAATTTGCTGACTCATAAGAGGCAGATCCCACCTATGACTGTACAAGGAGAAGATGGCAGGTATTCAACTCCCAGCCTCCCTTGGAGTGGAACATGGGAGAGTGGCCTGTGATTGGCCACCCGGGCTCGGGCTCTGGATTAGAAAATAGAGGCGGAGAGGTGAATAAGGGCCCTGGAGCAGTCACTGTGGTTCAGCCAGAGCCAACAGCAGAAGGAGTTTCCAATCCAGCGGCGGCAGGAGGTAGGGGGGGGGTGGTGGAGCCCAACTGGTGCTCAGCATTGCCACCCCTGAGCTGGGTTTGTGATCTGGGCTGTGGCTCTGGCCACAGACGATGTCTTCCTGCTTCCTGCTCCTTTTCAAAGCATGGCTTTACAGAAGCCCCTGCGATATCTTTTCAGTAGAATCCTTGTCTACATTAAAAAAATGAAATAAAATCCAGCCCTAGCCGGTTTGGCTCAGTGGGTAGAGCGTCGGCCTGCGGACTGAAGGGTCCCGGGTTTGATTCCGGTCAAGGGCACGTGCCCGGGAGGCAGCCAATCAGTGATTCTCTCTCATCATTGATGTTTTTTTTTTCTCTCTCTCCCTCTCCGTTCCTCTCTGAAATTAATAAAAATATATTAAAACAAAATCCAGACCAGTTTCTGTTGATCACAGCTAAGAACTCTTACCAAAATCGCTACCAGGGAATGAGCTACACCGAGCAACAGAACTAACGTCCGAATGGACTGAACAGAGGCGGTACAAGGTGACAAGGACCTCAGCGTTCTGAGCCGGGACGTTGGGACCCTCGTGACATGGTTGAAAGACAGCCAGCCGGTGCTTTCTTAGTGTCATACAAGCGCCTGTCGGAAAGAGGAAGGGCTTCCGTTGAGGAAGGAATGTCTGAAAGCAAGAGAATAGGAAGAAAATAGGACTTTATGAAAGAAGCTCTCTGTCTGCAGCCTGCAATTTATTAAGCATTCAATTCCTTGAAACTGTGGGGCTGAAATATGTTAATTTTCTACTTCAGGATAGATTCAGCGCAAGGGGTTAGGAAGTTCCTGCTAGAGGCTCTGGTGATGCGAGGCCGCGGACGTAAAACGAGTTCAGAATAATGTTGACAAGCCTTAGCTGAAGCTCCAGATTTGTTGCTCAACGGAGCAAACAGAGAACTAGAATTTAAAAATAATTTGGGGAAGTGAAAAATCACCCTAAAATAAGTTCTGATGACCACAAATTCCTTTGTAACGGCATCATCAAATACAAATACTCGCCACTTTCTTTAAATCTGAGCACCCACCTTTTGCACATTCTTAAAACTATGCTTTTTAAGAATCTTAGATGATTTTCATTCCATTATTCAAAGCTCCGGAGACCTCAAAGCCATGTTGCCAGTTTATTGACTCTTTAGCTTCTTTTGTCACAGTGTTTTACATAGAATAAGGAACTCATCCTTCATTGCTCATCCAGAGAGAGGACCTGGGGGCACAGAGCCTGGAGCAGGCCTGCCTGGTGACCGGGAGCAGCTCCCAGAACCAAGAACAGGCAGCCAGAGTGGAACCGGTTCCGGGCTCTGCTGCTGGCCAGCGCCTGAGCTCCGAGCTCTATCTGCGGGCTTTCTGCCCTTGGCTTTCCTTATCCACTCCCACTACAGACACGGAAACCTGTCCTGGGCCTGTGCCCTGCACAGCAGGCTAAGTGCGCGGGAAACTTCCCTTGCTTGTCCCTGTCACGGGTGGGTGTGGAAGCGACATCCCCAGGGAGCTGATCCGAGGAGTGCAGGTGTGTAGAGTATCATAAGAACTTGAGGCCTGGGGCCAAGTTCAGTGTTTCTTTTGGCTCCTCCGGCCTCCTTCCGCCAGCCCTTCGCCGGGTCTGTGGTGTCAGCTCTCTGGCAGTGTCACACTGGCGTAGACGGTGATGGAGCTCGGCTCCTGGGGGCAAAACAGAGGGCGTCTGTGAGTGGGGGGACGGGCTCTAGCTTCACAGGAATGAAGAGAAACAGCCCTGCTTAGGAAAAGGGAGGGGCCTCAGAAATCTTGTAGGACAGAGACTGGCTCAGGCAGGGCCTGTCTGTCAAGGTCAGGCACCGCTGTCGGAGGTGGCACTCAGCCCCAGCTGTCTGTCCCGCCCGCAAGATGGACCAGGGCTCTTTCCAAGCGGACGCCTGCCCTCAGGAGACGGGGAGACCTGTCCCGGGGATCTGAGGGCCAGAACCCGGCACCCTCCCCTCCTTGCTCTCTTCCCTTCTCCTGACTTAGAAGGAGAAGGAAACTATTTGTCTTGCTCTCAGGGGGCACAGTTTGGAGAACCTAAGAGAATTCCAAATTCCTGAGCTTTACAAAGAGTTAGTGGTTCAGGCAGGAGAGACGCAGGGGGAGGAGGTGAGGATTTGGGGCAAAGACCTTGTACAGAGAGAGGAGATTCAAGCGTCCGAGAAAGAAAGGGACAGAAATGAGAAGAATCAGGAGGTTTTTCTAGGAAATGTGAAATACACTGTTTTTCTTTCCCCAGAGAACTTCATGATAAATCTACATGATTTTGTAAAGATTTTGAAGTCAGAGCATGTGTACAGTGAGAGCTTCGGAGAAGAGGGGTAAATGTAGGCGTGTCTGTGGCCTTTTAACCCTCACCGTCTCCTAAACTGCTTTATTTAATAGAGCACAGCCAGAGCCAAGGTTTCAGCCCAGAATTGATTTCTGTCCATTTAGTAAAAGGAGAGCTTGCTGTCCAGTGAAACGAATCCCAGGCGGATTTTGCGACGGGGTAGCATGGGCGAGGCTCATTCTGGGCTGCGCGTCACATTCTGTTCTGGGTTCCATATGGACGCAGCGCTCAGGCACTAAATATTCTGATTAAATAGGGCGGGACGGAGCCCAGACACAGGCATTTTACAGATGGTTCTGTTACGCAGCTGGACTTGAGGACTCCTGGACTTAAACCACAATCCTCAAACTTAAAAAAAAAAATTCCTTTATTGATTTCAGAGAGGAAGGAAGTGGTAGAGAGAGATAGAAACATCAATGATGAGAGAGAATCATTGATCACCTGCCTCCTGCATGCCCCCCACTGGGGATTGAGCCCTCAACCCGGGCATGTGCCCTTGGCCAGAATCGAACCTGGGACCCTTCAGTCTGCAGGCCGACGCTCTATCCACTGAGCAACACTGGCTAGGGCGCAATCCCCAAACTTAAAAGTGCGTCTGGATCCCCGGGGGATGTTGTTTTTAGATGTGTAGCTGCCTGGTCGCTTGCCATAGGCATTCTGATTGAACCGAATCCTGGGTGGAAAACTCCAGGAATCTTTATTTTTTATCAAAGATACAGCGGATTCTGAGAAACACTAGGGAGCAGAGGAAGCTATGACCCACGTGAGCAGCAGCCAGGAGGGGTTCCCGGAAGCCCTGCAACCAAGGCCGCAACCGCTCCTTGCTACCTTCTTATGAGGGCCTGCTTTTCCATTGCAGGCCTCTGTTTCATTTCAGCTCTGCAGGCGTCCCACCCCTTCCTCTCCTCCGATTCCCTCTCTGCAGAGATCCTCACCTGAACAGGCTCTGGGACAGGCTCTGTGGCAGCCACGTAAATGGTGGTGCAGGGGTCCTGAGCTGGCAGGGGATTAGGTTTCTTCTGAACAGACTAGAGAGAAGCAAATAAAGCAGGAAGTTAGCTGAATGCAAAGTTATTTCTCATCCATGGAGTCATCATTCAGTTATTCCCCACTGAGAAGCACAGACTCAAAGAGCTTTGAGTTAGAAAACTCCTGAGAATAATCTGGTCCAGCCTCCTTCCCAGGTGGAAATTCTCCCCCAAATTCCCTGGAACTCAAACCTTGGGGCTTTGTCTGCACTCCACAGTGACATCTTAGCGCTCACAACCTCATGAGCCAGCCTAACTCATCATTTGTGCTTCCCAGAAGTGCGAAAGGCCTTCCTTACAGCGAGCCAAGATCGGTGTGGCCCTCTCTGGGACACCTGAAGAGAAGGCCGTCTCATGGTATTTGAGCCTGGCTCATATCATCCACTACACGCAGACTTCATGCCATCCCCACACTCTAACACGCCTTTTCCCTACTTCTGTTTCCTGTATGAAATATGGAACTTAATAATAACCACATACATGTGTGTTAAAGTTTATCAAGTTCTTCACATGTCTTTTCATTTGTCTCCCAACCACTCTGTATGCTAAATACGGTTGTCACTCACATTTCGCAGATGAACAAGCCAAAGCCCAGAACGGTTTAGTACTTTCCTGATGTGTACAATGCAAGAAGGACTGAAGCCAGGAATCCCCCAAGCACTTGTCCATCAGACCCTTCTCCTTTGGTCGCCCAACTTAAAATGACCTCTCCTTTACCTAAATTCCTCGGTTATTTAAAATCTACTCCACACACTATGTCACTTAACTGTATGCTGAATTTAACACGCTCGTATTTAAACATTGTTTCTCCAAATAGATGGCCAATTCCTTGAGAAATCGGCTATATTTCTTTGCATTCCCCACAAAACAGCGCTGGTGTCACTTTGACTGAAGTACAATCTACAACACCAGGATGAAGTCAGTGGCAGGGTACATTGTGGCCACACCCTGTAAGATGGAGAGGACGTATTTTATGCCAGGGAAGTCACCCGTTCAGCAAGGATGTAGGGCACTCTGGTGTAGACTAATGCTACTCTCCACTTTTTAAAAAAAATATATTTTATTGATTTTTTATGGAGAGGAAGGGAGAGGGATAGTTAGAAACATCGATCAGCTGCCTCCTGCACACCTCCTACTGGGGATGTGCCAGCAACCAAGGTACATGCCCTTGACCGGAGTCGAACCTGGGACCCTTGAGTCCGCAGGCTGACACTCTATCCACTGAGCCAAACCGGTTAGGGCAACTACTCTCCACTTTTCCTGATATAGAGCAAGGTTCGAAACTGAAGTACATGGTTTCTAATGGGAGAGAACTTAGAATCTTGTCACCTTAGGGGAGAGGTAAGGAACTGGAAAAGGTTCCTGACGGAGAAAAGGTTCCAGGTAGAACATGATCTTTCTCTTCATGTGTTTTGATGAGCTGCCATGTAGAAGAGAAATCGGGTTTGTCATGTAGAGTCCTTCAGGTTTAAACCCAGGTTGGAATTTTAGGGAAATCTTTTGTGCGATGTAATAAAGATTTTTCTAAAATGAAAGGTGCTCAAATGTGGGATGAATTGCATTGGGAGGCAATTGCATTGAAAATGCCTGGGTGGCTCAGGGCTTCTCATACTTCAATGTACCTATGATTTACCTGGGGATTTTCTTTCTTTTTTTATTGATTTCAGAGAAGAAGGGAGAGGGAGAGAGAGATAGAAATATCAATGATGAGAGAGAATCATTGATTGGCTGCTTCCTCTGTATACTAAATACGGTTGTTTTAAGTCACCAAGTTTGTAGTTGTTACAGTAGCACTAGGAAACCAACACACCCTAGCTTATTTTGTGAGGTTAGCATACTCTTTGATAACAAAACCATTACAAGAAAGAAAAAAAACACAGACCAATTTCATTCAGAAACATAAACAGAAAAAAATCCGAAAGTATTAACAAATAAAATCTGGCAAAAAGGACCAGACTAAATTGCTTCTATTCCAGGAATACAAAGTTGGTTTAATCTTTTGCAAATGGGTGTAGTTCAGTAGATAAATACAAAAGATAAATTTTTCAAAATCATAAGATTATATCAACAGGTGCAGAGTGTTGATAAAATTCAACATCAATTAATTCTTGATAAAATGTCTAAGCAGACCAGGATTAGAAGAGAATATTTTTTGTTCTTATTTTTTAGTTTGTATTAATTTTAAAATTAATATTCAATGTAGTCAAGTTAAATCCAAATGCCTCCTTAAGAAAGAAAGTCCAGGCTTATAAATCTTATTTTATTCAAACAAATTTTAATAATTTCTGGGAAATTATACTCTTCAAAGATTTTAAACTACATTGAGAAATTTTCAGTGCTTCATTCTCTTCAGAGTATTCAATTGTCTAACAACTTAACTTAGACTTTTAATTTGAAATGTCAATGTGACTAGTTCTTCATGTCTTTCATGTTCCCACACTTGCAAACGTAAGACTAAACCTCTTATTCAATTACCTATTTTAAATTTAAGCACATGGATAATATTTCTCTCTCATGGGCAACATTTTTATACATTTTAATTATTGCTAATATTTAAAATAGCAAATGTACATAGATTGGTCTTAAATAAGTGCTTGACTTACTATATAATTTTTTACATAGTTTGAAGAGAAATTCTTTTGTGTTGTTGATAATCCTCACCAGAAGATATCTTTTCCATTGATTTTAGAGAGAGTGGAGCATGGGAGTGAGGAAGGGAGGGAGAGAGAGAGAGAGAGAGGGAGAGAGAGAGAGAGAGAGAGAGAGAAACATCGATGTAAGAAAGACACAGATTGGTTGCCTCCTGCACATGCCCCGATTGGGGCCAGGACTCAAAGTTGCAACCCAGGTATGTGCCTTTGACTGGAAATCGAACCAGAGACCCTTCAGTTTGTGGCTGATACTCTAACCACTGAGAACACTAGCCAGGGTGAAGAGAATATTCTTAATCAGATAAAAAGACAGTTATAAACAATGTTCAGCAAAAATCATATTTAATGGTAAGATATATGGTAAGATATTGAACATTTTTCTTTTGAGTTTGGGACCATGCAAGGATACCATTGTTATCACTTCCATTTAGCATTGTGTGGGATGTCTCAGCCAATAAAACAGGGCAAGAAAAAGAAAGTTATGTGAATTGAAAATGAAAAATAAAAACTATAATTTTTTTATAGGTGGCACAATTGTGTACAGAAAAAAGTTCCAAAATCATCTATAGATAAATGTCTGCAGATTATAAATGATTTAGCAATGTTGCAAATATAAGGTTAATATATAACAATTAATTGTATTCCTATATATCAGTAATAAATAGAAACTAAAAATTTTTTTAAAGATAACATTGCTGATAGTATCCCAAAACATTAAATGCTCAAATGCCAAATAACAGATTATGAAGAATGTACAACTACTCTCATGCAAAAAGTTATAAAACATCACTTACAGAAATCAAGACTGAAATAAAGAAAAGTCTATATCATCTTTTTAGTTTAATGACTTAGCTCTATAAATATGTTTGGTCTCCTCAAATTGATCAATGGAGTACTAATTAAAATTCCAGCAGGATTCTTAGGTGGAACTCAACAAACTGAATTAAAAAAATATATAGACACAGACAACAGCGTGGTGATAGCCAGAGTGAAAGGGGTTGTGGGGTAGGTGGAGGTGGGCAAAGGGCAGGGGAAATGGGGAAGAAATAAGACTTTGCTTGGGGCAGTGGGTGCACGATGCAGTGTGCAGATGATGTTTCATTGAGCTTGAAACCTGTATGACTTTGTGAACCAATGCCACGCCAATAAATTCAACTAAAAAATAAAATAAAATAAATAGTAAAAAAACTGAAAAAGACCTAAAATAGCCAAGAGCTCTTGCAGAAGAACAAGTGAAAAAAATCATTTTACCAGATCTCAAACTTATGATGAATCAGTAATCACAGATTTGTAAAGATGGTGCAGGACTTGTGCACGTATAAACAAATAGACCAATGGAGCAGAATAGACAACCTCAGAATAGATTCACAGATATATGGCCCTTGGTCTATGACGAAGGTGGCACTGGAGCCCTCCCTCCCTGCCCTGATCATGCACCAGTAGGGTCTCTTGGCTGGCCTGTGCCCTCTAGCAATCCGGGACCCCTCTGGGGATGTCGGAGAGCTGGTTTCAGCCTGATCCCTGCAGGCCAGGCTGAGGGACCCCACCCATGCACAAATCCGTGCATTGGGCCTCTAGTAATATCATTATAGCTAATCATACTCCCTTAGCCTCCCTCTTAATATCTGCTCAACGTATCTGATAGAAAAGTAAGTTGTTACACCCACTTTGAAAAAAGTTTGGCCTTATCTAGTAAATTTGAAGATATGTATACTCTATGATTCAGCAATTCTACTTCTAGGTGTATACCATACAAAAATACGTGCACATGTCTACCAAGGGAGAGACATATGTATGAGTGTTCATAGTGCCATTTTTATAGTAGCCTCACACTGGAAATAGTTCAAATGTTCATCAATAGTCAATGGATAAATAACTAGTATAGTCATGCATTGACATCTATAAAACAAGGAAAATGAATGTATTATATCTAAGCTCAAAGACATGTATGAATATCATAAAGGTAATATTGAGCAAAAGAAATCAAACAGGAGGAAAGATACTGTAGGATTCCATTTTCATAAAATCAAGAGAAAAAGAGAGAAAACGAAATTATAGTTTTAGAAGCCAGGATAGTGCTATCTTAGGGGAGGAGTGAGAAGTTAGTGATTGCGAGAAGCACCAGGAGGGCCAGGGGTTGCTGCCAATGTTCTGTTCCTTTATCTGAGTAATAGTTTTATGGTATTAGGGAGACTCGATACTGCAGGATATAATTTCTCCTCAAATAGATCTGTAGATTCAATGCAATCCTGGTAGGATTTTTTCCCCTTTTTGTGATACTTGAGAAGCTGATTCTAAAATACATACAAATGGTCAGAAACTCTTAAAGAAAAACAAGGCAGGAGGATTTGCTTTCCTAGATATTAAGATGGGTAACTCACTGAGCTGACACATACACTGTGCACTGTTGGTATCTATGCCATGGTTTATACAGTAAAAAGAGGGGTGCTTACTGCACGGAATAGATAGGGAAGGTACCATGATAAAGCTGAACCTGGTTACCTAAATGTATAAATGCAAGAGTGGAGGTTGCTCTTGGGACTCTAATATATTTAAATGGAGGATGGTTCTCAGTGGTTGTCATGGGCTGTGTAATAAACCCTCCGGGCCACCAGAGGACAGCAGAAACAAGAGCTTTGTCCAAAAGTTCATCTCTGGTTATCAGAACTGCATTTATTGTCATCTGATGCTATTTCCCAACGTACTAATCAAAGATCTCTTTGCCTTTATATCCCTTACTCCAGAATTTGCTTTCTGGTAAACTCTGAATGGCCAGATACTGGCTTATCACCTAGAATTGTTTTCATGTCTGAAAAACTATAATATCATAATAGCTAATCATAATCCCTATAATCCTCCTCTTAACACCTGCTCAATGTCATCATAACTCTAATTTCTTTATCCCTCTCTGCTGTCTCAGTCCAACCATCACAATTTTGCTTTCTTTCATTTTCAGCCTATGTAGCATCGTCCATCTCTTCACCACTGTCGAGCCAGAATCCTCAAGATCTCCCTTCCTTGGCACTTTGGCACTTTGCAAACTTCTAAAGGCGGACCAGTCCAACCTGTCGCACAATTGCCTTCCTAAACCTGCACCTTTTTCCCTAGAAAAGGAGAGAGTTTCATAACCTGGGGCAGTAGGCTCCTAGAATGCGTGCGAGCTGGAAGGAGTCACACGGCATGTCTTTCTAACTTCCCTTTTTTTTCCTGTGAAGAAACAGATGACCAGAAGATTACCCGGTATTTTCTGTTATTACGCTAACAAATAGTCCCATCTGACACTGAAGCTAATATCTTTTCAGCTCTTGACTTCTGCTCCCTTAACTTCCCCTGCTTCAGAACCCATAGAGGACCGTGAATGTCAGAAATGCATGGTGAACTGGCAGGAAGCCGTAGGAAACACCCCAGAAAGAAAAAGTATACAACTTACACCTGATTTCTGGACTTGGGCATAGATAGTAAGGCTTTTTTCTTCCACTGTTGGCTCGTAATGGTCTGTCTTACCTGGAGAAAAGGAACCGTAGTTATCTCCCTCTGGTCCCCAGCATGAACCCCTGCCCCCCTGCAATTGTGTACCAATGTTCCCTAAGAGCACCATGGGAACAAAGCACGAACCCCCGGCATGAACCCCGCCCCCCCCCCGGGCCCCCCCTCCCCAGGACACCTGTCATATGGCATTAGGTTAGTTACTGGAACGCCCTGGGCCTATTTTCCTGTCTGTGAAATGGGTTGAAACACCTGCCTCACAGGGCTGTTGCGATGAAAACATGAGACATGACTTGTGAAGTGTTTAGAATAGTGCCTGGCAAATAGTAAATTCCCAGTTGACATTAAGTGTCATAAATTATTTTAATCTTTATCTTTTGATGTATCTGGTTTTTAAATAGGATCCTAAGTTTTTAAAGGGCAGAGTGAGTTATTGTGATGCCTTTTATTCTTGTATTCTTCAGCTCATAACCTTCTGCTTCACTCACAGCTTCCTTGCCTCCCTGTTCCAGTGGGACTTGATATGCATGTGAAGGGGAGGGACTATGAGAAGGATAGTGCTCCTGAGAGTCCTTAGAAAATAAAATTATAATGTCATTCTATTCCAGGGGTGGGCAAACTTTTTGACTCGAGGGCCACAATGGGTTCTTAAACTGGACCGGAGGGCCGGAACAAAAGCATGGATGGAGTGTTTGTGTGAACTAATATAAATTCAAAGTAAACATCATTACATAAAAGGGTACGGTCTTTTTTAATTTTTTTTTTAGTTTTATTCATTTCAAATGGGCCGAATCTGGCCTGTGGGCCGTAGTTTGCCCACGGCTGTTCTATTGCCTACCAACAGGAAATTTTGTTCAGAGTCCAGGCTTTCTGGAAAGTAATGTTGCAAAACATTTTAGTTTTTAACCAATTTACAACTTTTTAAAATTATAGAAATAATCCATTCTCGTTACAAAAATAAAAATGGTATAGAGTAAGCCTGCCGGCGTGGCTCAGTGGTTGAATGTCGACCTATAAACCAGGAAGGAGGTCACAGTTGGATCCCAGTCAGGGCACATGCCCGATTGTAGGGTCGATCCCCAGTAGGGGGCATGCGGGAGGCAGCTGGTCAATGATTCTCTCTCATCATTGATGTTCCTATCTCTCTCTCTCTTCTTCTCCTTTCCTCCCTGAAATCAATAAAAATATTTAAAAAATTGTGTAGAATAAAAATGATATCCCTCTACCCCATTCAGCTGTGCAATTTCATTCTCAGAAATAATTGCTTTTAACAGTTTGATTTCTATCCTTCCAGACCAGCTCTGTGCAATCGAATTTCCTGTGATGATGAAAAGGTTTCATGTATGCAGCCTAATAGGTAGCCACAGGTGGCTATGGAGCATTTGAACTGTGATTAACTGTAATATATCCTTTCAGTTCAAATCTATGAATGTTTGCAAAGTTAGAAGTGCCCGCCCAGCACTGTCGTAGGTGCTGTAGGAGAACAAATAAAGAACAGACCCCAGTTTTCAAGGACTGAATTATAAATTCAATTCTTTTCTAATTAATTTAAATTTAAAAAGCCACACGTGGCTAGTGACTACCATATGAGACAGTGCAGTCCTGGACATTCGCTGTAGTTATATAGGTATTTTGTATGCAAATGGGGTCATTCCATACGCACTTCTCTTAACCTTTTCACTTACAATGTGTTGAGGATCTTTCCCACCTCCCTCATCCTTTCTAATGTTTCATGGCATTCTTTGCATGCATCGTGTAGCAGTGAGAGGGATGGAGGGAAAGCAACACATGAAAACATGGAGACCTATTTGGCAGAGGCTATGGAGACCCGACCCAGAGGAAATGACACAAAGTCTTTAGGGCCCAGTTATTTTTTAGGGCACCCTTGTTTGAACACCAATGAATTTATTGTCTTAAAAAGCTAGGAGCATGTCTCTGAGGGAATTCCACTTAGGACAGGTATACTTTTCTGTGGAAGAGAAAGAGGATGTGATCCTTGGGGAGGAAATGATGGGCAGCCACTGGAGAAGCTCAAAGAATTAAAGGAATGTCAATGTCTGATTTTCTCGGGTGGGCATGGGCATGGAGTGCTTGGTGGTTCCAGCTTCACTTTTTGGGTCAGAGTTGATAGTGGCTGAGGACCGTGTGTGTGTGTGTGTGTGTGTGTGTGTGTGTGTGTGTGTGTGTGCATGCGCATGCGCACATGCATGTAGAATGGAGGATGGGGTTGAGGTGATCAGAGGAAGTAACAGAAGAGTTGCAAGTTAGTTCTCTGTAATATATCCTTTCAGTTCAAATCTATGAATGTTTGCAAAGTTAGAAGTGCCCGCCTAGCACTGTCCTAGGTGCTGCAGGAGAACAAATAAAGAACGGACCCCAGTTTTCAAGGCCTTTCAGTCTTACAGGTCAGCTCAGGCTGAAATGTAGAGTTGTGGGGGACAGTCCTACATGGGCAGATGGAAAAAGTAAGGTTGAACGTTGCTTCTCAAAAAGACCACTGGACCAAGATCACGTAGTCTCCTATTTTGTTCCAGGGTAAGAGCAAGTGTCAGCTCGACTCTGCTCCAATCAATGAAGCCTTTGGTTCTCATGGAAAAGACCTTAGCATTAGGGCATCTACATTCTAGCCCTCGTCAGCTGTGTGGCATTGACCAAAACATGTCAGCTAACTGGGTCTCTTCTGTTACCATGCCTTTAAAATGAAGATGTAGACTGTCTAATGTCCTTTTCAGCTCTCACCTGAAGCATAAAGCTACCATGACTTCAAGTACTTTAAATCTTTAAAACAAGGTACTGTTCCCAGGTGCTTCCTGTGCTGCCCTCTGCTGGCCATAAGACTTCACTACATTAAGAGCTATGTCTGTCTATCTATCTATCTATCTATCTATCTATCTATCTATCTATCATCTATCTATCTATCTATCTATCTATCTATCTATCTATCTATCATCTATCTCTCTGACATCTATCCACAGAAGCCGCTGTATCCTATGATTTCTGTGTATGAGCTCATGCATCCCCACGACAAGAACATGAAGTACATAATATTATTCTCATTTTCCAGAGGGGAGGTTAAGTCATTTGTTTGGTCAGTGGCAACATCTGCATTCAAATGCACGTCTGTCGAACGTCAAAGCCCATGTTCTCAATCAGTGTATTCTGGATATGAAGTTGCCAGAGTCCATCGGGAAACCTTCGGAGTCCAGCTGCATTTGGCAGGTGGCAGCTTTAGAAACTGCCAACAGGATCTCTTGAGCAGAGTCTTTGGAGGGGACAGATATTAAGATCGGGTTTCCCCCACAGGTTTGGAACAGGGTTTTTGTGCTCCTGACTGACCAGGAACACATGGTGGCTGGCTGTGAGGACGGATGTGTGTGCTGGGGCTGGTGGTAGGAAATTGTCGTGGGATGAAGAGTACTAGTCCCTTAGAGCACAGCTATATGAGGAGTGGGGTGTAGCTGATGAAAAAATGTGGCTGAGACTCCTAGTGCCTCCCACTAATGAGGTTAGCGTGGGTGTGTTAATTAGTTTTCTCAACCATGGTATCTCACTCTTTCCTTATTATCCAAGCCAAGTGTGGTTGCCCTGCCCTATGCTCATCGGCTTGTCCTCTTGAGTTCTGTCTGAATCACCCCTCCCTCCACCTCCTCCCCAGCGAACTCTTAGATGGAGGAAATGAGAAAAGTAGGTGGCTGTGCTGTGATCTAGATTTTCTTATATAAGCAAAACCAACATCAGATTGCTGAGGTAAGGGCTTTTCCGAAAAGGTTACATGTGGGCAAGATAGATCTGCTTGCAATGAGCTCAGCCGTCAGCTTGATGACATGAAGATATGTTCTCTCCTCCCCATGCGGGGCTGAGGGCCCTTGTGTGGGTGGGTGAGGAAAGTGTGGTGGAGGGGAGCACACGGCCTTGAGACACGGAATCATAGGACCGTTGGGAGGAAAAGGCAGGAGAAACTACTTCTAGGCACTTACACTGCAAGGAAATCATTGGGCCTTGATGGTTTTAGTCTATCCTGGATGACTTTCTGTATTCCTTAGTTTGGCTTCAAGCACCCTCACAAATTGCACACTTTCCCAAGGTGAGTCAGGATTTGTGCGAAAGTCTTAGTAAAGAGTGATCCCTCTGCTGTTTTCTGATGACCTGCGGGCCTTCCCAGGGGAATGCACCCTGGTGGCTGGGAGACATAGTTACAGTTCTCATTTCCTTGCCAACCAGCTGGGTGGCCTTGGACAAGTCACTTGGCCTCTCTGTGCCTCTGTTAGCCCATTGCTAAGTCACATAGAAACAGTTACCCTGCTTCTCTCAGAGGGATATCATAGGAATAGCGAGAAATTATAGCAAGATTTCGACCTTGCACAAAAATGTATTATAATGTCCTGTTATTGGTCAATAATTGCAACTTTTCTTGAATGAGATCCAAGAGTCCTCTGAGTTCTGCTCCAATGAAAACTCTGGTCAGTACCCCTTCAGCAGTATTAGTCACATTGAATTAAAACTGTGTATAATGTCTCCCATGTTAGATACCTAAAGCTCACGTCTCTTTTTATCCCCATAGGCTAGTATAGGGCAGTGGTCAGCAAACCGCGGCTCACAAGCCACATGCGGCTCTTTGGCCCCTAGAGTGTGGCTCTTCCACAAAATACCACGTGCGGGCGCTCACGTACAGTGCGATTGAAACTTCGTGGCCCGTGCGCAGAAGTCGGTTTTCGGCCTGGGTGAGTCTATTTCCAAGAAGTGGCATTAGAAGAAGTGGGGGGTGTCGGTCGGTTGGTCGGGTGATGGGAGACGCGGAGCAGGTGGGCCGCGGGATACGCAGTGCGGGGGAGGCGCGCGATTCATGCACGAGTTGAGTGAGCCAGTCAGCCAGCAGTCTCATGTGCAGTGGTTAGTGTTAGTCGTGTCCGCAAATCGCGCGCGGGTGACAAAAGTTTATTAAGTTAATTTTAGGGAACGTTGTGGAGTGAAAGAAGGTGTAGTGTCGAGGATTGAGAAAGGTATGTTGAGATGGTTTGTACATATAGAGAGGATGAACGAAAGGAGGTAGATGAAACAAGTATACAAGACGAGTGTGGATGGGAGAGTTGGAAGGGGTCAACCTCAGCGAACGTACCTCAATCAGATTGAGGATGTTTTTAGCAAAGGCCAGCTTAGGAGTGCCCTAATTAAGTTAATAACAATGTACCTACCTATAAAGTCTAAGTTTTAAAAATTTGGCTCTCAGAAGAAATTTCAGTCGTTGTACTGTTGATATTTGGCTCTGTTGACTAATGAGTGTGCTGACCCCTGGGCTAGGGGATTGAGACATTTTGAATTAGACTGAACTGAACAAGGTCCCAGGATATGTTTGCTCAGTGTTTTTGCAAAGGTACTCCCTGAGGAAAGCTAAGTCGAAAAGAACAAGTTTGTGCTTGTGGTGAGAGGTCTCCTGCTTACCACAGAGACTCTGATAAGCATCTCTCTTTATTGTTAGACACCTACCTCTTCTTCTGAATAGAAGTATTGCCACTTGGAGAATCATGATGACACCAATGACGCCCCCTAAAGCCAGCCCAGCATACAGTCCCCATTGTCCTGGAACTGAAAGAAAAGGCAAAAGGCAATCTCAAATGCACTGTGAGTGTGAGAACGCCCTACACAGATAGGGGAGGAAGCGCCTCCTGTCTCTTTCTACCTTTTCTCTCAAGGAAGACATCTGTTTTCTGCGTGTTAGAGACCAGCTTTAGACCACGGGAGAGTTCCACATCGGTTTTCTTCTCCTCATTTTTCTTACCATATTTGGCTTTCATAGTCCTGATTTCTGTAAAGATTTTTCTTTTCTATTCAAATGCGTTATTTTTACTTTAAATGCCACACCCCATGTCTAAAATCAAACTTATCTTCATTTCTCTTCAGTCAACCTTTCTGCCCAGTTTCTCTATTTTAAAATCTCGAATGTGGTTGTATCCATTTTGGTAAAGAGACATGACAGCTCCACGTGCTGTCCCCATACTCCCACACCATTCTCGTGAGAACGCTGAGAGGAACAAAGACCTACATTTGTTATTTAAAAAGAAACATACTAGTGCTTTTATTGTCTGTCCATGCAAATAACTGTATTGAACCCACTAGACCTGAACTAAAAGAAAAGCAAGTATTTTTCCTCTCCATCATTCCCATGTTTAATATTTGCTCTAGAGTACCAATCACCCAGGTCCAAAATCACAGAGCCCATTTTTATTGTCTTTCCTCCTTTACCCATGTTATCAAATCCTTCTGAACCGGAAGCAGCATTTTAGAAAATAGTGATTGAGGCCCGTTGCCTAAGTAAACAAGACATTTAGCTCAATAAGATAACAGAAGATTCTGAGCATTGACAACAGGCCAGGCCAGGCATTTCTTTCAGTACATCATCTGTTATTAATGTATTTAATCCTCACAACAATCCTACGAGGTAGGGACTGTCATTACTCCCATCTTGTGGATAAGAAGGCAGGTGTAGAGATCCTTAAGAACTAGAGCTTGGTCCAGGAGTAGATACATGGCAGCATACTGAAGGTAGATCTCTTGGAGAGTCAAAGAGAACTATGGACTTGGGTAAGTGACACCAAGGTAATGAACAGTGGGAGCCGACTTGAAGCACTGGGCTGCTACATGAAGTAATAGTGTTAAGGTTCTAAGTAGTGTGCTACCAGGTGTTAACATTAACGTGCAAGGGCAACTTCTCAGGATGACTGTGGAATAAGCCTGTTGTTGAACCTGTGATGAATTTGTTGGGAAGAAGTCTAAAGGAAGGAATAGTTAGGTAACAAATGAACAACTCGGATGTCTAAGAGTTGATTAAAGATACAGACTGAAGTCGCAGTGAGCTGAGGAAAGGCATTCCACTGAGATCCGAGTGGCTCTTCCACCTGACAGCTAACCCAAAGTTGCCTCCTGGTTTTGAAAAGGTTCTCTTTTTCTTCCTAGGCCTTTCAGACATCAAGTCCTCCCAGGGCATCTCATTGAACTGGCTTTGAAAACATCTTGATTATAGATTCCCTTCCCCAAATTAAATATGTTTTAACCCTTCTAAATACCAACTTCAGCACAGTCATATGACTTGATGAAAAAGCTAGGGGACAAACAGAGAGCTGCAGTAAGATGCCCGACTTTATGTAAAGCATGAAATTTGAGCGTGGACTCACTCCTGAGGCTGGAGTTGCTCTGTGAGCGGCTCCACTCTGGCTTACGGTTGCTGAGAACCCTCTATGCATGCAGGGGTGTGTGTGTGTGTGTGTGTGTGTGTGTGTGTGTGTGTATGAATGAGTAGGAGATTGATTATTCAGGGCTTATGTTGCCAACACCAGGGACCTGTGGAGCAACCTCCTTAATCCTATGATAAGAAGCAAAGGCAGCAGCCTATGCAGCATCATGCCTCCTGAGCCCACGGAACTGACCAGCGAATTGTTATAGTAGCCCTTCCTGTTTTGAGACTACTTCCCTCACATATTTGGGGACCTTCTAAAACTATAGTTAATTTCATTGAAATCATTTTTTCTCTCAAATTTCATTTGAGATAAAAATAAATAAAACAAACAAAGTGGTGCCCCTAAAACCAGAAAACAGCGGATGACAAAACTGTATCAGTAACACCTGTCAACTGAGCCTTTCTCCTGGGGCCGCTGCTGACAGCTCTGCCCCCCACCTACTCCTGGGAACTAACAATGACTGGGGCATATTACTGAGGCCCTGGGGACATAATACTCCAGCCTGCTCTTTCTTCTTCTTCTTTTTTTTTTTTTTGGATTTCTAAATTTAAAAAAATGTAAATTAGTTTACTTTCAATACTATTTTCTATTGGTTTCAGGTGTGCATCATGGTTAGATGGTCACATACTTTATAAAGTGTTACCTCAGATAGGGCCTGGCTGGCTTGGGGGAGGGTCCTTGGGCCGTTGGCCAGCCAGCCCCGCCCCCTGGTCAAACTCCCAGTAGAACTCCCGGTTGAGGGACAATTTGCATATTAGCCTTTTATGACATAGGATGAGTGACTATATTCCCTATCCCATACTTTGCATCCCTATGACTAGTTCGTAACTGCCAATTTGTACCTCTTAATCCCTTCACCTCTTTCACCCAGTCCCCCAAACCCCTCACCAGTCCACTCCTCTCTTTGTTTTTCAGGGTCTTAGGAGGATAAAAGTTATCTGCTACCCTTGTCCTATGACATAAATGACCAGTTTCTGCCAGTCTAGCCAGATGTGAGAGGCAACCTGGCCATAGTCCTGAGAGAGATTTCATAAGTCTTCATTTTTCTCTTAGTCTTTAGATACAAAGTGATATGAATCTGCTGAAGTATTTAAGGTACAGAACCACAGACATTTTTTTAACTTTAAAAGAACTATCATGCTTATCTCATCAGATCCCCTAAATTGGTGTTGAGAAAACTGAAACTCAGACAAGTGTACCTAGAGTCACAGAAGAAGTTCATGGCAGCTTGGTTGTTGTGGCTCAGTGGTTGAGCATTGACCTATGAACCAGGATGTCATGGTTCGATTCCCGGTCAAGGGCACATGCCTGGGTTGCAGGCTCAATCCCAAGTAGGGGCCATGCAGGAGACAGCCAATCAATGATTCTCTCTCATCACTGATGTTTTTATCTCTCTCTACCTCTCCCTTTCCCTCTGAAATCAATAAAAATATATATATTTAAAAAAGTTGATGGCAGAGCTGGATGAGAGTTATGGTTTGTGTTTTAGCAGCAGCAGGCTGGAATGCCTGGGAGACCTCATGAGGCAAAAGCACTCTTAGGTGCCAACTCATCCCTTCACCATCTTCTAACCAACACCTGCCCATTCCTACCCCCCAGTGCCCTTTTTCCTCCTCTTCCCCTGCTGTACCTTCAGCTCTCTACCTGGCCCGCCCAGCCTTGACTTCCAGGCCAATCTTACTGCCTCCGTGTCCCATTGCCTGACCATTCTGCCTCTCATTTTCCCCTTTACCTGGAACTCTGCAGCACCTGTGTTTATGTCATGCATCTTAGAACCTGAGTTGTGACATGATCTTTGCTGTGGAGACCATTTGCAGTGAAGGCGGTTGGAGCCAGACAGATGTGTTCAAAGTCTAGGTCAAGCACTTCCTAGCTCTGGGGCCCAGATAGGCTGCTCACACCTCCGGGGCCTCACTTTCCGCTTCTGCAAACGACACAGACTTGTTCTGATAAACCCAGAGCAATGACTGGGATGCAGTGCGTGGTGATAAGTGTGAACTCTTCCACTAGCTCAATTCCCCAACTAGCTGCTAGGTTCTTGGGGGCCAGAGACCATCTCTTTAGAGTGAAACCTCGACATAATGGACTAATTTGGGTGTGGGGGTGTCCGTTAAAGCTGAAAGTCTGTTGTATAATGAAGTAGGTTTTCCAAATGCATATATTAAAAAATTGACAAATTGGTTAATTTACCTATTTTTCCTTATGTAGACACATTTGTGTGATTAAAATTAAGTCTGTATGAGAAGTTGAATTTCACAGAAGAGTTTTCTATATGTATTACTGTCATTTTAAATTTATACTGAATGGGTCTGGTAAATGCGTGCACTCACCACTCACCCAAGTAAACAAATGCACAGGCTGGAGTGTGGCTCAGTGCACAGGGGCACAGCTGCCGGCAGCGTTAAAACTGCTGCAGAAAGTCATGCCACCGACAGCAGAACCAGTTCCCTGGCCGATGCGGTGTGATCCTGTGCTGAGCATTCACCGAACGTTGTTCATGAGCCGTGACTCTTGGGTGTAAATAGGTAGCCGATAGCTGTAGATATGTCACATGTCTTTCTGTTGGTGTAATGATTACAGTGTTTTTTTCTAACATATGGCCTATTCACGAAAATTTGTTAAAAATAACTGAATTAATTAAAAACAAACCCTGTAATTTCATTATAAGCAAATCTTGGTTAAAAGCATTTTAAAATTAATAGGGTGTGACTTTTCATACAAGGCATACAGCCTGGAAAATTTTGTCCATTAAGTCTGAAGTGTATTAAATCTAGGTCCCCAAACTTGAGGGCTTATGTAGCTCTCTCAGCACTTGGCACATATACTAGTAGGTCCTCGGGAACTTCTTGCTGGTTGATTGAAGAACAAGGAGGGAGGTTTGATTTCAAGTCAGAGGTTCCTTTACTGACATCCAGAGATGCTTCAGCCCCACCCAGTTGTTGCTGATGCCTTCCATTCCTGATCTGGCCAGCAGGCCCAGGTATGTTTTCACTTGGCGTTCATCTATGTGACACGACTATCTAATTATGATATTTACATGCAAACTAAATGCCAGGGGCTCTATTCCCTCAGGAACTTGGGTGAAGACAGACAAAATGCTTCCCAAAGTTTCTGTTATTTCTGGCAAAAATTTCCTTGTGGTTCCAAGTCTTTACTTCTGCAGCTCCATATGCTCTAGTCTAAGCTATTCTGGGTGCCTTCACCTGTTTACACACATACACACACACTCCAAACCAAAACCAAAACCAAAACCCTACCAGTGGTCGGCAAACTACAGCTCGGCAAACCGTGGCTCGCAAGCCACATGCAGCTCTTTGGCCACTTGAGTGTGGCTCTTCCACAAGATACCGACTTCTGAGCATGGGCCACGAAGTTTCAATCACACTGTACACGTGTGCCCGCACGTGATATTTTGTGGAAGAACCACACTCAAGGGGCCAAAGAGCCGCATGTGGCTCGCGAGCCGCGGTTTGCCGACCACGGTCCTACACTAAGAATTTTGTGGGTTTGATCCTTCTACTGTAGACTTGAAGGTCACAGGGAGCAGACTCCATTAGGAACCAGCAGGCTTCCCCCATTGGACAGGCTCAGACCTTTTCTTTCTCTTCCTTCATCTACATCAGCAATGTCTGCCCGCCCCTCTCATACCAAACCATCTAACCAACTACCATATTCTCTGTGGGGGGTGAGGGGGGGAGTGTCTCTTCTAGCATTTATGAAGGTACTATCCTAAACAAACATTGTTCTCTTCCAAAGAGGAATTCTAGTAGCCATTTCTTTAATATGATAATATTCTTCTACCTAATAAACTACAGACGTCCCACCTAGATTGTCAATGACTGGAAAATAGACCCTGTACCTTATGGTTTATTTACATCTTCCATTCCATCTGATATAATATAGGGCGGGGGGCACTCAATATACATGTGATGAATTAAATTAAATTAGAGGCCACAGGAAAAAGCTGGGAGGAGACTGGCAGGTACCCTTTTATTAAAAATGATCAGAAAGCCTCTGGAAGAATGTAGTGTCACCTCCTGAATGGCCCAGGGTAGAGATAGAAGGGAACAAGCCCTGACCTACTTGGGCTAGGCGTGACAATAACCACATGGAACCAGGAGGAAGCTGTGTGTCTATGTTGTCAGCACCACCTGTGTTCCCATTTTCAAACCACCATTTCCTGTGGCAGAAACTCCAGCTTTCCCTCTTTTTTTTTGCTCAGAAATGGAGTGAGGCCTCTCAGGATGTTGATGTTCAGAAATCAGACCCAGGTTGTTCAAGGTCCACTGGCCTCATTCTTCACTCACAAAGGAACCGTATTCAGAATTCTTAAACAGCAGGTTTGGTACATTCCCCGCACACACCCTCCCCGCCGCCTCTTGGAGAGAGCTGAGCAGGCTGATGGAGAACCCCTGTGCCGTGAAGTCCTTATGAAGAGTACTTTGCACGAGTACTTTGCCCCTTTTGGTCCTCTCCCCTATTGGCTGTGGCTGAAACGAATAAGTTGGCCTGCAGCCAGGCCTCCAAGAAAATGCTGGAGGGCCTTTCCCCCGAACTCTGGAGGTCTGGTGACACAGAAACACAAAGCACCTCTCTCTCCTCAGGTCCCCACACCATAATCTTTAAGGGAGATAAACAAGAAAACAAAAACGAACCTGAGAAACAAAGGTGGCTTGTAGTTCACCCCAAGAGCTACTGCGATGCTAAAGTAACGGTCTGAGGATGCCAGGTCTCTTTCCTGCCTTTCATGTGGTTCTGTCAGCAAAGCTGCCTGCACCATGTACATCTACTCAAAGAAGTCAACCATCTTCAAGAGATGTCTTCTTGTCGGTGGCAGTTTCCACCCAGAACTGGGGGTGGAGGAAGGGTGCTTACCAACCATTTACTAATTTAAGATCTGAGACCATCCAAATCAAAAATTTTACGGAGTTCACAGCTTCCCCAAAAAATTCCTTACACCTGCCTATCCTACCCACCCAGCATTGTGTTGCCGAGGCTTCAGTTGGGCCCCCAGTGCCAGTTCCCCCACTCTTCCATGGGCAAGTCTTGTCTTGTCATTTGGCTGCCCAGGTAAGGACTATGTTTCTCAGCTTCCTTTCTAGCAGGTGTGGCCATGTGACAAGGCTCTGGTCCCTGAGAGGCGCCCAGGCTCCACCCTTCCTCCATTGTTGCCATGGCTGCCAGACTGGGAGGATCGTGAGGGACCTGCCCTGTGCGTGAAACATCTGGGTGATTGTGACAGTGAGAGCTCTCTGTTGGAAGAAATGGCCTTAGTAGAAAGGGAGAGCCCTGGGAGATCACTGGGAGGTGTCAGCTTTTTCTGCTGCCGAACTAACCTAGACGTGCTGAGCCAGCTCTTTGCCAATATACCGAAAAGGGTCTTCTTTTCCAGATGGGCTTCCAGGGGCTTTTCCTTTAGCTGAATGATGTAAGTTTTGTTATTCCTGGTAGCATAGACACAGCTAGGTCAGAGCACAGTTCTGAAGGGTGGCCGCAAGTCACCCTGTTCAATGCTGACCCACGCCAACATGCGTGTGTGACACAGAGAGAGTGCTCGGTAGCACACCAGGATTTGGACTTTGCAACAAAGACCCTTCAGAATGATAGACATTAAGAAGTTTCTTACCGTAAAACACTGAGATGGTCATTGGAATAAGGATGAATATATTGCTGGGCACCTGGACAAATGCCACTGGGAAAAAAGATCTGAGGGACAGATATGTTCTCTGCCGTTTAGCTTGAGTGCAGATTTTACATCACGTTTGGTCTCCTCACATTATTAACCATTTTGGATTTTTCCATAATGAAAGTGAAAAATGTCTTAAAATTACTGTACTTGTTATAGATGCTGAAGAGACCCTCATACCCCATCACTTCATGCCAAGTCTGAAGTCTGGTAAACTGCCACTGCTTTGGTTTGGGCCTCACCATGTCTTGATGGATTGCTGCAATAATAGCCCCTCCCCCCTAACTAACTTCTTTCTTCTTCCTCTTCCCTGCCCCAGTCTATTCTCCACACCACTGAATTTTCTCTGAAATGCAAACCTGATCATGTTACTCTTCTCTATCTAACTCTTTATTAGTTATCTTTGCTTACAGGATAATTCAGAACAAGACCCAGCTGTATCTGCTTTTCCCTCTCTCAACATCTTTTTTTTTTTTTTAAAACAATCTGTGTGGGTAATTTCTTTTTATTTTTCAAACCCAGTTTGTCACATCCTCTGTGGTGCGCCTTTCGTTTCCCTGAGACAGCGATAATCACTCCCTCCTCTTTGCTACCTTGCCCATACCTCTGTTTTGTACCCATCACCCTGCACAATCCAGGATAATTAGTTATCTACAGAGCTATCTCCCTCCTTAAGGACCTAAAACAGTGGTCAGCAAACTCATTAGTCAACAGAGCCAAATATCAACAGTACAACGATTGAAATTTCTTTTGAGAGCCAAATTTTTGAAACTTAAACTATATAGGTAGGTACATTGTTATTAACTTAATTAGGGTACTCCTAAGGCTTAGGAAGAGTCACACTCAAGGGGCCAAAGAGTTGCATGTGGCTCGCAAGCTGCAGTTTGCCGACCACAGATCTAGAACCATGCTGGAGCATAGTAGAGCCTCAATAAATGTTTTGTTGAACTAAGCATAGTATTTTAGAATTAGTAGAATTCATTTGCAAACACAAATCAATGAATTAGTAAAACTTTTTTTGTCCGTATTTAGTCAACCTGGTGCATTGGGAACAGCATGTGGGAGTTGCTTTTGACATGCTGTGGTTCCCTGTCCCTATAGGCAGGGGAGGGGAATCCCTACTTGTGTTATGGATTGAATTGTGTTTCCCCAAAAGTGCATATGGTGAAGTCCTTAAAATGTGACTTTATTTGGAGACATAGCCTTTATAGAATTAATCAAGTTAAAATGAGGTCATTGGGGTGGTGTTATGGGCTGAATTGCGTATGCTGAAGCCCTAGCCCCCCAGTACCTCAGAATGTGACTGTATTTGGAGAAAGGGTCTTAAAAGAGGTGATTATGTTCAAATGAGGCCAGTAGGGTGGGCCCAAAGCCAATCGTACTAGTGTTCTTATAAGAAGAGGAATCTGGACACCCAAAGAGGGACCTGGGATGTGCATGTACAGAGGAAAGACCATGTGAAGACATAGCAAGAAAGTGGCTGTCTGGAAGCCAAGGAGAGGAAGGCCCTGGCCAGCAGCCGGAAGGCACCAATGGGCTCTGATCGCCATCCAGTCCTAGACACCCTACCTGTGCATGAATTTCATGCACCGGCCCTCTAGAGTCCTTATAAGAAGGGGAAATTAGAACAGAGATATGCATGGAGGGAAGACAATGTAAAGAGACATCAGAAGACAGCCCGCTATTAGCCCAGGAGGGAGCTTTGCAACAGATCCTTCCCTAACGGCCTCAGAAGGGATCAACTGTGCCAACACCTTGATCTTGGACTTGCAGCCTCCAGAACGGTGAGACCATACATTCCTACTGGTTAAGCCACCAGGTCGTGGTACAGTGTTACAGCAGCCCTAGCAAACTGATACACCTTCACCTCTGTAACCCTTATGAGCATTTCTTATTAATGTGCACACCAACTGAATCAGAATATCAACTCTAGAACGACCTTCCCCAGCTCACCCTTTGCATTTTACAGATGATAAAACAGAGCCCCAAGAAAGTGAAAGGGCGGCCCCGTGCAGAGTAGATCTCTAGGATTGAGCTGAGGTCCTGACAGGGCTTTTCCCATGGCGCCTTGCGTCTGCTTCCCCTGCCTCTCCACAGCTTCCAGGAACCTGCTTCAATACTCGATAAATCTGGTTCAGGCCGGTGCATACTTGGTCCTGAAACTAGCTTAGATGGATATGAGCAACTTGACGGTTTTTTTTTGGACTGTCCTGGGCCAAGTGCCCGAGTAAAAGCTCTAGGGCCTGCCAAGACTTTGGAATGCACTAAAATTCCTATTCAACCACATCGAGAAGCGTGACGAGAGTTCTTCCCCTTTTTTGAGATGGGCCAGAGAGGGCTGCTATGACCAGAGAGGGCTGTGCAGGGTTCAGAGCCGCTGCTTCCTCAGCCCCAAGGAAAAACGGCAACACATTTGCTGTGATTTATCAGGCATTGTAAGTGTGTGATTTCTTCCACTGGTGCCTGTGAGGGTTCCAGGGTCGGACAGCTCAGCTCTGTCACTTGCTCTGTGTGATCTTTTTATACTTTTATTCTCTCATCTGTAAGTTGGGGATACTGACACTACTTGGTTGCTGTGAGGATTAAGTAGGATGCTACATGACTGGCATATAGTAAACAATGAAGACTTGTCAGTTATGATTTCAGAGAAAGAATCTAAGTCTTGGTTAAGTGACTTACCTTTGTAAGCAAAAAGGGCAGGGTTGGATCTGGGACCTCTGGGGCCATGCCCTGTAAACTCTACTGTCTTGGTCCCACCGGCACATTCTGAATGACTGTGGCCAGGGAGAGGGGCCTGAACTGGGAGACAGCCTCTGAATGTCGTTGGTGGGCAAGCAGCGAGACATATGTCTAGGCGGGCAGATGACTGACTTGCCATGAATGGCTGGGGAGGCAACACCTGGTGGGTTCAGTTCACCAAGGAACCGGACTGGAGGCCAGGTGGGATTTTCCCAGCAGTTCATGTGGGAATACCCAGGTGAGTCTCTAACAGGAGATGCTATAATGAAGTGCATACACTGGCTGGCTTTCCCTGTCTCTCCATCCCTGGTCATTTGGAAATCCTTCCACGTAAACTCCAAACCTACTGTGGGAGGAGTCTCCTTGGAGATTCCCAGGGGATGCACAGAGGGCATCAGCAATGCCTTGCAAGGCCAGCACCCGGTTCTCTGTCCCCGAGACAGGGACACAACATATGTTGGTGAAAACAGTCAGTGCTTATCTTCTTTACAACTCCCAGTGCCTAGGTGGGCTTGCTTAATCAGCCCTCTGCTCCTTTCGAAAACAGAATAACGGTGCTTTTCCTTCTAGTGAAAGAGCAATCGGAAGATCTAGGTTTAGGTGCTGACTCTGCCATTTATAAGTTGAAGAAACTTGAGAAAGGTAGCTAAATACCGTGAGCTTCAAGTTCCTTGTCTGCAAAATGAGGATGATGCTGGCAAGGTTCTTGTGAGGATCAAAAGAGACCATGGCAAGTGCCTTTGCAATGATCCAGTGCTAGGCCATTTATCATTATTCCCACACTTCCCAGTCCAGGTCCTCAGAGAGCTGACTCTCTGAATCCTCTCACCCGCTATGGAATCTCCATTCAATTCCATGAAAATGGTCCTTCATTACATCCTGCTTTTTGTTATTGAGCAAATGTCTTATGTCTTATCTTTATAACACATTGCTGGAGAGTAGATCACATGTCATATGTATTCCCAATCTCCTACAGCCTAGGACCAGTGGTCGGCAAACTCATTAGTCAACAGAGCCAAATATCAACAGTACAACGATTGAAATTTCTTTTGAGAGCCAAATTTTTTAAACTTAAACTATATAGGTAGGTACATTGTTATTAACTTAACTAGGGTACTCCTAAGGCTTAGGAAGAGCCACACTCAAGGGGCCCAAGAGCATCATGTGGCTCGCAAGCCGCAGTTTGCTGACCACGGGCCTAGGTGATCAATAAGTACTTATTGACAGCATAGAACTGTCCCACCATTGGTGGAGCAGGGATGTGGGAGTCAGTACCTGCCACCCGCACCTCCTCACCCAGCCACCCCTGCTGACTGGAGCCAACGCGAGAGGAGAGAAGAAGGATTGTGACTTGGAGATCGGGCCTCTGGGTCTGCCTCCATCATTTCTCATTGGTTCCCTCAATTGTGAACTGAGTGTAATAATGCCACCCTTGTCATGATGGGCAGAGAGCACTCCCTGAATACACATGGGAGGCTTTTAGAAACTAGAGAGAAAATGTAGCGTTGCTACCCAGGTAAAGGCCGTGGCTATAGAAGCAGAGTGATTGGTCCAGGTGGGACTGAGCCCGTAGCATTAAGGTGGCACACTAGCCACTACTCACCTGAATAGGAATAGGAGCTGCAGCTGGACCACGGGGTGAAGGTCTGGGAACGGTTGCTGATGGGGTTGCTCACGGTGCAGGTGTAGTTATCGTCAGCGTGCTGGGGGCCGAGGGTGAGGTACAGAGGGTGGGAGCCATTTGCTGCACTCGGCAGGTGGGTGCCTGCCTCCGTGCTCCAGCCGTAAACCACATGGTCCCCCTTCTCCGCCATGCAGGCCAGCATCAAGCTGCAGTTCCCGTTCTCCAGGGTCCAGTTCAGCACTTTAATTTCTGGGGTGGAGACCTGCTCTGTCATGAGGGGAGAAAGGGAGTCATCACTGTCATGAGCCCCCTGAGATTCTGACTTGATCTTTTTATTAGAAGAAAATGCAGCCTTGTGTCATGTTCCCTCCCAATGGGTCTGCCAGTGTGACTTATTTCTAGCAGGGACCTACAGGTCTGCACCTCCCTCTCCCCACATGCTCCTTGCCTGGACCACCGTGGGATAAAATAGAGGAGAAAAAAAATTGTCTTTCAGTGGATCCCCTGGCCTTCCCTGATCTTCCTGATTTGGGTTGCTCTGTATTCTATCTGTGGAGTTTGCTGTTAATAAATGCCCCACAGGTTTAATTGTCATTGGCTAAAGTATCACCTCCAAGACCTAAAAGAATGACTTTTCATGGTAGAATTTGTGTGTGTGTGTGTGTGTGTGTGTGTGTGTGTGTGTGTCCAGTGCTTTAGAATGTCTGAAGTAGAGGCCTAATTGATCTATCTCACTTTAATGCTATGCAATCGGCAAGGGAAAGGAAAACGTTTTATTTATTAAAGGCAACTACTATAGGACAGGCACAATGCTGACATTTACATTCATCACATTCTTTAATCTTCCTAAACACTTTCTTAAAATTACAACCCTTGTTATACTTATTCCCATTTTACAGGCGAGGAAACTAAGTCCCAGGGAAGTGGAGTGCCTTTCTAATGTCACCCAGCTGATAGGCAGCCAAGCTGAGAGCTGAACCTCAGTCTGTCTGACTGAAAAATCCAGCCTCTTCCTTCGACTTGAGACTATCATGGCTGCAGAGACCATATTTTCCAAGGAAAGAATTTGATCACAAAATGTGACAAGATGTCACAAAGGCAGGGTGAGCTGTTCTGGAATATGCATGACGTATAGCCTCCACGCTCACAGCAGCCTGCGCCAGGACCACCATGCGACGGGTCAGGACTCCCTGGTACTTGCTGGAGGGCTGTAGGAATTCTGCGTACACTGTTTGGAGGAAAAGGAATTCTAGGGCAGGGAAAGGGTGGGGAGGGTATTTCTGTCTCTCCTGTAGGGACCTGAGGATTTCAAAGAAATGCTGAGGAGTAGGTGGAGCTTCCTGTCCCATCCTCAGAGACAAGGCAGCAGGACAGCCCACATGGTGGCAGCAGGACAGCCCACATGGTGGCAGCAGGACAGCCCACATGGTGGCAGCAGGACAGCCCACATGGTGGCAGCAGGACAGCCCACATGGTGGTAGGGCCCATGGGAATTCAAGGAAACTTCTGAGCCTGAGATACAAACTGGGTGCCTTCAAGAGGGGCTGGGATTAAAAAGGCTCAGTGAAGCTCTGGCCTCGGATTCAGATGAACCTAGGCCAGTGATGGCGACCCTTTTGAGCTCGGCGTGTCAGCATTTTGAAAAACCCTAACTTAACTCTGGTGCCGTGTCACATATAGAAATTTTTTGATATTTGCAACCATAGTAAAACACAGACTTATATTTTTGATATTTATTTTATATATTTAAATGCCATTTAACAAAGAAAAATCAACCAAAAAAATGAGTTCGCGTGTCACCTCTGACACGCGTGTCATAGGTTCGCCATCACTGATCTAGGTTCTAGTTCAATTCTGCAGTTAAGTGACTTTATAACCAGAGCTTTTGTTTAAATGAGAAAAAGTTGCCTCTTCCCCCAGGAAAATGCAATGCTTGGCCAGGGCACAGGGCTTGGAGGATGGTGCGTGGGCTGAGTTTCAGCTCTCCTCCTCCCACCACCCACACAGATGTGTGAAAGCTTGTACAAACCACTTCTCTGGATTTCAGTCCTCACCTATGAGAGGTGGAGCTTGATCAGTGCTGTTCAAACTTTTAAAAATCAGGGCGGGAAAAGCCACCTTTTTAAAAAAACAAAATCTTACTTGCAAATTGAGACTCTCAGGGCTCCAGGCCCCCTGGCCCGCAGGCAGCTGTGCTCTTTTCCCTTGGTGTGGGGGAGCACGGGACTTGGTTGGAAAGTCTGTAAGGAGGATTCTCGGAAAGGTCGGAGGCTTCTAGGGCAGTGGTTCTCAACCTTCCTAATGCCGCGACCCTTTCATACAGTTTCTCATGTTGTGGTGACCCCCAGCCATAAAATTATTTTTGTTGCTACTTCATAACTGTAATTTTGCTACTGTTATGAATTGTAATGTAAATATCTGATCTGCAGGATGTATTTTCATTGTTACAAATTGAACATAATTAAAGCATAGTGATTAATCACAAAAACAATATGTAATTATACATGTGTTTTGCGATGGTCTTAGGCAACCCCTGTGAAAGGGTCGTTTGACCCCCAAAGGGGTCTCAATCCACAGGTTGAGAACCGCTGCTCTAGGGGGACCTTGTCGAAGGTGGCAGACCCCGACTTGACTTTTCCAAACAAGTCTGAGCCCACGGGTGTTTTATTGGAATCTATGTTTAGACTTCAGACGTCCTTGCTTAAAGGACACTGCAGATGCATGTGTTCTCTCAAGGATGCTTACCCTGCTGACAGTATCTAGAAGTTAATTTCAGTTCAAGCTGTTGCTACAATAAAAGCCTAAGGAGTCAGGCAAACGGGGCTGTCTGGTTCCTTTAGCCAGACAGTCCCTTAGCCCTCTCTTTCACAGAAACATGTCAGAATAATCATTCATCTGTCACTCAGTGTCTGGTGGTCAGCCCCGGCACTTTGGGAAAGTGGGGTCAGGGTGACTATGCTAATCAGCTACCACCAATGTACAATTCGGACAAGGAAGATTTTTGAACCTAACACTTCCTTCTAAAGCACAGTTTAAACACCCCCAGACTAGGTGATCTTTCACGTGCTCCCTCTTCTGACTATTCTTTGCCTCTGAGAGAAGCCTTAGTTCTTAGGCAAGGGACCATGATGGCCCTCCAGTGTGGAGAAGCAACCATTCTTACCATAGAGCTTCAGCTGCAGGCAAAAGTGCTGGACTGAATTTGTTTCCTCCAGGGTCATAGTGTACCAGCCCTCATGCTCCTTTTTGCTTTCCAGGATCTCCAGGTTCAAGTTTTCCTGGTAAAACTCATAGCCATCTTCCAGGTAGCGTGAAGAGCCTTCTTCTGGCAGATCAAGAGACACGATTTTCTTACTGGACCTGTTTTCCGGTGATTTTGCCCACGTGATGAACATGTGGATACTCTTGTTCATACTCTTACTTATCCCTTCAGATATCAGGGGCAGCAGCACACTGCTTCCCAACTGCCCAAAGGTGATTGGGCAACCTGTGGGAGGAAGAAGAAGACAGTCCCTTATGATGGGGGCCTTTGAGAATCACATGGTGGTCAGGATCCCTGGGAATTCAAGGGAACCTCAGAACCTAAGAGGTACAAACTGGGTGCCTTCGAGAGGGGCTGGGATAAGAAAGGCTCAGTAAAGCACTGGATGGATTCAGAAGAACCTAGACTCTAGTTTAATTCTGCAGTGAAGTGACTTTATATCCGGCGCCTTTGTTTAAGTGAGAAAAATTGCCTCTACCCCCAGGAAGATACAACGCTATGCCAGGGTGTGGGGCTTGGCCAGTTGTGTGTGGGTCAGGAATGGCAGAGTAGGCTTTCCGGGCCTTACTGATCTATAAAGACTGTCAAGAGGGTCCTGCTGTATTTGTAATATTTCAGTGGAAATTTTAAAGTTACTTATTATAGAGCTGTATAAACTAACTAGGACACTGGGTTTCTTTGACCTGGGAGGGAATTCTATCAACTGAGATTTATAGTTAAGGCACCTAAGGCATAGAGAAGTTAAATGACTTCCTAAAAATCACATAACTGGTAACTGGACTAGAATCCAGGTCTGGTAATTCTTTCACCAGACTTCTCACCACTATGTACTCTGAAGGATGGATGTAGGGAGAGGCTATAGGATTAAGCCTCCTTGGACTGACCTGTGGCAGGGACACAAACAAGTCCCAGCCTGGAGGGCAGAGCTCTCCTAGCATAATTAAGCCTGACCTTGCAGCCCTCCCTAATTCTTTCCTAAGAAGCGAATAGGCTGTGGGAGGTGCAGCAAGTGTTGCCAAAACAAGAACATTTGTATACTTGTTAATGTTGTTGTAATCAGACTATAAAATAAAGCATCAGCTTGCAGGCTGGATCTCTCTGTGTCCTCATCCAGGCATGGAAGACCCTCCAAGCCCCAGTTGTATTCTCTTTGTCTGTCTTCTTTAAATCCTTCACCGCCCCTCCTCAGGTTCGCCCTTGTCCATGCTGGCATGGCACAGATGGAGAGCAACTGGAAGTGATTCTGAGCTCGTGAGCCCAGGAGACCAAGGTTACAAGAGTGTCATTTCAGACAATGGAAATGAGAAAAGTCTGAGGAAGGTGGAGTCAGGGAGGTTTTGAGCCCAGTGTTGAAACTGTGGTTTCCTAGCCCTCCCCAAACCCTCAAGATAGTTAATCATGTTGAGGGTAAGAAATTATTTTAATTTTCAAAAAAAAGTGGAGCGGTTCTGGCCAGTGTTGCTCAATTCCTAGTCAAAGGCATGTGCCTGAGTTTCAGGCTTGATTCCCGGCCTGGCCATTGCACATGTGGGGAGGCAACCAACTGATGTGTCTTTCTCACATTGATGCTTCTCTCTCCCCTCCCCTCTTCCACTTTCTCTTAAAAAAAAAAAAATCAATAAAAAAAATATTCTCATGTGAGGATTAACAACAACAAAAAGCAGAACCAACAACAGCTGTAAAAACCCCAAACCGTTCAAACCAATTTAAGGGATCCCACTGTTGACTATTTAACACATCTTCTCTCCTCAAACCCACAACCTCAGCTGACGACCCTGCTTCCGATTTCACTGAAGAATAGAAGAAATAAAAGAGAACTTCCATTAATTAGCAACACCAAGGTGGCCTACCTACCTGGATGGGTTGCCTATGCTCCCGGGGAAGGCTAGCTTCCTCCTTCATGGAGCATTCACCTACTTCAAGGCTTTGTTCCTACAATTGCCCCACCCCTCGCATTATGGGTTTTATTGTGATTTGATATGTGTGGGTTATTTCCATTAACACAACATACCAATATGTGATTTTATTAATCTTAAAAAAACCATCCCCTGATCCCAGGTCTCTCCCCAGCCATTTCCCCATTTCTCTATTTTTCATGATCACAAAGTCCTTTTAGGTGTGTATCTATTTTCTGTCTCCATTTCCTGACCCATTTTTTTTTTTCTTGTACCCACTCCGAACAGGCATTCTTCCCTCCTGCTTACTGGAATCACTCTTGTCAGGGTGGCTGTACATTCCATGACACCAGGTCACTTTTCCATCCCCCTCTTGCTGTCTCAGGAGCACCTGACACAGTACATAACTTCCTCATTGAAGCACTGTCTTTCCTTGGCCTCTGGAATACCACACTCTCCTGATTTTCTTTCCATTTTATTGGCTGCTCCTTCTCAGTCTTCTTGACTGGAACCTTCTGCTCTTAAAAACCTCTACGTATGGGAGCATCTCAGGACTCACATTCAGACCTCTTCTTTTTTCCCAGACACACTCATCCAGTCACACAGTTCAACATATTTCAGGAATGCTTAGAGATATCTCTCTCACCCTTCTCTGTACTCCTCAGTATTTAGAGGTCTACAGGCATCTCTAGCTTACCAAACGAACTTGATTCCAAAGCCCCTTCCTCAAACTACTTCACAATTCCCCGCACATTCTCAGGCAGAGATACCGGAATCATCCTTGACTCCTTTCTTCCTCGTACTCCACTTTCAGTCTAACAGCAATTCCTGTTGGCCGTGCCTTCAAAGTACGCGTGGCATCCCAGCTCTTCCAACCTCATTTGCTTCTACCGCCATCGTCATTGGCCTGGGCCCCGCCACTGTCTTCCTACCAATCTCCTACGTCCGTACGATGTCTGGGTAATCTTTTAAAACTATGTCCAATGTTGTTTCTACTGCTTTTCAACTTCCAGGGCTTTCTAGCACCCATTGAATAGAAATCCATAGTCCTTGTTCTGGCTTCAGAGACTCTGAATAACCCAGCTCCGGTACTGCTCCAACTCCATCTCCTTCCCTCTCTCTGCTGTGTGCTCTCTGCACTATGGACATCCTGACTCTGGCTCTTTCTTTACTCAAGAACATTTCTAGTTTGGAACTTTTGCATCTCTCTCTCTCTCTCTCTCTCTCTCTCTCTCTCTTTTTCTTTTATATATCTGGATAGCTCATTCCCTCACTTTATTTTAGGTTTCTGATAAAACATGATCTTTTCTGAGACATACTCTGACCTCCCTGTCTAAAATAGCATCCCCCATGCCCTAACCGGTGTTGCTCAGTGGATAGAGCGTTGGCCTGTGGACCGAGGGGTCCCGGGTTCGATTCCGGCCAAGGGCATGTACCTTGGTTGCGGGCACATCCCCAGTAGGGGGTGTGCAGGAGGCAGCTGATCGATGTTTCTCTCTCGTCGATGTTTCTAACTCTCTATCCCTCTCCCTTCCTCTCTGTAAAAAACCAATAAAATATATTTAAAAAAAATAAAAATAAATAAAATAGCATGCCCCCCACAAAATAAACAAAATAGCATCCCCCTTCTTGTTGTACTTATCACTGTTTTAAATATTGCTAATATGTCAACTTTGACAACAGAATGCTGTCCTTGTTGCCTAATTAATGTTAGATTGCATATTTGTTTATTTTATTTTTGTCTTTCCCACTAGGATGCAAACTCCTCAAGAGGAAGAATCTCATTGTGTTCATTGCTTTGTCCGAGGACCTACCACAGTGGTCGGCACACAATAGGTGTTTAATGAATGCCTGTTCAATTTATGAATGCCGAAAGCCATGTGATCTGACTGGAATTTCTCTTATTTAGCCTTGCCCAATAGATAACTGATCTCAATAACGTAACCATGCTAATGTTCATAAAAGAAGGAGCCCATGACTCAGAGAGAGAGCATAGATTGTTCTAGTTGATAAGAAAAGTCAGAAAAGAAAAATAAAACGGTTTGCTTAAGTGATGTAGCCATCTAGAAAAGACTCAATTAACTTGAGATTAAGATGGGTGGTTGGAAAATTGGACAAACTGGCCGAAATGCTCTTGATACCCATCTATCCTGAAATCCTAAAGCTGTGAGGGCCCGGATAACATCAGACTAGAGATTAGAGATTGAAGGGAGGGGAAGAGCAGGGGAAAGAGCATTCTACTTCGGCCAGCATCAGTATTAGAGTGGCTGAGACTCATACTTATTGAGGAAAAATGAGAAAGGTAGTTAGGCATTTGCTTTTTAAAAATATTGCTAGCATATTAACTCTGAAAACAGAATGTTCTCTTGTTGTTTAACTGAGGAATGCTGGTGAGGAAAGCTTGTTGTTAAGCTGAGGAATGCTGATGAGGAAAGCTGGTGTTGGTCTTGGTCTTTTTACAAAGATAATTTGTGAAGCATGTTGAAGCACCCTAATGAATGCCTGACCATCCAGATGACGTGGCAGGTACAGAACCCAAGAAAGTAACCTGTTGCATCCTGAACTTAAACTTCTTCATATAAAGGAAGGATAGAAAATTAGAACCATATGTGCAAGAAGAAATGTCCTGTGGAGTCCCCTGAAATTATGTACAAAATGTTGGGCAGATAAGCATGTGGACATTTTTCTGGGAACACATCCATAAATGTCATCTCTCAAAGGGGCCTGAACTTCAAAACAAGATTAAAGGTCACTCGCATACTGTCTATATGTTTAGACCAATTTGGACATGAGGAGGAAATAAATGAAAACGATTCCCCTTCTCACACCATAACCCTCCCCCACCCCATACGTCTCCCGTGTGCCCCTACCCCCACCAAACCCAACCCCCCCTGAACCACGGTCACAGTAAAAACTCAGAATTGATGGAGAGTGGGGAGGCGGGGACAAAGGATGAGAGAGAGAGTAGGAAAAAAAAATCAAGGAAAGGAAGTAGGAGGGGAAAGTGGAAAAGAAAAGAGGGGGCAGATGAGAAAAACAGGCTGAGTGGTTTGTGCTCACTCAGTCATGGGAAGTGGAATCAAAACTTGGGCAGGAAGAGACCCTCACAGCCCACAACCACAGAAGATTGATGAGGTAACAACTCTGTGTGTGTGAGTGACGGGGGGCCTTGAAATCCTCGCCACCTAAGCGTGAGTGGAAAACAAGTGGGGACTTTAAAGAGGGTGACACAGGCCTTCAGCGGAGTCCCCGCTCCCGAAGCTGCTGCCTGACGGGTGCTTTCCGGGGGGGCCTGTGATTCAGTCATTCCTGTTTACCAAGAGGGTCTGGAAGGAACACGTAGCTGTTAGCACCGACTCACTTTCCTTCCAGGTTCACCTTATTCAGAAACTAGAGTGATTCACAGGGGCCATGGATAGTTTCCTGAGATCAGTAGCATGGAACCAAACCTTTCACATGACGGGATTCTGCCTAATGAGACTCCCACCCCCACCCCACCCCACCTCACCCAGTACGTTCACAGGCGCTGGTAGCATCTTGCTACAGCACTTCTTTCAGGTAGAGAAGAGGCAGGACTCACAGAGCCTCGCAGTTCCTATGGAAAATCTAGGGCCAGAAAGAAAGGATAATGTGCCCAGGGCTGCTTTTTCAACTCTAGTCCCACCAGCCGTTCTCCGTTCCAGTCCTCGGTGCTGCTGGGTCTTTCTGTCCTGGAGAATCTGTACTCGCCACTCCCCAGCCGGAAAGCCTGGTACCACCCTGTGTTTGCCTGGCTAGCACCTTCCATCCTGCCCCTGCCTCTGACACCAGGGTTTCCTGCCGTGTGCTTCCTGTGCCCTCTGCCCCTCTCCTTCATACCAGTCATCATGCTTTTAACTCTGGTTCAAGGCCCATCATCTTTACTCAGTTAGCAGCTCCCAAGAATAGGGACTGTGAAGGCCGTGCTCATTGCTGTAATCCTAACTCACTTGGGGCATAGTAGGAGCTCAATAAATCCTTGTAGCCCAAGAATGACACAGCTGAATGAGCTAAATGAATGAACAAATGACAAGAGTTTAAGTTCTCCTCGCTTCAAAAGAAGAATATACTCTCTTCATCTTTATAACATCCCTAAGAGATGTAAAATGGAGAGAAATGATGGGGACCCTTCTCCCCACTTGCCAGGTTAGGAGATGGAAGTGGCTTAGCTATGAACCTTAGGTTTCAGGGACAACAGAACATTGACCATTTTCTTTGAACACTCACACACTCACTTCTACATTAGTGCCCTCACCTAGAGTACTCTTTTCAAGGTCTATAACAATCCAACCTGCCAGACACATATATTTGGAAGGACACGAAAGAAATTGGTAATAGAGTTCCTCCATGAGGGGGTATGGAAGGGAGATTTGTGTCCATTTTTCACCCCATTGTATTGTCGAAGTTTTTTAGACGTACATGTGATACTCTTGCAATAAACAAACCTGTTAACCAAGTTATTAAATGAAAACTTACATGATGAAAGAGGTTTCTATCCACTTTCCAAATTCTAGATCAAATACTTCCAAATGCCCTCTACTTCCTTCTATGATTTTATTAACTTTTCTCATCTTTTGAAAATTCTTATACTTTGATTAATTTCAATTCAATTCAAGTTAACTCATATGCTTCAATTATAGATAGCACATTCTAATTTTTACTGTGGGACCTGGATATAAGTTTTAGCATTTCCTCCCGTCCCTAAACATAAGTTCATCCAGTTTTATTCATTGAGGCCTCTGGAGTCAGGCTGTGTGACCTCAGAGAAACTGTGCTAAACTACTCTGTGCCTCTCTTTCCTCTTTTATAAAAGTACTAGTGGCCCAGTGCATGAAATTCGTGCACCTTAAAAGGGAATTAGAGGAAATATTTTAATGTTGCTATTTGCCCTTTCTCTATAATAGAAGTGTCAGAGATGAAAGAAAATTAGTAAAATGTATATGAAAATCTTCCTCCTGTCAGAGTCTGGGGCACGTCGCGGGACCCAGAGTCAAGTTTCCGCCTACTGGCATGCACTTTGAAATCACACGAGATCCAGACCCGGCCGGCCCCACCCCCGTCAAGCCCCACCGGGCTGAGGGCTTAGCCTCAGGTCCCCATGCCCGGTGCCGGGGTGGGGGGCCTGGCCTCAGGTCCCCCATTAAGCCTGCCGGACAGGGGTGTGTGGCCTCAGGTTCTCCGGCCTGGTGCCGGAGCGGGGGGTGCAGCCTGAGGTACCCAATCAAGCCCCACTGGGTGGGGGGCACAGCCTCAGGTCCCCCGGCCCAGCTCCATGCAGCCTCAGGTCCCTGCTGCTCGCTCATTATGGCTTGTTACGGGAACTTTGCCTCAGCTGTGGGTGCAGTCATCTTGTGATGGCGTGATGGAGTGAGGGTCAATTTGCATATTACCACTTTATTATATAGGATAATGGTAGTAACAATCGAAACATATCTCTTAGGGTTGGCCTGAGAATTAGATGAATGATACACACGAAGCACTTAGAACAATGCCTGGCAAGTAGTAAGCATGCGGCACATGCTGTCAGTACTCAGTCCACAGACATGTGTGGAAGAGCTCTCATGGACCAGACTCTGTGTCAGGTGCTGGCAGAGGCTGTGTTTTCTCATTGTGCTCCCCGCACACCTCTCCCCATGCCTGCCACATCATGCATCCTAATTACATAGTTGCTGAATGGGATGGTCCCAGGTCAATCTATGATAAAACAAATAGCCCTGAGGTTTTGGTTGCCAGCCCAGTGCTGGAGACAGAGATGGTGGCGGCATTATTAAAGCTTTTGAGAAATAAAAGTGCCCAGATCTACATCTTGAGATAAAATGGGCCCAAGACTGTTATATACACAGGGTTGGACCAAGTCTAGAACCCACATTTACTTGTCCCTCATCTCCCCCTCCTGCCCCCCCCCCCCCATGTGTGGAGAGGAGGTGGAGAGGACCTGCATGAAAGAATAAAACATGCTATTGTGGTAGATTCATCAACTGTAACAAATGTGCCACTCTGGTGGGGGATGCTGCTAATAAGGGAGGCTGTGCATGTGTGTGTGTGGGGGGGGTGGGGTGGGGGGGGTTGGGAGGTAGGGAAAAATCTCTGTACGTCTGCCTCAATTTTTCTGTGAATCCAAAACTATTCTAAAAATAAAGTCTATTTTTTTTAAAGTACCATAGGGGGAATGGAAAATTCACTTTATTGAGGGAAGGGCCATGAACTTAAAAAAAATATCTATCTATATATAAAAGCCTAAGCCACCAGAATGAATGGTCTCTATGATGCTCACTGACCACCAGGGGGCAGACACTTAATGCAGGAGCTGCCTCTTGGTAGTCAGTGCGCTCCTACAGCCAACCTCCCACAGCCAGCTAACTGCCCAGCCCCTCCCCCTGGCTGGCAGGTGCCGATGGTCCAATTGGGGCTGGCCCCTGGGCTGGGATGGGGAATTGGGGGTGGGTGGCAGCAGATGTGGCCCCTTTCCCAAGAGGACTGAGTGCTGGCTCCCTCCTTGGGGCTGGTGGCCAACCTCCTGTGCTTTGTCTCTCCCCGCTGCCAGCAGGGCCTGATCGGCCTGCCACCTGCCTGCCATGGTGGTGGTGTGGTGGCATGGGAAGGAGGAGGGGGGAGGGGGGGAACTGTGCGGTGGTGGGGCGCCGACAATGGTGGCGTCGATGTCTGTTCCTTCTGCGCCCGGCCTGGCAACCATTGCCTCTTCTCCAGCCCAGCTCTGGTTGCCAGCCAGGCCTAGGGGCCCCACCCATGCACAAATTTCGTGCACCAGGCCTCTAGTGTGTGTGTGTGTGTGTGTGTGTGTATGTGTGTGTATATATATATACTAATAAAAGGGTAATATGCTAATTAGACTGGGTTGATCGGACATCTTCCAGTCATCTAGTCCTCCTTCCAGACAAAGCCATGGTGGTGGGGGCTGAGGCAGAGGTGGTTAGGGGTGATCAGGCAGGCAGGCTGGTGAGCAGTTAGGAGCCAGCGGTCCCAGATTGCGAGAGGGTGCAGGCTGGGCTGAGGGACCCACTCCCGTGCACAAATTTCATGCACCAAGCCTCCAGTACATAGATATTTCAGAAAGGAAAGGAGAGGAAGAGATGGAAACATCAATGATGAGAGAGAATCATTGATTGGCTGCTTCCTGCATGCCCCCTACTGGGGACCAAGCCCACAACCTGGGCATGTGCCCTGACAGGGAATTAAACCGTGACCTCCTGGTTCATAGGTCGATGCTCAACCACTTTGTGAGCCATGTGAACTTTTTGATTTTTACAATTCTGACTGGGAATTGGAAGGTGAGCTGAAGAGAGAGGGAAGGGGAGACGGTACTGATTTTAGAAGAACTGGGCTTCTTGGTTGGGTGCCTCTGTCATGGCTGATCTGTCCCACTTGCAAAACATTTCTGTGTGGGTTTTATTGGGGTTTCACAGAAGGGTGTGTATTTAAAAATAAAAGCACTGTAAAAGTGGTGTGCATATTTCAGAGAAGACAGAATGGAAGGAAGGGAGCCACTGCTGATTGGGTAGACACACCCTATGGGGGCTGGGCTGTTACTCACTAACCAGTGACCTCCACAGTCTTGAGTGGAACAGCTGTCAGCAGCACCTGAGACGTCATGTGCCAGGATGCAAAAAAGCACAGAAATGAAAACCTCCCGCAGCCACTTAGAGGTGTTCTAAAAAGGGAGGAGTTGAAAATAGGCTGCACCCAGGAAGGCCCTTCCCGAGATTCAGTTTGGCTTTCTGAGCCCTGAGCTCAGTTATCCCTCTCCCAGACAGCGGGCAGCAAGGGCCACGGGTCTGCCTGATTCTGAGGAAAAGTGGGGCTCGGAAGGCCTTTCCACCTGGGAGTCTGGCAAAGGGTAGATCTCATGTGCAGCCCCTCTGGCCTCCCAGGCATGTCTGGGATTTTCCTGGAGGAGTCCATAATGGATTTACTGTCTTGAAAACCCCAAGCACAAAACACACGGAGGCTCCGGATTCCCTCCCCCACACACTTCAGGCTGCCTCCCACACTCTAATTCAAGTCCCAAGGCCTTTAAGCTGAAACGAGACTCACCCCAATACCCAGTGAACCCAAAGTTCACTTCTTGCTTGGCTTTTTCTTTCTCAAATACCTTTTCCCCCAGCCCTGATGCTACCAAACAGAGAACGTCAGCTAGCCTTCAAAAGGCAAGAAAGACAGGGGCAGAGCCCAGTCCGAGCCCTCTGCTGTGTGACTGGCCTGCGCTGAAGCTGCCCTGACCACTTACTGTGACCAGAAAACCAGAAACCCTGGCCTCTCCCCTCTTGCTGCCTTGGAACCTTCTCTTCCAGGAAAGTAGTCACCGGTACAACTGCACTGTGGCCTCTCTGTTCTCAACCAAATGCCTGGGATTTTCGCTTCTACCCTCTCTTCCCACGACAGTCCTCCCTTGTTGTTGGACCATGTCTCTGACCCCTTCCAGGGCAAGGGTGTGGGAGCCATCTTCTCCCAGAGCCCCGTCTCCCCATCTCAAGCTCTCAGCCTGGGTCTTTGCCAGAAGGACATCACACAAAACCACCCACTCAACCAGGGCTGACCAGAGCCTGTCACCAGAGAGGCTGGTCTAGAAGGTGACCTGCGCCTTTGGCTCAGACCTCCCTTTTTCCTCGGAACCCGGGGCACAGGAACTCACAGTGTTCCTTCCCGTTCGAAAGAGGCAGATGAAACTCCCAGCCAGTCCCTAAGGAAGAGGCAGCTGAACCACAGCCCCGCGCCACCGCGCCTCCTGTCAGTCCCCGGGGCTAGCGGACTCCATGGCAAGTAATACCAGGGCCCCAACCCTCACAGACATGGACACCCACCTGTTCCACAGCTCCGGTCACAAGCCAGGGAGAGGAACAGCAGGACGTTGAAGGGGAGAAGCCCCTTGGGATCCATCCGTGAAGAGAAGGAAGGAGCTTGATGAGAGGAACCCCGGGTGGCAGCTGCTTGTAAACGGCGCGGCAGAAGCGAACTCTACCGGGCAGTCCTGCCTCTGCAGACTAGACCAGGCATCAGGAACCAGCAGGCTTCCTGTCTTAACGGGACTTTTTGATCTAGCGGATTGCTCATCCCCCTCAGGCCTTAAATCACTTTGTTGTTCCCAAGAAGTCCGAGTCAGGTGCTTAGACCATAAAGCCGGGAAAGGAGCTGTGTGGTCACTTTGGCCAAACCCTGGTATAACCGCAGAAATGTGCTCCCCTATTAGCTGTCTCCAGGAAAGGGGCCACCAAGATTTCTGGGCAGTTCTGAGCGGTAACTCTTCCTAGAGTTCAAAGGAAAGGAAGTTTTGTCAGATCACTCCCAAATTTGGGTAAGGTAGGTCAAGTGGAACGTGGATGACTGCACTTTAATGAGTCAAAGGACCTCTTATTTCTGATGTGTTCCATAATTTCAGAGAACCCCTCTACATGCAGGCAGATTCCGGTGTCAAAGTCATAGAGAGGTGGGTGGGCAAGTGCAGATGAGTCGTCAGAAACCCAGCTTCCCTGCTGGATACCAGGTGGTAGAGTTTAGTGAGCTCTGTGGTTGTTTGGAGGGACCGCCTTTATTTTTGAGCTCGTGTTTTGTTTTTTTGTGTTTTTTAAAATAAAATATATTATTTACTAGAGCCCTGGTGCACGAATTCGTGCACGAATGGGGTCCCTCGGGGTGGCCTACAGAGATTGAGCCCCAGCTTGTGCCCCCAGCCTCTCAGCCCTGCAGCCCCGCCTGGCACTCTGCTTTGGTCTGGTGTCGCCCCTTTACATGCTCCACCATCCCGCCCGCAGGGTGATTGGATGGGGCTGGGACCCCCACCAGGCTCCCTCAGTGCCTGGGAGCTGGGCATCAGCCCTGCCCCCTGCTGCTGCTTGTCACTTTCTGCAGGGTGATCGGCGGGGCAATTGGGCCCCCCCTGCCTGCACCCACCTTGGCCTGGCACCACCTGCTTACCTGCTCCACTATCCTGCCGCAGTCCTGTTCTCATTGGGGCCCATCGGGGCCAGCAGCACTTCCACTGCCACCTGTTGCCAGCGCTGCATCGCTGACCCCTACCATGTTCAATGCTGCCCCCTGGTGGTCAGTGGACATCATAGTGAGTGGTCGAACTCCTGGCCTCCTGGTCTAACTCCTGGTCAAATGACCACCTGAGGGGACAATTTGCATATTAGGCTTTTATTTTATAGGATTTTAGAGAGGAAGGGAGAGGGGGAGAGAGATAGAAACATCAATGATGAGAGAGAATCATTGACTGGCTGCTTCCTGCACACCCCCCACTGGGGACTGAGCCTCCAACCTGGGCATGTGCCCTTGACCAGAATCAAACCCAGGACCCTTTAGTCCACAGGCTGATGCTCTATCCACTGAGTCAAACCAGCTAGGGCACCAGGCTAATGTTTTTAAAGTCCATTTTAACATCTCAAACTCACTCTCCAAATGGACCTCCATAAGGAGATCAGGATAATAAGAGAAATAAAGACTTTCTTAGACAAACAAAAATTAAGGGAATTCATTTCCAGTAACATTCAATTAACATTGCAAGAAATGTTAAAAGAAGTTTTTTAAGAAGAAGGAAAATATTATAGATCAGAAACTCAGATCTACATAAATAAAAGAAAAGCATCAGAAAAGGAATAAATGAAGGTAAAATAAAAACTTGTATTTATCTTATTCATCATTGATCTAACAGATAGCACATTGTTTAAAATAACAGCAATAATGTATTCAATTATGTGTGCTTATGTATATATCATATATATGTATTAGTATGTATGTATATAAATCCTATATAATAAAAGCCTAATATGCTAAGTGTCAGGTTGGCCGGTCGGCCGTTCAACCAATCAAAGCATAATATGCTAATGATATGCTAAGGCTGCTCAACCGCTCGCGATGACGTGCACTGACCAACAGGGGGAAGACAGTTGACTGGTCCACCAGTCACTATGACATGCACTGACCACCAGGGGGTAGACAGTTGACTGGTCAACCACTTGCTATGATGTGCACTGACCACCAGAGGGAAGACGCTCTTACTGGTAAGTTAGCTTGCTGCTGGTGTCTTGCCTATCAGGGCTGAGCAAGATGGGCCAGACATGCCCTGGAGCCCTCCTGCGGTCCCTCCCTGGCTGGCCAACCTCCCATGTCCCTCCCCGGCCCTGATCATGCACCAGTGGGGTCCCTTGGCATGGCCTGTGCCCTCTCACAATCCTGGACCCCTCAGGGGATGTCAGAGAGCTGGTTTTGGCCCAATCCCACAGGCCAGGCTGAGGGACCCCACTGGTGCATGAATTCATACACTGGGCCTCTAAAATATATATTCATTTGTGCTTGTATATAAGTGAAATGTATGACAGTAATGATATAAGGGAATAGAGAGAGGAATTAGGATTTTTAAATTATAAAGTACTCACACTACCCATGAAGCAGTAAGTGAGCTTGGATTGGTTGTAAATATATATTGCAAAATCTAGGGCAACCACTAAAAAAAAAAGTAAAACTAATATACTAAGAAAGGAGGGAAAATAAAAAACCACTAAAGGCAGAAAAAGAGTGGAAGGTAATAATAACAACAAAGAGCAAGGATAACAAATAGAAAATAGTAAGAAATATGACAAATATTAAGTCAACTACATCAATAATCACACTGAATGTCAATGGTCTAAATGAATCAACTAAAAGACAGAGATTGTTGGAGTGGATTAACAACAAGACTCAACAGCCCAACTGGCATGGCTCAGTGGTTGAGCATCGACCTATGAACCAAGAGGTTACTGTTCAATTCCTGGTCAGGGCATATGCTTGGGTTGCATGCTCCATCCCCAGTGGAGTGCATGTGAGGGACAGCCAATCAATGATTCTCTCTCATCATTAATATTTCTTTCTCTTCCTCTCTAAAATTAATAAAAATACATTTTAAAAGAACAACAGGACTCAACAATATGTTGTCAACAAGAAACCCACTTTAAGTATAGAGACACATAAAGATTAAAAGTAAATGGATGGAAAAAGAAAAAACATGCTAGCACTAATCAAAAGAAAGCAAAGTAGCTATACTAATTTCAGACAGAGCAGACATCAAAGCAAGGGAAGCTATCAGAGAAAAAGAGGGACATTACACAATAACAAAGGGATCAATTCTCTAAGAAGACATAACAATCCTTAACATATTTGTGCCTAACAACAGAGCTTCAAATATGTGGGCAAAACCTGATAGAACTGCAAGGAGAAATAGATAAGTCTACTATTATAATTCAAGATTTCAACACCCCTGTATCAGAAATGGACAGATCCAACAGGCAGGAAATCAGTAAGGACACAGTGGAGCTCAACAGCACCACCAATCAACTGGGTATAATGAACACCTACAGAGTACTTCATGCAACAATAGCAGAATACACATTTTTTCTCAAGCTCACAAGGAATTTCACCAAAACAGAGCATCTTCCTGGCCATAAAATACACATTAACTTATTTAAAAGAATAGGAGTCATACAATATCTGCTCTCAGACCACAGTGGAATTAAAATAGATATCAATAAAAGAAAAATAACCAGAGACCCCAGTGGAGATTCAACAACCCACTTCTAAATAACACGTGGGTTAAAGAAAGAAATCCCAACACAATTTGTCAAATATTTGAACAAAATGAAAACGAAAACACAAATTATCAAAATTTGTAGAATGCAGCAAAGTAGTATTTACAAAGAAATTTATAGCATTGAAAGCATATATTAGAAAAGAGCGTAACCGGTTTGGCTCAGTGGATAGAGCGTCGGCCTGTGGACTCAAGGGTCCCAGGTTCGATTCCGATCAAGGGCATGTACCTTGGTTGCGGGCACATCCCCAGTAGGGAGTGTGCAGGAGGCAGCTGAGCAATGTTTCTCTCTCATTGATGTTTCTAACTCTCTATCCCTCTTCCTTCCTCTCTGTAAAAATTCAATAAAATATATTTTTTAGAAAAGAAATACCTAAAAATCAATAATCTAAACTGATGAGCATAAACAGATCCAGAGACAGAGAAGCATGGAACAGACTGTCAAACTTAGAGGGAAAGTGAAGAGGGAGGGAGGAGAGACGGGATAAGAGATCAACATCAACTAAAGGACTTGTATGCATGCATATAAGCATAACCAACGGACACAGACACTAGAGGGTTGAGGGTATGTGCTGGGAGGTGGGGATGGCCGGGAAGAGGTCAATGGGGGAAAAAGGAGACATATGTAATACTATATGTAATATTTTAAACAATAAAGAATTTAAAAAGAAAAAAAAGAAACTAGAAAAAGAAGAGCAAATGAAATTCAAAGTAAGCAGAAAAACCCCCAGAAAGCAATGATATTGAAAACACAAAATCGAAAGAGAAAATCAATGATATTTGAGAGAAGAGCAAAATTGATAAACCTAAATTATAGAAAAAGACAAAGGACACAAATTACTAATATACGGCAGGTTAGACCAGGGGTGGGCAAACTTTTTGACTTGAGGGCCACAATGGGTTCTTAAACTCCACCGGAAGGCCGGAACAAAAGCATGGATGGAGTGTTTGTGTGAACTAATATAAATTCAAAGTAAACATCATTACATAAAAGGGTACGGTCTTTTTTTATTTTTGTAGTTTTATTCATTTCAAACAGGCCGGATCTGGCCGCGGGCCGTAGTTTGCCCACGGCTGGGTTAGACCCTCCTATTTAAGAGTGGGAGACGGTCTCATTGTGCAGCTGTTTTCCACAAGCATGTGATCCTCCTCAATCTCAGGGTGGGCTCCACATAGCCACAGGGAAGGGAGTGCTGGTTGTCACAGATGATGGAGGTGAGGGGCAGGAAACGGTGGTCCCCCAGGATTCTCCTGTGGCCCTTACCTTTGTCTGTCCCAGAGGCAATGTTTCATGGGAAGTGTAATGGAATTGATGAGACTTGTTAGTCTCCTGACACTTTGGGGCAAGATGTGGCAAAGTGACCTGCCTCCAGGTGCCTGGTGCTGGGCTGCCCCAAGCCTTCTGACTTCTCAGCCAATTGTCGTCCTCCTCACGGCCTCTGACCAGAGGTCCTTATAACATGAGACAGACCTGCAGGGTCAGGTAACTGAAGGGCAGGCCAGATCACTTGGCCACTTGGAGCCATGATAAGCACATTTATCTGAATAAGTAAAAAAAAAAAAAAGTAAAAAATAAAATGAAAATACAAAATTTCCCCCAACTCTGAAATATCTCCTAGGAGACCTGATCACAGAGTCTAAATTGGTCTGGGGAAAGCACTGGGAAAAACACCCTGTTGGGTGAGATGAGGAAGCCCACAGGGACAGGTGTCTGATATGGAGACTGAGCAAACCAGTCAACCAGACAGGTCTGTTGTGAGTTGGGGGTTATAGGGGTTGAGGGAGGACAAAGGGAAACTAGGCTATGCGGTGGCTCTAGCTCAGACCCAGGCCCAGGCTTTATCCAGTATTTTTACCCTAAGAATCCATGCCAGCCAGTCACCTTCCTGAGCTGATGAATGTGCTGGGTAACCTAGGCCCAGGGAGGTGAGCTGGGGACACGGCTCAGTGTGGCCTGTGAAGACAGGACGCCCACTGGAAGTGCCCTCTGGCCCTTACCTGGTCTGTGGTGCGGAGGTTGCCCACTCCAAGGTCTTCACCAAGTTTCCCACCTCACTGTCTCCTACAGGATTCAAATCCAGTTCAGGGCACTGGAGTCTGAAGGATAATCTGAAGATTTCCTCCCCAAATTCTTGTCAGTTCAACTGATGGTTCCGCCATCCTTCCAGACCCCAAAGCCAATATGCGGAGATCTCTCCCCTTCTGGGATCTTCCTTAGACTGACCCTGAACTCCGCATGTCCCTGCAGTCTCCACAGCTCTTTGAGAAGCATTCTTGGTAGGGTTAGGGGTGCTTCCTAGTATTCCTCAAATGATCCTACATGGCAGCCGTGAAGTTTGCTAGCCTGCTTTCTATTGGCATAAGCTGCTAGGAAAGGGAAATACCCACACCATACCACTCCTTCTAGGAACGAACAGGGTTAAGGTCAGCCTCTGACCTTTTCTGTGCACCAAACATTGCCTCTCATAGCTCTGACCAATTGTCTTAGACAGTGATAAATACGACAATAATTTCCAAAGTACCTTAGAAATACTGGAAAACCACTGTCAGCCGGCTCCTCCCTTCAAACAAAACTCAAATGAAGCTCTCCTCTTCAACAGTACTAGAAGATTCTTTGGCAAGTCTACTGAGCACTCTTCCTGCAAAAGCTGATAGGGAGCAAGATTAATTCCTTTCTCTCTGAAGAGTTGTAGTCCCTAACCCCCAGGTGATTCCCTGAGACACAGAGACATCTGGGGAAGTGGGAGCTGCATGCTGCATGAGATCATGTATGGAGCCAAGAACAGGAAGTCCTGTGTTGTCACACCAATGAGGCAGGCTGACGTGAAGTAAGTCCAGGAAAGAGGAAAAAGCTAAGATAATTGAGCAGTTTGTGAAACCAAGCTTATAGATTAGAAAGCTTCAGTGAAAAATTCTAGCTGGAATCACTAGAGAGAGCAATGAACTGTGGCGATGGTCCCAAATGAAGCACATGGAGGAAGTCTGATAGCTTCCTCTTTTCCATCCATCCATCCATCCACCCATTGCCTACTCTGGCACTAACCATGAGAAAACCATTCAATTGGGTTAAAAAGTGACTCTACTAGTAAACACCTTTTAATGATCCTATCTAATAAAAGAGAAACATGGTAATTAGCCATACGTCCACTACCCTTCCCATTGGCTAATCAGGGCGATATGCAAATTAACTGCCAGCTAAGATGGCGGCCGGCAGCCAGGCAGCTTAAAGCGAACATGAGGCTTACTTGCTTCAGTGACGGAGGACTTCAATGTTCCCCGCCTGCCGCTGCTGGCCTCTGAGCTTGCAGTTTGAAACATTGTTACAAATATAGAAGCTAAACAAAACCCCAGAAACCTGCTTTCAGCCAGCCGGGATCTCAGAGCTGGAGTTGAAACAGTGTTTTGATTATAGAACCCAAACAAACCAGGTACCTGCTTTCAGCAGCGGAGGCCTAAGAGCTGGAGCCAAGCCTCAGAGCTAAAGCTGGCCCAGAATAAAAAAAAGAAAAAAGAAAAAAAGGAGCAGTTGGGAGCTTCAGTCACCCGCCAGCCTGAAAACAGCCCTCAGCCCCTCACCCAGACTGGCCAGGCACCCCAGTGGGGACCCCCACCCTGAAGGGTGTGTGACCAGCTGCAAACAGCCATCATCCCCTCATCCAGGCTGGCCAGGCACCCCAGTGGGGACCCCCACCCTGATCCAGGACACCCTTCAGGGCAAACCAGCCGGCCCCACCCTTGCACCAGGCCTCTACCCTACATAGTAAAAGGGTAATATGCCTCCCAACACCGGGATCAGTGGAGCTGCGAGGCCTCCTGGCACCAGGATCAGCATGACAGGGTGCGGCGCCCCAATCCCCTGATCGGCCCTGCTCTGTGTGTGACAGGGTGCAGCGCCCCAAACCCCCCCAACACACACATGGGCCCTGCTCTGTGTGTGACGGGATAGAGCCATAACCTCCCCATCCGCCCTGCCCTGAGTGTGACAGGGTGCGGCGCCCCAACCCCCTGATCCGCCCTGCTCTGTGTGTGACAGGGGGGACCTCCCCAACCCCCTGATGGGCCCTGCTCTGTGCGTGACAGGGTACAGAGCCCCAACCCCCCTGATTGGCCCTGCTCTGTGAGTGACAGGGGGAAGCGCCCCAACCTCCTGATTGGCCCTGCTCTGTGCATGACAGGGGGTGGCGCCGCAACCTCCCCATCGAGCCTGCCTTGAATGTGACAGGGGGTGGTGCCCCAACCCCCCCCAATTGGCCCCACCCCTGAGGGTGGCATCGCAACCTCCCAATCAGCCCTGCTCTGAGCCCAACCAGGGGCTGCACCTAGGCATTGGGCCTGCCCTCTGCCACCCGGGAGCAGGCCTAAGCCAGCAGATCGTTATCTTCTGAGGGGTCCCAGACTGCGAGAGGGCACAGGCCAGGCTGAGGGACCCACCCCCCCCGCCCCGAGTGCACAAATTTTTGTGCACCGGGCCTCTAGTGTAATTATACAAGGAGTAAGACCCTTAATCATAAACCACTTGAATGACTTTTAGCATCATTTCTAGTTAAGAGCAGCATAGGAAAAGGGATTTTTAAACATTAGAATTTTGTTGCCTCTTTTTAAAATTGCAATTGTAATACAACATTGAAAAATTCTTTTTTAAATAAAGAAAAAATTCCATAGTTTTCTTACCTTGTCACAACTGCTTTCAAGTTTGCAAATCTCTGTTTTGAAGGCACTAGAGTAGACTGATTCAGAATTCTGGCTCTGTGGTTGGAGAGATCTGGGTTCAGATCTCTGGTCTGTTATTTATAAATCATCCAACCTTGGACAAGTTATTCAATCTCTCTGAGCCTTTTCTCAGCAGTAACATAGTTAAGATGAGGAACCACCTCATAAAGCTGTTGAGAGAACTAAATGATATTAATGCAAGCAAGGTGCCTGGCACATGGTAGTTATTTTTTCATTTGGTGTCGATCATTCTTTTGATTTTCTAGAGATGGGCATGAGGAATTAAATAATGAACCTCAGATTAAAAATGGCAGCAGAGTGAGTGGAACCTACACTGACACTCTCCCAGGGCCAAACTGGAAATACAATTAAAATACAGAAAAACCACACTGAAAAATCAACTGAAGACTAGCTGGGGAGAAGCTGATAACCACAGACAGAAAGTGGTGAACAGCATAGAGACTGGTAGGAAGTGTGCCCGAAAGGGGTGCCCGGGCTCCCACAAACAGCAGCTGAAGGTCTGGAGAGATATCTCAGCTGAAGGGGGTTCCCACTGAAAACTCAGAGCACAGAACTGAGAAAGGAGCTCACATAACACTTGGCTGTGAAGAGCAGCAGGGTTGCTGTCTGCCAGCCAGAGACAACTGGAAATGCAGGCACCCTCTTAAAGGGCCAAAGCACAAAATTTCCTGTGCAGCCACCCACCTTGAGCTCTGGCAGAAGGAGGGCAGAGTGAATTGGAGCTGTGTGAGGAGAGTTCAGGGTTGGGGACTCTAGGGTTGGAGCTTGGAGGGCAGCTACCTGGGTTTCCTGTGTGGAGTCATTTCCTCATGCTGCTGAGGACATTGTTCTCCTATGGACCTTTGCTATCTAGGTGGTTGTGGCCTGGGGGAAAGGCAGTTACCACACCCTATTGGAAGAACTCTTGCCCTACCCTGTGGTCCATGGCCTAAGGCAGTGGTCAGCAAACTGCGGCCCCTTGAGTGTGGCTCTTCCATAAAATACCACGTGCGGGTGAGCACATATAGTGCAATTGAAACTTCATGGCCACTCTTAAGGGGCCAAAGAGCGGCATGTGGCTCACGAGCCGCAGTTTGCCGACCACTGGCCTAAGGCCAATCAAGGCTGCTAACAATCAGACTGCAGGTAGAGGCAGATCTCTGGAGGCTTTGAGTCTTTGTATGATCTTCTGAGCCTAGGGCTAGGAAAAGAAGACCCTGGTGCATATCTTGTCCTTTCCAAAGGCATCCGGCCCCAGCAGAGGGAGCGACAAGCTGTGGATTGCTGATAGCCCCAAACAGGGGACTCAGAGACAATCAGAAACAGTGTCGGATATTGTCCTGCACAAGAGATTGGGAGTCGTAGCAGATCTACTGATACATAAACACAAACCCAAAAATGGGGAGACAAAAAGACAACCACCCCCAAATGAAGGAACAAGAGAATTCTCCAGAAGAAGAGATAAATCAGAGAGATAAGAAATTTATCTGATATAGAGTTCAGAGTAATGATGGTAAAGATGCTCAATAGCATGACAAAAGATAATTATGAAAAAGTAATAATTATAAAAAAAATAACAGTCAGAAATAAAGAATGACATAGCACTAATAAAGAACACATTGGAAGGAATACACAGATTAGGGGAAGCTGAGGGTTGGATCAGTGAATTATAAGACAGGTTAGAAAAGACCACTCAATCAGAGAACCAAAAGGAAAAAAGCAATTAAAAAACAGGGGGACAGCTTAAGGGAGCTCTGGACAACATGAAATGTAATAATATTCACATAATAGGTGTGCCAGAAGGGGAAGAAAATGAGTGAGGGATAGAAAATGTGTTTGAAGAAATAATGGCAGAAAACTTCCCTAACCTGGTGAAGGAAAAAGTCACAGAATTTCAAGATACACAGAGAATCCCAAGCAAGAAAAACACAAATAGGCCCACACCGAGACACATCATAATTAAAATACCAAAAATTAAGGTCAAAGAGAGAATCTTAAAGGTAGCAAGAGAGAAGCAATTTGTTACTTACAAAGGAGCTCCTATAAGGCTGTCAGCTGATTTCTCATCACAAACTCTACAGGCTAGAAAGGAATGTCATGAAGTATTCAAGGTAATGAAAAGCAAGGATCTGAAACCAAGATTACTATATCCAGCAAAGGTATTATTCAAAATAGATAGTGAAATAAAGAGCATCCCAGTTAAAAAAAAAAAAAAAAAGGATAAAGGAATTTACCACCACCGACAGATACTGCAAGAAATGCTAAAGGGACTGCTGTAATGAGAAAGGAGAGAGAGAGAGAGAGAGAGAGAGAGAGAGAGAGAGAGAGAGAGAGAGAGAGAGAAAGAAACAGAGGCCTACAGAATTAAATGGCAATAAATAACTATCAATAATAACCTTGAATGTAAATGGAATAAATGCTCCAATCAAAAGACATAGGGTAGTTGAATGGATAAAAAACATGACTCAATTATATGCTGTCTACAAGACACCCACCTCAGAATAAAAGACTCATACAGTGTGAGAGTGAAGAGTGAAGGGGTGAAAAAAAATTTCCCAGGCAAATGGAAATGGAAAAAAAAAAGCTGGGGTAGCTATACCCATATCTAACAAAATAGGCTTCAAAACGAAGGTCATCACAAGACAACAAAGGTCACTACATAATACTAAAGGTATTGATCCAACAAGAGGATATAAGCCTGGTAAACATATATGCACCCAATATAGGAGCACCTAAATATTTAAAACAGTGGTTCTCAACCTTCCTAATGCCGTGACCCTTTAATACAGTTCCTCATGTTGTGGTGACCCCCAACCATAAAATTATTTTTGTTGCTACTTCATAACTGTAATTTTGCTACTGTTTTGAATCATAATGTAAATATCTGATCTGCAGGATGTATTTTCATTGTTACAAATTGAACATAATTAAAGCATAGTGATTAATCACAAAAACCATATGTAATTATATATGTGTTTTCCGATGGTCTTAGGCAACCCCTGTGAATGGGTCGTTCGACCCCCAAAGGGGTCACGACCCACAGGTTGAGAACCGCTGATTTAAAAGAAAACTTCTAGAGGACTTTAAGGGAGAGATCGACAGCAATACAGTCATAGTAGGGGACTTTAACACCCTACTGACTTCACTGGATAGATCTTCCAGACAAAAAATAACAAGGAAACAGTGATTCTAAAGTACACACTGGATCAGATGGATTTAATTACATTTATAGAGCATTTCACCCCAAAGTTGCAGAATACACATTCTTCTCAAGTGCACATGGGTCATTCTCAAAGATAGGCCACATGTTAGGACACACAAGTCTCTACAAGTTCAAGAAGATTGAAGTTATATCAAGTATCTTCTCAGACCACAACGGAATAAAATTAGAATTCAACTACAGTAAAAACACTAAAAAAAAGAAAGAAAGAAAGAAAGAAAGAAAGAAAGAAAGAAAGAAAGAAAGAAAGGTCACTACATAATACTAAAGGGATTGATCCAACACATGGAGGATAAATAGCATGTTATTAAATGATGAATGAGTTACCAATGAGATCAAGAAAGAAATAAAAAACTTCCTGGAAACAAATGAAAATGAACATACAAAAACCAAAAATCTCTGGAATACAGCAAAAGCAGTCCTTAGAGGGAAGTTCACAGCAAGCATTACAGGCCTAACTCAAAAACAAGAAAAATTAATAATAAACTATTTAATCCTATAACTTAAATAATTAGCAAGAGAGCACCACAAAAAGCCCAGAGTAAGTAGAAAGAAGGAAATAATAAAGATGAGAGGAGAAATAAATGACAGATACTAAAAAACAAAACAAAACAAAACAACAAACAAACAAACAAAAAAAACACAAAAAAATCAATGAAACCAAGAGCTGGTTCTTTGAAAGAATAAACAAGATTGATAACCCATTAGCTGGACTCATTAAGAAACAAAGAAAGAGGACCCAAATAAATATAATCAGAAACAAAAGCAGAGAAGTAACTAATGACACCACAGAAATACAAATGATTGCATGAAAATACTATGAACAACTAACTATAGGCCAGCAAGCTGGACAATGTGGATGGAATGGACAAATTCCTAGAAAAATACAATCTTCCAAAACTGAATCAGGAAGAATCAGAAAACCTGAACAGCCAAAAACAACTGATGAAATAGAAGCAATAATAAAAAAAACCAACCTACTAGCAAACAAAAGCCCAGGTTCAGAAGGCTTCACAGGGGAGTTTTACCAAACATTCAAAGAAGGACTAACATCTATCATCCTCAAACTATTCCAAAAATTCCAAGAGGAAGGGACACTCCAAATTCTTTTTTTTTTTTAATATATTTTTTTATTGATTAAGATATTACATATGTGTCCTTGTCCCCACGTTACCCTCTACCCCCCACCCCCCCCACCCCCGCTCATGCCCTCACCCCCCCGTTGTCCATGTCCATTGATTAGGCCTATATGCTTGCATATAAGTCCTTTGGTTGATCTTTCCCCCTTACCCCCACCCTCCCCTACCTTCCCTCCAAGTCCCGACAGTCCAATCAATGCCTCTCCGTCTCTGGATCAGTCCTTGTTCATCAGCTTATGTTGTTCATTATATTCCACAAATGAGTGAGATCCTGTGGTATTTATCCGCTCTCAAGTTCCATCCATGCTGTGGCAAATGGTAAGAGTTCCTTTTTCTTCTTCCTCTTCTTAAAGAATACCTTTCAGCATTTCATATAATGCTGGTTTGGTGGTGATGAACTCCTTTAGCTTTTTCTTATCCGTGAAGCTCTTTATCTGACCTTCTATTCTGAATGATAGCTTTGCTGGATAAAGTAATCTTGGTTGCAGGTTCTTGCTATTCATCACTTTGAATATTTCTTGCCACTCTCTTCTGGCCTGCATGGTTTCTGTTGAGAAATCAGCTGACAGTCGTATGGGTACTCCCTTGTAGGTAACTGACTGTCTTTCTCTTGCTGCTTTTAAGATTCTCTCTTTATCTTTTGCTCTTGGCATTTTAATTATGATGTGTCTTGGTGTGGTCCTCCTTGGATTCCTTTTGTTTGGGGTTCTCTGCGCTTCCTGGACTTGTAAGTCCATTTCTTTCACCAGGTAGGGGAAGTTTTCTGTCATTATTTCTTCAAAAAGGTTTTCAATATCTTGCCCTCTCTCTCCTTCTGGTACCCCTATAATTCTGATGTTGGTACGCTTGAAGTTGTCCCAGAGGTTCCTTACACTATCTTCATATTTTTGGAATCTCTTTTCTTTTTTCTTTTTTGGTTGGGTATTTTTTGTTTCTTTGTATTTCAAATCTTTGACTTGATTCTTGGGATCCTCTTTTCTGCTGCTGGATCTCTGTAAATTATTCTTTATTTCAGTCAGTGTATGCTTAATTTCTAGTTGGTCCTTTTTCATGTCCTCCATGGTCTCCCTATACTTATTGAGGGATTCATTAAATTTATCGGCGGTTTCCATAAAATTCTTGAAAAACCTTATAACCGTGGCCTTAAACTCTATATCCAATCGTTTGCTTTCCTCCATTTCTGCCATTTGTGACCTGTTTCTTTGTCTCCGCATTTTGGCAGCTTCCCTGTGTTGATAGAGTGGCCCTGTGCGCCAGGTGTCCTGTAGGGCCCAGTAGCTCAGCCTCCCCAGTTACCTGGGGTGGACACTCTTGGTGCACTCTTGGTGCCTTGGTTGTTGTAGAATCACTGGGAGGAATTGACCTCCAGGCCAATTGGCTGTGAGAATCAGCTGTGTCTAAAGTGGGAGAACTTCTGTGCTGAAGACACCCTTCTGGGGCAAGACTTGCTTCAGTGGGGCTTTGGTGCTCACTGAGTCTGCTCCCTGAGTGCGTCCCTTATGGATCTGAGGAGTTGCAGTCTGGATGGACCCCCTCTGACCACTGGGTACAGTGGCTCCTGGATCTAAGGAGGTGCTAATTCAGCCTCTGCCTGAGGCCACACAGCAGGAGCCACGAAGAGGCTCAGCTGTGAAGCAATGCAAGCCGCTGCGGGGCCTTGGGCCTTCTCTTGGAAGTTCCAGGTCTGCCTGGTTCGGCTGCAGTTAGGTACATTCACATGCAAAAGCCTCTGCCGCAGCCTGGGTGGGGCGGGGTCTCAGGGAGTCAGAGGGCGGAGAAAGCAGCCATGGCCGATTCTCCGCCCGGAGTCGCGCGTCTCAGTGTTCCGGTAACGGCTGCAAGCACCTCTGAGGGAAAGCCGCCCTCAAGTTCGCTCGCTGCCGGACAGACCAGCCTCTCCCTGTATGAGTCCTGGGTCCCCAGAGACTTCCCGGAACCGGAGTTCAGAGGAGTCAGGAGCTTGTGACTCAAAAAGTCAGCCGCGTCCTCAGGTGCTACCCCCTTTCCTCGCGCGCGCTCGCCGCCGTACCTCTGCACTTCACCTCCGCAGCGCCTCTGGCTCTCAGCGTGCTTTTCTTTCCTTCTAGTTGTGGAATTTACACTCAGCCAGCCTTCCTGTTGTTCTGGATGATGTTTGCTCAGTCCTTTGTGGTAATTTTCAATTGTTGTGTGAGGCGATAATTTCCCGGTGTTTACCTATGCCGCCATCTTAGTTGCTCCAGTTAGGACTCCACTCCAAATTCTTTTTATGAAGTTAGCATTATCCTAATTCCAAACCCAGATAAAGACACTACAAAGAAAGAGAATTATAGGCCAATGTCCCTGATGAACAAAGATGCTTAAATCCAGGCATATCGAAATGCCATTCTCTGAGATAGGAAGTACAAGAGGTAGAGGTAACTTTGAGATACAATTGGGAGCAAGGATATACAATTAGTTTTTTTGGCTTGGATAGGCTCAGTTGGCATATTTATGGTACATCCACATGGAGATTTCTAAGGGGTATTTGAATATATAGAGCTAAGAGGTTAACACCTTTGAGGGACTTGCCAGAGGTCATATGACTAGTTTTTGAGAAGTTAGGACCAAAAAGTAGTCTCTTGGGTCTAGGTCAGTATACCTTCCCCCTGACTGACTTTCCTTTTCTTCTATATTTGTGTTTTTCCTATCTAACAATACCTGACATACAGTAGGTGCTAAAAATATTTATGGAATTAACACACTAATTACAACCATTCTTTGAGGTAGGGCTGGCCTTCCCTTTCTACATCATCACTAAAATTATATCTCAGCAGTATTTTGGAAATTATCATACCCAGGGAAGTCCTATTTAGCCACCAAATTTGCATTTCCCTAGGTATTTTTCAACCCCTCTCTACTTCCTCTAAAAGCAAACCTCTGTTGTGCAGTTTACAAGCAAAGGCAAGCTTTGTGCTGAGTCCATAGACTTGAATGGGATGATTAATAAAAGAAAGAAGAAAAAGAAGGTACATGTTTTGGAATTGAACATGTAATTAATTTCCTCTTATTTTAGACTAGAAGCCCAGTGCATGAAATTCGTGCACTGGTAGGGTCCCCAAAGGCTGCCGGCTGCCAGCTGGAGCCTCCCTCCCTTCCCCCAGCTGGCCCCGTCTGCTGGTCAAACTCCTGGAGGAACTCTGGGTCGAGGGAACAATTTGCATACTATGCTTTTATTATATAGGATTTGGAAACGTTTAGGCTAAGAGAACTTGTCTTGATTCAGTCAAATTAAAGTCCTGAGCCTGGGAGACAAGAGGGAACAGCATGAGAAGAAGGCAACTAAGGTTATTGAATACTTAATGTATGCCAGACTTTGTGCTGAATGATTTACTGAGTCCATCTTATTTAATCTTGATGAAAAAAATCACCATGTTTTTTCACGTGAAGAAACTGAGACTAGAAAGTTTACTTTTATTGTTGGCCTATAGTTGAGGTTCTAAAACTGGTAATTGGTGGGTTTGGAACTCAAACCCAAGACTGCCTGCAAAAGTTATGCTTTCTTTTACTCTAGAAGCCTTCCAGAGACTTCCTTTGTGGTTCCAGGTGTTAGGTATAGGCTTTAGACCAAATACATTCATTCCAGTGCTTTCTCTAAGTGTCAACAAGCTTTTCAATGTTGCCTTCTTAGAAGACCTTGCAAAATTTAACTGTCTGAAATTTGAGAGAATCCAGGATACCTTTGTGAACATAAGAGGGTAATGGGTCAAGCCCAGTGATTATTAGCATATTTCAAAGGAAGGAGAAGGCATCTTTGACTTCCAACTTCAACTCTGCTGCTAATTTGTTACGTGGCCTTGGGCATGTTACTTCCCTCTCTTAGTCTTCTAAGATTAAAGAAAATACCAGGAAATGCAAATTTTTGTGGGCGGCCCTGCTGATGATTTCCCAATCATTTCTGTACTAATCTCTCTATCACGTAGGGGACGGGAAGAAGTGATGTGTGGGGGAGGAAGAGAGTCTCATCCCAAAGAAATGGTGTTGAGGCCCTGGGAAGCAACAATTGGTTTGAATCTTGTCAAATGAGTAGGAGTTTGTTAGGCGAACTAGGAGGGGAGGGGAGATTCCAAGAAGGGCAAAAACTTGAGTAAAGGCCCGGAATGAGTTTGGGGAACTGCAAGTAATCCAGGAAGGTTGAAGCATTTGCAGAAAGGGAGGAGCCAGACTAGAAATTAGGAGAAATCCATAGAAGCCAAGTCACGCAGTGACCAGTAGTAGCCTTTCAGCCTTCGAAAGAGCCTGTCAACGAAAGATTCTAAGCATGGAAATATCACATATTTGTGTTTGAAAAAGAGCCTTCTGCTCGATATTTCTGCCCTCGGCCAGAGAATGGCACAACAGAGCAAGGATGTGCTCCTGTTGCCTAGAAACTGGAATGAAAAGACATTTGTGGGACAGAACCAGAGACAACCTATAGCCCCCTCTTATCTGTTACTAGAGGCCCTATGCACAAAATTTGTACAAGAGTAGGCCTTCGCAGCCCCAGCTGCCTCAGCCCTCACAGCCCTGGCTTTGTCCAGGAGGATGCCCGGATGGTTGTTCCGCTGGTCAGTCATTCTGTTGATTTGCATATTACAATTTTATTTTTATAGATTCATGGAAGTTTTCTTCTATTCTTGATTGATTCAACAGAATAAGAACAGAACTGTTATCCAACACCTCAGAAGTGCATCTAATTGTTTTTTACAAACACACTGAGGGAAAAGGCTTTCACAGTCAGATCCAATAAAGCCAGCCTTGCAAGTGGGGTTCTTCAAGGAATGACCAGATAAATCAAATAATGATAGCTCTCTGGGAATGAGGTTTTGAAGGCGCTTCAACCCCCTTTCTGCTCCTACCGTGGCTACAAGCCTATTGGTTTTCATCATGATTGTGCTGAGAGAGGCAAGAGAGAGGATGAAGAGTAGGACAAGATAAAATGCCACAGAGGTAACTACTCTTACTGGAATTTAGATATTTTTCTTGAATAAACACTCCCTGAATTGTTGTAAACCTTTAGTTATTTTAGTTAATTTCTAGAACTCTGGAAAAGTTGATTCTGATTATTTGTTTTTATAGTTTTCTCATTACTTTTATGAATGAGAGATCTTTTGGAAATCCTTACTCTGCCATTTTTGCTACAATCTACTGTGTGTGTGTGTGTGTGTGTGTGTATGTGTGTGTGTGTGTGTGAGAGAGAGAGAGAGAGAGAGAGAGAGAGAGAGAGAGAGAGAGAGAGAGAATGTGAAATTCTCTTTGTCAGGTTAAGTGAATTCTCATCTTCTAGGTTGATTAAAATCATTGTCAAATTTTCTACATCTTTTATTCATTTATTGAAGTGATTTTATGCGTCCCCCTTTAATTAGCCTAACTAATACATAAATAGATTTTTTAAAAAGTTATGCCATCTTTGCATTCCTGGAATAAGCCCTATGGTATATCTTCTAATGTTAATGAAATTAATTTGGTAATATTTTATTTAGAATTTCTATTTTCAAGTGAAGTTGACCCATAATATAAGGAACCAAAAGCAGAATCGCCATCATTTGCACCACTGAACTCAGAGGACTGTATCCATGTCATGACTTCTTGTGCAAGAGTTGACTATAACGTTTAGATGGTTCCTTTTAGGAGGTAAGTAAATCTGTTTGAAGCTACACATGGTAAATCAGTTAGGATTAGAAATAGAATGAGTTTAAGAAACTAGAAAAGAGTACCTTAAACAAGATACATGTTTATTACTGTCTCAACTAAAAAAAGACAAGCAGTAGGCTGTTTAGTTGAGTATAGTGCAGTGATGGCGAACCTTTTGAGCTCGGCATGTCAGCATTTTGAAAAACCCTAACTTAACTCTGGTGCCGTGTCACATATAGAAATTTTTTGATATTTGCAACCATAGTAAAACAAAGACTTATATTTTTTATATTTATTTTATATATTTAAATGCCACTTAACAAAGAAAAATCAACCAAAAAAATGAGTTTGCGTGTCACCTATGACACGCGTGTCATAGGTTCGCCATCACTGGTATAGGGACTTCTCAGATATCTTTAGGATATGGTGGTCCTATCATCCTTAGTTTATGGCCTTTGTCCTCCTAGTACAAGATGGCTATTAAAGCTGCGTACATCCTTTGTTATTAGGGGGTGGGGGTGGGGGAGTCTCAGGCAACAGGATAAAAGAAGAAATGGAAAATATGTTCCTACCCATTGCTGGAAATTCTACATGATTTCTGCTTATTAGCAATGGCTAAAACTTAGTTCCGTGTAAAGGAGTTGGAAAACACAGTCTTTAGATGAATGGCAACACATCCAACTACACATCAGGGCTTGTGAATTTGTGAAAAGGGGAAGGTGAATGTATTTAATAAGCAATTCGGAGTCTTTGCCACCAGAGAATGGTCTAATCATGTAAGAGGGACATCTTCGCAGTCAGATATATGGGAAGAAGGTTAATGTGCATATGTTTTGTGCACGTGTGCTTGGAAGTCAAGGAGCATGAGGAGGACATTTACCAATGTCTGTCCTCGTCTTCTGAGAACAGTATCACACAGACCTTATCCCTTGCATATATTTAAAGTTAATAACAAGTTTCTTGATCTGAGTGCTAATTATAGAGGTATGTTTACTTTGAAGTTTACTTTGTAGTTTACCATGCAGTTTTCAGGACATTCCATAGGAAATATTCCATTAAAGAAAGATAATGATGAAGGGTGGCTTGGGAAAATACTGGCTTTTAAGGTTTTGTTTCAAATTCTTCTCTAGCTTTTTTTTTTCCATTTTAGCCACACTTTGAACTTATTGTCTCTCCTTTATATAAAAATATATAATTTTTAATATATAAATGTGTATATGTTGATCTTATATATCAACATAATAAAATTTATATAAGTATATACATTTACCATCATTTCTGTGGTCCATGGTTCTACATATAAACTCTCAATATTGCAGTATGTTAGTTGTCCGATATCTAGAAAAAAAATTTTATGAAAACAAATTAATAAAATAATGCTAACTTAACACCTGGATTTTTTCAAGGAAATATTTCAAATTTTCCAGTTTGCTGATTCCCCTCCTCATCCTGCAGAAAGTTCACAGAGAACCACTTTTATCAACACCTATAACTTCCTTGGAACTTTTGAGATACATCAGTGAGAGCAATCTTTACAACACAAACCTAGCCATGCTCCTCCCTTGCTGGAAGTCCATCAATGGCTGGCCAGTGTCCTCAGGACGAAACTCTTAGGATCCTGCATTACATGGCCCCCGTGACCCCACTGGTCTCATCTCTTGCCATGCTTTCTCTTTCAGACACACTGGTCTCTCCGTCTGAATGGCAGGGATGGCAAGCTTTTCCTCTTTTTCCTGAAGTAGGGTTTCCTGGACTCAGTTTTGTGTCTTTGGTGATGGTGCAAGGCAGGAGGTGGGAGGTGGGAATTAGGTCAGTGTCTCTGTAGTGCTGACCTAGCGATCTTTCCAGTGCTCCCACTAACTGTCTTTGGCTCTAGTTGGGCTGATTCTTCTCTAGCCTCACGGAGTCTCCAGAGCCCACACAAGGGGCTGGAGAGGGGTTTCTGGCCCGTTCAGAGTAACTTCTGCCTTTCCAGTTTTTCTCAGAAAAAGAACACCCAACTCTGCCATGAATCTACATAAAATTCTTCACTGAATTGTCCAGTAGATCTCAAAAGCCCAGGGAACTTTAGGAAGAACAGTGGTCGTAGGAATTTGCATATGAAGCAGAACGTCACAAGTCTCAAGAAAAATTGGAAATGATTCATCTTGATCACCCTAACAATTTGCCTATTAAATCTCATGACCTCAGCGCCAATGTTCAGTTTCTCTCTTGATTCTTCAAGTTATTCCCAAACCCTTCAGTGAAATTCTCCCCCGCATTTTTTTTTTTTTGTTTAGGGATCTTGCACACAACCAGATGCTACAGGGGGCAGTTTCCGCTCCTGCAATCCTTTCTCATGTTTTTCAAATACAAATGTCCTGGCTCTGGCCTGATGCGGAGTGAAGCGCTCCTGTCCTCACAGTTGATTTTGGAGTCAGGAAAGCTAAACTCCAGTCTAAAGGGTGAGAGAGAAAGTGGGCCCACTTCATTGTCATTGAACCTCCCTCTTAGTACAGTCTTACACTAGTTTTTCTAAGAAACACGTAGACCTCAGTCATATCAGGGAAAACAGATTTTGCTCATTGATCTCATCCTGACTCTTATGAAATGAAAGCCCCAGAATATTCATGCTAAGAATTATTATTTGAGACCTGGCTTATTTTTCAAGCACCACCACCCAAGATGGCTCTCTATTTGCCATCTAGAAATGTAGTCATAGCTTTCCAATTTTCATTCACACCTCTCCAGCAACCAGGTGGTGGCTGTTTCTCCCAGAGCAACTCGCCTCATCTTTTCTTTTCTTTTTCTTTTCTTTTCTTTTCTTTTCTTTTCTTTTCTTTTCTTTTCTTTTCTTTTCTTTTCTTTTCTTTTCTTTTCTTTTCTCTTCTTTTCTTTTCTTTCTTTTCTTTTCTTTCTTACACTCTTTAATTTATTATATAGATGCAGATCTGTTCTATGTACAATACTTGGTTCTATCCAAGAGTCCTACAAGGCATTCTATTGGTAATCCTCCCCAAAATAGATTCAGATAAAATAGATCTTTGTGCACTTCGTGGACTAGCAAAACTCAAGACTTAGTGATTTCAGATTTGAGGCCGTACATTCAATTCAAAACATACAGAATTAGGACTAAGGCGGTAAGAGTGGGCTGACAGAAACCACAGGATTCGGAACAACTGAACTGCATTCTGCTCGCATCGGAGCCACAGTGTGAACAGCAAGGGTCGTGCGCATGGCCTTTCACTGCAGGGTGAGGAGCTTCCTGGAATCTAAGGTGACAGCACGGGGCGGGCGAGCAGCTGAAGGCCCTGCGGGCGGCTTCGCCAGGGGCTCATTCCCTCGCCGCCTCTCCTTTCTAGGGTTCTTGCTTCAGTTTGTAATCAGCCAGGGCGGCCTTGATCGCACCTTCAGCCAGCACGGAGCAGTGCGGCTTCACGGGGGGCAGGCGCAGCTCCTTGGCGATGCCTGTGTTCTTGATGGTCAAGGCTTCCTCCACCGTCTTTCCTTTCGCCCATTCGGTGGCCAGCGAGCTGGAGGCGACTGCGGAACCGCAGCCAAATGTTTTAAACCTGGCGCCCAGGATCTTCCCCTTCTCATCCACCTGGATCTGGAATTTCATCACCTCGCCACACGCTGGAGCCCCCACCAATCCAGTCCCAACACTTTTGGATGTCTTGTCAAGAGACGCCACGTTTCTGGGATTTTCATAATGATGGACAGCCTTCTTGTGATAGAGCCGGGCCGAAGCTGACAGCTCCCGGCAGCAGGCGAGGGGTCCGAGCAGCAGGGCTGACGCAGCACCTCCCCCCCCCTCCCTCCCCCGGGCAAACGGCTGCTCCAGTCGCCCTCTTTCTTTCTTTTCTAATCCTCTCCCATGGATCTGCTTCTCATTGATTTTTTATTTTTATTTTTTATTTTTGAGAGAGAGAGAGGCAGGGAGAGAGAGAAACATTGATGTGAGAGGGGAAACATCAACTGGTTGCCTCCTGTGCGCACTCAGGAAATCAAACCCGCAACCTGGGTGTGTTGTACCCTGAGAGAATCAAATCTGCAATGTTTTTAGTGTAAGAGATGATGCCCCAACCAACTGAGTCACCTGGCCAGGGCCTTTCCTCTTTCGTTCTTTTTATTTTCCATTGATCTTTTAAAAGAGAATGGAAGAGAGGAAAGGGGAGAGAGAGAAACATCGATGTGAGAGAGACACATCCATTGGTTGCCTCCCACATGCGCCCTAACAGAGGCTGGGGATAGAATCTGCAACCTATGTACAGACCTTTGACTGTGAATCGAACCTGTGACCCTTCAGTGCATGGGCCCGACACCTAACCATTGAGCAACACTGGCCAGGCCCTTTTCTCTTTCTTGAAGGCTTCTCCACACACACTCCCCTGACATTACATTTTTCAGTCTGATTCCAAAGGGAAGCCCTCTCTGATCCTTAACACTAGATCCAATCTTCCTAGTTTACATTTGCTCCGCCCTCACCAGCTCTTTTATCTAGCAGTTGTCATATTTGATGACACCTGTAGCATTGTCATGAATGAAATGAAATTACTAATTTTCCTTGGGGTGGTCCTCCAGCATGAAGGCAAGAACTGTGCCTGTTTTTCTCAGTGCTGAATCCGGATTGGTGTTGCTTAATAAATGCATATAAACAATTTTTAAATAGCCTGAACTTGGTTGGTTGGGAGCCTACATTTTCCCCCCATTCACATCAGGACTATGTCGAATCTGCCTTCCTTCACTTAAGGATGCTTTGGGAAAATCCCTCAGTTCCGTTTTTATCACTTCTAGTAACTCAACAGTGCAGTTCAATGTAAAACTCCCCTTCAACCTCTTCCTGTCACTCCAGCTAAGGCTTGTCTCGTGGTCCAAAAATCTATAATAGGAAGGGAGATATGGTCTAACACCTCTCCCCTCTATTTTGCCTCATCTAATTTCAGCTTCTCTAGTGGTGAGGGCATGGCAGAGAGGCCCAACTAGTTCTCAGTTACCTGGCCGCTGCTAGTTTTCTCTGTTTCTCTGACTAAAACTGATCCACTGTGGAGGCCTTCTCTCACAGACATCGGAGTGTTGGCTCATTTGTGGAGCACAGATGTGAGTGCTTGGGGGGGTGGGGGGAGGGGGCACCGGTTTGTGGGAGTGGGAGCTCTCCTCTGAAGAGTGCTGATGTGGGAGGCGTTCTCTGGGTGGCCTCTCCTGGCCCTCCTCCCACGCGGCTCCAACCGAGGATGTAGCATCCAACCCCGCTGCTGGCATCCCTACCTGGTGGCCAGATGGCAAGACAAGTGAAGCCTGGCTATAGTCTGCAGTGTCCATGCCGAGCAGTGAGTGTGCAGACTCCTCTCCATCTCACTCAAAGTCCATGCTTCTGTCTTTGGGAAGATCAATGAATCCACTGCCCGACCAAGGAGAGCAGCTTCACTTTTTTTATATTTCTTGACTCTCTCATGTAGTGCTTTTGGAGCCCCTTTCAGTTGGCATTAAGGCAATGTGACCTCATTCATGCAGAAGAGAGGGAAAAGCCACCGGTCTCTCCCAGATCCAACACTGTTGATCCTGATGATTTTCTCCTCCCTCCCCATTCTTCTATTTATACAGAGTGGGGGTGAAGAGTGCTGGGGTGGATTGTTGGGGGAGAAAAATCAACTCGATCGCCCCTTACTTAGCTTAGAAGTGATGCTATTCCTGACTTACGAATAGCTCTTTTGGGAGTGTGAAGTCTCCTTGTCTTAGCTCTAAGTTCGGGGCATTGGGAAAAGTCCATCAGGAATCGCATTACACATATCTACTGGTGTTGAAAGAATGAACCAATGTGTTTATTGTGCTGTCTGCTCCATAGAGAGCCTTTGCCCAAGCTGGACTCCCAGACACAGGGTCACCGGGCTGGGAAGCAGTGAGTTCCTATTTCACGCAGGAAGGAAACAAACCAGCCAAGGCACTAACTCTCACGGGCTGTGAGACCCTCGTGGGCAGATGGAACGTTAGAGGCAGAACAGAGCACAGTGAGAGCTTGGGACAAAGCAGAAATATTGAGGGAAATGTACCAGCAGGATGAGGTGCAACAGAGGAAAGAAAAAAATAAGAGACAGGAAGATGATGAGGGGGACAAAAATCTGGAAAGAGAAAAGATGGTGCAGGAAGAGGGGGGAAGACTAAGAGGCTGAGGTCACAGGGAGGGAGCTGGGCGAAGGCACTGGGCTACAGCTTGCCCAGCTGGAGCACAGGGAGGTGGGCAGAGCAACTGATGAAAGAGAACAAGGGCCTGTGGTTCCGGCTTTGCAGCTGGGCAGGTGGCTCTGGGCTGAATCCATCCCTTCCTCTACCATGCTGCCTTCTGAGGTGCTTCCTAGGAGAGAGGAGGAAGTGGGGGGAGGTGTGGTGCAGGAGCTGCCACTTTAATTAAAAAAAAATATTTTTATTGATTTCAGAGAGGAAGGGAGAGGTGGGGAGAGAGAGAGAGAAGCATCAATGATGAGATAATCACCAATTAGCTGCCTCCTGCCAGCCTCCTACTGAGGATGGAGCCCACAACCCGGGCATGTGCCCTGACCAGGAATCGAACTGTGACCTCCTTGTTCATGGGTCAACTGCTCAAACATGGCGCCACACGGCTGGGCAGGAGCTGCCACTTTAACAAACTTGCTAGCCCAAAGGCACTGCAGGTGATGGATCCTATTATTCCTGGACAAGAAGTGAGAATAAAAGATGGAACCTTTTTAAAAATATATTTTTATTGATTTCAAAGAGGAGGGGAGAGGGAGAGAGAAATATCAACTATGAGAGAGAATCACTGATGAGTTGCCTCCTGCACGCCCCCTGCTGGAAATTGAGCCTGCAACCTGAGCATGTGCCCTTGACCGGAATTGAACCTGGGATCCTTCAGCCTGCAGGCTGTTGCTCTATCCACTGAGCCAAACCGGTTCGGGAAAGATGCAACCTTTCTAAGACTGCTTTGGTCTCCGCAAGAGTTGTGTAGCATAAACATGGTCAAGGAAGCCACTTAAAATTAAAACCTGCAATGAAGAACTTTGGAAAGACTTTCTCTCCCAATACCCAGACCCATTCCTTAGCCGGAAGCTTTTGGGTAAAAAGTGTGGCACAGAGTCAGGCACAAAGACGGGTTCAGTCGACATGGGGTCTCATTAAGCAGTTCCCAACACAGGGTCTCAGCCCCCAGCATGGCCGGGCTTGTGGTAAGTATGGGTGGGCAATAAATGAACTCATGGATTTGAAAGTCCAGGCCTCATTTATATGTGCCCCTAGTCGGTCCCACCACCTGGGCCCAATCAAGCTGTTTCTTTGGGCAGAGCCATCTATGAAGGCTGCATTCTCTGAGTTCCCAGGAGCTCCTGGCCTTGCAAACTTCCAGGTGTCACCTAGTACTGCTGTTGGGACTAGTTGGTCCCTGACAGTGTAGCCAATGCACTTGGGGACCACGGGAACCTAGGAAGGACCACTGACATTTTAACTTGAGAAGGAATGAGTGTGGGACCACAGATCCGAGCAGGGTAGTAAGTGGAGGAGAGAACCAAGTCCCATGGACAGACCTAGAAACACAAAGCTAATGGTCAGAGCAGCAGAAAGCCTATAGGCTTCTTATGCCATGCTGTTCAAACAGTGGTGTGTGGGCCCGGCTGTGGTGGCTCAGTGGTTTGAGCCTTGTCCCATGGACCAAGAGGTCCTGGGTTCGATTCCCAGTCAGGGCACATGCCTGGATTGTGGGCTCGATCCTCAGTAGGGGCGTGCAGGAGGCAGCCAATCCATGAGTCTCTCTCATCATTGATGTTTCTATCTCTCTCCCCGTCTCCCTTCCTCTCTGAAATTAATAAAAATTAAAAAAAAAACAGAAAACAGTGGTGTGTGGGCAGCAGTATCCGTGTCTCCATCTCCTGGTAATTCATTAGAAATGCAGAATCTCGATTCTCCCCCAGGACCTACTGACTTAAAGTCTGCATTTTAACAAAACCACCAGGTGATTTTCTGCGGTTCAATGGAAAGTTTAAGAAGCACTGATAGAATCCAAGGCATTCAGTTTTACTAGAACATGCTCCAGTGGAACCAGCAGAGGGCAGTGCTGCAGGGCTGCCAGAGCCTGCAGAGCAACTACAGGGAAAACTTGGCCTCAGACTTCAATTCACCCGAGAACTGTGGGCCAAGGTTGGACGATCTTCTCTGCATAGAGGCAAATGGCTCGAGCTCACTGAACCACCCCTTTAAGCTTAGATGTATAGGAAAACCAATGAGGGCCTTGGGAACACATGAGAATCAGGCTTGGTCCCTGTACTAGAGGTTCCGGACAAGCTTGGGGTATCAGACGCCCTTAAGGCATCCCCGGATTCACGGGCGTGTGACCTGTACAATCAAGCCGTTTCGATGCTCAAAAGGGTGTCGCACTTGGTTTGGTCCTCTGCTGTCAAGATCTTGAAATTATTAATAATGTCACCTTTCAACATGTGTTTTTTTGTGAACTCCATTGAGACCATGGAGATGTACAGGAGCAGAGGAGATGTGTGCTGTGTGAACGTCAGTCCCTGTTCCCTGTTGCTCCATTTATATGCAGCCTCCGTGGTACCCCATACGTACAGAGCCCAGTGGACCCATGACATATGGAAGTTTACTGAGACTCAAAGTGAGTACGAAGGAAGTGTGTTATGGAAGCCACCGTCTTCCATAGAGTTGCTGATAGAATGTGTGTGCATCAAGAAGTAAAATGAAAACAGTCAAGTTAGTGTTTTACAGTATTTCCACTGTCCTGGTCAGAACAAAATACACATGCATATACTCAAAATATGAATTGAGTACTTTCAATGAGTCCGCAGACAAATGAGATGTTCTTGCATTTCATTCAAAACTGACATGGCACAATTTAAAAGTGAAATTCATAATGATTTAGAATGTTCATTTTCTTTTACTTAAAAAACATTAAACAGCAAATTACAAACACACACAAACCATCCTGAGTAAAGAGAGGCTGGGGAAGAAAGGGAAAAGCTTTGAGAGGCACTTTTTCCTGCTTTTTGAACAAGGGGTTCCACATTTCCATTTTTCACTGAGCCCCACAAATTATGTGCCTGGCACTCCTTCGAGGGATTGGACAGGCAGGGAACTACTGTTGCTTGTGACCCAGGCCTTCTACAGTGGGACTGGCCCCAGGTTTCCAAGTAACGAGAACCAATAGAAAAAATGATGCTTGGCAAGGTGTGGCCATTTCTCAGCAGCTGAGGGACATGCTGATTTGAGATACACGGAATTTCCTCCCTCTACTGCATCCCCCAGGAATCCTCTTTCATTACACTCGTGTGTGTGTGTGTGTGTGTGTGTGTGTGTGTGTGTGTGTGCGTGTGTGTTTCCCCCAAGAAAAACGCCTCTTCTGCCAAGAAAAAGTGAGGAAAAAGGGAAGGACACTGTGAACAGAAAGAAAACCTAGACGGTCTGATGGAGTAATGCAAGCTGATAAGAGGTGAGTTAGGGGTGGAATTGCAGGTTAGCCTGAGGGAGAGAGTGGGTATCTTAGGAAGCCCGAGCTATCTTGTGATATAAAAACCCCAAACATTCTTATCATGCATGTGCCATGCAGGCCAGCAGCTGCCTTCTAAGCGATGTCTTGGACCCGGGCTCCTTGCATTCTGTGGCTCCACTTCTGAGTCCCTCACTTTCTGTCCCTGTAATTCCACTCACCTTCTATTGGCTAAAACCAGGCACATGACTCCAGCTAGATGAAAGGAGACTAGGAAAAGGAGGTGTTCTATTGGCCCATGTATTAGTCAGGGTTCTCCAAACAGACCTATCACACACACACACACACACACACACACACACACACACACACACTTATCGTAAGGAATTGGCTCATGCAGTTATGGAAGCTCACAAGTCCTAAGGTCTGAGTGGGAAAGCTGGGGACCCAGGAGAGCCCACGGTGTAGTTCCAGGCCAAGTCCCAAGGCAGGAAAAAACACACCAATGTCCCAGCTTGAAGGCAGCCAGGCAGGAGGAGTTCCCATACTTGCAGGCAGGTGGGCCTTTTTATTCTACTCAGGCCTACTGCTGATTGGATAAGGCCCATCCCCACTCGAAAGGGTAATCTGCTTTATTAGCTCTACTGATCCAAATGTTAACCTCACACAATCTGACCATATGTCTGGGCATCCCCATGGCCCAGTCAAGTTGACACTTAAAATTAACCCCATCACAGACCAGGAGGAAAAAGAAATGTTTGGTGAAGACACAGCATCGTCTCTGCCACAGGGGACTGGATGTGGGGAAGGATGGTTTCGTGTCAAGGGAACGTTGTGTGTGGTGGAGCAGCCCCTAAAGGGGGAGCCTACCCTTGAGTAACCCCCTTAGCTCCAAGCCCATGGGGAGCCTTAGAGGAGAAAAACATACAGCAAAAATTCCAATTATTTGTCAGGACTGGGCCTGGGCACTTCTGTCTTCATATAACGGAAGACTCTGGTGAAAATATTTTGTCGATTTGATGGCTTTATTGGATCTCATGACAGATAGAACTTGAAGAGTTGTCCACACAGCAACGATGATGAAGGACTTCCTATAAAGGGCTTGGGAGGGACCCTTTTACGTGGAAAGCTGCACACCAGTTCTGGGGAAGTAAGCCTGACTCCATATTCCCAGGAAACCTAATGCATATGTTCCTCAGAGGAGCCGGAAGAAAGCAGACCACCAGGAAGGAAAACCTGGGGAGGGGGAGTTTGGGGGTGCTGGAACCCAAGGAGGCCTGGCATGGATGTGGGAGCAAGAGTCAGAAATAGCCCAAGTTCACTCCTCAGCCGCACAGGAGCTGACACGGAGGAGCCGATGGTCCCAGGCTCTTCCCCTGCGTGTCTTAATGTTTCAGTTTGTCCAGGCTGATGGAGCTGGCATTGTCTGACAGATTTGGGACAATTTTGGGAATCCACTTTGACAATAACATCAAATATTGATTTAAGCAAGACAATGTTGCATAGTCTGATCACTTTTTTTTTTTTTTTTGGAAAAAGATGCATGTGTATTTATATATGTGTGTTGGAAAACAACTAGGGGATATAAAATGCAACATTAGCCATGATCTTTTATTTTTATTTTCATGCTTAGCAGTTTTATTTCTGCAAAACGATTTATTACCATTTTTATTAGTTATTCTAAATTGATATATAGAAATGCATGTAAAAAAGAAATCCTTCATATTTGAGAAAGAAGACTATTCACACCCAGCATTGAACTAAATAGCATAATTATGGCTACATTACCCATGGATTGTTAAGTATTTATTTCTTTTTTGAAAACCTTTATTGTTGATAGTATTACAGATGCCTCCCCCGCCCCAATGCTCCCCTCCACTGATTCCTGCCCCACCCTAGGCCTTTACCACTCTATTGTTTGCGTCCATAGGTAATGAATATCTTCTTATATAATAAAAGGGTAATATGCAAATTGACCCTAACAGCAGAAAGACTGGCACTATGACACACACTGACCACCAGGGGGCAGATGCTCAATGCAGGAGCTGTCCCCTGGTGGTCAGTGCGCTCCCACAGGGGGAGCTCTGCTCAGCCACAAGACAGGCTGATGGCTGCCAGCACAGCAGTGGTGGCGGGAGCCTCTCCTGCCTCCTCAGCAGCGCTAAGGATGTCCGACTGCAGCTTAGGTCTGCTCCCTGCTGGTAAGTGGACATCCCCTGGGGGCTGCCGGGCTGCCAGAGGGATGTCCAGAAACCGTTATTGTGGAACAACCAGAACGACCATTTGCTATGATGCACATAGCAGGGGACACCAGGGGACAGACACTCAATGCAGGAGCTTCCCCCTGGTGGTCAGTGCGCTCCCACAGCTGGAGTGCTGCTCAGCCAGAAGGAGGGCTCATGGCTGGCAAGCGCAGCAGCAGTGGCAGGGGCCTCTCCTGCCTCCAAGGCAGCGCTAAGGAGCAGCAAGCCACGCGGTAAGGAGTGAGCAGGCAGGCAGTTAAGAGCGAGGGGTCCCAGTTGCAAGAGGGCGCAGGCCAGGCTGAGGTACCCCCTGCCCCTCCACACAAATTTCATGCATTGAGCCTCTAGCATGCATATAAAATCTTTGATTAATCTCTTCCTGTTCCCCCTCATCCCTTCCCTCTGAGATTTGTAAATCTGTCCCATAGTTCCATGCCTCTGGTTCTATTTTATTCATCAGTTTACTCTGTTCATTAGATTCTTTGTTCATTTATTTTGATTTTTAGATTCAATTGTTGATAGATATGCATTTATTGCCATTTTATTGTTCATATTTTTATATTTTATTTCTTTTTTAAACATACTATATATTCTCATATATGTATCTGTATATGTATGATATATATGTATATATATAATTAATTTTAGAGAGTGAGGAAGAGGGGGAGAGAGAGAGACTGCACACCCCCCACTGGGGATTGAGCCTACAACCTGGGCATGTGCCCTTGACTAGAATTGAACCTGGGACCGTTCAGTTCACAGACCAACGCTCTATACACTAAGCCAAACCAGCTAGGACTAGTTCTTCTTCTTCTTCTTAAAGAAGAGCCTTTAACATTTCATGTAATATTGGTTTGGTGGTGATGAACTCCTTTATCTTTTCCTTGTCTGGCTAGCTCTTTACCTGATCTTCAGTTCTAAATGATAGCTTTGAGGGTAGAGTAATCTTGATTGTAGGTCTTTGCTTTCCATCACTTTGAATATTTCTTGCCACTGCAAATTTCTGACCTGCAAAGTTTCTGTTTAGAAATCAGCTGATAGTCTCATGGGCCCTCTCTTGTAGGTAACCAACTGCTTTTCTCTTGCTGTTTTTAAGATTCACTCTTTGTCTCTAACCTTTTGCATTTTAATTATGACGCATCTTGGTGCGGGCCTCTTTGGCTTTATCTTGTTTGGGACTCACTATGCTTCCTGGACTTGTATGTCTATTTCTTTCACTAGGTAAGGGGAGTTTTCTGTCATTATTTTTTCAAATAGTTTTTCATGATTCTCTTCTCCTTCCAGTACTCCCATGATGCAAAAGTCAATCCAGAAGGTTCTTACACTATCTCCATATTTTTTTATTCTTTTTCCGTTTTGCTGTTCTGATTGGGTGTTTTTTGCTTCTTTATATTTCAAATTCTTGATTTCTTCAAATTCAGCATCCTCTACTCTACTTTTGATCCCCTATAAATATTTTATTTAAAAAAGTTTTTATTTATTTCGGAGAGAGGGAGGGAGGTAGAGAGAGAATAGAAACATCAATAATGAGAGATAATCATTGATCAGTTGCCTCCTGCACACCCCCACTGTGGACCAAGCCTGCAATTTGGGATGTGCCCTGACCAGGAATTGAACTGTAATCTCCTGGTCATGGGTCAACAATCAGTCACTGAGCAACACCAGCTGGGCCTCTGTAAATTACTCTTTTTTTTTTTTTAATATATTTTATTGATTTTTTACAGAGAAGAAGGGAGAGGGATAGAGAGTTAGAAACATCGATGAGAGAGAAACATCGATCAGCTGCCTCTTGCACACTCCCTACTGGGGATGTGCCCACAACCAAGGTACATGCCCTTGACCGGAATTGAACCTGGGACCCTTGAGTCCACAGGCCGATGCTCTATCCACTGAGCCAAACCGGTTAGGGCTGTAAATTATTCTTTATTTCAGATAATGTATGCTTCATTTCTGACTGGTCCTTTTTATGTCATTGATATTCTCATTAATTTCCTTGAAATTCTTACTAAGTTTCTTGAAGTTCTCATTCAGTTCCTTAATCATCCTTGTAACCATTGTTTTAAACTCTGTATCCAGTAGTTTTCTTGCTTCCATTTTATTTAGTTGGTTTTTTTTTTTTGGATATTTCTCCTGTTTTGGGGTGTTTTTTTTTTATTTGTGGCATGTTTCTTTGTCTCCCCATTTTTGCTGCTTCCCTGTGTTTGTTTCTATGTTTTAGGTAGATCTGCTATGTCTCCCAGACTTGGTAGAGTCACCTTGTGTAGTAGGTGTCCTGAAGGGCCCAGTGACTCAGCTTCCCCAGTTACCTGAGCTGGGCACTCCAGTTGCGCCTCTGTGTAAGCTGTGTGCACTGTCCCATTGTAGTTGAGCCTTGACTTACTTTGACATCACTGGAAAGGATTGAGCCCCCCAGGCTAATTGCTTGTAAGGATCAGCTGTGACTACAACTGAAATGTTGCTATGCAGGAGCTCGCTTTATGGAACAGGACTTCCTTTAGTGGAGCTTTGGCGCTCACTGAGTCCAACCCTTAAGTGTGTCACTTGTGGAGGTGGTAGGGGTGTAATCCAGCGTGGCTGAAGCTGACCACTGGATGCACTGGCTCTGGGGCCTCCCAGGAGGTTCAAGGTCAGCCTTTGCCTGTGCCCTGCCAAGGGCCACCCAGCATGAGCTACAAAGCAATCTGCAGATGTCTGCTACTTGTGTTGAGCTCAGAAGTGCCCAGGAGAGGCCACGTTGTGAACCAGGTTGGATTGCCGCTATTTCCAGGCTGATACTTGTTTGAGAGATTTTAGGAAAGTTTAAAGCATGAGGCAATAGAGGCCAGTTGTATGGAAAAGCCACTGGAAATGATGTGATAAGCCTGCTAGTAGAGAGGGGCAGGGTCTCAGGGAATCACCAGGGTGGGGGGAAAGGGTGATCCAGGTTGATGGGAGATTCAGATATGATGCAGCTGGTCAGCTAAGTGGCAAGGAGGGTTCAACAAAAGAACACTAGCCTCTGCCAGCACTTCTGCCTGGGAGAAACCTGCCCCTCCAGCTTTTGCCCTGATTCCAGACAAAACAGTTCCTCTGTGAATGTCCCAAGGTCCTTTCAAATTGGCCCAGTGCTGGAGCTCAGAGGGAGTGAATCTGAGTAAGTCCCTTTAAGGGGAATGGCCTAGGACTCCCACAGCCTCTGTGTTCCTCAGCCACAATCCCCACTGGTTTTTACAGCCAGAAGTTGTGGGGGCTTCTCTTCCCAACACTGGAACAAACTCTGGACTGGGCGCCTGGTATGGGACAGGGGCTCCCTGTTACTCAGGGAAACTTCCATAGCCAAGATACCCCTCCTGGTTTTAAACCGCCACACGTGGGTGTGGGACAAGCCGGTTCCACAGTTCTACCCCACTCTCTGCCCCTTCACCAGCCTTGATGTACTTCTTCTTGCAAGTATTTATTTATTCATCTGTAGATGTAAATACACCACTTCAACATACCATTATGGAAGGTCTAAAAAACTGAATTGTGAAATTCAACTTATTTTTCTCTTTTTTATTATTTATTTATTACTTTTAAAAAATGTATCTTTATTATTGAAAGCATTACAGAGTCTCCTTTGTGTTTTTCCCCATTGACCTCCTCTCCCCAACACCTGCCTCTCCCAAGCCTTCAGCACACTATTGTCTGTGTCCATGGGCTGTGCATATATGCATATACGCTCCCCAGTTAATCTTTCCCCCTCCCTCACCTTCCCTCTGAAATTCATCAGTTTGTTCCATGGTTCTATGTCTCTGGATCTATTTTGTTAGAACTTTTTGGGGTGGCATTGGTTAATAAAGGTATATAGGTTTCAAGTGCACAATTCCATAATACATCATCTCTATATTGTATTGTGTGTTCATCACCCCAAGTCAAGTCTCCTTCCATCACCATTTCTACCCCTCTTTTACCTCCCCCACTCTTTCCCTCTGGTAATCACCATACTGTAGTCATGATTTTTAAAAAATATACTTTTATTGATTTCAGAGAGGAAGGGAGAGGGAGAGATAGAAACATCAATGATGAAGGAGAATCACTGATCACCTGCCTCCTGCACGCCCCACACTGGGGATGGAACCTGCAATCTGGGCATGTGCCCTGACCGGGAATCAAACCATGACTTCATGGTTCATAGGTCAATGTGCAACCACTGGAGCCATGCCAGCTGGGTTGTAGTCATGATTTTTAATAATTTAACTTGAAACTCTTTATGGGTGCTTCAAAACACTTTCTCCATCCCATAGAACCAGAGCTTCTACTCGGGTTAAGAGCATGGTTGCTGTTGAAGGCAAGATCCTGCAGTCTTCGAGTTTCACCCTTGAGTTAGAAGAGCTTCCCTCAGATCAATAGGAGGCCAAGAATGGTGGGTACCATGACCATGAGCCACGCTGGAATCCAAGCTACTCCAGAGGATCGGGCTGAAAGGGCAAGAAAACCCCAAATACTTAGGTGTCTTGATTACTGCATTGAGAAAGGGTGGGGGTGTGGACATTGTCATGGGAGCCAGAAAGTGTATTTCCTCCCTGAATCCAGTCTCATTGTGCCTGAGACATCCTCATCCCAGACTGGCTCAGTCTCCCCAGATTAAAGTATAAAGCGTGCAGAAACCCATGAACTATTACTGGCTCAGCTGAGTCCTGTGCTTGCATGTCTGTGAGCCTGGGAAAGAATCATTCTCCTCCACCAGACAGCGCTGAGTAGGGCAGAGCTCCAGGTATAGACAGACGACCATTTAATGCTATGCACAGATAACCTTAGGGCAGAAAGGACCACTTCTTCCTGTTTCTCCACCTCATTAACCATTTGTACCAACTAGAAGGAAAAAAGGGAGAAGGGAGAGACAGGGGGGGAAGGGAATAAAGACAGAGGAGAGGAGACAGACAGGAGGAGGAGGAAGGAAGTACAAAATAATAAGGGAAAGACAATGAGTGATAACATAGGGAAGGGAGATGAGGGATGCTTTTCTAGGATAATTTGGGCAGCTAAAAAGTGACAAGATAGGTTTAACCCTTCCAAAAAATGTATGTATTATTGTTTTCATCCTTGCTGCAAATAAGCAGTCACCCTCATTTGATAAAGGACGGGGACTGTGTGTCTTCCTTTTTCTGGATCTCAGGATAAGGTGTTGATGTAAAGGTAGTGTTGGAACAGCACAGTCAACTTATGGTCTCAAGGTCAGACACCAAACTTCACATGAGTCTGAGGTGACAGAAAAGCAGCAAATATGAGGAGGCTAGAAGAGATATGACCAGTTAGTTAGGAAGAATAAAGAACATACAGTTTCCATAGTCCACCTGTAGCAGCAGAGATAGAGAAATCAGCACAGATAGGGGGAAAGTAGACTGGGTCCAAGAAGACCATGAAAGAACAATGTCCTTGGGGACCATGGTCCCTGATGACTGGGCATGACAGGGATCTCAGGTAAATGTTGGCATCACAGGGATGAGTTATTCTAGAAAGATATGTATACCAGGATTCACGGATGTGATTTCAGGGGTGTAGAGAGTAAGAGAGACCTGAATGCTGGTGATAGCAATGCACGTTTATTAAAGGGATACCCAAACCCCTAGTGTCTCCAAACTTGAAGGGACTTTGCCTAATTTAGCTACCATTCACTGAAGACTTGTCAGGCACTGTGCTAGGTCATTTACATTGTTTCATTCAATCCTTACAACAACACAAGATAAGAACTATTATTTTGTCTGTTATTTAAGAGGAACATGACTTAGAGAAGATAAGTAATTTGCTTAGTTAGTATGTGACACTCCCAGAATTAATTCCCAGGTGTCTGACTCCAAAACCCATAGACTTACTACCCAATCTTAGCTCCCCCACTATGGGTTCTGTGTAGGCTTGATAGGGATTCAGGAGTGATGCTCAAGTGAGTGAGTAGATTCTCCCAGAGATGAAGGAATCGGCAGCATAAAACCCAGAATTTGCCTGCTTAAATTCATCAAGGAGAACACAGCTGGGGAAAGCAGAGAGTCTCTACCTTAGGATAAGGCTCTCACTCCTGTTCACTACTTGTTTTCCCTCATGCTCATCTCTTTGGCTCTTCTTCTGTTGTTGATTTAGACCAGCCGTGGGCAAACTACGGCCCGCGGGCCGGATCCGGCCCGTTTGAAATGAATAAAACTATTGAAAAAAAAGACCGTACCCTTTTATGTAATGATGTTTACTTTGAATTTGTATTAGTTCACACAAACACTCCATCCATGCTTTTGTTCCGGCCTCCGGTCCAGTTTAAGAACCCATTGTGGCCCTCGAGTCAAAAAGCTTGCCCACCCCTGCTTTAGACTATCTACCAGAAACCCCTCAATGCGCCTGCTCAAAAATGTGTGGCCTACTCTCCCACTTGCCCTGTTCTCTCTGGTCACCCTGATATCGCAGCTTGTCCTACAATTACCCTGGCCTCAGATTCCAGGACCATGCATTGTTAGAGCAGGCGAGGAGTTGACATCCTGTGCAACTGCCCTTTGCAGCTAAGGACACTGATCTCCACAAAAGTGAGGTGCGTTCCCTGGGAGGTGTTAGCAGAGCCACGAGTAGAACCTGAGTCTCCCGGATGCCTCTGGGATTCTCCATCAAATTCTGTGCCAGGAGAATTTGAACGGGTCCCCGCACCTTTCTTCATTCAAGAGAAAACTAGTGACCCTGAACCCACCTCAGCGCCTTTGGGCATATTTCTTACCCAGTTTACAGTGTGAAATGAAGTAGACTGTGTCACTGTTGCGGCTCACAGGATTGCTGACTTCGCATTTGTAAAACTTGGAGTAGCTTTGAGGTATAACGGTGATATTAAGCACACCACTCTGGAACTCTTCTGAAATGCGTCCTGAGTCCCCATACCACGTGTAGTTGACAGCCTGATTCCGGACCATACATGACAGGATCAGATCACAGCTGTTGTTCATTTCCTGTGTCTTCTCAATGGTTATGTGAGGCTTAGGTACAGGATCTGAAGATGAGGAGGATGTTATAAGATGAGACATTAGATTTATGTATTTATGAGGCATTTATGCTGTGAAGGTTTAGCCAACAATATGCAAAGGAAGCTAGGAGTGACAAGTGCTGTGGGAATTGGAGTCATAGAGCAGAAGCCCCTATAGAGGGAACCAGTGAGCAGCTTGGCCCTCTGGGAAGCTTTAGCCAGCGGTTCTCAACCTGTGGGTCGCGACTCCTATGGGGGTCGAACGACCCTTTCACAGGGGTCACCTAAGACCATCAGAAAACACATATATAATGACAAATCACTATGCTTTAATTATGTTCAATTGGTAACAATGAAAATACATCCTGTAGATCAGATATTTACATGATGATTCATAACAGTAGCAAAATTACAGTTATGAAGTAGCAACCAAAATAATTTTATGGTTGGGGGTCACCACAACATGAGGAGCTGTATTAAAGGGTCGCGGCATTAGGAAGGTTGAGAACCACTGCTTTAGACTGAAAGAGCTTCAGGAGGAGGAGCTATGCACTCAGAAACAAAGCAGGTTTATGACCGCCTGTGGGCCAGAAAGAACAGCAGGGTGTTGGCAGAGAGACCTGCTCGGTCGGAGTTGGTATCCCAACTACTTGAACTGCTCAGGGCCTTTTCTCTAGCAATGGCCTTCGTGGACACCTGGGTCTGTCTGTCCTTCAAAGACTTTTGGACTCAGATTCAGCAGGAGTCCTGGGGTAAGAGATTCTGCCCTGCACATGGCAAAGCCCTTTTCTGGACTCTGGCGGAGCTACAGAGAAGAACCCATGTAACCCCAGCACCTGTCCGCAGTGCCCAACAGCTCTGTGAATGTTCACTCTCCTATCTGAGTGTCGCGTGCAGTGCCTGCCTCATAGCAGGTATTCTGTAAGTATCGAATGAGTAGATGGATGGAGCAGCTATGAGGTAGAAAGGACAAAACACTAGCTTTGCACCGAGAGCAGCCTGGATCCTGTACTTGGCTCTGGTGGAGTGACGTTAGGCAAGATAATTGCTGCCTTGAATTTCCTCCTCATTTGCAAAATGACACTGTCCACAGGAAGGGGATTTCTGCAGACTGTGTTATAGGCATGCTGAAGGTCACGTCATCACCACAGCTATGGTTCTGCTGCCAGACAGGCGAAAGGGTAATCCCAGCATCTGCTCTTTCCTGTACTAGGGTCACTTTACTTGAAATTCTCTCTCTCTTTTTTATATTCTGGTCAAGAGTAAACCACCTGCAGAATCAGATGTCACAGTCACAGGGTTTAAATGTGACAGAGAATTGATCAGGTCAGAGTTTGCCTCTGGGTAGTATGTGTGTGGAGGGGCGGAGGGAGCTCTGCCAGGCTGGTGTCCTGAACTCTGGACGCATCATCTCTCAGATTGCTCAACTCACCCTGCATGCTTTAGCTGAGCCATTTTATACAATTTATACATTTTATACATTTTATACAATTCTTCTGCCACTTCCTGTGGTCTTGCACACACCTTCCTCATTTCTCATGGTGAGCAGCACAGCTCCTGGGCGCTTTGTGGAAGGGACTTATTGAATTGGGTGGGGTAATCTGGTTCCAAGATGCCCCCTTTGAGCTACCAGAAATTCCTGGGTGGGACTAAAGGACAATTCTTCTTCTACACACATCCTGAGGGTCTTATCTTCAGGCAGGTGGACTGAAGCCAAACTAGATTGTGGATTTTAAAATATTCAGAAATTTTGCAAGCTGGTTGCGAAACCATTAGTAACTTACAATTGACTGTGGTGGGAATTACCACACAGATTGGTAAATGACACAAATTTGGAGTTGTTTTTTCTAAACATCACTCACTATAAGAGACTTGCAATATTTCCTGTTCTCAGTTCCTCCTGAATTTTTAGGCCATGTGACATGGAGGAAGTGAGCAAGAAGAGGGATCTAGCCTCTTAGAACTGGGACCGTCTGGCTGGTGGGACCTAAATATATACAACGCTTTTTATTTGCACTATTTTAGCACTTAAAAATTACACACTTTGATTTTTATAACATCCTAAAAGGTAGATATAATTATCCTTATACTATGATGAGTAACTCAAGGCTCTGAGGTGCACACTTCTCTTGGATGTTTGTCCAGACTCTTTCTTCTAACTTCTTACCCCAGAAGGCTAGGAACCATGTTTCTGCTTTATAACCTAACCCTTTTGGCCATTAATGTTTAGATCAGGTACATATACCTGAACCAAGTTGGGTTAATCAGTCTCTCTCCTCTCCTCTCCTCTCCTCTCCTCTCCTCTCCTCTCCTCTCCTCTCCTCTCCTCTCCTCTCCTCTCCTCTTCTCTCCTCTCCTCTCCTTTATTTACCCATTTTATTTTCTCAGGGAAAAGAGGAGGGAAAGGGTTAGTATGTATATTACAAATGATTGCAAATGGATAATTCATAGCAAAATCAGCCATCAAATAAGCAGTCCCCAATGATGAGGTCACCAAAGCCCAAGGAGGCTTAGTCTCCTGCAGACAAAAATGAAGGGGAGGGATCAGGGGAAGAACATACAGGTACATGCTTTCTTACCCTCCCTCCCCATGAAGTTGAGATTTCACACAAAGCTTTGGTTTTCAGCAGTAAAGATGGAGTTACATTCATCTGTCTCCTAAACTATCTTGTGGCTACTTTGACATAAGTTTCTTGAACCTGCATAAAAGTTCCTGAGTGACTTGGATATACATTCCTCTTCCCTTTCTTGGCCTCCAAACCCCACTTTCAAAATGGAAGGCCCCCTCATTGCTCCTCTCTACTCGAACGTTAGAGATTAAAGTACTCTTGATCCATCTACACACAGCAATCTAAGTGTTTGGCATTAATCACGTATCAAGAAATGGTCTTGACTCGGGAGTTTGGGATCAAGGAATGGAGTATTCTCAGCTTCTTCAGGCTTTTTGCATATGTATCACTTAAGAGTTGGGAGCCCAGCCTGTGTGAGTCCGTGGTTGAGTGTTGATTTGTGAACCAGGAGGTCATGGTTCCATTCCTGGTCAGGGCACATGCCGGGTTGTGGGCTCAATTCCCAGTGTGGGGCATGCAGGAGGCAGCCAATCAGTGATTCTCTTTCATCAATGATGTTTCTATCTCTCTCTCCCTCTCCTTTCCTCTCTGAAATCAATATATATATTAAAAAGAGTTGGGGAGACATTAACTGGGGGAGCTTTTTTTGTGGGGGTGGATAAAAGAGGAGTCAAGTTTTTAGGACAGAACAGCTGGTCCAAAATAGGAAACAGGGGAAGGAGAATAAAAAGAGAGGATAGTATAACCAATAACTGATGTTTAAAAAATTGGACAGATACATGCAAAAGAACTGAAACTAGATCACCTTCTTACATCATACATAAGAATAACCTCACAATGGATTAAAGACTTAAATGTAAGATTCAAAACTATAAAACTCCTAGAAGAAAACATAGGCAAAATTTCAAACATTTCTCTAGCAATATTTTTTTCTGACATATCTCCTCAGATAAGGGGAACAACATTAAACAATTAAAAAGTGGGACTACATCAAACTAACAAGTTTTTCACAGCAACGGAAACTATCAACAAAATGATAAGACAATTTACTGAATGGGAGGAGGTATTCACCCATGGTACATCTGATAATGGGTAAATATCTAAAAGTTATAAAGAACTCATACAACTCAACACCAGAAAAAACAATCCAATTAAAACATAGGCAGAAGATCTGAATAGACACTTCTCCAAAAAGGATATACAGATGGCCAATAGACATATGAAAAGATGCTCAACATCACTAATCATCGGAGAAATACAAATCAAAACCTCAATGACATACCACCTTACACCTGTCAGAAAAGCTATCATCAAATATCAACAAACAACAAGTGTTGGTGAGGATCTGGAGTAAAGAGAACCTTCATACACTATTGGTAGGAATGCAGACTAATGCAACCACTATGGAAAACAGTACGGAGATTCCTCAAAAAATTACAAATGGAACTATGGCCCAGCAATTCCACTTCTAGATATACATCCAAAGAAACCCAAAACACTAATTTGAAAGAGTAGATCCACTCCTATGTTGATTGCAGCATTATTTACAACAGCCAAGATATGGAAGCAACCCAAGTGTCTATCAATAGACGAGTGGATAAAAAATTTGTGATACATACAGTATATATGATGGAATATTATTCAGCCATAAAATGGAATGAAATCTTACCATTTGTGACAGCATGGATAGATCTAGAGCAGTGATGGTGAACCTTTTGAGCTCGGTGTGTCAGCATTTTGAAAAACCCTAACTTAACTCTGGTGCCGTGTCACATATAGAAATTTTTTGATATTTGCAACTATAGTAAAACAAAGACTTATATTTTTGATATTTATTTTATATATTTAAATGCCATTTAACAAAGAAAAATCAACCAAAAAAAATGAGTTTGCGTGTCACCTCTGACACGCGTGTCATAGGTTCGCCATCACTGATCTAGAGGGTAGTATGCTCAGTGAAATAAATCAGTCAGAGAAAGACAAATAACATATGATATCACATATGTGGCATCTAAAGAACAAAATAAATTAGCAAATGAAATAGAAACACACTTATAGATACAGAGAAGAAACTGCTAGAGGCTGGAAGGGAGGGATGTTGGGGATGGGGACAATAAGTGATGGATTACGAAGTACTAATTGGTAGTTACAACATAGGGAATATAGTTAATAATTATATATGGTGCCAGGTGGGCACTTGAATTACCAGAGGGAACATCACTTATTAACCTATATAAATATCTATTTGCTGGGCTGTACCTGAAATTAACACAAGAAAGTGTTGAATGTAAACTGTAATAAAAAAATAAAATTTAATCCCTGGCTGGTTTGGCTCAGTGGTAGAGTGCTGGCCTGTGGACTGGAGGGTCCCAGGTTTAATGTCAGTCAAGGACATATGCCTGGATTGCGGGCTCCATTCCCAGTAAGGGGTGTGCAGGAGGCAGCCAGTCAGTGATTCTCTCTCATCATTGATGTTTCTATCTCTCTCTCTCCCTCTCCCTTTCTCTCTGAAATCAATAAAAATATATTTAAAAAACTAAAAAATAATAAAATAAAGGAAGCTTACTTTGCTTAAAAAAAAGTAAGCTGTGGCCTGTGTTTCTCAGTGGTTAGAACATCAGCCCACACATCAAACGGTCTTGGGTTAGATTCCCAGTCAAAGGCACGTACTTGGGTTGGAGGTTTGATCCCCACCACCAATAAGGTGCATGAGGGAGACAACCAATCGATGTGTCTCTCTCACATTGGTCTCTCTCTTTCTCTTTCTCTCTCTCTCTCTCCTTTCCACTCACTAAAAATCATTGGAAAAAATATCCCGAGGTGAGAATAAATAAATAAATATTGGAGAAGAAACCTGAACGTGATCCTGGCCGGTGTGGCTCAATTGGTTGAGCGTAGTCCCATGCATTGGCTGGATTCCCAATGGAGGCACATGTAGGAGGGAGTCCAATCAATGTTTCTCTCTCACATCAATGTTTCTCTCTCTCCTTTTCTCTCTCTCTCTCTCTCTAAAAAACAAAACAAAACAAAAAACACCTGAAAGTTTAAAAAGTAGCAAAAAAAAAAAAAAAGTTAAAGTGCACGAGATAGGTCACCCACCACAGCATGTGCAGTTGGCAACCTGGAAGAGTGGGACACCAGGACCAAATAAATAAAGTTGTATTGGCCCAGAATGGGGATGGGAGTGAGCTTAGGAGTAACTGGTCCGCAACTGGCTTCCCAACCACCCCTTTTGCCCATCATCACAACCCATTGCCTGGGACAGTTCTCAGAACCCTATCCCAAGAGTGGGCTGTGAAGAGAAAGGAAAAACCCTGCCTTACCTGGGATGCCCTCCCACAGGATGGAGTGTTTTGTGGGTGGGTCTATCAGTCTGGTCTCCTGCTTAATCTGTTTTCACTCTGGCACAAGAAATAGCATGATTACATATCCTTCTTTAAAAGAAAAACTACTTCCCTACCCAGGTCACTCTCAACGCTGGGGCTTCTGGGGCTGAAGACTCAGACAGAGCACAGGGAGGGAGGTCCCCCAAAGCCCTCACATGCATTTGGATAAGAGTGTGGTTGGAGTTCCTTTGACTCCCCCTTCCCTGCTCACCCTCCAAGAGGGAAGAGGGGGTGATGCTGTGGACTCCAGGCTGAGATACAAGCAGTGCCAGCTTTCCCTTGCCCACCCTCTTTCCATTTTCTCCATTCCACTTGCACTTTGACACTTCCTGATCACCAAAGGACCCCCCACGCACACTGTGGCTCAATTCTGGGCCTCGGAACAGATCAGAGTTACGGATCTCTTTCTCTTTCTCCTGTAAGTAGGCGGGCCCTGCTGGGCCTTCAGTGAACAGGAAGTCACCATATGGCCGATGCTCTGGCAGAAGTGGCCCATTGTGGGCTGGGGTGGCAGCTTGCATTCCTTGGCATGACGGTCTAGACCTCTACAGTTGGGGCACCTGTCCCTTTGACCTGCACTTCTGCATGTTCTGCCCTCTTGGCCTCCTCTCACTCCCAATACAGGACACCCCACCAGAGCTGGTGACTCAGATTCCAGGTAGTTGGTGGACATCCTTTTTTATTATCTAAAAATATATATATATATTTTTAGAGAGGAAGGAGGAGAGGAAGAGAAAGAGAAACATTGATGTGAGAGAAGAACATTAACTAGTTGCCTCACATATGCACCCGACCCCTAACCTAGGTACATGCCCTGATGGGGAGTCAAACCTGCCACCACATGGTGTACAGAATGACACTCCGACCAGCCGAGTCACACTGGCCAGAGCCTTTGGTGGACTTCTTAAAGATGAACTCCACTGCCTCACCCGCCTTCACGCTCCAAAAGCCCTCCATGTGTAGCTTATTCTGCAAACTGCTGGTTTAACACAGGGCCCATGGTAGCTGGCTACGCCGAGTTCCTGGGCCTGTCAGGTCAGGGAGCTGCTGGCCCCAGAGAAGTCCAAAGGCAAAGAGGTGGTTTGGAGAAGAGGCTGCTACATCTTCCCCAGCACAACCAGTTTTTCTCCCTTGGGATTGAAACTGAAAGATAAAAAGTCTAGACTTTGAGAGGTAAGTCACGTAAATGGCAGGAAACCACAGGCCTAGTCCACAGATTCCTGCGGCTGGGGAGTCTGAATTGGCCTTAGTTCTCAGTCTTCTTCCCCTTCAGCCCTTCTTGAATCTTCCAAAGTCCTTCAATTAATTTAAATAATCCTAGTTTCTTAAATAATTTCTCACTTTTTTGCTAAAGGTACATCAAATTGGTTTCTCTTACTTGCCATTGTGTATGAAAAAAAGGCCACATGCTAACCTGACTAGCTCAGGGGAGGCCTGTCTGGGGGTTTTGCAAACTCAGAGACCTAAGGGAACCACAAAGGATGGTCTGAAATTAAAACGTTAACTAAAAGCAGTGTATGGTGGGTCGTCACATTCTGGTAAAGGTCAATATTTACCATAACTGAGTCTATTGTCTTTTTGCATCTACGATAACATATCCTTGGAATGTCAATGTAATTTCCCTTTTTCTAGACCCCCTCAAAGCCCAGGCACCACTCTGCGGAGATCACAAATCCCCTCATTGTCAATGAGTTAATTGCTGACTGTTAACTATCCTGCATGCACCTAAGTAAAAGAAGCATGTGTGTCATTTTACTTTTTATCCAATCCCAGAGGCTTCCCCGCTGTGCTTTCTCCCACCCCCTAATCTACCATCAATGGATTTCATGTGACCCACTTACGTCTCCTCCTTTGATTATAATGTATAAAACAAGGTGAAAAGCTGCCTTTCTCTGGATTATTATCTCAATACCCTGAGATTCTGCTTCCCAGCAAATGTCAACAATTTGGCTCAAATAAACTCACAAAAATTCTTTACAGGTTTGAATGTGTTTTTTTTTACATTAATACCATCAAAAGAAATTTACCTAATATGGGCACAGCAATATTAAAATCTTTTTCCAAGGTCACATAATTAGTAAGTGGCCAGAGTTTTTAACTCAGGAATGTCTGATTCCATGTATAATGTCCTAATCCTTATTCCATGTATACTGGTTAAGCTGGATCTGTGAGGAGAAGTTGTTGGCCCATACATTCAGAAAGATTAAAAACTCTCCTTAATATCCTGCTCCATCCTTTATCTCTTCTATCTTTTTCCTTAAGTCTGATAAAGTCTTTGTTCAAATATATTAACAATAATGAGGTATCATCTCACACCTGTCAGAATGGCTATCATCAACAAATCAACAAATGACAAGTGCTGGAGAGGATGCGGAGAAAAGGGAACACTCGTGCACTGCTGGTGGGAATGCGGACTGGTGAAGCCACTGTGGAGAACAGTATGGAGTTTCCTCAAAAAGTTAAACTGGTACTCCCATTTGACCCAGTGATCCAACTTTTAGGAATATATCCCAAGAAACCAGAAACACCAATCAGAAAGGATATATGCATCCCTATGTTCATAGAAGCACAATTTACCATAGCTAAGATTTGGAAACAGCTTAAGTGCCCACCAGTAGATGAATGGATTAGAAAACTGTGGTACATCTACACGATGGAATACTATGCTGCTGTGAAAAAGAAGGAATTATTACCATTTGCAACAGCATGGATGGAACTGGAGAGCATTATGCTAAGTGAAATAAGCCAGTCAATGAAAGAAAAATACCACATGATCTCACTCATTTATGGATAATAAAGACCATTATAAACTGATGGACAAAAATAGACACAGAGGCAGAGCAGCATTGAACAGACTGTCAAACTACAGCGGGAAGGCTGGGGAGTGTTGGGGGGGAGGGGTAAGAGATCAACCGAAGGACTTGTATGCATGCATATAAGCATAACCAATGGACATAAGACACTGGGGGGTAGGGGAGGCCAGGAGATTGTCAAGGGTGGGGGAAAAAAGGAGACATATGTAATACTCTTTGTAATACTTTAAGCAATAAAACTAAATTTAAAAAAAAGATGAGCTCAGAACTGATCTCAGGAGAACATAAAGAGAATAGAGAGGAAACCACCTCTATTGTTTTTCTTCTCTTCAAATCTTAGACTCATTAACATCAGAAGAGGTTTTTAAATGTCTCAAGGCTATCAATTTGGGCTCTGCTGGCCCAGGCTCCCTCCCAAGTAGCATTGGCTTCAGAGAAATAAATTAACCTGTCCTGAGGTTTTTCTCTCCTCGTCCCAAGAGCCCCCATGATACCAGGAAGCCTCCCACTGGCCCATCCAGGGGCCCAGAATGGGGACTTGCCCTTGGGTTCCCCAAACTCACCCAACACTTTCAGTGGGATTCTCCTTTCCTCTTCAAACCCAGACTTCAACACCACCTTCAGGATGTAGGTGCTGCTGTCTTCTTCCTGGACATTATAGATGTGAAGTGCGCCATCTTGACGACCAAGTGTGACCCTGTCCTTAAACTTAGTATCGAAGTAGTGAGGATTAGGCTGGTGGGTCTCCCACTCTAAAATTTTCAGGTCGGGAGAGTAAAACCAATCAAGACGTTGGTAGTTCTCAGGCAAACTGGAGCTTCGAAGACTCACATTGCTGCCAGAGAGCGCGAATTTTGGATCTGCTGATTGACCTGCCAATGAGACAGAGTGAGACCCAACTTAGAGAAGGCAGAGATGCCTGGCCTGGTAGGTAAGGGAAGAAGAAAAGAATTTCTGCTTGCAGCCATGACTATAGTCTTTATCACAGGGCCTGGACCCCTGATCAGGAATTCAATGAAAGCTGGAGATTGGGAAGTGGGCTTGGGGACAGGAAATGTTGCTTATCATCCATCCAGTTCTAACTCAGACGATAAAGAAAAAGGACACTGAGGTTGGCCCAGTAGATTTTTCAAATAAAATAATGACAAACCATCTCCTCTCTGGGCTTGTGTTCCCTACTGGTTCTATTAGCTTCCCAGCAGTAGGTGTGGAGAGAAACAAGGTTCAAAGTGGACAGGAGACAGAGCTAATCAGTGGCAAAGTATAATAAAAGTATGAACACATTTCAGTAGCAAAAATTTTATGCTATTTTTCTGCCTTTAGTGATACTGGTAGTCTTTGCAAGCTTTTTAAAACTTGTAATACACTGGGATTTCTTTTCTTATTCTAACTAAAGTTATTTTTATTCTTATTTGTACATACGGTTTTGTTCTTTTTTTCATGAAGGTACCCCAAATTGTATAAACCTCAGCTGTAAAAACTCAGGTGGTTAAATTGGAGAAAGAAAAAATGATACCTACAAGATGCAAGGTAAAAGGAGGTCTGTTGACTCTTTTTGTAGGTGGGGAGAACTAAATACTGTACACATATACATTCATTGACTTCAGTCAATGATGCACTGCATATACAGCAGTGGTCCCATCCTATCTAATAAAAGAGAAACATGGTAATTAGCATACAACCGCTACCCTTCCCATTGGCTAATCGGGGTGATATGCAAATTAACTGCCAGCCAAGATGGCAGCCGGCAGCCAGGCAGTTTGAAACTAACATGAGGCTTGCTTGCTTCAGTGATGGAGGGAACCAACGTTCCCCGCCTGCCTTGCCGGCCTCTGAGCCTGCAGTTTCAAACATTGTAACAAATATAGAAGCTAAACAAAACCCCAGAAACCTACTTTCAGTGAGCCAGGATCTCAGAGCTGGAGTTATACATTGTTTCGATTATAGAACCCAAACAAACCAGATACCTGCTTTCAGCAGCAGAGGCCTCAGAGCTGGAGCCAGAGCTAAAGTTGGCCCAGAATAAAAAAAAAAAAGAAAAAAAGGAGCAGTTGGGAGCTTCAGTCACCCGCCAGCCTGAAAACAGCCCTCAGCCCCTCACCCAGACTGGCCAGGCACCCCAGTGGGGACTCCCCACCCTGATCCAGGACACCCTTCAGGGCAAACCAGCCAGCCCCACCCATGCACCAGGCCTCTATCCTATATAGTAAAAGGGTAATATGCCTCCCAGCACCGGGATCAGCGTGACAGGGGGCAGCACCCAAACCCCCTGATCGCCCTGCGGCTCTGTGTGTGACAGCGGGCGGGGCCACAACCTCCCTATCCGCCCTGCTCTGTTCCTGACAGGGGAAAGCGCCCCAACCTCCTGATCATCCCTGCTCTGTGCCTGATACGGGGGAGCTCCCCAACCCCCTGATCACCCTGAGGCTCTGTGTGTGACAGGGTGCGGCGCTCCAACCCCCCGCCATGGGCCCTGCTCTGTGTGTGACAGGGTAGAGCCATAACCTCCCCATCGGCCCTGACCTGAGTGTGAGAGTGGCAGCGCCCCAACCCCCTGATCGGCCCTGCTCTGTGAGTGATAGAGGGCAGCGCACTCCCCCCCCACCCCATGGGCCCTGCTCTGTGTGTGACAGGGTAGAGCCATAACCTCCCCATCGGCCCTGCCCTGAGTGTGACAGTGGCGGCGCCCCAACTCCCTGATCCGGCCTGCTCTGTGTGTGACAGGGGGCGGTGCCCCAACTCCCCTATCAGCCCTACTCTGTGAGTGACAGAGGGGAGCTCCTCAACCCCCTGATCGACCCTGCTCTGTGCGTGACAGGGTAAGGAGCCCCAACCCCCCTGATTGGCCCTGCTCTGTGCGTGACAGGGGGTGGCGCTGCAACCTCCCCATCGACCCTGCCTTGAGTGTGACAGGGGGCGGTGCCCCAACCCCCCAATCGGCCCTACGCTGAGAGTGACTGAGGGTGGCATTGCAACCTCCCAATCTGCCCTGCTCTGTGCATGACAGGAGCGGCGCCCCAACTCCCCAATCGGCCCTGCTCTGAGCCCGACCAGGGGCTGCACCTAGGGATTGGGCCTGCCCTCTGCCACCTGGGAGCAGGCCTAAGCCAGCAGGGCATTATCTCCCGAGGGGTCCCAGACTGCGAGAGGGCACAGGCCGGGCTGAGGGACCCCCCTCCCCCCCGAGTGCACAAAGTTTTGTGCACCAGGCCTCTAGTCTATATATATAAAAGCCTAATATGCAAATTGTCCCCTCAGGCGGGAGTTCAACTGACTGGGAGCTCAACCGATCACTGTGATGTGTGCTGACGACCAGGGGGCAGTGCAGAACAAAGGAAGGCCCTGGCCAGCAGCTGGCAGCTGCTAAGGACCCTACCTGTGCATGAATTTTTGTGCACTGGGCCTCTAGTAAGATTAGAATGGGAAAAATTTCTATCGACTAGTGAGAGAGACATAGCCATCTAAATGTTGTAGTATAACCCATTACTCACATGTTTGAGGTGATGCTGATGTAAACATGCCTACTGCTCTGCCAGGTGTATGAAACTACAGCACATACAATTATATACAGTACATAATTCTTGATAATAATAATAAGTGAAGATTACTTGTTTATGTATTATTATACCATATTTTTATCATTATTTTATCATGTACTCTCTCTACTTATAAAAAATATCCTGTAGCCCTAGCTGGTTTGGCTCAGTGAAAAGAGTGTCAGCTTGTGAACTAAAGTATCCTGGGTTTGATTCCAGTCAACGGCATGTACCTTGGTTGCAGGCTCAATCCCTGGCCCTTGTCAGGTTGTGTGTGAAGGCAATCAATCCATGTGTCTATCTCACATCAATGTTTCTCTCTCTCTGTCTCCCTTCCACTCTCTCTAAAAAAATCAATGGAAAGATATCCTCAGGTGAGGATTAACAAAACAAAAAGTTTCCTGTAAAACAATATGCTGTGTTATACTTGCAACAGCCTCATATCATATATATTGATCACATCATATTATTTTGTGCTTAATTGAATCTCAGGTTGTTTTATAAATTTAGTGTAGCCTAATGGTACAGTTTTTATAAAGTCTACAGTAGTATGCAGTAATGTCCTAGGTCTTCACATTCACTTAACCACTCACTCACTGACTCACCCAGAGCAGCTTGCAGTCCTGCAAGCTCCATTCGTGGCAAGTGCCCTAGACAGGTGTACCATTTTCTATCTTTTATACCATATTTTTACTCTACCTTTTTTATATTTAGATATGTTTCAGTACCGTAACATGCTGTATAGGTTTGTGGCCTAGGAGAAATACGCTATGCCATCTAGGTTTGTGTAAGTGCACTCCATGATGTTCATACAATGATGAAGTTGCCTAATGACACATCTCAACATGTAGCACATGACTGTATAGGTTGAGAAAGAACAGTAGAAAAAAGCTAATGGTAGAGGAAAGGGGGAATAAGACTTATGTTACTCTGATCTCATATACTGTCACACAAAACAAGAATCATATTGCTCAACATATGTATGAATGAAATTCATGGTGCATGAAATTCATGCACGTGTGAGGTCCCTAGGCCTGGCCGGCAATCAGGACTGATCAGGTTCCCAGCCTCCCTGCCTCCTCGTCTCCTCACTGCCCACACGCCACCACCCCGCATGGTTCTAATGAATGAGTGGCCTGGAAAAGCAACATAAACCTGAAGATAGAAACCCTAGAAATAAGGGTTGATGGACCATAAAAGAAGGAAAAAAAGGCATTCTAGTTTTCTAAAAGAATTCTATAATCCATTCACAAATTGAAGAAGAAAGATGGATTAATTGTACTAATAGAGATTGCAAAATTAATGCAGATACATTGTAATACAATTTGGGGCATCAAGGTGTTAGTTTAGTCAGCTAATGGAGGATTGTCTAATAAATTCAGATAGATTGACATTTACTCATGTAGAGTATATTTATGTATTTTTCAATTTTTAAAGTAAATTGACAAAATGTTAATTTGCCTTCCTACCAATTCCTTATTTTAAAAGGTAGGAGATATATGCATCACCCATGGACACAGACAATGGTGTGGTGAAGACCTGGGGCAGGGGGCAGGTGTAGTCTAGAAGGGGTCAATGGGGGAAAAGAGGGGATATCTGCAATACTTTCAACAATGAAGATACATTTTTTAAAAATATATTTTTTTGATTTTATCGATGAGAGAGAAACATCAATCAGCTGCCTCCTGCACACCCCCCACTGGGGATGTGCCCCCAACCAAGGTACATGCCCTTGACCAGAATCAAACCTGGGACCCTTGAGTCTGCAGGTCGACACTCTATCCACTGAGCCAAACCAGTCAGGGTGAAGATACATTTTTAAAAAATAAGAAATAAAATAAAAGGTAGGAGAAACAACTTGAAGAAAAGCTACTATTTTGATTTAATTCTAATAGGAGGAAGTAGTTGGGTATGTGTCTGGATGCTTAGGATAAAGTAACTGTGTTTACTTACTTGTAGTTTACAATAGAAAATAAATCAGATATTTGCTGTGCTTATCCATGATTCTTGTTCATCAAAAAAGCAAAATTTAAATGGGGAGGGGGATTAGATGAAAGGAAGTCATAATTTTATGCAAAAGAGTCTATTCAGGAAAAAGGAAGATGTTCTAAAGACGAAGTTCTGATTACTCTAAAAACAAGTCACATGATCTCTAGTAAAACTTCTAATATGGAAAGAGGTGCATGTTTAAAATATTGATATGAAATTGAGGCTCTCTGATAAGATCAACTATTTACAAACCTCTACAAACTTTTTTGGGAAGTTATTTGGCAGTAGATCTCAAGACTGAAGATTTGTGTCATGAGTGATAACATAAACAGAGTACCATTTCCTGAGATGGGAAGTCAAATGAATTCAATAAGTCAGATTACCATGGGTCAAGGCCTGAACAACTCTTTTAAGACATATTAGTGTGAATGGGAAGGAAAATGGTAGGGCATTATGTAAAGGGGCATGAAAAGTAAAGAGAGTTTTTGATCGTTTTTAATTTTATTTAAAGAGGAACCCTGGCTAGCAAAGCTAAGTGGTTAGAGCTTTGGCCTGCACACAAGAGGGTCTTGGTTCAATTCTCTGTCTAGGACACATACCTGGGTTGAAGGCTCAATCCCCAGCCCCCATCAGGGTGCGTAAGGGAGGCAACCAATCTTTGTGTCTCTCTCATATCCGTGTTTCTCTCTGCCTCTCTCCCTCTCTTTTCCTCTCTCTTCCACTCTCTCTAAAATCAATAGAGCCCTAACCGGTTTGGCTCAGTGGATAGAGCGTCAGCCTGTGGACTGAAGGGTCCCATGTTCGACTCTGGTCAAGAGCATTTACCTTGGTTGTGGGCACATCCCCAGTAGGAGGTGTGCAGGAGGCAGCTGATTAATGTTTCTCTCTCATCGATGTTTCTAACTCTCTATCCCTCTCCCTTCCTCTCTGTAAAAAATCAATGAAATATATTTAAAAAAAAATAAAACCAATGGAAAAAGTGTACTCAGGTGAGGACTAACTATAAACAAACAAACAAACCTAATCTATGATAGGTCAAGGGAAGGAGCCAGTGGACAGGGAGACAAGGGAGGCATAGCTCCTTTCCTTAAGGAACTTGCATTCCAGTGGATACAGATAATTAATAAGATGATTTTTACTACTGATAGTAAGTGTTAGGAAAAAGAAAATATGGAATGCTAAGGGACAACATGCTTCAATTTGGGGATCAGGAATGGCTTCTGTGGAAAGTGTGAGTAGGAATCATTATAAGTAGAAATTCGCTAGAGAAAGATGAAACCTTGAAATAATGAGTGCTCCAACCAGAGGAGAAAATAAAAAATAATATCAAGTGCCTGGAGGGGGAAAAAAGTAACATTTATTTCAGGAAGTAAAGTAGCTCAGTTGGTTAGAGCAAGATTACGTGAGGGTAGTGTTAAAGAGGAAACCATAGGCTGCCCAAATGGCGTCACTGTGCTAAAAGCCCATAATACAAAACCTAGATTTAATATGTGACCTAATTATTGTTTCAACCTCTCCCAGTTTCAACCTTAATGGACCAGTCTGAAATGTTATGGTCAACACCAATGAGGTCATCTGAATGGGAATGTGGAAGGGATCTTTCAGCATAAAAGACAGCCGCTCCTTTGTCCTGGTGGACCACAGTTTTGGCTTGCTCCCTGAATCTGCTTCTCTCAGGTTACAATCTTTTGTTCAAATAAATAGTGTTTTATTCTCCATTACAGCCTAAAATTATTCTTGGTTGACAGAAATTTATGCTCAGAGTTTCTGCTGTAATCTCTCATTTGCCATGGTAGAAAGCTGCTGAATATATTGTAGGGTGAGACCTCATCCCCAGCCTGATCTTTTTTCCCTTAACATTGCTGGTCATGTGGTTTGGACGCCCTGACCTTTCTTCCTTAGAGACGACATTTAGGCCTCAGTGGCATTTCAGCTCCAGGCCGAAAAAGCAGCAAAACAAGACTATCAATGCCACGGCAGACCTCAGGAACAGTTGCATTGACTAATGGCCCCTAGCCCTGGTGCTGACTCATCAGTCAATGGAGACCACAACCCTGAAAGGACACACATGAAAAGCTGCTGGACAGTTTACTGAAAATTTCCCCTGGGATTTAGGCAGAACCAAGATGGAGACATAGGTAAACACCTGTACTTGCTGCCTCCCACAACCACATCAAAATTACAACTAAAATACATAGCAACTATCATCCAGAACCATGGGAAAGCTGGAGATGTGAAAGTACTACAGACAGAGAGGTAAAGAAGAAAGCACATTGAGACTGGTAGGAGGTGTGGAGGGGCGGAATGGGCTGGCACCTGGGTGTGCCACTTTTGTAATTGGGAGGGAGGTACAAGCTCCTGCTTGCTCTGAGCTCAAGTGCTGGGCGAGACTCTGGGGGACCCAGACACATACAGGGAGAAACTGGACTGTCTGGCATTGGGGCAGGAACTTGGGGGAGGCTTTCTTCCAGACAGAGGTGCTCCCGATGGTCATTGTTCCTGTGCTGGGACCTCCCTGGTGCAGGGATAACTGGCAGCTATTGCTGTTTTCTCCACCCTGGTGATTCCCTGAGACCCCGCTCTACCCAATTTTAAACCTCACCCAAGCTGTGTGCAGCAGCTTTTGCATATGAATGGCCTGTCCTTTCTCAATCTAAAACCTGTCAAACAGGCAGCAGCTGGGTCAGGGAGCCCCAAAGCTATCAAAACAAGGCCCAAGGCCGGCACCAACAGCAGCCTGCCTTGCTTCACAGCTGGGCCTCATTTGGGCACCCAATACAAAGAGGAAGAATTTGCAGATCTCTCTGTAGCTCCTGCTGGGTGGTCCCAGGCAGTGGCTAACTTTGCACCTCCTTGGAGATCCAAGAGCCAGTGTACCCAGTGGTCAGTGTGAGACCATACCAGATTACAACTCTTCACATCCATAAGTGGCACACTCCAGGGGCAGACTCAGTGAGCACCAAAACCCCACTGAAGCAAGTCCTGCCCCATAAGGGTGTCTCCTGCACAGCAGCTCTTCCATTGTAGGTGAAGCTGGTCCTCACAGCCAATTGGCCTGGAGGTCAATTCCTCCCAGTGATACCAACAGCAATCAAGGCTCAACTACAACAAGACTGTGCACACAGCCTGCAAAGGGGTGCACCAAGAGTGTCCACCTCAGCTAATTGGGGAGGCTGAGCCACTGGGCCCTATAGGACACCTACTACACAAGGCCACTCTATCAACTCAAGGAGACTTAGCAGCTATCCAATACATAGAAACAAGCATAGGGAAGCAGCCAAAATGCGGAGACAAAGAAACATGTCACAAATGAAAGAAATGGAAGAAAGCAAACTACTGGATACAGAGTTCAAAACCACAGGTATAAGTTTACTCGAGAATATTCTAGAAACCTCTAAGGAACTTAGTGAGACCTTCAAGGATCTTAGTGAGAATGCCAAAAAAATGGAAAAGGACCAACCAGAAATTAAGCATACACTGACTGAAATAAAGAATAATATACAGAGATTCAACAGTAGACTAGAGGATCCCAAAAATCAAGTCAAAGATTTGAAATACGAGGAAGCAAAAAACACCCAACTGGAAAAGCAAAAAGAAAAAAGAATCCAAAAATATGAAGATAGTGTAAGGAGCCTCTGGGACAACTTCAAGCGAACCAACATTCGAATTATAGGGGTGCCAGAAGAAGAGAGAGCGCAAGATATTGAAAACCTATTTGAAAAAATAATGACAGAAAACTTCCCCTACCTGGTGAAAGAAATAGACTTACAATCCAGGAAGCACAGTGAACCCCAAACAAGAGGAATCCAAAGAGGACCACACCAAGACACGTCATAATTAAAATGTCAAGAGCAAAAGACAAAGAGAGACTCTTAAAAGCAGCAAGAGAAAAACAATTACCTACAATGGAGTACTCATACGACTGTCAGCTGATTTCTCAACAGAAACCATGCAGGCCAGAAGGGAGTGGCAAGAAATATTCAAAGTGATGAATAGCAAGAACCTGCAACCAAGATTACTTTATCCAGCAAAGCTATCATTTAGAATTGAAGGTCAGATAAAGAGCTTCACAGATAAGAAAAAGCTAAAGGAGTTCATCACAACCAAACCAGTATTATATGAAATGCTGAAAGGTATTCTTTAAGAAGAGGAAGAGGAAGAAAAAGGTAAAGATAAAAAATTACGAACAACAAAGTGACAACAAATACATATCTGTCAACAAGTGAATCTAAAAATCAAATGAATAAAAAATCTAAACAGAATAAACTGGTGAATGCAATAGAATCAGGGACACGGAAATGGAGCCGACTGACAATTTTTGGGGGGAACGGGATGTGGGGGGATGCAGGAAGAGATTGGACAAAAATCTTATATGCATGTATGCAGTACCTATGGACTTGGACAGTGGGGTGGTGAGGGCCTGGGGTGGGGTGGGAACCGGGTGGAGGAGAGCTATGGGGTCAGGAAAGAGGGACATCTGTTAATAATCTGAACAATAAAAATAAATAAATAAATAAATGGGGAGGGGAAAGAAATCTTCCCCTGGAACCTCCCCTAAAATCTCCACCCTTAAAACCCTTAGGATGGAGAACCCAGTACCCTCTCCTCCAAGCACACCCTCACCTTTCCCTTCCCTCTCTCCTTCTCCCAGGCATTACTTTCCTGACTCCCAAGCTCTGAGGGCCCTTCATCTCTTCATTTACCTCTTGAACATGTTTCCTAAGCCCGTTTCTTCTACAAATTCTTTTTCCTACCTCCGTGATTTTCTAAATAAATGTTCTCTTATAATTTGAGTCTTGGCTCTGAATCCTTTCCTAGCCAGAACTCAAGTACCGAGGTCACTGAACACTGTGCAGGTCCGGTCTGACCCCACCTAACTAACACCAGCTTGTTCCCTCCCACTGCTGCCAACACTTCCTTTTATTCAAAATTTGAAAACTACCTCACAGGCTGCAAACCATGGGACTAAGAGGGGCTTACTTTCTTAGGGTCCTATTTTTGCCATGTCCCCTGGGGAAAAGAGATGGAACTCAGGTTGAGCCACATCCCATGTCCTCTTTTCCATCCAACCAGTGCACAATTATAGGCAGACAATCTGTGGAAAATACCTTGGATGCTGGTCTCCGAGAAGCAATAAGGCAGTAGAAGCTGTAGAGCCAGACACCACTTCAACCGTTCGGAGTACATCTTCGCTCCAGAGCCTGCTGAACGCTGCAGCCAGGAAGGTCTTCAGTGCTCAACTTCCTTTCACTCTAGCTGTATGGGTGGGGCCTTGAGAAACAGGAAGTCCCATGGGGTTCTCTTCTTTACATCTGAGACCACAATGGCAGTTTTAATTTTAGTTCATTCTTTGGATAGGATGGACTTATAATCTAACTAGAGGCCCAGTGCACAAAATTCATGCATGGGTAGGGCTCCTAGCGACTGCCGGCTGGGACCTCTCTTTGTTCTGTGCCACCCTTTGGTGGTCAGCGCACGTCATAGCGAGCAATTGAGCTCCCGGTTGAGTTCCTGGTTGGTTGAGCTCCCGCCCGACAGGACAATTTGCATATTAACCTTTTATTATATAGGATAGATAGAGCAGCTGAATTAATCTGAAAAGTAATCATATTATTTTAAATCTTAGAACAGAGATACTCATGTGAATAGGGGGTTAAGTTTTTCTTAAAGTTTCCTTTTCAAGGCCTGTATAAAGCAATTGAAGAGGTGGCTCAGCTATGAATGCAGCAAGCAGAACCGACAAGCATAGTCAGGCCAACCCACCAGGTATAAAAGCATCATCTCATCACCTGATGACTATAATATCTGACATCTGTGGACCCCCAGGCCTGCATGTCTCACCCCAGCCCCTTCCCCTTTATAATCCTGTCCCTTGTACCTTGCTGAGAGGCAGGGTTTGATGCTTGTAAGCGCCCTGTCTTCTTGGGTGAGCCACATCCCATGTCCTCTTTTCCATCTAACCAGTGCACAATTATAGGTAACCTTTTGGGCTGCATCCTGGATTTCTGTTTCTGTTTGTGGATGTTCCTAGCAACCCCACCTGGCAGCTTTCTCAATAAATACCTAATATAATTCAACCCTGCCTTCATTATTGGACATGGAGACAGGCAGACCGAGCCAAACAGGCGGGGGTGGGGTGGGGGGGGTGGGGGGGTGGGGGGTGGTTTCCTGGTAACACTTTGTAGTTATTTGAGGTCTCTTGAAGGTTGTCATGCAGGCCTTCCTGAGTTAGTCAGGTCAGCAGGTGGCCTTTTCTCTCCCACACATCCCCCTTTTGGTCATAAATCAACCCAAAGGATGCATTGATGACCAAACTTTGGTTGGATAATAGAGTCCCACAGTGCTAGGAAGGCTCATTCCTAGGATGTCTCAGTGTCAGCATGTGTCTTGCTGAACAGAGTGGACCACTGGGGATGGGAGAAGACCATAGCCTTAGATGGCATTCAAGGTTGAATTATTATTATTCAAAATAAAAGGTAGGTAAATGGGAGGCAGTCAGATTCTATATGTCCTTTTTATAAAATTTTTTTTTATTGATTAAGGTATTACACATGTGTCCTTATCCCTCCATTACCTCCCAGACCCCCCCACTCATGCCTATATGTCCTTTTTAAAAAGTATTCTAGGTACTTGCATGTGGGAAGTCATCCATTATTTTCTCTATCAGAGGGGTGTAGACAAGGAACCCGGAAGGCTGGTGACCCTTGAAGCCCTGGCAAAGATCTGAGCTATGCACCCACTGTTAGTCCAGACAATGGTAGCTGAATCAACTTCCCCATTTACTATTATGTAAATCCTTGCTAAGGGGCTCGTTTGCCTGTTACTGGAAATTGCCTGCCTAAGAGCTATGGGTGGATCCCAAACCAATAAAAGGTTGGTGCGGCCTGAGAACCAGTGGAAGTCCTTCCCCTTGAGTTGGACTTGCCCGCCTGGCCCCCCAATATTTCCAAATTATTATTTCTTCTCTTGTCTCTTTCATTTGCATGTGGATCTCTTCCAGATCCTGAACCCTGAGCCACGCGGGATGTGGGGGGAACAAACATTTACATAATGGGAAATCTGGAAGAGAAGACTTCGCCTAGAGCGAAAAAAACGAAGATTCACCAGAAAGGTGGGAAAGGATTCACTGTATAGGTGGGGAAATATTTCACCGCACACAAAAGCCCACATTCAGCTGCAGAAGTCGCTATCTGTAAATAGGGTGGGAACGTTTTCCTTAGTCAGGCTAATGGGGCAGGATTCGGCTTTAAAAAAGTAAGAAACTTTATTGAAGGCTTTTGGTTTGCATCCTAAGAAATTAAAGTTTCAGAAGGTAATCTCCCTGATAATTCTACTGGCAGAATTGTATATGGATCTAAATTGGATGAATATTGTATAGCTATAGAGATATGTTGGGGGCCAGATGTAAGCTGGCAAGGTCCTTGCACCTGCAGGGGCTAGCAAGGCTGGGACCCTTACCCACACAGTTTTCCCAGACTTTTTTGGATGGCGATTATCAGTAGAATGGGAGTAACATTTGTAGAATGAGAACAGCCTTTCATAGCTTGCCAAGAAGTCTGTAACTATTTACTGAGATATGCTGTACTGAGAACTTGTCCTTCTGCTGTGTCCCTCCCTTAGAGATTAAGAGGAACAAAGAATACATTCCTCTTGACAGACCTCCTATTCAGTGTGTTGTGTATAAATAGGATTGTATAGCTAATAAACTCGCTTCAGTTCATCAAGAGAACTGGGGTCCTCCCGACCCTGCTTTCCTGTCTTTCTTTCTTTTCTCAATTCCCACCTCCCTGCCTCAGCCCGGCTCAACCCTGTCAGGCTGGCCCTGACAGATCTGGCGCCCAAACAGGGACTGAGGAACTGGGAAAAAGACGGTGAGGAACTCCGTTGGGCTTGGAGAGACGACGTGAGGATCTCCTCCGGATAAAGAGTGCACTCGTTAAGGTAAGGGAGGAGCAATTTTTTGGTAATCGGGAGTAAAGCATGGGGCAATTAGAATCTAGAGAAAATGCCCTTTATGGGCAAATGTTAAAGTTTATGTTCAATAGTAGAGGAACTAAGGTTAATAACAAGCAAATAGAAAATTTTTTAAAATTCATTCAGGAGGTCTACATTTTCTTATGGAATTTAATACAGGATTATTTAGATCCCAGGCATGACCATAATCAACCGTCTCTTAAGCCAGAAAAAAAGGAGAAGCAGAGTGATAGCACAAAACAGGAGTCTAAAAAAGATAGTATATTAAAAAGAAATAATGTAACTTTTAAAGATAATTTAACTCCTCAAGATGAGGAGGATTTTGAGAAAGCTGCTGCTCTCTGTCATGACGATAATACAGGTGTTGTTCAGGCAGAAGAGGAGGAAGAATGTTTTTCTGCTGGAACTGAAGAGGGTAGTGATATAGAGGATGTGTTAGAACACTTTTTAGAATTATTAAAGCTTCTTGGCAAGAAAAAGAGAAGCTGCGGGGGCCGTTCCCGCGGCTCTCCGCTGCCTTGTGAGGCACCAGTTCCTAGGAAAAGTCAAACATACAAGTGTTACACTTGTGGAGGAACAGGACACATGGCAAAACAGTGTCCTTCTAATAAAGGGGTTAATAAAGGAAATGGCAGAGGTCCCAAACAACCTGGACTATGCCCTAAATGTAAAAAAGGAAAACATTGGGCTAATGAGTGTAAATTTAAGACAGATATCCAGGGAAATTCTTTGCCTCAACACCAGTCGGGAAACTACCAAAAGGGGCCAGCCCAGCCACGGAAAATAACAGGGGCATTGTCTATTTACCCTCCTGTCCCTGTGCCGTCTCAAGGCCAGCAGGCTGCACAGCACCCAGCCCGCCCCAGAGAGCAAAATAGATACAAGAGCTATTCCGAGCAACCCCCGGAAGTGCCAGGCTGGACCTTGGATCCATAGAAATAAGACATTCTGTCTGCCCTGGGTGCTGCCCTTGCCTACTGAAATAAACAAAATATCATTAGATTTAAAACCTCTCACATAGAGAAGAAATGATGATTTCCTTGCATTTCCGATACAGCTACAGCAAATGCCACCGGATGTCTGGGATTTCTGTGCACGTGTAAAGAGAAAACTGGCTTGGAACTAAGGCGCGCATTGTCTGATTTTGGACATTTAGATAGTTTTGAGCTAAAATCTCTTTACAAATATACAAAATAAAACCCAAGACTGATTATTTCCTAAGAAAAATAGGAAATTTAACCCAAAGGAAAAAAGATGCTGGCTAGATTCTAGCAGCAGGATTGGCATTTCCATAATAAAGAACAGCTTTTAAATACTAATAAGGAATATTAAAAAGTTAATTTCAAGGCCAAAAAGGAAAGTCAGTAAAATTGTCTCTGTTAAAAGAATTTACTAAAGAATATGCCTTAAAATAATAAATTGGATTTAAATCTCAAGAATTATTAAAATATATTAATTATAAAAATCTAAGTAGCCCAGGTAAAAGACGGCTACGCCCTCTATTTAAGGTTGGCTTCCCAAAGCAATTTCTAATAGAGGAAGGGCTAGCCTCCCTTCCCCCAAAAGAGCAGGTAGGCTAAAAATTTCCTGCCAGTGACAATTTTTAAAGAGAAGCTTGCTTCTCAGTTTCCCATCCTTAGAAGAAAGAATGTAACTAATTTTCATTTTAATGGTTACCTGTTTTCAGTCAATGGCACCCCAAGATTTAGGAGTTTGCTAAATTGAATTAAATATTCTGAAATAACAAAATGCTAAAATATTAATCTAAATTTCCCTCACAAAAAATCTAGTAGGCAGAATTAAATCTATTTATTATGTCATGTATTTTTGAAGTTTATTCTTAAAAATGTTACTAATTAAGAAATACTAAATATTTAACTTGCCAGCTAAGAGTTTAAAGTTCTGGTTACATAAATTGGAAGAAATCATATAATTATAATAAAATTTCAACATTTATCTAATTGAAAAAAGAGAATAAATCTATAATCTCAACCAAAATTTTTAAATACAAAGATCAGTTTTAATTTAATTGATATCTCTTAATAATTATAAAAGGTATATAATCTTTAAATTATATATACACATATATGTTTAATAGTTTTTTAAGTTAGATTTCAAAAGTATAATCAAGGAATGACTTTAGGACATTTCATGGGCCCTGAAATGTTTTCAAAAGTTTATTCTCTTTTCTTAAAGAATTTTTTAATAAAGCCAATTTAATATACTTGAAATCACATAGAAAGCTTTATCAGATAAATATTAATAAATATATATTTTAAGTTTTTGCCTCTAAGAAAGGGCAAAACAAGTTATTTTATATTTCTTAAAATACAGCAGTAGAATTTTAAAATAACAAAAGCTCATTAATAATTTTTAATATTTTACAACAGCATATTAACATTTATTCCAAACAAGCTTACAAACTAATTGTTTGGCAGGAATTTAATAAGAACATAAAAGGATTTTATCCCTTCCACTGTGTGGAAGGCCCCCTGGGAAGGCACTTAAGCATTCTATATTGACCTCTCTTGACCCTTTTTACCAAAGGGGGTCTCTCTTCCAATTGCCCACAGCTGTTACCTAAGCTCTCTGTTCATACTGAGGTTGAAGCCTCATGGTGGCAGGTACCATGGATCTGTCTCTTGCCCAATGGCGTAAGCTGGGCCTTCTTTGGAGAAGAAATCTGGGTTCCCCATGATCAATGCCAGGGCCCCGCCAGCTGGTGAGGGGATCACAAGGCAGTTACTGGGCATGGAGGCCACAGGGGCATACGCTACCAAGGAGACAAAACTAAACCTCACATCACCCTGCTTGGCTCCGGAGGATGGCTGGTTAGTCAACGATGGGTAAGACCCCTCTGGGAGGGGCAACCTAAAACAGGCACAGTCTAAAGGGGCCTCAGGGGAGAACTTGGGGGTCAACAGAGGTGGGGCAGAAATCCTCACCCCCCCAAATATGCAGGGGCTTGAACACTCTCCCCTTCTGAGGGAGGTCTCCTGCTCCCATGGCCGCTGCGATTCCCATGCCCAGCTCAGATCGGGACCCAGATAACAGAAAGGGACTTAGGCCAGCCAAAATCGGTACCCAGCCAAAATCGGTACCCAGATAACAGAGACTTGGCTAACAGCAGCTACCCTATATCTAAATCCAGCTTAACACCAGGATGCTCAGGGCCTTCTCAAGGATGCAAAATAATCCTTTCCATTAATATTTACAGTGTAAACTAAGATTGTTATTAAATTATTAAATTTAACAGTAAAATAGTAGTCAAGTTTTCAGATTAATTAAATTTTACTAATTAATATAAGTAATTATTCAAAAAGTATTAACCAAAATTTTCATTTCATGGATAAATTGCTTAACACACAATAAACCTAAAACAATCATATTTTTATACAAAAAAATTAAAATTAAAAGTTATCAAGACTACATTAAAAAATTTCCAAAAAACCTCCTAATATTAATAAATAAAAAAAGGGGAGGATAGTGGAATAATAACTTTTTAAGTAAATGCCTTAATTGCTTTAATATTTTTACTTGAAAATTAATTTTTTCATTTATAATGCTAATAGCAAGACACCCATGAAAAACATACGTGGTGTCAAAATAAGCCAAAGGAAAATCGTTTGGACAAAAATTAAAAGAATCCCAAGTCTAAATTATAGATATGATTCCTTTATTAACCTTTAGTCGAGAATACATTTGTATATTTTCAGAAAACAACTCCAAGACCATGTGGATTCCTGCAACAGAGAGGAATTATCAGGACTGCTCCAGCCACAGAATAGCAGTGGCCCCGTGAGACAACAAGAAGAGAAGCAATCCAGAAATGAAGATGGTGACAACGCTTTATCATGCTAGCAGTCAGCAGCTGTGCATCGCTGCAGGTTGCCCAGGACCAAACCAGAGAGGGTCAAACCTACATTGCCACCATTTGTCCACCATCCAGAACTGAAATATTACTGCTGACATGTACACATAAAAAGCTGCCGGACACTGAAACATGAACTTCGCCTAAAAAACAAAGAAGGGGGATCTGTTGGGGGCCAGATGTAAGCTGGCAAGGTCCTTGCACCTGCAGGGGCTAGCAAGGCTGGGACCCTTACCCACACAGTTTTCCCAGACTTGTTTGGATGGCGATTATCAGTAGAATGGGAGTAACATTTGTAGAATGAGAACAGCCTTTCATAGCTTGCCAAGAAGTCTGTAACTATTTACTGAGATATGCTGTACTGAGAACTTGTCCTTCTGCTGTGTCCCTCCCTTAGAGATTAAGAGGAACAAAGAATACATTCCTCTTGACAGACCTCCTATTCAGTGTGTTGTGTATAAATAGGATTGTATAGCTAATAAACTCGCTTCAGTTCATCAAGAGAACTGGGGTCCTCCCGACCCTGCTTTCCTGTCTTTCTTTCTTTTCTCAATTCCCACCTCCCTGCCTCAGCCCGGCTCAACCCTGTCAGGCTGGCCCTGACAGAGATAGATGATGACTAACTAAGAAAAACACCTGGATATGATGGCAAGAACATACATTGGAGTCAAGATAGTTTCTTCAATAAATAGTGTTGGGAAAATTGGACAGATACATGCAAAAAAAAATGAAACTAGACCACCAACTTACACCATACACAAAAATAAACTCAAAATGGATAAAGGACTTAAATGTATGATGGGAAACCATAAAAATACTAGAAGAATCCAAAGGCAACAAAATCTCAGACATATGCCGAAGCAATTTCTTTACCAATACAGCTCCTAGGGCATTGGAAACTAAAGAGAAAATAAACAAATGGGACTACATAAAAATAAAAAGCTTCTGTACAGCAGAAGAAACCATCAACAAAACAACAAGAAAGCCCACTGCATGGGAGAACATATTTACCAATGTTATCACCGAAAAGGGCTTAATCTCCAAAATTTATAGGGAACTCATACAACTTAACAAAAGGAAGATAAACAATTCAATCAAAAAATGGGAACTTTCCAAAAGAGGACACTTTTCAAAATAGACACTTTTCAAAAGAGGACATTCAGAAAGCCAAGAGACATGAAAACATGCTTGAAGTCACTAATCATCCAAGAAATGCAAATCAAAACAACAATGAGGTACCATCTCACACCTATCAGAATGGCTATCAACAAACGACAAGTGCCGTAGAGGATGTGGAGAAAAAGGAACACTTGTGCACTGCTGGTGGGAATGCAGACTGGTGTAGCCACTATGGAAGACAGTATGGAGTTTCCTCAAAAAATCTAAAAATGGAACTCCCATTTGACCCCGTGATCCCACTTCTAGGAATATATCCCAAGAAAACAGAAACACCAATCAGAAAGGATATATGCACCCCTATGTTCATAGCAGCACAATTCACCATAGCTAAGATCTGGAAACAGCCTAAGTGCCCATCAGCAGATGAATGGATTAGAAAACTGTGGTACTACAGTTTTCTACACCAGGGGTCCTCAAACTACGGCCCGCGGGCCACATGTAAATACAAATATTGTATTTGTTCCCGTTTTGTTTTTTTACTTCAAAATAAGATATGTGCAGTGTACATAGAAATTTGTTCATAGTTTGTTTTTAAACTATAGTCCGGCCCTCCAACTGTCTGAGGGACAGTGAACTGGCCCCCTGTTTAAAAAGTTTGAGGACCCCTGATCTACACGATGGAATACTATGCTGCTGTAAAAAAGAAGGAATTCTTACCATTGGCAACAGCATGGATGGAACTGGAGAGCATTATTCTAAGTGAAGCCAGTCAATGAAGGAAAAATACCACATGATCTCACTCATTTATGGATAATAAAGGCCATTATAAACTGATGGACAAAAATAGATACAGAGGCAGAGCTGCCTCGAACAGACTGTCAAACTACAGTGGGAAGGCCAGGGAGGGTTGGGAGGGGGGGCGGTAAGAGATCAACCGAAGGACTTGTATGCATGCATATAAGCATAACCAATGGACATAAGACACTGGGGGGTAGGGGAGGCCAGGAGATTGTCAAGGGCGGGGAAAAAAAGTAGACATATGTAATACTCTTTGTAAAACTTTAAGCAATAAAACAATTTTAAAAAAATTGTAAAAAAGTAAAAAGAAAAAGAAAAAAAACATATCCTTGACGGAGGATTAAAATATATTTATATATTAGCTAATTTTACTAGGGCTTATTAGAAGGTAGTCCTTATGGTATTTTAATATATATTATCTCATTTAATACTTACAATCACCTGGACTAAGAACTATGATTATCTCCACTTCCCAGACGAGGAAACTGAGGAGTGGGACATTAAAGTCACCTTGCCCAAGGCCAAATTTTCCAGTCCATTGGGGTTGGTGGAGGTTCCACAGCTATGGGTACAAGGCCTGGGGTGCTTGGGACTCCTCTGGTCTCCTTCTGTCTGTCCTGCTTTTTATATTTCAGAACTTGTGAAACTGGGTTAGGACCAGCTTTGAGCTCTAGACATCTGGGTAAATGCCCAAACCCAATGCAACCTGTAAAAACCCTGCACAGGACTATGCCCTTCTCTGCCACTCCATATGCTTTGTAGTCACTCTGGAACAGTGATGGCGAACCTATGACACACGTGTCAGAGGTGACATGCGAACTCATTTTTTTGGTTGATTTTTCTTTGTTAAATGGCATTTAAATATATAAAATAAATATCAAAAATATAAGTCTGTTTTACTATGGTTGCAAATATCAAAAAATTTCTATATGTGACACGGCACCAGAGTTAAGTTAGGGTTTTTCAAAATGCTGGCATGCCGAGCTCAAAAGGGTCGCCATCACTGCTCTAGAATAGCCCTTTAGAGTTACAACCTGCTTTCATACCCATTGATAGTTTTGCTCCCACAATAACCCATGACATAGGCATGAGAAGGTAGTGTTATTCTAAATTTACACCTGAAGAAATTATGAACCATAGGAGTGAGATGACTTGCAGTAGCAGATCCTACATTAAAATTACTCTGTGCCCTACCCAGTTTTGGCTCAGTGGACAGAGAGTCTCAGGTTCAATTCCAGGTCAGGGCACATGCCCAAGTTGTGGGCTCAATCCCAGTAGGGGGCATGCAGGAGGCAGCCAATCAATGATTCTCATCATTGATGTTTCTATCTCTCCCTCTCCCTTCCTCTCTGAAATTCATAAAAATAAAAATTATATATATATATATATATATATATATATATATATATGCACATATATATAATACAAGAGAATAATTTTGCTGGAGTAAAAACAGTTGCTAGGCATCACAATGTAATACATACAAGAATCATATACGATGATTCTCCAAACACCATTGTTACCTATGCAGTTCATGCTATTAAATGGGTGAGTGAGCTAGTGGGTAGTATGAAGTCCCTGACCGACAGAACAGTATTGTTGGTGCTCTTATCCCAACATCAAGAAGGGTTCAGGAATCTGGAGAAGGGGCTGTGCATAGATGAACCCAGAGACTAATAAAGAGTTCGGAGATGAAAGATAATTTTGAAAGGCATTGGGGTTCAGAGGAGCTTAGCTAAAGGAGCTAAGTTCTAAGATCTTAAAGCAGCGGCTCTCAACCTGTGGGTTGCGACCCCTTTGGGGGTCGAACAACCCTTTCACAGGGGTCGCCTAAGACCATTGGAAAACACATATAATTACATATTGTTTTTGTGATTAATCACTATGCTTTAATTACATTCAATTTGTAACAATGAAAATACATCCTGCATATCAGATATTTACATTACGATTCATAACAGTAGCAAAATTACAGTTATGAAGTAGCAATGAAAATAATTGTATGGTTGGGGGTCACCACAACCTGAGGAGCTGTATTAAAGGGTCACGGCATTAGGAAGGTTGAGGACCACTGTCTTAAAGTCTAAGGTCTTAGGTTCTCTCCTCGTCCCCAGGACCCCATGTTTTTTATTAACACAACTTGTCCTCAGGCGAGGCAGAGATATACACTTCAAAGGGTCAGGGTTTGGTACAGAGTCGTTGTCAGAATGGGAGAATTAGCCTACAGCTGTTCAGGTGTTTGGCCCGCAGGAGGCAACAACATGTAGATTAAGATGCCTTTTAGCTGTCTGGCAGGAGCAATCAGTTTAATGTATCCTATTCAGGTTTGGGGAAATGCCATTAACCATTCCCAGATGCAGGTGACTACATGTGTGACTCAACCCTGTTGAGTCCCCAAGTGTCATCAACCTTTTGATGAAACTCTTGAAATTATGACATGCTGGAATTGTAAACACTACGTGGTCTTGAAGTTCACTGTTACCACACCCTGTTTTTCAGAAAGGGGAATTCAACTCAGAAAGGGGAAGACTCTTCTTTAAATAGAGAAATAAAGAAAATGAGATAGAAATAAAATAGAAGGGGCTGGGGAACCAAAGATTATCCATATACCTCCTACCCAGAGACAGTGTTTATCTATCTATATCGATCCATCATCCTTCCAGTTGCTTTTCCTATGCATATCTACATGTAAATATTCTCTAATGAATTCATACTAAACATAATATTTGGTATATTTAACAGTTGAACAGATGAAACCTAAAATATTCAACAAATGAAAGCATTCAAAAGCTATAAAAATTTCCAATTGAAATTAAAGTACTGCTTCTCAAATGTAAGTTTCCAAAAGAATCACCTGGGTATTTTTAATAACATACAGATTCCCCCACTTTATTCCCTCCGAGATTCTGAAATAGTAGGTCCTGTCTTGTTTTTGTGTTTTGTTTATTTATTTATTTTATTATTTTTATTTATTTATTTATTTATTTATTTATTTATTTATTTATTTTTAACCAAGAGATCTTTCTCAATCCTGTTGGAATCACTTGTGGCTTTAAAACCAGAGGTGCCTCCTTGGTCCTGTCCCTTGAGATTCAAATTCAGTTGGTATGGAGTGGGGCCTGGGCATTGTATTTTTCTCAAAACTCCCCACGGCAATATTAATGGGTCAGAGAGTATCTGTAAGTGGCTTCAGCTTTATAATTCTAGGAATCTATAAGATTCCTAAATAAAGAGCATTCTAAATGCTCTTTATTTAAAATACTAGAAAGACTATACTTTCAGGGATCATTTCTATAGTTCGTTAAAATACTAGAGGCCCGGTACACGAATTTGTGCATGGGTGGGGTCCGGCTGGCTGGATTGGATCGGGGTGATTGGGCCGGGCCAGCTAGGGGGAGGGGACGTGGGAGGTTGGCTGGCCACCCCACCCCTGATGGGATTGGGGGGGGCGATTGGGGGTGGGGCTGACCGGTGGCCGGGGCAGGGGTCTCGGGCAGTTGACCAGCCGGCCCTGCCCCCTGGTTGAATTCCTGGTCAAGGGAACAATTTGCATATTAGCCTTTTATTATATAGGGTAAACACAGTGTATGATATAAGTTGTGTTTATGACAAACGAGGAGCACCAGGATCTGGTCCTATGCTTTCCACCACTGTATTTGAGATAGCGCTTTGGGTGTTTGGGTCAGTGTGTTGGATATAGTCACATCAGGCACTGTTTTGGGCTTAGGAAAAGGGTAACCTTCCTTTCCAGAGTCCCCTTCCCCTAAAGACATGCAGCATGATTGGTGAGAGAGAGAGAGAAGAGGATGTGAGAGAAGGTGCATAGAAACTGCAAGGTGCAATAGAGAGATGTGAGGTCTAATAATAGTATTATGAAAAGTTTTAGAAAATTCTAGCCAATTATTCATAGCCAAATAATGCAAAAGAAAATGACCATCTTGACTAAGCAGTTCTGGGCCTTCCCAGGGACATTGTTTTCTTTAAAAAAAATTATATATATATTTACTTGACTTCAGAGAGGAAAAAAGGAGAGAAATAGAAATATCAATGATGAGAGAGAATCATTGATAGAGAGAATCGTTGATAGGCTTCCTCCTGCTCGCTCCACCCTGGGGTCGGGCCTGCAACTGAGGTGTCTGCCCTGACCAGGAATAGAACCGTAACCTCCTGGTTCATTGCTCAATGCTCAACCACTGAGACACAGCCGGTTAGGGCCAGAAGCTTTTTATTTTGATGTAGTCCCACTTGTTTATTTTCTCCTTAGTTTCCATTGCCCTAGGAGCTGTATCGGTAAAGATATTGCTATGACAGATGTCTGATATTTTGCTGCCTATGGAAACTTCTAAGATTTTTTATGGTTTCCCATCTTACATTTAAGTCCATTATCCATTCTGAGTTTATTTTTGTGTATGGTTTAAGTTGGTGATCTAGTTTAATTTTCTTGCATGTATCTGACCAAATTTCCCAGCACCATTTATTGAAAAGACTGTCTTGACTCCATTGTATGCTCTTGCCTCCTTTGTCAAATATTAATTGAATATCATGGCTTGGGTCTATTTCTGGGTTCTCTGTTCTATTCCATTGGTCCATATGTCTGTTCTTGTGCCAGTACTGGGCAGTTTTGGGAACTGTGGCTTTGTAACATAGCTTGATACCTGGTATTGTGATCCCTCCAACTTTGTTCTTCTTTCTCAGGATTACTGTGGCTATTCAGGGCCTTTTTTTATTCCAGATGGATTTTTGGAGAGTTTGTTCTAGGTCTGTGAAATATGCCTTTGGTATTTTAATGGGGATTGCATTTAATCTATAAATTGCTTTGGGTAGTATGAACATTTTAATGATGTTGATTCTACCAATCCATGAACACGGTATGTTCTTCCATCTGTTTATGTCTTCCTCTATCTCTTTTTTCAATGTCCTATAGTTTTTTGAGTACAGGTCTTTTACCTCCTTAGTTAAGTTTATTCCTAGGTATCTTAATTTTTTTGGTGCAATGGTAAATGGGATTGTTTTTTTTGTTGTTTCTCTTTTTGTAAGTTCACTATTGGTGTATAAAAAGGCCATAGATTTCTGGGTATTAATTTTGTATCCCGCTACATTGCTGAATTCATTTACTAAGTCTAGTAGTTTTATGTTGGTCTTTGGGGTTTTCTATGTATAATATCATGTCATCCAAGCATTCTATTCTTTATAAATTCTCTCTCGCCTCTGTAGAATTGCTAAATCTTGCCTCACATTCTGCTCTGCCACTGTATGAATCTCATAGAAGATGGAGTCTTGAGGTCCTAAGAAACCCCATTCCTTTTTTACTCCCAATTTTCCTCTTCAAATAAAAGGAAGAAAATGCTGGGTATCATTCATAACTACTCAACTTGCATTGCTCAGGACACTCATTCATTTATTCAACACATGCATTTAGGATCTGCTATGTACCAGGCACTTAGTTGCTGAGAATAGAGTAGTGAGCAAGCAGACAAAGTTCCTCTTCTTATCTCCCTTAGTCTTTAATGTGTTAGATCCTGTGGAAAGACAATAATAAAGCAGGGTAAGTGGATAGAGAGTGAAATTTCAGAGTAATGTTTTGTTGAGAGGACAAGGAAGTCATCTCTTATAGGTAACACAGAGTAAATCTTAAGGCAGAGAGAGCTGTGTGGATATCTGGGGGAAGAGCTTTTCTCTAGTGTAAAGGCCTTGCTGTGGGAGTGTGCTTGACGTGTTCAGGGCAGTGAGGAGGTTAGTGTGACAGATGTGGAGCAGGCCAGGAGGAAAGAAGTAGGAGAGGACACCAGTAAGGTAGCCAAGAGCCATCGTGTAGGGTCTTAGAGGCGTTGGCAAGGGCATTGCTTTTTATCCTCAGAGATATGGGAAATGAATGGCAAGCAAAGAAATAACTTGATCTGATTTATGTGTTAAAAGTCTCATTCTAGCCTTAGCTGCTTTGGCTGAGTGGATAGAGTGTCAGCCTGTGACTGAAGGGTCTCAGGTTAGATTCTGGTCAAGGCCACATATCCTGGTTGCAGGCTGAATCCCCAGTTGGGGACGTGCAGGAGGCAGCCGGTCAGTGATTCTCTCTCATCGTTGATGTTTCTACCTCTCTCTCCCTCTCTGAAATCAAATATATATATATATATATATATATATATATATATATATATATATATATATATATATATTTAAAAGTATCATTGAAGTGGCCTGTGAAGAACAGAATATACGGGACCAAGGTGGAAGCAAGGAGACTAGTTAGATAGCTGTTGTAATCGTATCGTGCTGGCAAGTAATGATAGTGGTGACGGTTGGTAAAGGTGATAAAAAGTGGTTGGGTTCTAGGCATTTTCCAAGAAAGAGACAATAGAATTTGTGGATGAATGGATATGGCATATGAGAAAGTAGAGTCAAAGATAATTATAATTCTCTGGCATGAAAAACTTAATGACTAGCAGTGGTTCTCAACCTTCTGGCACTTTAAACACAGTTCCTCATGTTGTGACCCCCAACCATAAAATTATTTTCCTTGCTACTTCATAACTGTAATGTTGCTACTGTTATGAATCGTCATGTAAATATCTGATATGCAGGATGGTCTTAGGCGGCCCCTGTGAAAGGGTCGTTTGACCGCCAAAGGGGTCGCGACCCACCGATTGAGAACCGCTGGACTAGAGCCAGCATTTACTGTGATGCAGAAGAAGGTGGAGAAAGTAGAGGGTAGGAAGCAAGGGTTTGATTTGGTACATGTCAAGCTTTAGATGCTTGTTAAATTATTCAAATGGAGATGATGAGTAGGTTGGACATACAAGACTAGAATTTAAGAAAGAGATCAGAGTTAGAAATCAATTGGGTATTTCAAATCAAGAGACTGAATGAAATCGATTAAAATATAGGGATAAAAAATGAGTAAGTTTAAGGAACCGAACCCGGGAACTTTTCGACGTTTATAGATGGGAGAGATTCCCAACACTGAGCATAGGAGAATGAGAAGCCTTAGGTAGGAGAGAACCAAGAGTGAACGGAGCCCTGTGTGCCCTGTGGGCCCAAAGAAAGCATAAATAACTCACAAACGCTGCTGATACACTTTATTTTTCAATTTTGTTTTCGCAGAGAATTTTTTTGTGGTTGTTGTTTCTCTTTCTAAATGCCTCGGTGGGGTAGCTTGAGGATATTTTACTGATCTCATTCCACCCCACTCAGGCCTCTTACCGTCTTAAGACAGCTTCTCTCCGTATCTTCCCAAAAGGCTTAGCTTAATCATTTCTAGGACAAGGAAAGCCATTACATGAAACGCAAAAGTGAAATTGTTTGAATTAAAATGAAACATGTTCTCTAGCCCACCACTGGGTCTGTTTTTACAAAAGACCTCCTTTCCAGCTTTATTCTGTTTGCTAAGAATATCGGGAATCAAAATCACATTTCAAGCCCTAGCCGGTTTGGCCTGTGGACTGAAAGGTCCTGAATTCAATTCTGGTCAAGGGCACATGCCCCAATTGTGGGCTCAATCCCCGGTAGGGGGCATGCAGGAGGCAGCCAATCAATGATTCTGTGTTAGGGTGAGGGACTGCGGCATGGAAGGGTTACAGAATGTTACGGAATGTGCTAAGGGGAGGAAATGGGACGTGAGAAATTGAATGTGCTGGGAGGGGGGACTGACGTATGGAGGATTGTGTCAGGGTTAGGAACCATAGAAGAAAAATTGCTAGATTGTCTTAGAAAAACAATGTGTTATGATATGCTCCAGCCAGGTGTGACTCTGTCCCCCCCCCCCCCCTTTGTGTTTATGAACTTTCTGTGAACTTCTAAGGAACAGCTAATGGAATGCTTTGTATTTTTTTCTAACACTGTTTTGCTATAAAGGATCATACTGCACCCTTGATCTCTGCCACATGCTCCGAATCTCCCAGAGGGGGAGATAGGTGCTGTGGTCAGCTGGCCAGCTTAATAAAGGCTCTTAAATTTAAATTCTAAGTCGGTGGTCTATCTCGTTGAGCCAACCCATAACATTTGGAGGCCCGCAGCGAGATACCCGGCAGGGAGGAGAGGGACCCCCTATTCAAGGCAGGAGGCTCTCCTCCAGCAGGGGTGAGAGGGACCCCTTGATTAGGGCAGGAGGCTCTCCCCTGGCAGTGGTGAGAGGGACCCCCTATTCAAGGCAGGAGGCTCTCCCCCACTTGTAGCCGGGCACTCAGCAAGATACCCCACACCTGTGGAGAATGACTAACAAGGAGGCCTCCAGTCCACCCAAAAACTTTCAATTTGGAAACCGAGCCACCTGGACTCTCGAGAGAGGTAAGGACCGGCCGTTAAACTGGAATTGGGACGTCCCACGAAAGGACCTATACGGAGGGCTGGATGCAGCGGTACTCCTGGTCCTGACCCGCGGCCACGACGGTGGCCGGGGTCCCTGGTTTGTGCGGCTGTAGGCTGCACTGGGTTTGTCTGTCTGGTATTTGTTTGTCTTGGTGTTTATTGTCAAAAAGTTGTCTGCTTCTGTGTACACCCTGCTGCAACATTTTTTGAAAATTTTCAGGACTTCAAGGAGCAAGCTGCAGGTTCCGGGCAACCTTAGGTTGCATTTGGCTGGTTTGTTTTGTCTTTGTTCTTTGTTGTCTTTGTCTTTGTCAAATGGAATAGGGTCAGTCATCTTCATCGACCCCCTATCAATCAGACCCACTCCGAGTGAGTGGAAGGGGAGCTTGATCACCTCCCGGGAAGCTATAGAGCTCCCTCAGGAATGGGGAAATTGTTAGGAATTGGGTGGATTATTTAAACTCTGAGTGAATGTCTGGTGAAAGTGTGTGAGTGTAGAGGGAGGGGGCCTGCCCTCTCCTCTCCTTTGTGTGGCTCCACGACTTCGGTTACGGAGTCCGAGTGGGCCCCAACCTGCGGTTCCGAGATTCATCATATGGCATAACGGTGACTCACCCCCATGTGGAGGTGACCAGGCCCGGGGTTTATACGGGTGCACCTTAGCTATGATGAATCTAAGCTCCCAAGGGACGCGGCCAGGCGGGCACCTGCATGAGGATCTGTGAAAACAGGTCACCCCCTCCCTTGTCTGTCTCTCACCACCAATCATCATGGGGTCGGGAAAAAGTTTGTTTGTTTGGGACTAGCCAAATTACTACAGAGAAGGAGGACTAGATACAGCTCCAGCCTGGGCTGATCTACTAAGAAAGTGTAAATCATTACTGGTCTGTGTAAAGTAAAAGCTACTTTGATTTATTCTGCTTTCTGTTGATGCGCTTGGCTGAACGTTTGGGCTGGCCCCTTTAATAGTCTTCAAAGCCTCTTGCAGCTGCGAGAATTATTTTTTCTCAGTCTTTTGCTCACTGTTAAAGGGGAATCAGCCTACTTAGTTAATAAAGATTTCTGTCTATCAGTTGCTCTTACCTGGGTTGTAATTTACTGTATTAAACTGAAGTTCTGGGGTAGATTTAAAAGTTATAATGTTAATGCTTTTGATTTACAGCGATTCTGTGAATGGGAGTGGCCCACTTTCCAGGAGGGGTGGCCGGATGCAGGGTCTTTTGATCTGACCACTGCCTACCGGGTCCATTATGTCATATACGGCCGCCCAGGGCATCCTAACCAAATTCCTTATATTCAGGTTTGGGTTGACATATTGTCCAAGAAACCCCAGTAGATAAGGGCATGCCTCCCGAGGGGAAAATTGGGACAGAGACAGACAATTCTTTTGGCCGGGCCCCAGAAGGGAAAGGCTCCCTCGGTCCTTCAGGGAGAGAGGGGGAGAACCTGCAGGACCTTGCGACATCCGCCAGTCCTGCTGTTCCTATGTTGCCACTAGGGCAGGCCGGCCTGCTATAGATCTGGAGCCAGACAAGCAGCCCTCTGATGATGCAAGGCAGATAAAGGCGCTATTCCCCAGCTCCAGACCAGATTGGGGAATGAATGATCAAAGAAGGGGGGCTGGATGCCTGAGCTGCCTGCAGTGGCCCTAAAAAAAGAGAAGCAGCAGCAGCAGCGAGAAAGTACTTGGGCCTTTGGCTTGCAGGCTATAGCAGTTAAGCCATAAGCCAGTGACTGGTACTAGCCTTCCTACAGCCCCAGAAATAGAGTAGCAAGCCTGAGATCTATGAAAACTGCAGATAGAGCTAGTAAAAGCTCCCTGCTTGCAAATGTACTGAAAGGGTTTAGTACCTGTTGCTGCTGGAAGAGGAGGGGCTGATATCCCCTTCCAGCACACTCCCTTCAAAGAGGCATGGTTGCTGCTCTGCCATAAAGGGGACTGGTGGGAAGACAAGGAAAGCAGGGCCCTGTAACTAATAAACAGAGTTAAGAAAAGAGCACTCTCCCTGGACCTGGGAGCCATCAGGACTTTGAAATTCTCCAAGAGAGGAGGAGTCTGACTCAGAGACTGGCCGAAACCTCGTTGGGTTAGGAGGACCGGAGGCTGCATATTGAACTTATAGACTGCAATTTGCTAGGCAGCGGTCCAAGCCCAGTTGTATAGGGGTTAAGCTACCTATGTACAGCAAAACAACTTTCTCCTGTGCCAGAATACATTTTAAGGAAATTGGACAAACTGTATTTGTGGCTAGACAGAAGAACTGGCCTATGTGTAAACTGTCCTGGAAGAAGGCTATGTAGGGTAAACCCAAAAAGTAAAGGGTGTCTAGCTGCCGAGAGGGCAGTTGCCCAGGTGGGCAAAGAAGAATACCCATTAAATTTTGGTTTCTATTGAGAAGGAGTTGACAGTTAGCAACCTGTATGCTGTCTTACAGGCCTGTGCGACCATGCCCATGTCAGGGGTGGCACAAAACCTCAACTGTAGGAAACTGGGAAAGGCCTGTCTAGAACAGAGGGGGTTAATAAAGTGGTGTATACTAGCCCTCTGTTACAGGAATTACAGACCCTGTGAGGTCCTGTGACATGTAAGACCCTGTAAGGAAATAAAGCTCCTTTAGTACAGATTAAAGGCTGTGTTTCCCTCCAGGCAACCCAACTGGAACCCCTATAGTGACAGGGGAAAGGAGGCTCTCGATCGGTATCGCCAGACTCTATTAGAGGGCATCCGAGCTGCTGCTTGGAGACCCACAAACTTCTCTAAGGTGACAGAGACAGTCCAGGGGCCTAATCCTGATGCCCCGGAAAGTCGGAGGGCTGTCAATGTTGCATTTGTTTCCCAGTCGGCCCCAAATATTAGAAAAAATGACAGAAGTTAGAAGGCTTTGAGGGGAAATCAATCTCTAAGTTGGTTGAGGTGGCCCAGAAGGTTTTTGACAATCGGAAGGACCCGATGGCAGGTTTAAACACCCGGATGGCAAAGGTCCTCCTGGCCCTGAGCGAGGAGGGAGGCCCAAGGGGCCGGAGAGACAACAAGGGCAAAGAAAAGCCTCGCGGAAGAAAAGGAGTCCAACCCAGGCTTGGAGAAAATGAATGTGCATTTTGCAGAAAGGAAGGACATTGGAAAAGGGAGTGCCCTGAACATGCGGGGGAACCGACTCCCTCCCATGCTGGTGGAGGAGGTGGATTGGGGTTGTCGGGGCTCAGCTGGCCCCCAGGAGCCCAGAATGACCCTGACAGTGGGGGGCCAAAAGGTGGACTTCCTTGTGGAACTCATAGCACTCACTCAGGCCCTCTGGTGGGAAAGGGAAAAAGAGCAAACATTTCAGCTTCCTGAAAACAGCTGCCTTGAAACCTGCCACACTCCTCCCTGACGAGAAGGCAGAGGCCCCTTTGCATGACTGCGAGGAGACACTGACTACCCTCACTTCCCTCCGCGAGAACCTTGTAGACCAGCTCCTGCAGAATCCGGAGGGAGCAGCTTCGTAGAGGAAGGTACCCGGTATGCGGTATGCGGGGCGGCAGTAGTGACATGAGGAGGAGCCAGGGGAGATCTAAGAAGCCCTGGTGAGTGCCCCGGCACTCGTCCTGCCAGACCTACCCAGGGACTGCGAGGATATATCTCCTCACACTGCCCTTACAGGAGGCCAAGGAAGTGGCTAAAAGACCAGTAGGGCCCCTAGAAGTTCTCGTAGCCCTGCCAGCACGAAGGCTCCCAGAGAAGCCTACTCATCTGCCGGAGGAGCAGAGGCTAGCTGAGAAACTAAGGGCCCAGGAAGGAGAGGCTGGATGGCTAATTCTGCCAGATGGGAGGCCTATAGTGCCAGAAGCCCTGGGGCGGACCATTGCTTCCCAGGCCCACTAGAGCACCCACCTGGGGGGAACGAAGCTATCAGAACTACTAGAAAGAGAATTTTACATCCCAGGGCTCCAGAAAATATCCCAAGACTTGGCTAGAGGGTGCCAACTGTGTGCCCGGGTGAATCAAGGGCTCCCTGTTGTCGCCGCGCCAGGACAGCGATTCCGAGGTCAGAACCCTGGAGAACACTGGGAAGTGGACTTCACCGAGATACCAGGAGGACAAGGAGGGTATAAATAATTGCTGGTTTTCATTAATACCTTCTCTGGCTGGCCTGAGGCATACCCAACCAAGGCAGAGACAGCACAGGTAGTAGTTAGAAAACTCCTCACTAAAATTGTCCCCCGGTTTAGCCTACCACTATATATGGGGTTCGACGATGGCCCGGCATTTATCGCCAAAGTTACAATCCATAGTTAAGGCCCTGAAAGTTACTTAGATATTGCATTGTGTTTATAGACCACAGAGTTCTGGACAGGTAGAGAGGATAAATCGGATCTTAAAGAAAACATTAACTAAGTTAAAATTAGAGACTGGCGAAAACTGGGTAAGTCTCCTTCCTTTTGCCCTCCTCAGAGCTAGGTGTACTCCATATATAAAAGGACTCACCCCTTTTGAAATTATGTTTGGCAGGCCGCCACCTCTTCTTCCCCGCCTAAGGGAGAAAAAAATTGCCCGGCTGTCTACCCAAAATTTGCTTAAGTCCTTACAGGCTTTGCAGAGCAGCGCCATGTCAGCACAATGGGTGATGAAAGCCATACGGGAGGAGGATGTGCTGAGATCCAGTCCAACACAGCCTGCCTTCTTTCTGGGTGATCTCGTCTGGGTGCAGCGCCACGACCCTAGCAGCCTGGAACCTAGATGGGATGGACCCTACCAGGTGGTGCTGAGCACTCCAACCGCCATCAAAGTCGCAGGAAAGAGGCACTGGAAATTGTAACCCCGTTCTCCTCATGCCTCTCACCTGGTGAACTGACCAATGGGAAGGAGAAAGACATGGGAACTAAGACTCTATGTCAGCGGCCGAGCCAATTCTTCACCATCAAATGCCGGACTCTTCCCCGGTGGCTCGACCCTACATTGCCAAATGCCTCCTCAATTTCATATCGTAGAGGAGGGCACTGAATCAAAGATTTGATTCAGGCATAAGACCAGTAGGGGATGTGCTAGGGTGAGGGACTGCGGCATGGAAGGGTTACAGAATGTTACAGAATGTGCTAAGGGGAGGAAATGGGACATGAGAAATTGAATGTGCTGGGAGGGGGGACTGACGTATGGAGGATTGTGTCAGGGTTAGAAACCATGGAAGAAAAATTGCTAGATTGTCTTAGGAAAACAATGTGTTATGATATGCTCCAGCCAGGTGTGACTCTGTTTACCCCCCTTTGTGCTTATGAACTTTCTGTGAACTTCTAGGGAACAGCGAATGGAATGCTTTGTATTTTTTTTCTAACACGGTTTTGCTATAAAGGATCATACTGCACCCTTGGTCTCTGCCACATGCTCCGGAGCTCCCAGAGGGGGAGATAGGCGCTGTGGTCAGCTGGCCAGCTTAATAAAGGCTCTTAAATTTAAATTCTGAGTCGGTGGTTTATCTCGTTGAGCCAACCCATAACAATTCCCTCTCATCATTGATGGTTCTGTCTCTCTCCCCCTCTCCCTTCCTCTCTGAAATCAATATAAACATACATTTTAAAAAATCACATTTCAAAACTGCTATTTCTACCATTGCCACATTGTACAAGTATGATTTACAAGTGGACAGTACCTCATAATGGAAAAATCACTGGATTTGAAGTTAGAAAAGTATCAGTTGTTTGCTGGAGTCCTTGCTCACTGTTTTATTGGTTCTTGCAATTTGTCTGCAGATTTTAAAAACTCGATCTTAAGATGATAATTTAATTCTCATTTTCTAATCTATTTATTTACTTATTCACTTATTTATTTATTTATTTAGTCTCATTTCTTTGGCCAAGACACCAGTTAACTAATGAATGATAGCAGTGACTGGAGAAACCTTGTCTTACTCCTGACTTTCACAGTATTGTTTCCAAAGATTCAGCCTTTAAGTATGATGTTTTCTGTACCTTCCCACAAATTCTCAAAATTCTGAGTGAGTATTGAATTTTATCCGCATTTTATTACATCTTCTGACATGATCATATGCCATTTGCCTTAGTCAGTGTGATGGATTCCACTGGTAAATTTTTATGATGTGGGCCTAGTCTCACAAACCTGAGATAACTGATAATCAGTCATGACATGTTTTTAATACATGAATGGATTTGATTTGTTAATTTTCATTTAGGATCCTTGCAACTGTATTCACAAGTAACACAGGTCTATAATGTTGTCTGTTTTAAAAAACATTTATTTATTTATTTATTTATTTATTTATTTATTTATTTATTTATCTATCTATCTATCTATCTATCTATTTATTTATTTATTTATTCGCGGTTGTTGATCCTCACCCAAGGATATTTTTCCATTGATTTTCAGAGAAGAGATAGAGAGTAACATCAATGTGAGGGAAGCACATCGATTGGTTGCCTCCCACACGTACCCCGACCAGGACCAGGGATGGAGCCTAAAACTGAGGTAGACTTTGAGACAAAGTGATAATGAGGGGCATTTCATAATGAAAAAGGATGAATTTATTTGGAGGCATAACAATCATAGATGTATATCACTAGTAATAACAGATCTTCAAAATACAAAAGGCAAATAATTTCTTTGAGATCAATATCCAGGAGTGTGATTGCTGGGTTATATGGTAAATACATGTTTAGTTTTTAAAGAAACAGACAAGCTTCTGACCCAGCAATTCCACTTCTGGGAATTTATCTGAAGAAACCAGAAACACTAATTTCAGAGAATTATGCACCCCTATGTTCACAGTGTGTTGATTGCGGGGGATGGGGAAGTAGAGAGTGGGTAGAAGGACAAAGATTACATGGAAAAGTAGGAATTACAGGCATGGGGAAGGTCACAGTGGTTGCAGGTTACAGGAAAGGGGTGTGCTTCCAGGACTAGGTTGTTTCAGCCAGGAGGCTGTAAATTCTTCCATAATGATGGGACGTTCTCCAGACAGGAGAATGGACTGCATTCCAGTGTTAGCATTCCATGTCCTGGGGCATACAGCTCTCAGGCAGGTAGGAATGTGCTTTCTCTAATCCGAATAGAACAACACAGTTAACAGAGCCTGATTAATATTTCTTATAACTATAGCTATTCTCCATTATTCTATTTCTGCCCCTAACAATCTTAGTATTTACTGTACTGTTATTATAGAATGTACTCTTTCTACTTTTGCAACAAAAAAAAAAGTTTGGCCCTGACCAGTTTGGCTCAGTGGCTAGAGCGTGGGCCTGTGGACTGAGGGTCCCAGGTTTGATTAGGTCAAGGGCATGTACCTTGGTTGTGGGCACATCCCCAGTAGGGGGTGTGCAAGAGGCAGCTGATGATGTTTCTCTCTCATGGATGTTTCTAACTCTCAGTCTAACCCTCTCCCTTCCTCTCTGTAAAAAATCAATAAAATATATTTTTTAAAAAATAAAAGTTTGCTGTCAAACAGTATGCCATGTTAAGCCAGCAGCAGCAGCAGCAGCAGCAGCAGCAGCCTCATACATCGTTTTTACTGCCTGTTTGATTGCATTATTTTTTCTTGTGTTTGATTGGATTCAGCTCTACCACTTATGTTTCCTTTTTTTTTTCTTCTTTTTTTTAAGGGGGAAAAGCAATATCTATCGTTCTGAGTCCCTTCCCCAAGCAAGAAGTCTCTTCCCGGCGGTGCTGCTGAGCATCACGCAGAGCAGGAACGTCTTCAGGGTCGTCCGGCTGGAGACCCCTCCTCCAGGGGGTCCGAAGACTCCTCCACCCCCGCGGGCGCTTCCATAGGCGCAGCTGGCTCCACGTCACTGGCATCTTTCCCGGATCCCCAGGTGCGAACTCCACATCCACCGGTGATGTCTTCCGTTCTGGTCGCTATTTTATCATCCCCGCCATAGCTCTCAGATTCCCGTTTTCCTCTTTGGTCAAAGCGATCAAAAGCTCTGTTCCCAGGACCACCTCGGCCTCTGCTCCGCAGGCCCCCTCTTGGGCCGCCACGTCCTCGCAGGGGTCTGTCTGTCTCGATCAAACCTGCCCACTGGTGTTTCTCCTGCCACCTTCTCAGGGGTGAGGTCCGCCGGCCTCTCGGTCTCCTGAGGTTGGGATTCCCTGTAGGATCTCCGCTGGGCTCTATCCAGCGTCACCGCTGTCCCCGCTATCACTCCATCCCTGCTGCTGCCCTCTTCTGGAGTTCGCTCCTGACCCGGGGGCGTCCAGGTGCCCGGCGGGGCGCGCATCCCGGCGGCTGCGAGCCGCCCCTGGGGGTGTCCGCCTGCTGTGCGCCGGGCCCGGGACGCCCTTGCGATCCTTCCGGGACTCCCGCCGCCGCCGCCCGCGCTCGGTCGGTGGCCCGAGACCCGGCCCGGCTCCTGCCGCCGCCTTGTCCCGCCTCTTGCTCTGCAGCTGCTGCTGGCGCCGCGCTCGGCCTCGCGCAGGATGTCGAACGGGTCTGACTCTGGTGGAAGCGGTTGGCCACGCAGCCGAAACTTTCCTGCATCGCGGCGCCCACGTGGCGGCCCGGACCACCGGGCTCCCCGGAGAGCCCTTCCTGCCGCCGGGGGCAGCCCACGCGAGCGAGTCTCAGCGGAGCCGGCGGTGAGGACCCATCACGCCCGTCGCTGCAGCCCTCCCAGCCAGGTGCCCTCCTCCCCGCTCCCGTGCAGCCCCCGCCGCCTGCCCAGCCCATGTTTCCTTCTTTTAAAAAAATCCGCTTTAGCCCTCGCTGGTTTGGCTCAGTGAGGAGAGCACGGGCCCTCGGACTGAGGGTCTCAGGTTCCATTCCGGCCCCGATTGGGATGCTTGTGAGAGGCAACCAATCCATGTGTCTCTCTCACATCCATGATTCTCTCTCTGTCCCTCCCCTTCCCTTCCACTCTCTCTAAAAAAAATCAATGGAAAAAAGTATCCTCGGGTGAACATTAACATACACACAATCACTTTAATGTCTCTGTTGACCTTTTAACTATTCCTATTGGCTTTATTTTCTTCATGGTTTCTCTTGATTTCCCACTTGAATATTCTTTTCTATGAAATACCTATTTGATTCTCTTGTCTGTTGCGGTTGCCTGCCTAATTCTTAGTGATGAGTATGACTTCTTTATATATTACGGATACAAGATTCTTGAGGAATAATGTGTTACAAATCTTCGCCCACTATGTGGCTTGCCTTTTTACTCTCACAGTGGTTTCTTTTGATTTAAAAAATGTTATAATTTTGCTGTTCTATATTCTAAGCTTTCATTTTTTCACCTGTAAAGTATGGATTATGATAGTATTTCACTCACAGAGTTGTTATGAGAATTAAATAGAATGTACTCCTGGCACTAAGAGACACTCAGTGAATATTATTTTTACTCCTAGTGTCACCTGTTTCTTTCCCCATCAAACCTTCCATTTCCTTGTTTCCTCTGCTTTGAGTCTCAGAGAGAGCATGTTGTAACAGAAAAGGCTGGTCATTTGACCTTGATTCTTTCTTAACTTATTCTGAGCCTGTGGTTATTTGTAAAATGGGATTTCCATCACCTTTGGGATTCAATTTTTCCCTCTTTCCTTGTGAAAATTACTATGTACCAGCCACTAAAAAGGAAAAAAACAAAATTAGATACGACTCATTCTCACATGTCGAGCTCATGACCCCTCCCTCCTACTGAAATGAGACGTCAGTGCTACGGGAGAGAAGAGGTTCACTTTAACCACGGCCCTCCAGAGAACAGCATGCCTGTTTCCCCAGCGAGCGTCAGCCTCATCTTTCTCCTCTGCCAGCTCCCAGGTGAGTCCGGCAGATGCTCCTCTTCTCCTGACTGCCTTTCCCATTAGGACAGCGGTTCTCAACCTGTGGGTCTCCAACAATGAAAATACATCCTGCAGATCAGATATTTACATTACAATTCATAACAGTAGCAAAATTACAGTTATGAAGTAGCAACGAAAATAATTTTATGGCTGGGGGTCACCACAACATGAGGAACTGTATTAAAGGGTCGCGGCATTAGGAAGGCGGAGAACCACTGCATTAGGAGGTGTAGCTCTGGGTCCTGGGTCCACTCTGGGGCTCTCACTCAACTCAGGAGGCTCTGCTCCCTTATCTAATATTGCCTTTTACATCCTGTGGTCTCTGAATCACAGAGGCAGAAAGAGACTGAAGAGAGAGGAGAAGGACCATGGGGACTGGCTCCCCTTCTGAGTGTCCAGGGAAGGAAGGGCTAGAAGAAGTGGTGTTGGGTATCAGGAGGACCTGTGTTCTAATCACAACTTCTGCCACAGATTACCAGTAGATGAAGAATGTCATCTTCCCTGGACCTTAGCCCTCCCTCCCTTTGAGGACATTTTTAAAAACAAAATAATATTGTACAGGTGTATGTTTATTTTTTCATAAATATATATTTAGCCCTGGCCTGTGTTGCTCAGTGGTTAGAGTGTTGGTCTGCAAAGGGTCACAGTTTCGATTCCCAGTCAAGGGCACACACTTGGGTTACAGATTCGATCCCTGATCCCTGGCCCTGCTTGGGGCTCATGGGGTTGGTAACCAATTAATGTCTCTCTCTCGCATCAATGTTTCTTCTTCTTTCTTTCTTTCTTTTTCTCTCTCTCTCTCCCTCCCTCTCTCTCTCTCCTTCCCTCCCACTCTTTCTAAAAATCAATGGAAAAAGTATTCTTAGGTGAGGATTATATTATATATATATATATATATATATATATAAGATATTTCCTTTAAATATATTTATAAGATACTTATATATTGTATATTTAGAAATATATTTTTAAATGATTATGTAAAACAGTTATATTGATTGGTGAAGGGAAACATTTTAATTTTATCTCTTTTTTTTATTGATGAGAGTATTACAGATCTCCCGTGCCCCCCCCCCCATTGCTCCCCTCCACCCAGTTCCCGCTTCACCCCAGCCTTCACCACCCTATTTTCTGTTTCCATTGGTAATACATATATGCATATAAGATCTTTGGTTAACCTCTTCCTGCCCCCCACTCCCCTTCCCTCTGAGATATGTCAGTCTGTTCCATGTGTCCATACTTCTGATTCTATTTTATTCATCAGTGTATTTTGTTCATTAGATTTCTTGTTTATTTTGTTTTTTAAATACAATTGTTGATAGATATGTATTTACTGCCATCTTATTGTTCATATTTTTTTATCTTTTTTTCTTCCTCTCTTAAAGAATACCCTTCAATATTTCATGTAGTGCTGGTTTTGTGGTGATCAACTCCTTTAGCTTTTTCTTGTCTGTGAATTTTAATTCTTTTTATCTGAACTTCAATTCTAAATGATAGCTTTGCTGGGTAAAGTCATCTTGGTTGTAGGTTCTTGCTTTTCATCACTTTGAATATTTCTTGGCACTCCTTTCTGGCCTGCAAAGTTTCTGTTGAGAAATCAGCTGACAGTCATATGGGCACTCCCTGTGGGTAACTAACTGCTTTTCTCTTGCTGCTTTTAAGATTCTCTCGTTGTCTTTAACCCTTGGCATTTTAATAATGATGTAACTTGGAGTGGGCCTCTTTGAGTTCATCTTGTTTGTGACTCTCTGTGCTTCCTGGACTTGTAAGTCTATTTCTTTCACCAGGCAGGGGAAGTTTTCTGTCATTATTTCTTCAAATAGGTTTTCAATATGTTGCGCTCGCTCTTCTCCTTCTGGTACCGCATAATGCAAATGTTGGTTCGCTTGAAGTTGTCCCAGAGGCTCCTTACACTAGCTTCATATTTTTGGTTTTTTTTTTTTTTTTTTTTTTTTTGCTTTTCAGATTGGGTGTCTTTTGCTTCTTCATATTTCACAAAGTTGAATTGATTCTCGGACTCCTCTACTCTACTGTTAACTTCCCGTAAATTCTTCTTTATTTCAGTTAGTATTTGCTTAATGTCTGACTGGTCCTTTGAAATTCTCACAGATTTTTGAAAGTCTCACTCAGTCCCTTGAAGCTGTCATTAAGTCCATTGAAGCTTGCATTAAGATCCTTGAGCAACCTTCTAGCCATTGTTTTGAACTCTGTATCTAGTAGTCTGCTTGCTTTCATTTCTTTCAATTGTGACATGCTTCCTTGAGCTGCTTCCCTGTGTTTGTTTCTCTATATTCGGTAGATCTGATATGTCTCCCAGACTTGGAAAAGTGGCCTTGTGTAGTAGGTGTCCTGTAGGGCCCAGTGGCTCAGCCTCCCCAGTCAGCTGAGCAGGGCACTGCAGGTGTGGGCTGTGTGAACAGTCTTGTGGTTGAGCCTTGATTGCTGTTGGCATCACTGGAAGGAATTGGCCTCCAGGCCAATTGGCTGTGAGGACCAGCTTCATCTACAATGGAAGAGCTGCTATGCAGGAGACACCCTATGGAGCAGGACTTTAGTGGGGCTTTGGTGCCTACGGAGTCTGCCCCTTGAATGTGTTGCTTGTGGATGTGTAGAGTTGCAATCTGGTATGGTCTGAGGCTGTCTACCAGGTTCACTGGCTCTGGGGCCTCCAGGGAGGTGCAAAGTCAGCCACTGCCTGGGGTCATCCTCTGGGAGCTACAGAGAGATCTGCAGATGGCTGCTATTTGTATGGGGCTAGAAAGTGTCCAGGTGAGGCCCAGCTGTTCAATAAGGGAGGCTGGTGCTAGGTCTTAGGCCTATTATTGAAAGGTTTGGGGCACATTGACTCCAGCTGCTACTTGTTTAGAGATTTTAGAAAAGTCTGAAGTCTGAGCCAGGACAGGCCATCATATGAAAAAGTAGCTGCAAACAACTTGGGTGGGGTTGCAAATTGGATGAGGTGGGGTCTCAGGGAATCACCAGGGTGGAGCGAACTGTGTGGACCATGCTGATGAAGCCTCTGATATGGCCACCAGTCAGCTTTGCGATGGAGGAGGTCCCAGCACAGGAACAATGACCCCTATGAACACCCCTGTCTGGAAGAAAGCTGCCCCCAAACTCCCACCCGGCTAGACAGTTCAGTTCCTCTCCGTATGTCACTGGATTCCCCCAAAGCCACTACCTGGTGCTGGAGCTCAGAGGAAGTGGAACCATGTAAGTTTGTTGGGCCCTTGAAGAGGAACACCTGGGACTTCAGCAGTCTTCATGTCATTCAGCCACAGTCCCCGCTGGTTTTTATAGCCAGAAGTTACAGGGACTTATTTTCCCAGCTCTGGACTCAGGGCTGGGGGTCTGGTGTGGGGCTAGGATCCCTTGCTTCTCTAGGTAGGCCTTGGAGATATCCCTCTCAATTAAAGAAATGACATACATGGGTGTCAGACCAGCCCATTCCCGGCCTCTGCCCCCTACCAGTCTCAGTGAGCTTTCTTCTTTACTTCTCTAGTTGTAGGACTTCCATTCAGCCAGATTTCAGGCAGTTCTGAATGTTGGTTGTTCTATATTTTTGTTGTAATTTTGATGTAGTTGTGGGAGGCAGCATTTACCTAGGCCACAATCTTTGTTTTCTAATTTTATCTCTTAAGCCAAGCAATTTTGTTTGTTTTGTTAATCCTCATCCGAGGATATTCCATTGCCTTTATTTTTTTTTTATTTTTTTGAGAGAGAGAGTGGAAGGGAGGAGTATGGAGAGAGAGAGAGAGAGAGAGAGAGAGAGAGAGAGAGAGATATTGGTGCTTCTCACACTTGTGAACCAGGTACGTGCCCTTGGCTGGAAATCAAACCCCTAACTCTTCAGTGCACAGGCCCATGCTTTAACCATTGAGCTACACCAGCCAGGACTTAACACAAGCAATCTAATCATTCGCTATGTAGAAAACAAACTCATATTGGCCCTAGCCAGTTTGGCTTAGTGGATAGGGCATCAGCCTGCGGACCAAAGTGTCTCAGGTTCAATTCCAGTCAAGGGCACATACCTTGGTTGCAGGGCGCAGGCTTTTCCCTGGCCTGGGCCCTGGCCAGGGCTTGTGAAGGAGGCAACCAGTCGATGTGTTTCTCTCACATTGATGTTTCTCTTTGTTATTCCTTCTCTCTTCCACTCTCCCTAAAAATAATAATAATAATAATAATAATAATAATAATAATAATAATAATAGTAGTAGTAGTAATAATAATAATGGAAAAATATTCTCGGGTGAAGATTAACAAAAAAAAAAAAAGGAAGAAAAAGAAAACTAACTCATATTGTAGGTACTTTGTGTTTAAGGCCATGAAGGACTGGAAACTTCTTCCACCTGTGACAGTACTCTAGTCTGAACATTTTACTATCCTCAGGGATCTCAGAACTGATCAGGAGCTCCATAAGTTAGGAGTATACCTCCGGTCATCAGACTCCTGGGGGACCTTCAGCAGATGTCTCTCTGAAGAGCTGACAGAGCTGATTTGTTTACATGAGCCCCGAGCCTGCGTGAAGTGATCTGCCCAAGACCACACAGTCGGTCAGCTCTCCCAGGCCTTTCTTCCCCGCCACCTGGCCTCACCAACTGTTCAGCCTGAGCGGACACTCGCCCTCCTTGAGTTCATTAGAAGTTTATATGTTTAGAAAGCCCCTGGTTCTAAGCGGTTGATCCTAAAATGGGTTCTCACCTTATAAACTTTCCCCCTGAACAGAAATAGTGATTAAAGTGAGACTTAGAGAAGGGGAAGTAGGGGAGGACATGGCAGGGACTTAGCTTAAACCTGAACTGTGAGCAGACTTGAGGGAATAGGTTAGGGCAGCCGTGGGCAAACTACGGCCCGTTTGAAATGAATAAAACTATTGAAAAAAAAGACCGTACCCTTTTATGTAATGATGTTTACTTTGAATTTATATTAGTTCACACAAACACTCCATCCATGCTTTTGTTCCGGCCCTCGGTCCAGTTTAAGAACCCATTGTGGCCCTCGAGTCAAAAAGTTTGCCCACCCCTGGGTTAGGGGATGGAGCTGATAACCCAAAGTGCAGAAAAGTGGCTAAGGGAGGGAGCTCTTTCTACTATGGAGGGCATCTTAAAGCGGACTCTTCTGATACCAAAAATATCAGTGTCTTGGCTAAAGCAGAAGGCACAGTGTCTCCTGCCCCAGCTCCCTTCACCTCTGAAGGCAGGAATATTAGTGAACATTCCCTGCATGGTGTGAAGTAATCAGCGACTGGTCTATAGGCATCAGGTTCCAGACCAACCTTCAGAAAAGCTTCCCTTGCCAAGAAGCTATGCCAAAACTGAAATCTGTGTGTGTGTGTGTGTTTTCAGTTTTAGCATCCTTATGAAAATGAGACCAAAAAAAGAAGTTTTAAGGTCTGTTTCTTATAAACACCCCGCCACGCCCCTTTACCTGCTTCCCACCATATTTTAGACTGCTCTGTACTTCCCAAATCCATATGCACACTTCCTCCTCCTCCAAATCCTGGCCAGTAAATAAAGGTTGTTCTTTTTCTCCTATGAAAGGTGAGACCACCGAAACGCAAAGGGGTAAGCGGTGGGGCGGTAGTGGACAGAACGCAGACCTCCGAGACAGAGGAATTAACTAACTTCTCCCACTTCTCTCATTTTCAAGTGTGGGGACTTGGGAACATCACTTAGCATCTTGGAGCCCCAGTGTCCTCAACTATAACGTGGAGCTTCACCTCTATCTCATGGAATTGCTTTGAGGATGAAGAAAGATAATGCCCTTTAAACTAGTGTTGTTATTATGAAGGAACCAGAAGGAAACACAGCTCTCCCGACTTCCAGTTAACCCAGAGCTCTAACGTGTTCACAGCCCTCCGCGTGCCTGGGAGGAGAAGCCAGCTCCAGCCCTCCTGGGTGATCTGGAACCAAGTGCCTGTAGACTTTGGCTAATTCACAGCAAAAGGCTATGGCCAATAACCACCTTGAGGAACACCTCCTTCTGAAGAATTTAAAGTAAAAGATAAATGAAGGGTGGGTTTTTACTGGGTGGATGTGAGAAAGGGCTGGAGACTTCCTCGGGGAAGGGCTTTGAGCTGGGCTTTATGGGTCCTGAATACGGTTAGAGAAGCCGAGAGAAAGACACAGCACAAACAAAAGCGTGTGAGGTGGAAGGTAAATGGGTTCCAGTGAGGACAGGGGACTGGCTGCTTGTCTGGTGGTAGTAGGTGGGTGGCAGTTCTGGGCTTCCTATCTTCCCACAGCATCGTATGGTCACCCTGGCCTTAGAGCAAAACTCCTGAGCTTCTTTCAGATACAATCATCCCAGGTTATGTGGGAGCCCTGAATTAATTACCATGCCTGAGGAAGGCTGCCACCAAGCTGGGAGCCTGCCGTTCTTACCCAACCACCTGGGTGCCACACAACGAAGAAGGGGTGAAATGGATGCAAAGGAGGGAAGTTACGCCATTCACTGCACTGACACAGGCGTAAAGGTCAGATGAGTGTCATGAGGCCAAATCTTCTCAGGTCTTGTAGCCACCATGCTCTAGAATCAGCTGATCCCACAGTCATGTTACGTTCCCCCATTGTATTTTCCCCAAGCACTGGCTACTCTCCTTTTTATAACACGTACTTAATTATTAGATGACAATCTTCCAACCCCATGGCTGGCTTGCCCCCAGTTCTATTCTCAGCTCCTAAACAGCACCTGGCATAAACATGGAACCTTAAAAATTCTTGTTAAAGAAAGGAATGGCTGAATGAGGAAAGCGTGACCTACCTAGACATGGTAAACTCTGTAGGGTCACCCTGGGAGGCGCAGAAGCCATCACAGAAAGGAAAAATGCAGTCCATTTTGGGACAGTTGAGAAGTCTTTTATTTCTACATCACTTTTTATAGTAAATTGGAAAGAGGAAACAAAACTTTTTGGGACTTACCCCTTTATTCTCTAAATTCACGTTTAGGGACTGGCATGGAGCTACTTTCTTCTTTCGTGACCCCTCTTCCCTCCCTGAAGATACAATTAAGATAGAACAATATACTCTATCTAGACTCATGTTGGCAATTTGTACTGTCATCCTCCAGTTTCATTTGAACTATAAATGTGGAGACATCTATATATATAAAAAGCCAGTGTCCATGACGACCAGGACGACCAAATGACCAGTCACCATGAGGTGCATTGAGCACCTCTCGGTCCCTCCCCCAGGGCCCACAGGCTCCGATTGCAGCAAGGCAGGTGGCGACTGGCAGGGCAGCAAGCACCGTGAGCAGTGGCAGGTGGGTGGGCTGTGGGGTGGGTGAGTGGGTGGGGCTGTGAACAGCAGCAGGCTGCGTGTGATTTTGCACGCTGGGCCTCTAGTTTTCTTATATCACCACGTAATTTATATCTTTTGACATTTACCCTCAGAATGTAGCACCTCTCCATGTGTGAAGTGTAAAAGGTATTTTTTTAAAGCTTAAATGTGTGCTAAAGCACGAAAGCCCATACTTACAGTTTTGTCACTTCCTTGATTTATATCTCCCTAAAACCTCAGCTCAAGAAAAAATAACTTATAGTTGCCCTAAATGCAAGAATTACACCTACTTGAGAACAAGTGATGCCCAACCTTTATTTGACTGTAAAATTTTAATTCCTTCATCTCTGTTGTTGAAGTGAAAGAATAAATGCATTAACTGATCCATCAATAATTAAAAATAAAATTGATTTCATCTGTAACATTTACTGGGACTACTTTGGTCCCCTTGAGATGATCAGAGAGCAACTGAAAAACCATCCTACCTTCGAATTAAGGAGGCAGGGAGAGCAGTTGTTTGAAAATCAGATTCCTTAACAGGATGATTTGATAAAGGCCTGAGGGACTCAGAGAATATATCCACTGACCGATAATTATAGGGAGAATAATGTGTGTGTTTTGTGCATGTGTGTGTGTTTTCTGCTTTTTGAAAATACTCAACATTGCATTTATTTATTTATTTATTTATTTTTAACTTATCTTTATTTACTAGTAGCCTGGTGCACAAAATTCATCCACTGGTGTAGGGGGGGTAAGGGGCCCCTCAGTCTGGCCTTCACCCTCTCCAATCTGAGACCCCTCGGGGAATGTCCAACTACCTGTTTGTGCCCACACTTTTAACAGATAACAGCTCCATTGTTGTTTCTTATGCTTAAAACTATTGGAATAAGTAGGTATTCAAAGTGTGTATACATTTTGGGGGGACACCCTGTATATCTCTAGTCAGCGGTGAAAGAAACCAACAGCAGATTTGGAACCCTCAGACAGGGAACCTCGCTCACTCCCCACATATTTCCCCACTTCACTTTCCACCTTTGTGGGCAGCAGGAGAATCAACGTTTTCTCTCATTAATTCGGAAAAGCACATCCTGTCACCCGCTGCCCGGCAGGAGTGAGCTAGGCCCCAAGCAAGCGAGGCTCAGTCAGGGCAGCCTTTTCCTGGGTGCTGGCACCCAAAGTGCACATTCCTCCTCTACAGTCACCCCGACTATCCCACTGTTTGACTGAGAGGACAAAATTCCTCTCCGCCTCTGGGTTCTTGATCTTGAACGCTGACCAAAGGCACCTCAGCGAGGGCCGCCCGCGCCCACCAGGTGTGTCTGTCTGCACCTGCTCCTGCCTCAGCACCTGCATTAACCCCCCCAGAGGGGATCTCATAGCTGCCCTGGCCTCCATGGGAACAGGGCCTCACCACTCCGCCCTCTCACTGTCATCTCACAGGCGCCCACCCTTAGCACCCAGAACACCCAGAACACCTAGACACTCGCCAAAGGACGTGAGCGCATCAGAGGGGATGTGTGCACATCCTGTGGGGGCGTTAGGCATGCTGGGTGATGGAAGTGCGGTGGAGAGGCAGGGGGAACTTGTGCACGCCTTGGTTTGCAACTGTTGCAGGCGCGGGAGGGTGACAGTGTGCTGGGGGATGTTCGCACGCCAGGGGAGGATGTGCACACCTGAGGCCTCTGGCTTTGCAGATCCGCAAACACCCATGGTGCGGCCAGGAGGACATCAGTCTGGCCCACCACGGTGGCTGTCCCTGCGATCCTGCACCTTCTGGGCCAGGAGGCGGATCTTGCGCAGCCACTCCTGGGTGCTGATGGCCTGCAGGCGCTACTTCAGCTCAGCCTGCAGGCTCCGTTTGATGAGCTCACAGCTGTCACCATCGCCATGTGGTGAGTACAGGCCACCCTCCGCCGGCCTGCCTCCCCTGTCCAGAGGCTCTCTGCATTGCTCACCTGCCCAGAGTGACTGGGGCTGGGTGGAAGCCAGGCGTCCTGCCCTGCCCAACCCTGGCCGATCCGCCCCGTGTGAGCTGCCGCCCTGCCGGGAAGGGTCCCGGGACCACAGACAGCCTCAAGCACTGCCCCCCGTCCGGCAGGGTCACAGAGCTGGGTCCCGGGACCACAGACAGCCTCAAGCACTGCCCCCCGCCCGGCAGAGTCACAGATCCGGGTCCCGGAACCACGGACAGCCTCAAGCACTGCCCCCCGCCCGGCAGAGTCACAGATCCGGGTCCCAGAACCACGGACAGCCTCAAGCACTGCCCCCCTCCTGGCAGGGTCACAGATCTGGTCCCAGACCGCGGATAGCCTTGCCAACTGCCACCTGCCTTCAGTATGCAAATTAGCCACCATCTTGTTGCTTCAGGGTGGGGGTCCCCACTGGGGTGCCTGGCCAGTCTGGGTGAGGGGATGATAGCTGTTTTTAGGCTGGTGGGTGACTGACGCTCCCAACCTCTCCTTTTTATCTTTTCTTTTTTTATTCTGGGGTTTATTTACCTTCTATGGCTGTCACTGGAGCTGAGAGCCAGCTTTAGCTCTGAGGCTCGGCTCCAGCTCTGAGACCTTGGCTGCTGAAAGCAGGGATCTGGGTTTGTTTGGATTCTATAATTGAAACACTGTTGCAATCCTGCTGGCTGAAGCCCGGCTGGCTGAAAGCAGGTTTCTGGAGTTTGTTTAGCTTCTATAATTGCAACATAGTTGCTTAGAGTTGCAGCTCAGAGGCTGGCAGCGGCAGGCAGGGAACCTTGGCTTCCTCTATCACTGGAGCAGGCAAGCCTCCTGTTTGCTTCAGCTGCCTGGCTGCCTACCGCCATCTTGGTTGGCAGTTAATTTGCATATCGCCCTGATTAGCCAATGGGAATCATGTCGGAGGTACGGTTAATTACCAAGTTTGTCTATTATTAGATAGAATTACAGGTGACCCCTTTTCCCCCTATTGACACCATCCACCCACACCCACAGCCACCGCCCTCCTCCCCCCTCACCCGAGAGGAGAATAATGTTTGAAAACAGGAATCACCTCCTAAAAGACATTTATTCAGGGAGAGGAACCAGTTCTTTTGAAAATAAATTTAGCAAAAATATTGGTCAAGATCCAAGACCTATAATCAAGGGACTAGGTCAACATTTGGTAGCATCAGATTCTCTCTCTCCCCTCATCTCCCATTGATTTTCAGAGAGAATGGATAGGAGAGAGGGAGAGGGAGACAGAGAAACATTAATATGAGACAAACATATCAATCAGTTGCCTCCAACACATGCCTCGATCTGGGCTGGGATTCTGCAACCCAGGTATGTGCCCTTGATCGGGAATCGAACCCGAGACCCCCTTAGTCTGAAGGCAGCACTCTAACCATTGAGCTCAACCAGCCAGGGGGGCATCAGGTTCTCTTACTCTCAAGTACTGGGAGAGCAGCTGATGCTTAAGGGAAGGTCACCAAAAGACATAAAAGGGAAATCGGGATTCTCAATTGCACTTTACCATAAGAGAGAAAGGTAACTCGTCCTCAGATTTCTAAGCTATCCCTATCATGAGGCACTTACAGCTGACCTCCCACTGTTCTGATCTGTGCTTGAAAACCTCTGCCCCGTGTCAGGAAGGCTCTCCTTCCGCATCTTAATCTAGTTCGGCTCTCCCAGGAGTAGTGGGCAGGGACTTGGACTGTAACCTCCCAGCTCTCCTCCTCCAGGAGCGTGTCAGGGGTGGAGGGGGGCCTTGTGCTCTGCCTCGGAGCTTTGTCTCCAGCCAGAGGCCTCTGGGAATGGGGTGGTTCACCAGAGCCACTCCTTTCAGGAAGAGTTCTTACCTCAATGCCTTCATGTGAATGAGGTTCCAAAAGGTTTCCCAGGGCTGGATGGGTTGGAAGGAGCGACTTTCTTGGGACCTTTCTAGAGCCCAAAGGGGCTGAGTAATTGGTGGAAAGAGCAGGGACTCATGTCTATTTTATGGTTCTCTGTGTCTGCAGGGCCCGCAGCCTCTGGAGCCCAGCAGGAGCTGGTGGGTGCCGTCGGTGGGTCTGTGATTTTCCCTCTGACACACTCACTAGATCGGATTGACAGCATTATCTGGTTCTTTGAAAGTACTACTCTTATCACCATACAGCCAACAACGACAAACAAACCAGACACTGTCATAGTGACTAAAAATCATAACAAGGAAAGGTTAGACTTCTTGCACCGGAACTACTCCCTGAAGCTCAGCAAACTGAGTAAGAATGACTCAGGTGCCTACTCTGTCCAAATTCACAGCCCGTCCCTCCAGGAGCCCTTCATCCAGGAGTATGGGCTGCGTGTCTATGGTGAGTACAATGACTGCCCTGGTAAAGTGGTAAACTCCCTGATATTGGAGATGTGTAAGCAAAGGCAGGATAAACACTTGGCAAGAATGTGGAAGATGGAACTCCTGCGATGGCTGAAGTGATGCAGCTGACCCCTGAGGTCCCCTTCTACTCAGAGATTCTGTAAGAGGCAGTGTGGTGCAACAGGTGGGTGAAATGGGAAGTGCAATCACACAGGTCAGATGCTGGACTCTCTGTTTACTAGCTTAGCCAAGTTACTTAATCTCTCTGAAACTTAGTTTCCGTAATTGTAATGGGGAGGAAAGTGATGCCTGTTGTAGAAAGATTATCAGCTATAAACATCAATCACACCTTTCTCTACATTCCAATCAATTAAGAAGTAGACAAGAATTGAAAGAAAGTTAAAAATAGCTTTATTTGCCTTTTCTAGGTGGCTCAACTGGTTGGGCATCTTCACTCACACTGAAAGATTGTAGGTTTGATTCCCAGTCAGGACTCATACCTAGATTAGGAGTTCGATCCCAGGTGGGAGCAAGTACTTGAGGCAACCAATTGATATTTCTATACCTATATCTATATCTATATCATCTATATCTATATCTATAGCTATATCTATCTATATATCTATATCTATACCTATACCTATACCTATACCTATACCTATATCTATATCTATATCTATATCTATCTATATCTCTCTCTTTTTCTTCCCTTCCTTTCTTTCTAAAAATCAATAAAAACCTATCCTTGGGAGAGGATTATAAAAAATAATTTTTAAAAAAGCTTTATTTTTTTTTTTTAAAGCAATCTAGGAGAAATATTTTTTCCCAAGTCCAGACCTTGGAGCCCATTCAAGAGAGATGGATTTACAAAACAATTATTCAACCAGCTAGCTACAAGATTAGCTGCCTCACTCACTGAGATGCAATATCACAGACACCAGGCGATGGCCTTCCAGGTTTGCTTGTAGGAGGTAGGCCAGTGATCAGCAAACCATGGCTCGCGAGCCACATATGGCTCTTTGGCCCCTTGAGTGTGGCTCTTCCACAAAATACCACGTGCAGGACAAGCACGTACAGTGAGATTGAAACTTCGTGGCCCATAAGCAGAAGTCGGCCTGGGCGGGTCTATTTTGAAGAAGTGGCATTAGAAGAAGTGGCAGGGCAAGCACGTACAGTGCGATTGAAACTTCGTGGCCCATAAGCAGAAGTCGGCCTGGGCGGGTCCATTTTGAAGAAGTGGCATTAGAAGAAGTGGCAGTACGTTTGCTAAGGTCGACCCCTCAGATTGAGGATGTTTTTAGCAAAGGCCAGCCTAGGAGTACCCTAATTAAGTGAATAACAGTGTATCTACCTGTATAGTTTAAGTTTAAAACTTTGGCTCTCAAAAGAAATTTCAATCGTTGTACTGTTGATATTTGGCCCTGTTGACTAATGAGTTTGCCGACCACTGAGGTAGTCCATTCACCTTGATTCATGTGTGTCTTCCATATATACATAGCCGAAGGGAACAGAAGAATGCATTTTGCAGGCACACTAGGTAGGGGAAGGAGGAAAAGGGAAGACCATATATAGCAGCAATCTTCACAGTTCAACCACAAGCACAGAGATGCAGATGATAGAAGTCAGACTCTCACCATCTCAGCAATGAACCTATTTGCTCATCATCTGAGGTAGAGGAGTGGGCACCTAGTAGGGAAGGGCCCCAAAGTGTTGTTCATCCAGAAGATTTCAGGGACAGGCTCTTCAAGGAAGCCTAAGGACAAAGAAATGGAGAGCCTCTAAAAAAGATAAAATTAGCTAACACCTAAAATACATTGAACACAATGCTTGCCATATGGCTGGGCTTAGTAACTGGCAGCTGCATTCTTGTGGACTTGGTATTATTTACTAGAGGCTGGTGCATGAAATTCATGCACAGGGGAGGGGAGGGTCCCTCAGCCCTGCCTGAACCCTCTTGAAATCCGGGACACCTTGCAGGATGTCCAACTGCCAGTTTGACATCCAAACTGGCAGTTGAACATCCCTCTCACAATCTGGGACCACTGGTTCCTAACTGCTGGTGTGCCTGCCTGCCTGATCGCCCCTAACCACTCTGCCTTCCTGCCTGACCGCCCCTAACCACTATGCCTGCCTGCCTGATTGCCCCTAACTGCTCCCCTGCCTGCCTGATTGCCCCTACCTGCTTGCCTGCCTGCCTGATTGCCCCTCACTGCTCACCTGACTGCCTGATCACCCCTAACCCCTCTGACTGCCTGCCTGATTGCCCCTAACCCCTCTGCCTACCTGCCTCAACATCCCTAACCACTTGTCTGCCTGCCTGATCACCCCTAACCACTTGCCTGCCTGCCTGATCACCTCTAACCACTTGACTGCCTGCCTGATCGCCCCTAACCCCTCTGCCTGCCTACATGCCTGATTGTCCCTAACCACTCATCTGCCTGTCTGATCACCCCTAACCACTCTGCATGCCTTCCTGATCACCCCTAACTGCTCGCCTGCCTGATCATCCCTAACTGCCTCTGCCTTGGCCCCCACCACCATGGCTTCCTCCAGAAGGACGTACGGAATGACATCTGGAAGGTTGTTTGGCTGTCCAGTCTAATTAGCATATTATGCTTTTATTATTATAGATCTTACTATTGTAGTTGTTGCTGTATATCTGTGGACAAGCAGACCTAGATAGTTCTCTTTTCCAGATAAGAATGAGAATTCTGTTCTAAATTGCCACTTCTGCTCCACTCTACAGAACCTCAAAGAGGTTCAGGTCCAGGACTTATAGAATAATTTAGAAAAAGAGTGCTATAGGCATAGTTGCCACCCTTGGTTGTCCATTTCTCTTTTATAGAGCACCTATCAAAGCCCAAAATCACCTTGGGTCTGAAGAGCAATAAAAATGGCACCTGTGTGACCAACCTGACATGCTTCCTGGAACGGGGAGGAGAGGATGTGACTTACAGCTGGAAGACCCTGGGGAAGACCTCCAATGAGTCCCATAATGGTTCTGTCCTCCCCATAACCTGGACGCTGAGGGAAAAGGACATGACCTTCATCTGCATGGCCAGGAACCCCATTAGCAGCAACTCTTCAAACACCATCTTTGCCCAGAAGCTCTGTGAAGGTGACTGTCTCTCCCCTTTCTCTAGAAGCCTATAGTCTCGGGAGCAATGCCTTCTTTAGCTCCTGGTCCCCAGGGGAATGGGCCCTGTGTAAAAGCTGGAGGCCCCTGGGAAATCACCAGACTGGGAGAAAAGTAGCAGTTGCTCTAAAAGTTGGGTCATTTTCCTTAGCTAACTCTGCTTCCTTCCCTGTGTCTCCACCCATTCTCTCTTTAAAGGTATTGCTGGTGACCTAGATTCCACCATGGGCCTGTGGATTTCCTTGCTGCTCATTGTCCTTATACTGGTCTTAATTATTTTGACAATGTGGAAACAAACAAGAAAAGGTAGAGCATGTACCATTTTTGTCTTCGCCCTCATTCATGCCTTTTCTTCCTCATTAATTCAACAAACTGGTGGTAGGCCTAAGGATACAGAAATGAAGAGGCGCTAGTCTCTGCCTCAAGGAGAACACCATCAGCCTGCATCCCTTAGTTCTGGCTTCTCTCCTCAGGCCAAAGTCCTTCCAGTTCTCTCTCCACTGCCTAAGGCTTTCAGAGCCTGGGAAGTAATGAGGGTAACCAGAAAATCCTGGGGTTTTCCTGGGGTTAGCACTTAAAGTCCCATTCCCTGGGTTGGGCGGGGGTAGAAAAACCCTTTAGTTACAGGGAAAGCAGTATAATTGGTCACTCTAAGTAGGTTGTCAGGTGGGGTGGTGAGCCAATGGGGGTGGTGAGTGGAAGGAGGGGCCAGCCCTGATTCTCTTCCAACTTGGTTGTAGAGTCCACTGAAGAGAAGAGAATGGACACTCATCCGGAAATTCCTAACTGCTACCCCCCCTCTGGGGAGACCGCACAGTATGATACAATCTCTAACCCAAATGTGAGTCCATTCCTATATTTTGGGCGGCCTTATCCTCCTCTCTGGGCCCTTCTTGCTTTACTTGAGATTTTCCCATGGATTTGAACAACATGGGAGATGAGGAGATACAATCCTTGAAACCCAATGCACCGTGTCTCCCCTGAGTCCTTGTGGATTCTTACTTATGCAGAAGCTGGTGCCCTCTGGGCCACCTGGTTCTGATCCAACCAGTAATGCTCACACTGTGATCTGTGGAATGACCCCTTCTCTCCACAGTTCACAACAGCTACTCAACAGGCCTGGTTCCTTTTGCATAGGACAGCAGGTAGAGTAGTGTGGTTTTGACACGATGTTTGAGTTGTGATGCCACTAGACTGGACATAGAGATGCCTTTTTGTCAAGAAGCCATCAGAAAAGGACTCAGAAGGCCCATGGTGGCTCTGGGCCACACTCAAGGCTTCCTAAGCGTGGGCCACCAAACTCCAGTAAATGAACACAAGGTTAATCCAAAGGAAACTCTTTGAAAAGAAGAGTATAAATATAAAGTTTTTCAAAGCTAAATAAACAGATGTGAACTGGGGAACTTCAAAAGCCCTCCCTCCCCATTCCCCTCCCCCCTCCCATCACCCCAGGAACAATCACTGTAGTCCAGGCTGGACTGGCTCCTTCCCGGTCATGGAGGGCTTCTCCACATAGGCCCGTTTAATAGAATGAGCACCTTAGAGCCTCGGGATGCCAGTTTGACTCCAGCCTCCTACTCTCACCTACAACTTTTCCAAGAGGAGACCTTACATGTCCTCTTCGAAGTTGATAGTGTCCCGAGAGCTCTTTTCTCCTGTAGGAAGACTGCTCTGTGCTCCACTCAGCCTGGCTTCTGTCAAAATTGATCACTTTACGGTTCATTCTCCCTGCTGGAGACACAGTCCCAGGAGACCACAGGACTGGATGTCCTGGGTGTTCGGGAATAAACTTCATTGATCCAGGATAATTTTCCCCAGCCCAGAAGGCACTTTTGTTATTGCTGTTATTGTTTTCTTTTATTCTGTCCCATCAGTCATCTTTGCTGACTGGTTCCAAAGGCCGTTTTGACTGATGACAAGGTTTATTTACCAGAATTAGCAATATGATCTCAAATTATCCTTTAATCCCCTTGGAAGCTCATAGCTCATGAGACTTATATCTTACATACATATTTTTTAAAAATATATATTTTTATTGATTTCAGAGAGGAAGGAAGAAGGAGAAAGAGAGGTAGAAACATCAATGATGAGAGAGAATCACGGATCGGCTGCCTCCTGCACGCCCCCTACTGGGAATCAAGCCTGCAACCCGGGCATGTGTCCTTGACCAGAATCAAACCCAGGACCCTTTAGTCCGCAGGCCGACGCTCTATCCACTGAGCCAAACTGGCTAGTGCTAGATCTTATATATTTTAAGTTCACTTAAACACAACACAGTTTTAAAATAATCTGATTATTTTGTAAACAAGTTATTAATAATTATAATTACAGGCATCAACAAGAGCACTTCCCACTACCCATTCCTGTTCCAGGACCCTCTGTCCCTCTCGCTTTCTCCTCCCTTCTCTGCTTTCTTCCCTTTAGATTCTCGACATCTCTTTGGCCTTGTTTCTGTGACCCAGAGATGGATGATGATTTCTTCTTCTTTTTTTTAAATAGAAAACTATCCCAGAGGAAAATTCAGTAAACCCTCTTTATTGCACAGTGCAAATACCCCAAAAGGTAAGAAGCATTAGAGCTGAGTTTCATCTTAGTTGTTCTATCACTTTTGCTAGTTCAAGCTTAGCTTAAAATTTCTTCGGCCCCAGGGATTTCATGTTTCCTGGTATGGAATTAGAAGTTCCCCAGGATGTCCCCATTCCCTTTGCTTACAATTACAGAGAAGATAGACACTAGAAGAGAATTGTGTTTAGGAATCAAACTGGGGCAATGTGGGACAAACAGAGTAGGGGAGAGCTTCTAGGTAAGAATGATAGCAAAGTCAGCAGGACCCTGACTGGGGACGCAGATAAGGTAGAAAAGGCTGTGGGGAGGCTGTGCCTGGGAGGAGACTCAGCTTGCTTCTGAGCCACCAGTTAACTGCAAGCAGGAGAGATTTGTTTTGCTTTTCTGTGTTCTACCGATGATGCATCTGGTGTGCACACTCCCCTGGGTCTACCTACAAAGGTAGTAAGCTTTAAAGTTCATTCCTTCACAGATCACACTTGGCAGAAGCAGTGATGCCTTCTGTCTCCCCTTCGGACCAGATCAGAATAGATGAGAATGGGGAAGCAGTTTACTTAGTAAAAGGAAAGGTTGGTTCTGGTGGATTATTGGAGGAAAAGTTCAGCTCCTTAAGCATTCAACAAGATAAATGTGGGTTAACTCAGGGCACGGTTTCTCTAAGGTCAGAGTGATCACGCAGTGGAGCAGGCACAGTTGGGAGGCTTGGGTTAACCCTGGCAGTAAAGAGTATCTGTGAGGGGTACGGAGGCCTGCCTACCTTCAGCGCTCTACATTCTTGTGTTTGCTTGGCAGATGGAGAAACCCCACTCACTGCCCACATCGCCAGACACACCAAAGCTATTTATCTACGAGAAAGTCATCTAAACAGCACTGCACTCCCTCCTGTGTCATCCCAAAGAAAACAAACGAATTCACTGACATAACCAGAAAAACTGAGGAAGAACAAAGAACACAGTTGCTTCCTGGAAAACTATCCTTTTGATGCTATTGTAATTAGCTAATCCTATCTAATAAAGAGGGAAGATGCTAATTGACCCTCATGCCATCCCAAAGATGGCGGTGCCCACAGCCAATAAGGAGGGAATATGCTAATCAACTGCTACACCCTCAAAGATGGCAGCATGCATAGCCACAAGATGGCCAGCAGGGTAAGGCAGTTGTAGGTGATCAGGCCAGCAAGGGAGGGCAGTTAGGGGCAACCAGGCCAGCAGGGGTGGTCAGTTGGGGGTGATCAGGCCAGCAGGGAAGGGCAGTTGAGGATGACCAGGCCAGCAGGGAAGGGCAGTTGGGGATGACCAGGTCTGCAGGGGACGGCAGTTGGGGGTGATGGGGCCGGCAGGGGAGCAGTTAGGCGTCAATCAGGCTGGCAGGGGAGTGGTTAGGGGATGATCAGGCTGGCAGGCAGAAGTGGTTAGGGGTGATCAGGCAGGCATGCAGGCATGCAGGCAAGCAGTTAGGAACCAGTGGTCCCAGATTGCGAGAGGGTGCAGGCCAGGCTGAGGGGACCCTTCCCCCGCCCCCCCCCCCCCCCCCAGTGCACAAATTTTGTTCAACGGGCTTCTAGTTGTTAATAACAGTAAAGGAGCAAAGAGGAGGCCAAATATTACTGGAATGTCATTTGGGCAGTTTCACCAGAACGCTAAAGCTTTGCACTCCCCAGGGAGCCACAGGTCTACTCCCACAGATTGGACAGAGAGGAGAATAGACACACGCCCAGTAAACTGAGGGTGACAAAAGGGAAGTGCTTGCTGTCAGTCACACCTCAGAACAGCCCACTGGCCAGAGTAGGTGAGGCCACTGCAAGGGCCTGTAACGTGGGGTATTTTTTCCCCTGAATAAAGACGTTCGTTCTCTTGGTTTCTCTTGACTCCTGATGTGTGGGGCTCTCTCGCTCCTGCTTCCTGCATTTGCCATGGCCGTGTGGGGCCCACACACAATGGATTGATGGACTGTCACTAGCCTGATGCTGAGCGGGACCCGGCTACACCATGGAACAGACACCCTGGGCCCCAGTTCTGATTTAGCTTCACTGAAACGCCAGCTACACTTCCTCCAGGAAGGGAATGGGACCTTAGGAGCCCAGGGATGTAATTCCACACAAATAAAAGTCACTCATCCTCCCATGCAAGTCTTAGAAAATTCTTTTTCTTGAGATATCATAAGGACCCCACCCCCAGCACCAGGTGGGGAAGAGGACACCCCAATTTCCTTGATAACACTTTATGCTCCTTCAGATTTATGAGTGCCTAATTCTACCCCCTGCTGAGAAGTCTCCTCAAACCCAGAAGATGTAATTATGTCTTCATGGATATGTGACTGTGAACTTATCAGCCAAACCCAAGCAAGGAGCTTAGAAGTGTCTCTGCTGAAATATGAGTGCAGTGTCACACAGAGGAATGATGGCTTCATCCCAGGGCTTGGAAGTCAGGAATAGTCCAAGGGTCTGGCTGTCAAGAGGCAAAAATGTACGAACAGCAGACATTCTCAGCAGAAGCAGACATAGCAGCCGGAAACAGATTCATTAACTAACTCCTTAACTGTGTGCCTGGCACTGTGCTGAGCTTACACTGGTTTTGGCCAGTCATGCCCTCTGATCTGGTGAAATTGGCCCCTCATGAACCATTTCTGTGGCAGTCCCAGGAGGCCTGGCCACAGATTCCCAACACACAGGACGTCCGTCAGTCACAGGTCCACAGGACGTGGAGGTCAAAGCGCACGAGGACAGAGAAGCCAGGTGGAAGACTGGGTTGAGCTGGATGGAAAATCAGAAGTGTGGCTGGAGGAGGTGGAGAAAAGGGAGCCCTTGTGCCCTGCTGGTGGGAATGCAAACTGGTGCAGCCACTGTGGAGAGCAGTGCCAAGTTCCTCAAAAAGTTCAAAATGGAACTGCCTTTTGAGCCAGTGATCTCACTTCTGGAAATATAGCGTTTCACAAAACACTGATGCGAAAAATTATGGACCAAAAGGGGCCACGGGCTAAACTTGACAAGCTCTGGGGAGGCCTCAGAGACCGAAAGTAAGCTCAGAGGATGGTCTAAAATTAAAACCTTTGAACTGAAAGTTTATGGCAGGGGGTCATGTCCTACGCTAGAATCTTCCCTGACAAAGGTCAATCTTCACCTTAACGAAGACTGTCGTCCTTTTGCATCTAGAACAACATACCTGGTAAACATGCCTTTGCAGAAACAAAGTAATTTCCCTTTGTCCGGGCCCCTCAAAGCGCAGGCAGCGCGGAGCAGAGCCAGAGATCACCAGTGGATTTCACGTAGCCCACTTCGGATTTCTCTTTTGATAGTGATGTATAGATAAAGCAGGGTGCGGAGCTCCCATTTCCTCAGTCTGTTGAGGTTTTGCTTTCCAGCAATCATTGTCAGCTTGGCTCAAATAAACTCATAAAAATTCTCTACAGTTTTGAATGTTTCTTATGCTGACAGAATATATGCACTCCTATGTTCACAGCAGCGTTATTTACAACAGTCAAGATCTGAAAACAGCCCAAGTGCCCATTAGTAGATGAGTGGATAAAAAGTAGATGATTGGTACATTTACATAATGGAATATTACTCTGCCATAAAAAAGGGAGATCTTACCTTTTGCAACAGCAGGGATGGGCCTGGATTATTTTGCCAAGGGAAATAGGCCAGTCAGAGAAAGAGAAAGACCGTATGATCTCATTTATCAGTGGAATCTAAGAAACAAAATAAACGGATGCACAAAACACAAATAGAGGCATTGATGCCTGGAATAGACTGACTTATCTCCTCCCATGCCTATCACCCTGGGGTCTGAAAAGAGACTCTTCCCGCCCACCTTTCTGATGCTCCTAGTAATTTTGCAGGAGAGGACCCCTGCCCTGGCCCCTCACTGGCGTGCCAGGCCTGGTTCTCATCCTTCTGCTGGTGGTTGAAGCCCAAGAAAGCCAGGACTCATCAGGGGACTGTTACAGATGAGTCCTGACCGCAACATTGTGCATCCGGCAGGAGATGGCTCCTCTGACACATCACTTGCAGACTCTTCTATGGAAATACTGCCAAAGGCAGACTCTTAACCAGGTAACCCCTGACCCTTATGTTTAGAGTATAACCCAAAGCAAGTAAAAACATTTCTTTCCTCTTTTAATATTTAAACTCATGCACGGCTGGCGTGGCTCAGTGTTTGAGCATCGTCCTATGAACTGGGAGGTCAGGGTTTGATTCCTGGTCGGGGCACATGCCCGGGTTGCGGGCTCAATCCCCAGTGTGTGGTGTGTGCAGGAGGCAGCCAATCAATGATTCTCTCTCAACATTGATGTTCCTAACTCTCTTCCTCTCCTGTGGAAGACCACCTATTGTTTTCACTAGCTGATAAGCATAGACAGAGACCCCCGCCCCCCAAAGGCTGGGTGCCTTTGAAGCCCTAGCAAAGGTTGGAGCTGGGTGCCACCTCTGTTTGTCCAGACAGTGGTAGCTGAAGCAACTTCCCCATTTATTATTATGTAAATCCTTGCTGATGGCCTAGTCTGCCTGTTGCCAGGGGTCACCTGCCTAAGGGCTATGCTATGGGTGTATCCCAGATCAATAAAAGCTTGGTGAGGCCTGAGCACGAGAGGAAGTCCTTCCTCCTGAGTTGGACTTACTCGCCTGGTCCCCCAATATTTCCAATTATTTCGTGTATTTTCTCTGTCATTTGTGTGCGGCTCCGCTTCTAGTTCCTGAACCCTGATCCACGCGGGACGTGGGAAGGAAACACTCAACACTCTCCTTTCCTCTCTGAAATCAATAACAATATTTATTTAAAAAATAAAATAAAATTCAAAGTTCACGTGTTGGTAGTTTACCTCGAAATACATTTCCCTAAAATTTCTAGTAGTATTACTACTCTATACTGTGCTGCCTTGAGCTCCACTTGTCCTTGGCCCAATATTTAAACCACTTGGAGTATTATCTCCTCTCAGTCCTGCACAACCCCATGCCATACAAACCACTATCCCCCTGGCAGATTCGGAAACAGGCTCAGAGAGGTTGTGCAGATTGCCCAAGCAACACAGAGAGTAACGGGTTGTACTGGGATTCAGATCCTGGTCCATCTGCCTCCAGATCCTTGTCCTATAATCACCATTTTTCAGGAAGTAAGCGTTTCCCTTAGGAGGTATTTACCCACTGTCCAGTGATGGCACTTGTTGCTAAGGGATCTTGCTGACACAGGGATTAGCAAGGAGGGCACCATGAAGGAAGCCCTCTCCTAGCTTTGGGGACCGAGGGCCACTGACTCCAGCAGGTACCACCAAATCAGCCTCGCAAAATGCCTAGAGCATGGGTGGGCAAACTTTTTGACTCGAGGGCCACAATGGGTTCTTAAACTGGACCGGAGGGCCGGAACAAAAGCATGGATGGAGTGTTTGTGTGAACTAATATAAATTCAAAGTAAACATCATTACATAAAAGGGTATGGTCTTTTTTTTTTTTTAGTTTTATTCATTTCAAATGGGCTGGATCCGGCCTGCGGGCGTAGTTTGCCCACAGCTGGCCTAGAGGCTGGAGAGGAGCTGTGACTAGCACAGGACAGGTGGGCTGGCGGGCGTGGGACATCCCCACACATTCCTTCTCCTATTGCCCTGGCCTGGGGGGCAGAGGGGTGGGAAACCTCCCTGGCCAGCACCTCTGGGAAGAGACAGCTCCTTTGTGAGCTGCAGTCAGTCACCAGGACTCGTTTCAGCCTGAAGCCCAGGGGTGTCCAGGAGAACTGAGGCCCAGGTAGCCAGGGTCTGAGGAAAAGCCGGGCACGGACACTGTTTCAACCCGCATGTTCTCCAGGAGAGAGGAAGAGGGGCCCCTCCAAGAAGGACAGGCCAGCGCCCCCTGTAATCCAGAAGATGCTGAGCACAGAGGGAAGCGTGACACAGGAGGTTCCTCATAAGCAGTGGAGCTCCACCTTCTGGCCCTTTAAATACAGCTCCTCATGTGGTGACCCAGCCATAAAATTATTTTCGTGGCTACTTCATAACTGTAATGTTGCTACTGTGATGAATTGTAATGTAAATATCTGATATGCAGGATGATCTTAGGCGATCCCTGTGAAAGGATCATTCGACCGCCGAAGGGGTTGGGACCCTCAGGTTGAGAACCGCTGCATAAGGAAGCCATGATCTAGGCCAGGGCACCTGCTCCCAGACAGAGCCCCCAGCGTGGCCGCAGCCCCAGGAGTCCCCCAACCTTCACCCTTGGGGCCACTTACCCTCCAGCTGCACGCTCAGCGCTGCTCCCTGCTTGGGGCAGCCATGTGACTCCTTGGTAAAGTCATCTGGCTTGTCTCCCCCATGAGTGGGAATCCCCCGAGGGAGAGAGATTGCAGGCCCCTTCTCCTGGACCCCCGGTTCCAGCACCAGGACCCCCTACCCACGAGGCATGTACTGGTGGACACCTTGCCCCGCAGCGTCTCTCTGGCTGCAGATCTGTTGAACGTGGGCAATTCGTTTAACCCAGGTGCTCATGGCGTGGCCGGCATTCAGAGTTGGGGAACAAGGTAAGCAGCGGGCCTTGGCCTGTGGGAGCGGTGCTCCTGGCGACAGTCAGAGGGCACGCCCGCCTCTTCCCTGGTTCTGCAGTGAAGGAGGCTCCAACTTCCTGAGGGAATCTGGGGGAGTCACAAACTTACTGAGCATCATCTTTCCTTCCACGCAGCAGGGAGGGGAATCCTGCCTCCGGGAGACAGATATCTCTTTCACTCCCTCTGGTTCCCTGGGAGAAAGGGGAGGGAGGGAGACAGGCAGGGTTACTGCTCATCTCTGCCTCTCCAGAGGATCCAGTGCAGAGGTGTTCCCTGTGCCTCTGGGACCCTCCCCCTGGTGTGGTCCTCAGGCTCGCCAGCAGGGGGCGGCAGGCCTCCGTCTTGTCTTCCAGCTGCCCTGCCTGGGAGCAGAGCTGGCAGTTGAGGAAGTCTGGCCTCGACAGATGTTGCTTCATGCAAGGTGTGTTCCTTGCAGCTTGGAAAATATACCCGGTCCCCAGGGGGCCTAAAATAGCCGATTGTGATTATTTAAAGCCAGTCACCATTTCTCACCACCAGACTTCCTCAGGGGGTGTGGGGGTGCAAATCCTTGAGGCCAAAGGAGCAGGAAATGCCTGTGTTTGTCTCTGGGCTTTGTCCTCAATGGTGGGAGGGCTTCTCCTGCAGCAGCCAGGCCTGTCCTGTGCTTGAAAGGGTGCTTCTGGGGCTGGGGTGTTCCACCACCACTCACCTGTGTTTAGCCCAGGAAGGAGTTGTCTGCAGGCCCTGCCATGGGGAGGATCTGCCTGGGTGGCCTCCTGAGATGGCCCCTGGAGTCAGCCCTGCCCCTTCCCCTGCAGCGACCCCTCCCTGTGCTCCTGTCCTCCAGGTCAGAGGGATTCCGGGGCAGAGGGAGTCTCGCTCACTTCTCTGGCTCGAGGAAAGGGGCCAAATGGTTGCAAAACAGCCTTTAGGTTCTTAGACAAGAAGGCGAAACAAGAGCTCAGCGAGATCACTGTCTTACCCAGAGGCAAGTAATTGCACATCGGATCAGCCAGCCTGGGCTCTGTGACCTGCTGAGCCCCAAGAATGGATCCTGCCCAGCTGGGGGTCAGTCTGATGGGGGCAGGTAGGAAAGCGTGGCTTCTACCCCAGTCCCTGGTCTGGGGTGGGGGTGGGGGGATGCTGACCTCCCCTTAGGGAACCACAACAGAGATGCTATTCCAACTAAGATAGTTCAGGCTGGTGGAGAGGGGCCTGCAGCCAGACTGGCAGAGGATGAACTCAAACTGGGGGTACACCAAGTGCGGGGCCCTTCCTCCCGCCCAGTCGGTGGCTCTCCTCTTGCTTCCTGACCGCCCAGAACCCCCTTTTAAACACTTACTGAAGGGCCACCATGTGACCATCCTTCCCAACTGGGGGTACAGACTAGGAGCTTGAGAATGACATGCCCTGAAGAAGCCTCCTGCCTGGGCACAGGTGTCCAGAGGGTTGGACACAGGGGCCTGCCTTCCAGAGATTGAAGGAAGCAGATGACAGCAAGGCCCACTCTGCTTCCTGCCGTGAAGTGACTCAGGACCCGTGGGCCAGGCAGGCACCACAGTGGCAGCAATAGTGCTGAGCGCACTGAGGAAAAGACCTCAGAGCACTTTAACTTGCAGTGATTTCACATTCCTTTATTCTGTGAGACAAATTAGACCATGAGATCAGAGAAGTTAAGTAACTTACCCCCAGGACACCCAGCAAGGATCTCGGATTCTACAGCCCAAGGCCTCACTGGGTCTTAGGTAGCCCGTCCCCTCACCGCCCCAACTCCCGCAGGCAGAATGTTAGTGAACATAACAGCCTGTCTTTGCTCAGCGGGTCTGGGACTTGTTTATGTTGTTATTCCTCAGGTCACCAGAGTCGGTGACATGTGGAGGCCTGGCTCGCAGGAACCAAACACCCCGCGGGCAGATGGGCAAACAGAATGCCAACACATGTGTTTGGAGGGACTGTGACTTGTCACCAAGGCTGACTTGTCACTTGGGGTTCTGCTGGAGCCTTCCCTGCTCACCAAGGCGGCCCCCAGCGAAGGGAGCGTGCCCAGCCGGGAGGACGCACATCAGAGGGGACAGGAGGTGGTGACCCGCCAGAAAGCCTCCGGGAAAGGCATTCTGGGCTGACAGTGTCCCTGGCAGAGTCCTCAGCCTCTTCATCGGCCACATGAGCCAATCACAGAACCACCCAGAAGCGCTGGGAGGAGCGTAAGACGCCATGCGCGCAGGACAACGTGCACTCACCGGGAGCCCTTGCATCTGGGGCAGTGGCAGCTCAGTCCCTGGCGACGGGTATTTACAGCAGCCGCCTCTGGATACAGAGCTTCCTGGCCGGGCTGCGCTGGATCCGCCACGGATTCTTGCCATTCCTCTGAGCCCTTCTCTTACATGGCGTCTCTCCAGAGAGCCAGATGCCCAAATAAGTCACTGGCTGCCTCTTTATTAGGTGACGTTCTTCTCCGGAGGGTGTGCACCCCTCACCTTCACGGAGACCCTCTGTCCTTCAGGATTGGAAGACACTGCACCTCACTCTCCTCACCCACACGCCCTCCCTCAGGTTTCCAGTTCGGACCTGATGCCCGCCGGTCCCCACGCTTCCCGGGTGTGACATCAGCCAGGCGAGGACCCTAGTTTCCACACCTGTCACCTGGGGCACAGCCACCCCTAGGTGCTTGGGAGGATTAGACTTGAAATGTGTAAGATGTATGGGGAGGGGGGAGGGGAGACTCAGTAAATTGTAACATTTGCTATGGTGAGAGTGAGGTGGGCTTCATAACCTTCAGTTTAAAGATCTTGTCTCTGTAACTGTGGTGTGATTGGGGCATACTAATGACAAGACTTTTTTTTTACTATATTTTTATTGATTTCAGAGAGGAAGGGAGAGGGAGCAGGAAAGAGACACATCAATGAGAGAGAATCACTGATGGACTGCCTCCTGCACACCCCACACTGGGGATCGAGCCCGCAATCCGGGCATGTGCCCTGACCAGGAATCGAGCAGTGACCTCCTGGTTCATGGATCGACACTCCACCACTGAGCCACACTGGCTGGGCTTGTTAATAGTTCTTAAACAACAAGAGTCGAAGGGTTTTCTGAAAGGTGCTAAAAGTATAATGATTTAGTGTCTTGAGCATTTAATTAAAAGTCTACCAAATTCTAGATTGTATTCAACCATCTCACTTGCCTAATGCTGGGAGTTTTGCTGGCTTCCTTCTCACAGGGGCCATGCTCTGGCTTGGGGATGGGGAATGGATACCAGGGTACAGACTCTGTATGTGAACATTTGGGCAACAAAGATTTGCGCCAAGCTCAACGTGGAGGCCACTGTCTTTGCAAATGAAGGCATAGGAACTTAAGTTTAGAGTCAAAGTGGATGACTCTATTCAGTACTGGAGTCTCCCATCCTGAACAAAGGCTCTCACCACCCCGCAGAGCCCTTCTCCGATGCTGGAGAGGCAGCCGGAACACGTGGTGACAGCACGGCCCAGAGGCAGGCTGCCTGGTCCAAACCTGGGCAGGACAGTGAGCTGGGCCAGTCACCTCCCTGCTCGGCGCCCCAGCTTCCTCAGCTGTAACACGGGAGGGCAGGCTTATGGACGTTTTTATTGAGGTGCACAGTATTTGTATACATTGTGGAATGATCACCACAGTAAGTCTAGTTAACACCCATCACCATACATAATGACAGCACTATTTCTTTCTCGTGATGAAGACGTTTAAGATCAACAGCAAAACCTCGATGTAACGGACTAATTCAGGCATTAAAGCCGAAAGTCCATCCTATAATAAAGTAGGTTTTCTGAATGTGTCTGTGAAAAAATTGACCAATTAGTTTACCTGTGTATACTTATGTAGACGTGTTTGTGTAATTGTATGAAAAGTTTAATTTCACAGAAACATTTTCTATATGCATTACTCTAAGTTTAAGTTTATACGGAATAGACCTAGTAAATGCGTGCACTCCCCAGTCACCCAAGTAAAAGAATGTACACGCTGGGCGTGGCTTAGCGCCCCTGTGAACAGCGTGGCACCTGTTAAAACTGCTGCTCAAAGTCACGCCATGTGACAACAGAGCCAATTACTGCTCACTCTGCGCTGTGATTACCTGCTAATCATTTAACATTGTTTATGAACGGTGTCTCTGGATTTAAATATGTAGACTATAGTTGTAGACATGTGATATTTATTTCTATTTGCATTATTGCTGTAGTGTTTTTCCGACATATGGCCTGTTTGCTAAAATTTGTTCAAAATAACAGTGAATTAACAACAACAAAATAACCTGTTAATTTAATTATAACTGAATCTTGGTTAAAAGCATTTTAAAATTAACAGGGCATTAATTTTCACATATGATACATGGATTAGAAATTTTGTCTGTTAAACCCGAAGTTCGTTAAATCGAGTCCACAACAATTTTCAAATGTGCAATATAGTGTTCTACACTATAGACACCATGCTTACATAATTTTATCCCTAGGATTTATTTACTTTATAACTGGAAGTGTCCCTTTTGATCACCTTCACCCATTTTGTCCACCCCACCCCCATCTCTGGCAACCAGTTCTCTACCTGTGAGCTTGAATTTTTATTTTTGTTTTTCTTTTAGATTCCAATATAAGTGAGATCACACAGTAGGAGATATTTCTTGTTTTAATCCTCACCCGAGGACATGTTTATTGATTTTTAGAGAGAGGAAGGGAGGTAGACAAAGAAACAGAGAGACATCAATGTGAGAAAGAAGCGTTGATCTGTTGCCTCCCATATGCGCCCACTGGGATCGAACTCATAACCTTTTGATGTACGGGACAATGCTCCAACTATCTGAGCCACTGGCCAGGGCAGAAGCAGAGGTTTTTACTCCCATTTTACATATGGGGAGACTGGGGCCCAGGAGGGAAGGAGCCATTTCCCTGACTCTCAAGTCCTGTGGAGAACAGGATTCAGCTGTCTCCCTGCCCACCACTGCTGAGCCGGATGGGTAAGGAGGCAGCTGGCTGATGTGCTGGCTCAGCTTAGCTGCCCTGTGAGACAGGCCAACTCTTCTTACTACGGAGGGCAGCTGGGTGCCCGGTGCCCTGCCCCCCTCAGGCCCTGGAATGGGACTCAGCCTCTGGAAGAGCTGCCAACAGCCTGGGCTCCCCTCCACGGGCACAGGGGAGTGAGACAGCCCTCAGGGCAGGGCGGGCAGGGGGGCTGTCCTCTGTGAGAACCCCTGGGAGTCTGGGTTTTTCCTGCTTCGCTGTCCCGCTGTCTGTATGTTTTTCTCCAGGGCTGACAAGGGGAAACGCTGGTACAAATTCCTGAGCTGGGGATGTGGAAGGGGAGCTGGGCTGGACTCCACTGCATACCAACATTATATACTATTTTTAGTAGGTCTGCTCACGCTGGGGCCTTGAACATTATCATGTTAAAACCCAAATTTGGCTGCCCTGTCTCTCTGTCCCTAACTGTCTGTCTCTGTCCCTGTTTCTTGTCTGCCTTTGTCTCTCTCCATACACACACACACACACACACACACACACACACACACACACACACGTGTGTACCGACATGTATATACATTCATATATACATGGAGAGAGAATATATGTGCAGATAAGCATTTCTGTCTTTCTCTGTCTCCATCTCCCACCACTGTTCTGACTTGAAGGATCATGGAGCTAGATGGGATAAGGGCCATCTGTCTCATCTATCCCCTACCTCTGACCAGGATGGTCCTTGAACCATGGGATGTGGGTCAGGTTTTCAAATAAAATCCCACTTCTCACTCCACTGCGTAGTCAGTGCATGCCCAGCTTGGATCTAGCAGTCTCCATATTTCCTCCTTTGGCCTAATGAACATCGTTTGTGTTGCAGTCTAGGCTCGCCTTGGTGCCCTAGGGGGAATGATGGTAAGACAGAGGTCAGAGGCAGGCCCTGTCCGCTAGGTGGTGAGATCGGGTGCTTTAAGGGCTCCTCGCCAGGAGGGGGCAGCAGCGGCAGCTCAGCGAGTGTGGCAAGTGATGTCATTGATTCAAGTGAGACTCAAGCCAGGCACTGTGTACGAGTATATTTATAGACACGCACACCCAGAAAGGACTGTTTCCTGGAAAAGTATACACATTCCCACGTCTGTTCTCAGAGTCCCCGGGTAGCGTCATCCTAAAACAGGGACAACTATGTCCTCTTCGCCTGGCAGCTACCCACTACATGAAGAGATCTTTGGAAAATAGATCTGATGGCTTCTCCCCCACTTGGAAACCTGTAGTGACGCCCCTGCCCTCGGACAAGCTCCTTCCCAGGCCTGCCTGACTACTCCAGCTCACCTCTGCCTTCCCAGGCCTCCGTCCACGCCTCCAGAACCAAAGCCTTTGCCTGCGGTCCTCGAAGTGCACAGACTGCTTTCTGCCTCTTGGCTCTGGCACAGTTTCCTCGGCCAGAACCCTACTCAGAGCCCTACTCTGTCTCCCTACACATCATCCCCACTGAGGTGCTTTCTCTCACCCTCCCCCCCGGGCATACGTAGTAACCCAGCCCTCTGAGGGCCAGGGTTCTACACCCCTACCTCGCCATTGTTATTTCTATACGTATCTGCCTCCTCCTCCAAACCACATGTTCTTCAAGGTCAAGATGTCCCTCACTCATCTTTGCACCCCTAACATCTATTCCAGTGTCTGATGCAATGGAGAACATTAAATAAATGGATGCGACTTACCCTGTAGCTGCTAAGGGGTTCTGATTTAGACCAGCTCTACCACTTCCCAGCCACATGACTTTCCAAGCTACTTAGCCTCCCTACATGTCATTTCCCTAATCTGTAACATGGCAAACAACAATAGAACTTCATTTATATGATTATGGTGAAATTTTAGTGATACTGCATAGAAAGGATTTTACATTGTACCTGGCATATGCACATATAATTTTTTCTCACAGTAAATCTTGGAGGCCTTCCTTTAAAACAGCGGTTCTCAACCTGTGGGTCGCGACCCCTTTGGGGGTCGAACGACCCTTTCACAGGGGTCCCCTAAGACCATCGAAAACACATATATAATTACATGTTGTTTTTGTGATTAATCACTATGCTTTAATTATGTTTCATTTGTAACAATGAAATTGGGGGTCACCTCAACATGAGGAACTGTATTAAAGGGTCGCGGCATTAGGAAGGTGGAGAACCACTGCTTTAAAATATCCAACCATTTCTTACCTTCTGACTGCTAACAGCCCAATCCAAACCACTATTCATCCCAAGACATGTGTGAATGGCCTTCTACTGGGTCTCCCTGCCTCCGCCCTTGTCCACTTGTACTTTCAACACTGTTGCCGGAGGCCATCCCTTCAACACGCAAGTCAAATCAGGTTACTCCTCCGCCAAAACGTCTCCTTTGGCTTCCCCACCCACCGAGAGTAAAAGCCCGTGTCTTCACCATGGCCTTCGGGGCCTGTGCAAGCCGTCCCTGCGCCTCTGATTCCATCTCCTCATGGCCCCGCCTCTCCCAGCTGCACCACACTGGCCAGTGTGCTGTAACTCAGACCTGCGCTTCCCCACCTGGCCCCAGGACCTTGGTACTTGCTGTTTCCTGGCCCTGGCATTCGATTCCCTCAGAAGTCCTTGAACCTCCCTTGCTGACTTAGAGACTTCACTCAGGTGTCACCTTCTCCATGAGGCCCTCACTGGCCATTCCATCTGAACTTTCAATAACACGCTCACCCTTGACACTTTCTATCCCGCTCCCCTCTTTATTCGCCTTTATCATTAATAGAAATTTATATATTTTTTAATTTACTTTCCTGTTCACCATCCCTCTCCCCCATAGAACGTAAGCTCCCAGAGAGCAGGGATTCTGCCTGTTTTGCTCACTGCTGCACCCCAGCATCCAGAACATTGTCTGGCATGAAGTGCTCAGCGCGTACTTTGTGGAAGAAACAGATCATTCCGGGAGGTTTTGCTAGAGCCCATTTCCCCGAGGCTATAAGAGCTTGGTGCCATGACCGCATGCTGAGAGCAGGGGAGAGTTTAGAGGGCTGTAAAATCCCCGGACGCAGCCTCAGGGCTGGGTGCGGGCCATTCCTCACTGCCCCTGGGCTGTCAGCACTGGGATTCAGGACGCAAAACCCCAAACCATGCTTCTGTCTCAGACTGGATTTTCCCCTTCTTCCAGTCCAAACCAGTGCCCCTGGTGGAGGGTGGGGCTGGGGACTCCAAGTTCCTCCTTTTCTCTTGAGAGACTGGGCACAGGCTGAGGCCGGGAAAGAGGGAGTGGCGGGAGGTGCCCTACAGCTAGAGGGAGTGACAATGCCCTCAGCTGCCCTTTGCCCAGTTTTCTTGGGCTCCCCACAGGGCCTTCCTGGGGGAAATCAGTGCACTTCCTTTCCTGGGAAGCTGACACGTGGACTGAGGAACTGCTCACGTGCCTTGATGCTGGAGCTGCGGTGGCCACCTTTGTCCTCAGAGCCGACATCGACGGAGTGCTTGCTGGGTGCTGATGCTGTTGCCAGCATTCCACACGGATCTTCTCATTTAATTCTCATCACCTTTCGAGACAGGGACTGTTTTTATACAGAGCACTTGCCTATCAGGGCCTGTGCTATTTGGGGGGTACAAGGCTATGAAGTGGTTGATGGGGAGGCCAAGGGCACAGGCTGAGGGGTAAATAGAGGGACTTCGTCAGCATGAAACCCCAGGGACACCAAAGTAGAGAGCAGAGACCAGTGTCATCCCTACCACGCCTGCAACCCTGATGGCATGGGGTCGCAGGAATGACCTTCAGACTTCAGTCTCTAGCCGTTCAACCTTCAAAAAACCAACCTAGGAGTCAAGGGTCCAGGCTTTGTGAACGTTTGTCTGATATGCTGGCCATTTTCTATCCAGCTTTCCTCCCATTGGAATTAGGAGGGAAATAATTATAAAATCGCCATTCCCTGTCCTGTTGCTCACCCCCACCCCAGCCCCAGGAGCCCCTACAGGGCAGGGCCATGTCTACCCCACTCAAGGGGGCCTGTCTGCCCCTTCCTGCCCCCCTACCCTCATGACGAGGAACCCCTCTTGGTCCTCCCTCCCAAGCCCCTCTCTCTGTCTGAGAACACTCTATTCAGGCTCCCAGCTGGGAGTGGCACCCCTGATACAGGGGGACCCAGTGCTCCTGGGTAGAAAGAAGGTGGGACGTTGAGGAGTTGTGACAGGGTGTAAGAAAGCCAGCGAGCAGGAGAAATGAGACACAGCCCCAGGTCTACTCCCCACCTCCCAGCTCAGAGGCTGGGTCATTAGACAAGGTCTGTAAATAACATCTGAGTGGCCTCGGAGCTGCGCTTGACCCATGACATTCTACTCCCCAAATAGGCATTGACGATCTCCAGGGAAGGGGCTGGAACTTGTCCCTCCCCCTTACGGGACTACGGAGCCAGGACCCAGGGCATGAGCACCCCCAGCTCACAGGCACATGGGGGGCTCGGCGGAAGGGGTGGGGACTGAGACCTTTGCCACATGCCCATGTCCCTGGAACACTCAAGGTCCCTGTTTGCAGCAGTTCGTCAGAGTGACACACACTGCTGTCTGCTCCCTGAAAATGAGCAGAGTCGGACGTCCAGGGGACAGCAGAGTGGGTTCAAAGGCACTCTGTGTTTAAGCCCTACCGAAACGCACCCCCTCCTCCCCCTCCTGAGTTTTGGGTCTCCCAGGAAGGCTCTGAGAGGGGGCAGTGAGCAGCCCCTGAGTGCTCGCCCCCAGAGATCACCGAGAAGAGGCAGAGTGGAGGGGACCATGGCCAGAACCACAGGGACATGCGGCTGGGTGCTCTGTCCCCGTGATATGCCCCCCCCCCCCGCCCCAGCCATCCCCCCTCAATAATCTCTCCTCCCTCAGGAAGCACAGGGTGCCTGGTGAGTCTGCCATCTGCTGCCTCCCAGCCCGGTCTCTGTGCCAGGGTAATCTAAACGACGAGAGTGACAGATAAGATTCTCGGTGCCATTAAACACGGGGCAGGCAGGAGCGTGGTGCTCAGTTGCAGAGAAACCCCCTGGCAAGTAGCAAGGAGGCAGCTGGGCCATTAAAAATGAATGGAAACCAACCCCTCTGAGAAGGGGCCGTGTCTCTTAAAGCGGCAGTTCTCCCGCCGGCCGCAGGGAGGGCCCAGAAGGACTCAGAGAAGGCCAGCGGGGCTCAGACCCTGAGCAGTGTCCAGGTCAACTGCTCGGGCCTCTCACAGGCTGTCCACTCGGTGGAAAAGAGCATGAGCTCTGGAGTCAGGCGGACTTGAATGTGAGTCTCAGCTGGACCCCAGAGTGTGGCATCTGTATCTTAGTTTCTTAGCCTGTAAAATGGGCTTAATGCTTACTCTAAAGCAGTGGTTCTCAACCTTCCTAATGCCTCGACCCTTTAATACAGGTCCTCATGTTGTGGTGACCACGAACCATAAAATTATTATTTTCGTTGCTACTTCATAACTGTAATTTTGCTCCTGTTATGAATCGTAATGTAAATATCTGATCTGCAGGATGTATTTTCATGGTTACAAATTGAACATAATTAAAGCATAGTGATTAATCACAAAAACAATATGTAATTATGTATGTGTTTTCCGATGGTCTTAGGCGACGCCTGTGAAAGGGTCGTTCGACCCCCAAAGGGTCGCAGCCCACAGGTTGGCGACCCACAGGTTGAGAACCGCTGCTCTAAAGGTTCCTGTAAGAATGAAATGAATAAAATAGCATCTATGCTATCCAGCACGGTGTTTGGCCCAGACAGGTGATTTCTGAAGGCTAGGCCCCCCCTTCCCTTCCTCCCAGAAGGGGGTGAGTTCCTTCTCAGGTTTCACCTTCCTCAGGGAGATCCTCTCTGTCACCTGGGGCTTCCAGAGACCCTGGCGTCATTACCGGTTTGCTTGTCTGCCACTGGACCCGAAGCACCTTGAAAACAGTATCTGGAGACACTGACTTCCCAGCACCCAGCTCCATGTCGGGCATGTACTAGTTGCTTGGAGAACGTTGAAATGAACTCAGTTGGGGGAAAAAAAGCCTTTAAAAGGATATAATTGAGATCAATAAACTGAAGACAAATGACAAAAGGGGGGAGAAATTGATATAATTTTGCACAGAGGCCATCAAAGCCTGCCCAAACTCATAGGGAACCTGGGTACAGTTGAGCCAACACCCTCACCCTATGATCGAGGGGGACTGAGGCCCAGCAAGTTGATGGCAGAACTCCTGCCCCTCCTCCCTCCGCCCCCAACCTCCCACCCCCACCCCTGTTCATGCTGGAGAGCTGGGGCAGGGACCAACAGGTTCTGCCCCGTCCCTGTAAGCAGCGTAGGACCTGCTCCCTACCCGGGCGCCTACAGAGCTATGTGAGTGACCCCTAGTCACACAGTCAGCTCAGGGTGAACCTGGGCCAGATGGCTCTCTGGACGCCCAGGCCAGCCATGCCACCTGAGGCACCTGGAGTGTCCTGTCTGCGGGCTAGAAGGGCGCTCGACTCTCCCATCCACAGTGTCCTGGACTTCCTAGACTCCGGGTGGGAATGTTTGAACCGTGTCTTCTCCAAATAACCCATGAATCAACCTGTCACTAGGCCACCCTATCACCGTGAGGCCTGAACTCTGCCCCCAGGGAGCCACCCCCAACCCCACCTGAGCTGGGCGGGGACCTCCTGACTCTGGACCAGCCTGCCAGAGCAGGGGTCGGGAGAGGGAAGGTCCAGCTGCCCCTCTGATAAGATCTTTACAGCCTCTTTTGCGGAGTGGATGTGAGGTTAAATAGCAATAAATGTGAACGTGCTGGGAGATAAACACTATGTTATAAACAACATTGGCAGGTGAGGCACTTGACTGAAGGAAGTCAGGGGCACTGGCCCAGGCAGGTTCCTTACACCAAGACGCTTCTCAGAGTGTCCACTGCTTGCCCCAGCCTGGCTGCTGTCACCCCAGCGCCGGTGGGGAACAGCTGGTGGGATCCCATGGGGGCCTCTCCCCCAGGAAGGAGCGGAGCCTTCTCCTCTTGTTGCACTGAAGCTCTGAGGCCAGAGGAAATATACACACATCTATACTAATAAAAGGGTAATATGCTAATTAGACCAGATAGACCAGATGTCTTCTGGACGTCTTTCCAGACAAAGCAAAGGTGGTGGGGGCTGAGGCAGAGGTGTTTAGGGGCGATCAGGCCAGCAGGAGAGAGCTGTTAGAGGTAGATCAGGCTGGCAGGGTAGAGCAGTTAGGGGCAATCAGGCCGGCAGGGAGAGAGCAGTTAGGGGGATCAAGCCTGTGGGATCAGGCCTAAACCAGCAGTCAGACATCCCCTGAGGGGTCCCGGATTAGAGATGGTGAAGGCCAGGCTGAGGGAGTCTCCCCATGCACGAATTTCATGCACCGGGCCTGTAGTATTTATATACACTGGCCTGACCAAAGGTGCCAGAACCAGGGACAGAGCCTTCCATGGTGGTAGAGAAATAGACCAGACGGCCTCTTAAGTAAGGGCTTTCTCGCGATAACTCACTAGGCACCAACATGACAAGACTCTCTGGTAATTCCCACTTGACAGATGAGGAGCCAGAGGCACAGAGACGATCAGGCAGTGTGTTAAAGCTGAAGCTTGAACCCAAGCCACTGGACACAGCAGCCGGGACCCCTGGCCCCTCCTTACCCTGGAGGCTACCAGACCACCGGGAGCTTGCCGGGCGAGTAACCCTTGTGACCATGAGCAACAGCAAGGACACTTCCCTGGCCCTGCGGAGGGAGGCTCACAGCCCCTCTTCATTTCAGTGCTAGGCCTGCTCCATCAGCCAGAATTAGCACTCTCTGGTGTCTTCTAGAACATTCTGTTCCCTGGAGTAGCAGGGCATTTATCTGGCCAGGGCTTCCCACCTCAAGAGTTCATCTGCCCATTGACGGCGGGCAAGGCCAGGCAGTTTTTTGACGGAAAGCTGCCTGGCACGCCTGCCCTCTGAGAGGCCAGCTGGCCCGGCGAGGCTGGCCTGCTAAGAGCTGGAAACCCGCGCCCTTTGTCCTTCTCTGGAAGGAGGGCTGTCCCCAGCCCCTCTCCTCGGGCTGGGCTCCGCTCAGTTCTCTGGCTCCTCCTGCAGGCAGCTGCCTTCTGAATGCCTGCTTCCTAAGAGGAAAAGACACAAAACCCATCTAGCACCGGGGAGGGATTAGTCTACAAAGTCCCATGTGGTAACATTGAAATTTTGCCCCAAGAAGCTGTCTGGCTGTGTGCTCCTTCCCAAGTACACACGATTCAGTACATTTACTGCTCCCCTGCGTTGTGGGGAACAAAGAGGTACCAGCCACAGATCAACAGGGCACAGGCGTATTCTCTCCTGATGCCAGGAAGGGGCAGGAGCAGGTGAGCACACACACTGCTTTTTCCACACCCCAAGCACAGGTGCACCTCTCCGTGGCGCAATGTGAATCAGTGACCTTGGAGGAGGCAGACTGGGGTGCCCGTCGCTGCCCGAGGAGGGGAGACTGGGTTTGGGTTTAAGAAAGGCAGGGCCGTTGAGGAGATGGCAGCTGGTGGCCTGGGGGGTGGCAGGCGGAAGTAACAGGTGTGTGGCACTACTGCCAGGGCAGTTTGTCCTGATGCCACTCTGCCAGCAGGCTTCGCCTCCCCCGCCTCTCAGGTGAGGAACCTGGGGCTCAGAGAGGCTTGTGAATGGCCTCGAACTCAGGGCTTGTGACTCACACACACCCTTTCCCTCCGGGGGCAGTCTGTCTGGGGAAGCCTGGACACTCTCTCCTCGAGGGTCAGCCTCAGCAAGGGAAAACCTCGTGGTCACCGACCCAGCTCCCTCCCAGCCTGTGCGAGGCCCACTGCTGACTCAGTGAGCGTGCGGGGCCACTGGATGGGAGCTGGTGGCCAGAGTAGCAAGAGCACCCAGGGGCACTCAGGGGCCGAGTCGGTGCAGATCTCCCACGGAGGACAGGTGTCGCTCAGTGGTTAGCAACGAGTCCCAGGGAGAAGGGCAGGCCTCGGGGCTGCCCCTGTGCCCAGGAGCAGATGGAGCCTGACGGTGTGCCCAGATCTGTAGTCACCAGAGGTAAGGATGAGATAAGCCGGTCTCTCATTTTTAAAGCAACCAAAGGCAGGACAGCTTGTTCTTTGTTTCCATGAGCCAGCAGAAGAGGAAACTGGGTTGCCTGCGGAGGGGGTGGGGGGAGGGGGCGGGGGCGGGTGGGGGTGGAGTTAGTGCTCGGGCTGTGAGGAAGTGGAACCTGTTGCAGAAGAACTTCCTTTGGTGGAGTGGCTGGGGCTAGAGGTTCCTTTCAGCCCTGAAGCCAGTCGGCACAATGTCGCCCTGGGGAGGTGGGGTCATCTTGGTTTTGTGTGGCGAAAGCAGCAGGAATCCTTGAGCCTGAACAGGGCTGGGACAGGCTCCCCGCCTTCCTTCCTTCCTCCGTCCTGCTTCCCCGAATTCTGTGGAGCCGCCTCCTTCTGGCCTGTCACTAGGATCTGCTGATAGACAACTGGGAACTAGATTTCTCTGAGCCCGACTATGTGCCCTGCCCTAGGCCTGGCACTGTGGCCACACAATGAACTTGACACTTCCTGCCCTGAGCTGTCCTCCAGGTAAAGGAGCTGTGGACAGAAATCCCGGAGGCTGTGAAAACTCACAGCGGAGAGAACTGGATGAGGAGAAAAGGTAAAAGGAGGAGAGGCTAGGAAGGAAGAATTCCCCAAGTGATGAACTGGTAGCGGGGGCAGTTTTCAAAGTCTTTCACACAGTCTTATTCCCTCCATTCCCACAATAAGGAGGCCAGCAGAGAGTATTTTCCCGCCTCCGTGGGGGGCGGCTGGGGTGTACACACCTACGTATATACCCATGCTCGCTGCTCTTTCCTCAAGGCAGGCTGGGATGGGGATGACGAAGGAGGTGGCTGAGGTACCCCAGAGGGAGAAGCTGGGGGCTAGGGAGCCCCCAAAGGCAAACCTGATGGCTCTGGTGAACTTCCCCCATGGGTCCTGGAGAGCACTTCTCTGATCATTGCTACTACTCAACTTACAGTTCAATTTTCAGAGGAGGAGACGGAGATCCAGGGAGTCTGGGAGCTTGCCTGAGCCCTCACAGCAAAGGCAGAGCTAAGACGCCCCCACTCAGCCACTGGAAGAGCCTGGTCAGGTGGCCCCGCTATGCTGCCCCCTGCTTTTCATTCAATACCCTGGGCACCGTCCAGCCCTAGAGCTGGCCCAGGAGAAGGCCTCTGTTCTGCAGCCTGTGAAATTCCCAGGCTTACACCCATTCTGACCAACTGCCCTGAGCCTGGGCCTGAGGAGGGTGCCCATCGCCAAGGCAAACGGCCACACCCTGGGCAGACCCCTCCCAAGGAGCTCCCCACCCCTTCCCAAGCCCTGGACGCCCACTCTCACGGTGCCTAGAGCTGGGGGTGGTGAGGTTTTCACCCAGTTATCTACCAGGGGAAGTAGAGAGAGGAAGTGGGTCAGATAGGGGAGGGAGGAGGGATGGGTGAGCTTTGTGGGTGTGAGGGGCAGTTTGGGAGCCCCAGGGGACTTTCCCTGAGTCTGAGCTCCTCCCCGAGACAGGGCAGCCCAGTTCCCAAACACAGCACAGGCCTGGGCCTCTGGTTGGGTTTCTGACTCTTCCCATCTGTGTCCTCACGCCCTGGGCAGCGCACCCCTCTCCCTGAATCTGGGAGGCCTGGTGCTCCTCAGGGCTCCCTCCCCAGGGGCTCACTCACAATGTCAGGGGACAGGCGGGCACCAGGGCCCCACTCCGACAGGCTTCACCTGAGCGAAGCTGGACTCCCCCCCCCCACCCCCGCCCCCGCTGCCCAGCCCCCCACTACCACCACCAAGGCCGCAGGAAGAAACCCCTCGGGCTTCTTGTCTGCTCCAGGCCCCTGACAGCGGACCCAGGTCTCCTCTCTCCCTTGGCTGGGGCAGCGGTGGGGGGCGCTCGGTAGGAAGGGGAGCCAGTCCTGCAGGGAGACTCGGGGGTCTCTGGAGGCACAGGGCCAAGCGGGTCTCCTGGTTTGTTTGTTTAAGAGAAAAGACGGGGCGATGTGGGTGCCTTTAAACACCCACCGCCAAGTAACTTGTTAGCCTCCAGCGTCAACACCGATCACGGCTGGGAGGTGAAACACCACCCTCCGCACCTAGAGACACAGACCGCGAGCACCCGGGTGCCCCAAGACAGGGCCGCCCGAGGCAGCCGGGGCTGCGTCCAGGCCGGGCAGAGGGGCTCGCAGGGGCCATGGTCAGCGGGAAAACAGAGGCTCCGGGTGGGCCAGGTGCTGCGGGGGTGGGGGGGGGGGGTGGGGGTGGGGTGACACCCGCGGGCCCCTCCTCCCTCCCTTCTCCCCCATCCCAACCCTCCCTCCCTGTCTCCTATCCTCCTGCCTCCCGCCCACCTCCAGTTCTCCCGTCCTCTCCCCTCCACCCCTCCCCTCCCCTCCCCTCCCCACTCTCCTCTCCCCCCCTCCCCCCTCCCCTCCCCTCCCCTCCCCCCTCTCCTCTCCTCTCCCCTCCACCCCCTCCCCTCCCCTCCCCCCTCTCCTCTCCACTCCCCTCCCCTCCCCTCCCCCCTCTCCTCTCCTCTCCCTTCCCCTCCCACCCCCTCCCCTCCCCTCCCACCCCCTCCCCTCCCCCCCTCTCCTCTCCTCTCCCCTCCACCCCCTCCCCTCCCCTCCCCCCTCTCCTCTCCACTCCCCTCCCCTCCCCTCCCCCCTCTCCTCTCCTCTCCCTTCCCCTCCCACCCCCTCCCCTCCCCTCCCACCCCCTCCCCTCCCCTCCCCTCCCCTCCCCTCCCGGCCGAGGTCACTTGTTTACGCGGAGGCCCCGCCCCCTGCCGCCGCTGACGTGGCCCTCGGGACGTCACGGGAAGCGCTGCCCTTATGGGCGCAGCCTCGCGGGGCGGGGCGGCCGGGCTGCCCTGCCAGGTCCCCGGCTGCCAACCCGCCCGGCTCGGCGCGGGCCCAGGTGAGCCGGTGCGGAGAGAGGGGGTGGCCTTCCGGTCTCCCTGGGGCTGGAGGCCACGTGGGCAGCTTCTCAGATGTCCTCTGGCCGCGCCCTCCTCTTCGGGCTTCTCAGTGAAGGGTCAGCGCTGGGCGGAAAGACGGATGACGAACGGGCTCGAGGAGATGCGCTCAGCCCCTGAATGCGCCGGGTCCCCAGCGCCCCGGGCCAGAGGCCAGTGGGGGGCAGCGTACAGTGCAGCCAGGCCTCCCCCCCCCCCCCCCCACCATGACCTTCAACAAGCCTCGTTTCCTTCTCCATCAATGACAGGGGACACTTGCCAGGGGTGGGGGCGAGGATCAGATGGGCCTCCCACCTGTTGGTGTAAAACAGCTTTGTGAGCTGAAGGGCTGCCAGAATTATGGGGGGTCACTCGGCGCCCTGGAGGAGCCCGCCCAGGTGCCCCTTCCCAGGACAGAGGCGGGTGCCAGGCTCCCAGAACCTGCCTGTCCGGGGCTTCCCAGCTGCTGGGGAACGCCCTCTGAGCCGGCTGAACAGCTTAAGCTTGGTCAGCAAAGTCATCTGGGGTTTGCCTCCTCCTGTTCCCCGGACTGCGGGCAGCTGTGTGGGGCCTGGGTGAGTGAGCACGTGGTGAGCCTGCTTCCAGTGACCCTTCCAGTGAAACCAGGGAGGACACAGAATTGCTCACAGCCGGCGGGCAGCCGTCTGGGTGCCTCTCAGGCAGCAGTAGAAGCCGGGCAGGACCTGCCTGTCTGCTGTCCCTCTAATCCGACCTCCAAACCCAGTCCAGGCTGAGAACTCCCAGCCCCAACAAGCTGCCTCCTGCTGGACTCCCGCTGACAGCTGGGGTCTCCATCAGCCCCTCCATTAATTTCCACTGGGTTTGCCCAAGGCTCACCTGCTCACATTTCTTTGTGTGCCAGCTGCTTTGCATGTCTGTCCTCTGTGTGCCTGCCTCTCCTCCTCCTCCTCCTCCTCCTCCTCCTCCTCCTCCTCCTCCTCCTCCTCCTCCTCCTCCTCCTCCTCCTCCCCTCCTCCTCCTCCTCCTCCTCCTCCTCATCCTCCTCCTCCTCCTCCTCTCGGAGTTTCCTGAGGGCAGGGCCATTCCAAACCAGACAGAAGAGCCCCACCCTCCACCCTGAGTGTAAGTTCCAAGTCCCCTTTGATCTCTCAGAAACAAGCAGGACAAACGGTGTTCACATCCTGCGGCCAAGTGGTTGATTTGTGACCCATAGATAAATGGCAGTGCCCACTCTCCCCGCTCCTGGGCTTGGGCTTTGGTGATCCCCACGGAACCCCCCCACCTCCGCCAGGGAGGACCCGCTGGGGGGTTGCAGGTACCCTCCCTTTGGAGGTGCTGTCCTCATTACAGGTAAGGAAGGCACTTGAGGGTGACACCTAAGGCCTCACTCCCAATGGCTGGTCAGTCAGCTGAGGTCAACTGCTCCTGAGGCACTGGCTAAAACTGGTTCAAAGATTCAGTGTAAGCCCCAGCCGGCTTGGCTCAGTGGACAGAGCGTCGGCCTGCGGACTGAAGAGTCCCAGGTTCGATTCTGGTCAAGGGCACATGCCTGGGGCTGCAGGCTTGATCCCCAGTGGGGGGCATACAGGAGGCAGCTGATCAATGATTCTCTCTCAGCATTGATGTTTCTATCTCTCTCTCCCTCTCTCTTCCTCTCTGAAATCAATAAAAATATATGTTTCTAAAAAAGATTCAGTCTAAGACCTATGGGAGATCGAATGCTAGTCCTCAAAACTTCAGATTCCTCTGGGAGTGGGGCTGGAGGGCGGGGAGGACTTCCTTCTCATCATTGCCTCTGGCTTTGAACTCCTGTGTGTCTCAACTCCGATCAGTTTAGGAATCCTCCTGCTGATCCACGAGTGCTCCCGCTGTTGTGAGCTCTGGATCTCAGCCCTTTTCCTGACTCCAGACAGTGAACTCCACACAGCCTTTACATGCAGCAAAGGCTTACCAATGGCTGTGTCTATGAAGAAGTTAATACTGCAAAATGCAAATAGCTTCCAAGTGGACTTTTCTGTTCTTAAAAACCCCCTCTGGCGCAGCCGGTGTGGCTCAGCGGATGAGTGTTAGCCCATACACCAAGAGATCGAAGGTCAGGGTACATGCCCGGGGTCCCCGGTGTGGGGAGGGGGGTCATGCAGGAGTCAGCAGATCAATACTTCTCTCTCATCGATATTGCTATCTCTCTCTCCCTTTTCCTTCCTCTCTTTCTAAAATCAATAAAGACATTTAAAAAAATCCCTCTGTTTCCTCTGTAACACTGGCTCCAGCGCCGGTCCCACACCATTAACGTTACTCAAGCTCTTCGCTCTCTCTTCTACCGCTTCCCCTCCTCTTGCTGCTCTCCCCAATAGCTAAAATGCACATCCCTTCTCTTTTCTCTTGCAGAGTAATTCAGCTCTTTATAGCCCTCACCCGCCCTCTGAGATGGGTCCAAAGCTCCTGTGTGTAAGTCCTTAGGCACAATCCCTCCTCCTAAGCCAGGCCAAGCTGGAGGGGGTGTTGGTCTCCCTGGATTTATTCAGCGGTTTTGTACATAAGAATATTTACTTAAGCTCTTCTTTGAATTCAGAAGGAGCAGGGAGTATCTTTCTAGGAGCTCCCACATTGCCACTACGATCATCATTCTGATCAAATTTGGGGGTTCCACTTTCCCCAAACCCTTAACCCCATCTCATAACATTCATCTCTCCACTCACCTCAGGAGCTTTTGACAGGACTCTAATGCAGGAGGGAGGCAGCTGAAAACACCTGGGGCCACCTGACCCATTGCCTGATGAGGCAGGACTGACCTCAAGGGAGTTTCCTGAGCCAAGGAGGAGGGAAGGAAGCCCTGAGCTGAGCACAGAAAGAAACATGGCCCTGGCCGGGTGGCTCAGTTGGTTGGGGCATCGTCCCATGCACCAACAGGTTTCGGCTTTGATTCCTGGTCAGGGCACATGCCTGGGCTGAGGTTTGATCCCGGTTGGTGTGCATACGGGAGGCAACTGATCGGTGTCTCTCTCCCTCCCTCCCTCCTTCTCTCCCTCCCTTCCTCTCTCTCTCAAATCAATAAAAACATCCTTGAATGAGGATTTTTTTAAAAAAGAAACATGGAAAGGATGTTGGTTGTTATTTTCTCAGCTACCATCCTGACCCTGATTGCTCCCAGTGTCATTTTGACCTCTCATATGATGATCCTAAATGCCAACTGAGAATAACTTTAGATTACTGGCTCCAATGATCCAACATAGCGTTTCACAACCTAAATTTCTCCTTGAGTTCAGTGTGTATGTGTGTGTGTTGGGGGGGGGCGGGTGTTATTTTGACAGGCTAATTTGAATACTTGCTTACATTTCACAATGAAAATTATGCAATACTTGTATTTCTTTTTTTGCCTGGTCTTCCTGGAAGCCCAGAGATAAATTTAGGTGTCAATGAAGTAACTAATCCAAACATATTACCACATACCTACTTTTGTCTCTCTCCCTCATACAACTCATTGGTTTCTGATCTTCAGTAAAATATAATTATCCTCTTTTCTATGTGGTTTAACATTTTAAGCTGTCTCAAATTCCTCTTGGAAGGAAGCAGAGTAGATAAGTAATAATAGTTAGCAAGTACTGACCACTATTAATGTGGTCACTAATCTAAGTACTGTAAACTCATTTACCAACAACTCTATGGGGGTGAGAACTACTATTAGCCTCATCTTATAGATAAAGAAACAAAAATACAGCCCGGCTGGTGTGGCTCAGTGGTTGAGCATTGACCTATGAACCAGGAGGTCACTTTTCCATTCCCAGTCAGGACACATGCCCAGGTTGTGGGGCTGGGTCCCCAGTGTGGGGCGTGCAGGAGGCAACTGATCAATGATTCTCTCTCATCACTGATGTTCCTAAGAAAGACACCAAGTACAGAGTGTTTAATAACTTGCTTAAGATAACACAGCTAGTATTGGAACCTGGGCAGTATGGCTTTAACGCATGTGCTCTAACCTTCACACTAGAACAGGTAAATTACAAAGTAGTTCAAAAGCTTATGAGTCATCTGGGTCAGTCATCCTCAGAACAAGGCTTTTACTAGTAAAAGCAGCTCAGAGCATCCATTCTTCATCTACAGAAAGACTCCTCCCCACCAACCTTATTCTTAATGGGAAGGTTGGAGAAAGTAAGATTTAGAATCTTTGCCACCCTTCCCCAACGCTTCCTCACCCCAGCCCTGTCAGTGTCTTTTCTTACGTGTCCATCATTCTATCATGGAGATAATGGATTTAACCAAATTCAGTAAAGGGTCGCTGAACACCTACTGTGTGCTCAGGGCCAAGGGATGTGCGAGGCAGTGAATTACAAATCTGTCACCTGGTCTCTGCCTTCGAGGAGTCCCAGTCTCACAGGTCTACACAGTGAAAGTAAGGAAGGAGAAAGTGACTAATTGCCATGGGGATTTGGGGAGTGGAGGAGGTCGGATGCAGGAAGGCTTCACCCAGGAGGCAACACAGAAGCGGGTCTTGAAGGACGAGTAGGCTTTTGGATGGGCAGAGAAGTGGACTATCCGAACTCTACACAGAGCAAATAATATGACCGAAGTTATCCGTGTGGACCATAGATCGCAGATTAGGGAAGAGACAGGCTGGACCACTCTCTGGTTACAGACAAGCAAACTGAGACTCAGGGAGGTGGCTGACTCCCAGTCTGGCCACCAGGCTCCTTTCTCTCCACCTTGTGGATCAGAGGCTTGGCCTTCCTGGCAGTTGAACAACACCTTGAGCCCAGAGCCAGGAGGCCGGAGGTGGTGGGAAATGGCAGGACCTCTTCCTCAGGTTCTTCCCTCTTCCTTGAGTTTGTCTTTCTCCACACCTTGGCCCCCACACCAGGGTCGTCCCTGGCTGTCACAGCTGTGATACCAGCTTCCTGCCAGCCCCAGACACGCTGCCCAGGAGGCCCAGCCCCATTATGGCTCTGCGGAAGCAACATCTGGGAAACTCCCACAGTCTCAGGGCCTCTCCTCTTGTTCTCTGTCTGGAGATGAAGGGGTTTAGCCTGTGCCCCCGGGAGTGAGGATGAGGAGGGTTTACAACATGTCTGTCCTCTAAATTTGGGAAAGAGGCAATAAATCCAGCGTCAGATCTGCTACTGCCCAAGGCCATGTGTCCCCTGTTGCGTTTCTGGTGCTTTCAGTCACACCTCCTGGGACCACTTGGAGAGGCCTGGGGAGTGCAGGTGTGGGAGGTCACATTGCTGGGAGGCCTCCCAGATAATAGACCTTAACAGATAGTTTCCATCCTGAGATACACCGAGGGAGTCACACAACACACCACTGGAGACCTTTGTAGCCAAATACTGGTCTGGCCATCTGTCCACATCTCTCCCCTCCCCCAGTTCCTACCTCATCTCTCTCCCTCTCTCTCTCTCTCTCTCTCTCTCTCTCTCTCTCTCTCTCTCTCTCTCTCTTTCGCCACCTCAACCCTCTGTCTGCATTTGCTCTGCCCTTGCCGCAGGGCCAGGCTGGCAAAGGAGGGGAGGGAAACCAGATGTTCCTGTCTGTGGACACTAGTGGGTCAGCAGGGCACAGAAGCCAAGAAGCAACCCTCAGGGAATAGCTGTCCTTTGGGGGGCAGATTCCCTCCCTGGCTGGGGCCTGGTAGACAGTCATCCTCAGGGACAAGCCTAATGAGCTAGTGACACTTTCCAGTTCTGCTCCTGGTGGAAGGAGAGTTAGTCTGTATGAGTCCAGGAACCTGGGAGCCTCGACCGTTCAAGCCACAGAGGTCACCCTGCGGTCTCCTGGCTGGTCCCTGAGAGCAAAAGTGGCAGCATCTGCCCCCACCCCCAATACTCTGAGTGCCCTGTCTCTGTGGCTGAGCCTCTCTCCTGGGGTTCTGCGTTCAGTTGTCCCCAAAGCCCAGCCAGAACTCAATCCCGCCTCCTTCTCCTGATGCTGGTCACTGTCTGAAGGGCAATGCTCTTATCCTCGCACTGCTGTGTACCTGGCTCCGCTCATCTGGCTCCTGCCCCCTTCCCTTCCAAACCCTGTCCTCAGTCTCCTTTAGATCCAGCAAAGCCCCCTGCACCCTCCCTCCTCCCAGCACTTCTCCGCCTCCTCACTTACTGAAACCGCCTGTTCCCTGGGGGTCCCTCAAGGAGAGCTTGCTGCTCAGTCACCCCACATCCCTCAGGTTCACTTGGCGGGCAGAGTCTCCCCTGCTCTGCATGGCCTATTCCAACCCTCACTCCCCAATGCCTTCTTGAAGTTCCTTTTGTGCCGTGTACCATCATCTTTGACCCTCCTGGTCACGCCTTCTCGTTGACCCAAGATCTTGCCTCTGCAAGGCTCACAGCGTTCCTCTCCACCCCTAACTCCTGCCAACCCCCTTCGCCGTCCTCCCCCCTCCCCCCCCCCACCCCAATGAGGAAACACCCACAGCTGTGTGAGCCGAGGAGCTCGCACTGCCCCTGGACGCTCAGTCTCCTAATGCCTTTTGCCACGTGACCTTTCTGCTCTCATCCTCCACACCCACCCCAGGCAGATGCTCTAAAACCCCACTGTATCTCCGGAGCCAGGCACCCAGGGGAACTTGATAAATGTTTCCTGAGCAAGTGAATGAATGAAGGGAGTGTCACGAGACAGGAGTCTGGCATCATGGGAAGAGCACGAGACTGGGGGCGAGACTACCGTCTAGTCCTCAGCCTGCCCCTAAGTCGCTGTGGGACTTAGGGCATCGGTTCCCATCTCACGGGCTCCTTTTCTTCATCTGGAAAATTAGAAATTCTGGGTAGATGATTTCTGAAAACGTCACCTCTGGCAGTTGACAATGATAAGAGTTATGGCTTATTGAGCATCTATGATATTTAGGCCTTGTGCTAGGCACTCTCTGTGTGTTATTACTCATCTACCCAGGAACTATAAAGAACATATTGTCCATCTTAAAGATAAGAATTAGGGAGATTAATGATTTGCTGCGTCATAAGATAATAGGTGGCAGGTTCAGGATTAGAATCCAGGTCAGTTCACAAGAACAAGTATGTCTAAACGACCATGTCTTAAGGTCACAGAGGTCTTGTGTTCAGAGGGACTGCCGTGTGCTCTTCTGGTTATTGAAGGGCTCTCTTGAGAGGGCAGGGGCTGCCTTCAGAGATCTGGCTAGGGGTCAAGGCCTTGCTTATCCCACCCTTTCTGCGGGCCTGCTCCCCACCATTCAGTTCAGCCAGCAGTTGTGAATCAGGTGCTGCTGCTGGCAGGAGAGGCTGGGTGGGGGTGGGGAATATTGTGGGGAATACAATAGGGATGGGACAGCTTCTGGTGTCCGGGCAGATATGCCTGGCAACTGTGGGCTTGGAGCTCGAAGACAGGGTGTGTTGAGTGGGGTCCCCAGGTCCCTGCATCAGAATGGCTTGGTTCTCATTACAAATACAGATGCCCCGGACCCCACCTCATTAAATCAGACTCTTTGAGGGGAGCTCTTTAATCTGAATTTTTACCAAACTCCCCAGGTGATTTGAATCCCTGTCCTGAGCAGTCTTATGGGATAGGCTAGGGCAGTGATGGCGAACCTTTTGAGCTCGGAGTGTCAGCATTTTGAAAAACCCTAACTTAACTCTGGTGCCGTGCCACATATAGAAATTTTTTGATATTTGCAACCATAGTAAAACAAAGACATATTTTTGATATTTATTTTATATATTTAAATGCTATTTAACAAAGAAAAATCAACCAAAAAAATGAGTTCGCGCGTCACCTCTGACACACGTGTCATAGGTTTGCCATCACTGGGCTAGGGACTTGAATGCTGGGTGAGAGATTTTAATTAATGCTGAGTGTAGACAATGGGAAGCCACTGGGGGTTTTTACATGTCAAAGTAACACAATTAGACTATTATTTAAGGAAAAATTACTCTGGCAACCAGTCTGCAGCATGGATTGACATGAAGAGAGACTGGAGGGCAGAATACCAACCGGTACCCACGGCAATAGTCTAGAGGGGACAGAAGGGCCAGGGCCAGGAAGGCAATGCACATGGCAAGAGGCAAATGCAGGAAAGATCCTGCAAATATGGACTCTCTAGGCCTTGGCAACTGATTGTCGGGGTGAGGGTGGGGGTGGGGATGGGGGGTGAAAGATGTCTGCCAGGGCGTGAGCCTGGCGACTAGAAAAAGAATGGGAATGCTATTGCAAGAGAGAAAGAAATCCCACATGAGGAAGAAGGGAGAAAAGTATCTTGATGTGTTGTATGTTGAGATTAAAATACCAGAAAAAATATTTTACAGATGTCCAGTTTTCAACTGGGAAAAAAATTGTTGGGAGCTCACTAGTAATGCAGGGGTTAGAGACAACGGTTTGAAATTTCTTGCATATCAGGAGTTGCAAATTCAAATACCTCCAGGGTCAAGACAGGTAATGAAAATGAGGATTAAGTATAATTTTAAAAACCCAACATATGTCCATGGTAAATAGTAACTGCCACTTGGTCTTATCAGGACCAATAGAGAGTGTTGGGGACTGTGGCCAACTGGAGGACACACTCCTGTTTTAGGTGCCAGTCATTGCTAGGCAGACATAAGGGACCAGTGTTCATAGATATCCTGGTTTTTAAAGAGAAATCCTAATTCTATGTTTTTAAAATATGACACTTCATAAATGTTGACAACAATTTTTAAACTGTTTAAACATTATCCAAAGCATATCTATCTGTGACTGAGCCAGCTCTGCCTACAGGCTCCCAGTTTGTGACATCAGAGCCACACAGATGGGATTCAGGAGAGAGCTGAGCAAATTGAAAAGAAATCCAGGAACTAACCCAGGGAGAACTAGGATCCACCACCCCCCTCCCAGTTTCCCAAGCTTGCCTCTGGGTAAAAACAGGGCTTTGGCCCTGATTTTTTTTTAGCCACTGGCTCTCTGATGGCCTTCCATGCTGGTGGCAGCGAAGGGAGCCTGCATCGGTCACAGCTATGTCTGCTCACCACCTGGACATTGTGTAAGCAGCCTCTGCGGTTCTGCTGCTTGCCAGGTTGGGTGCACCGTGGGGAGGAGCCTGCAGCCTTCACTCCAACCCCTCCACGGTCATTTTCATCCCCACGTAAAGACGCCCTGCCCCTCAGAGAGTCACAGTCCTGGCCGGAGCAGGTGTTGTGTTTAGCACATTCTGGATGCTCCCTTTCCCGTCAGGGTGTTCTGTTGCTTAGGTGCTTGTTGTATAACTGCATCTACTTTTCGCTTCTATCTTCAGAGCAACTGAAGGGGTGAATTACTTTTTAGCTTTCAGGTTTTTCTCTGGCCTTGACAGGTTCCCGGAACTGGTTCCTTGGGACTTAAAAATGATCATGACCTGAAGATTAGAAAGGCCTTTGCATATTCATATTTTACCAAGTCTTCCTTTCGTCCAGGTGTGTGGTTTCCACTTCCCTTAACCCCAATCATCTTTGCATTACCTATTTCTGTCCCTGACTCAGTTCACTTGGAGTGGGACAAGGGGCTTCAGACAGAAATTTGTAATACAGCTAATACCCCTACTTTCTCACATTCTTTATGAACAGATTTGAGGGACAATGTCATTCTCTTCTGTCCTTGGTTCCTGCTCCTCGTTCTAAAGGAAAAGTCCTAGACTGACCGGCCTAGAGCCAATCTCGAAAAGCACAATTGTGTGCAAAGATGATAGAGAACCTGCCAGATGTCCTGTGCATTGCCCAGTAAGGCCTGCAAAGAGGTACGAGTATATCTCGCAGTCTTCCCACCCCGATTAGGAAGGGAGGAAGCGGTGCCTGGTCCTCCCTGGGTGATGCCTCTTATCAGCTCTGGGCAGCTCAGCAAGGCTGTCACCAATGAGGTCTGAAAAGAAGGTCAAATTAGCATCTACACCAGCCACACTCAGCCATACTCTGCCAAAACGTACTCTCCCCGCCAAAATACACACCCATCCAAATACCCACACTTGACAATGATGCTCTTCAATACATATAATAGTGTATGTTCACATCTACAAACACACATTCACAATCACTCCTACCCACAAATATCAGAGCATGCAGGCACCTTTATGTGTGTGCCTGCATGCTCACTCATGTATTTACTTCTCTCTCTCTCTCTCTCTCTCTCTCTCTCTCTCTCTCTCTCTCTCTCTCCCTCTCTTTCTCCCGCTCTCTCTCTCACACACACACACCTACCAAATTACACACTGTGCCGTGTAGGAGTGAGCTGATGTCATCCTCCTAGAATATCTCAGCCCAGCCCCTGCCTGCAAACGGGCTTTACTCATCCTCAGGTTTCTACACAAGGTCAGGAGAGTGGGAGGTAACCTTGGCAACCAAGCCAAGGCCTTGCAGGCCCAACAGGATGCTGGGAAGACAAGGGTAACAGGCAGCCCCCTGGTGCTCCTGACGGGGAGAAGAGGGCAAGGCCTGTGTGATGACCCTACAGACAGGGCCAGAGCTGACTCCTCAGGAGAGAGAACCCCTTCTGGATGGGGATTTGGCCTGAGGGGGGCAGCTGGGATGTGTTGGGTCACTCTAGAGTGGGCCACACAGGTGGGCATCCAGGACCAGGGGAGCCGGTGGGTTGGGGATCACAGGCACAGTAGTTTCTGGTCCAGGTGAGGCATATACACTTATGTCCAACCCCACCTCCGCCACTCTCTGCCCTCTGGCAGTGGGTGGAGTCACGGGTCAGTGCAGTCTGTCAGGACATTTCATGTTCAAAATTCAACTCAAGGCCCTCAGGGGAAGGGGAAGAGATGAATGAGGAGGAAGGGGAGGAAGAAAAGCCGCAGGAGGAGGAGGGGAAGGACCTACTGTCCTTATCCTGATGCTCAGACTACTTCTTGGCTGTGTCACGGAGAGGGAGGCAGCAGGCAACACACAATGGCAAAAAGAAGTGAAATCTGAACCTTTGAGCTTTTAAGGATCTTGGTTCTAGCAACTTAAGGGCAGTTTCAGGAAGTTTCAAAAAGAATTTGTACTATAATGTATTTGACCTTATAAGAAACTTATCTGAGACCCAAATCCTGAGTTGGGAGTTGTGTACAATTACACTGTTAGTGACTTGGGGACTTTGAATGTGAGATAAGTTAAGCTTCCAGTTTCTAGGTTTGTGTGGAGAAAGAAAAGAGGATGAGAAAGTAGGGGGCGTGCCTTCTGGTTCTTATTGATGATCTATGCTCTCTACAGAATTCAGGAACTAGCCACCAGTGATGCAGCTATCACACACCCTGGGTAATGGGCAAGGGTGGGGATAAGGTCTCCTTGTTCCTGTCTCAAAAATGCACACCACCTCCCCCCAGTTCATTGCATCATCATCATCTGGAATAACAGCCCTGTAGGACCATGTGGGACCCTGGGCCATTGTAACAATAACAGGGGGGCTCCATGGTCTCATTTGAAGTCAGCAGATATGGTCTTAGTTCTGGCTTTTTGAAAACCAGCTGTGTGACCTGGTGCGTGATACAAAAATCTACATAAGGACAGAGTTCCATTTCCTCAGGCAAAAAACAAACCATCAGGTGATGGCCTGTCAAAACGCTTTTTTCATCAACTCTGGACTAAAGCAAGGCCCGGACACCAGATCCCTGTCAACAGCACACCCAGGAAGAGATTAAGTGTCTTCAGATTCAGGTGCTGAATGAAGCTGTACACCTGTCTCTACCTGCTTTCCTGACTTCCTTGGCGTTTGACCTTGGTCACTTCTGGTCTTGCTGACACCTGATCTCTTTGGTTTGATGCTCTCTTGGTCATCTTATATCCAGTTCCAGCCATGTTTCCTGCAACAAGTTGTTTCCCCCTCAATGGGCAGAGGTAAGAGTCTCATCTGGCCTGATCCAACTCTGGGAAGGAGCCAGTAAAGAGGCCAGCTAGGAGATGCGTTCAATGGCAAATCCGAGAACTCCAGGAGTGCATGCAGCAGTGGAGCAGGGCATCTGAAACCTGAACTGTCCTGGAGATGTAGGGTATATGCGCATAGGAACCTGTTTTCAAGCAGCTTGCAAACTGATCGCCGACAAAACCAAACAATAGATTATAAATGCCAAGTGGGTGGTACGACTTACATGAACTCTGTAGTGGTCAGGAAAATGGTCAGGGCAGGTTTTCAAGGTGGGAGGCCAAGCTTAACTGTGCCTTCGGGATTGGGGAGGATTGGGAGGGGTGGGAAGGAGGCAGTGAGGAATCTAAGAGGTTATGACATGAGCGACAGTACCGTAGGGCAGGCATGTTCAGGCATGTAGGGATTGGGTACCATGATACGGGGCAGGGATGGGGATCATGGGCAAAATGTTGCGGCCTTTGGGCTGCAGAGCTGGTGTGATGCTTAGAGAACAGTAAGGAGAGTGACCCAGGAGTATAAAGTGACAAAAACCTAACAAGGCATATGGGGCCAAATTACGAAAGGTCTTACCTATTAGGCAAAGGAGTTCAGACTTAATGCAGTAGATAAAGGGGTGGGGCGGGGGTATCTCAGATGATCTGAGCAAAAGAAGAGAAAGCGAATGCAGGACGCTACTAACAGTGGGATGGATGGCCTGACAGATTCCACTGCAATCCTCTAGACATGAAGAAGCAACAAGTCTTGGGACTGGATCTGAGGAGCAAAGGACAAGGAAAAGCCAAAAAAAGACTGTGTTTTGTGGGTGGAGTAACTGGATAAAAATGATGGTATCTCGGACACAATGGAGATCAGGAAGAGCTGGTTCTGGAGAAGAGAAGTGGGCTGAGACTGATAGGAGCTGGTGGCCGAACATCCAAGGGGAGGGGCCGCCCAGGTAAGAGGAGGAGCAGGATGAAGGGGAACCAGGTTGGACTGTGCAGATGTGAAAGTCAGTTGTAAAAAATAAATAAACATCAAAATGGGCAACATGAATAAGATCTGTCTGAGGAAAGAAAGTGAGAGGAAAGGGAAGAGGGGCGGACAAGGTGCAAGGTGAGGAACAGGGGCAGGAAGACATCCGGGGCAGACCTGTTCAGCCCGGGACCTTGGTAGAGAAGCCCGCATGCCTATCAAGGAAAAGGAAGGGAGACGTCCCCCAGAAAAGGTGGTCAGCAGGGTCCTGAGTTCAAGAACAAGAATTTACAGAGACCACTGGGTTTGACTCATTTAACATGTATGTATGCCGGCCCCTGGGATATTGGTTAGAAGTCACCGCAGGAGAGCCAGGCCCTGAGCACAGTCCTGTGTGTGGAAGAGGGAGATTCTGAGGCTGGATTCTGTCCCCTGAGGAGCCCTGTTCACAAAAGCTTCAGTCCACAATGAGGGAGGACCAGGGGTGGGGAAGGAGGGAAGGAGAAAGGGGGAGTGGATGGCAAAATGCATACAGTTGAGAGCAGACCACTTATTAAAAAATGTTGGCATTTAAAGGAAAACCAGAACTAGGGCACAGAAAAGCCTTGCCAACTCCCCCACACCACCCACCCACCCACAGGCGAGCCCGGATATTTCCAGGCTGGAGAAAAGGCCGCTGTAGAGGCAGGACTTGAGGGCAGGGCGGTTACTGTGGACGTAAACTGAAGGCAGTCCCCACTTCCGAGGAGCCAAGAGGAACCCACTCCCACTGGTTAAGAAACATGGCAAAACGGCACATGGTGACAGTCCGGGTGAGTGATTATGACAGCGAGTGGTTGGAAAATGTGGGCGTCCGAAAGGGGGACCTACTGGGGGAGATGGCATCCGCGAGGGCCTCCTGGAGGAGGTGGCCCCTAGCCTGTCAGGAAGGAAGGGCGGAGAGGAAAGGTCGGGGAATCCCCGGCCGGGCGCGAGCTGGGCTCCGCTCCCTGGGGCGCTCTCCTCCCGCCCTTCCAGGTCTCCCCTTTCTCCTCCCACCGCCAGGCCTTGGCGCGGGGCTCGGGTTCCCAGCACTGACGTCAGCGGGCAGTGACCTCAGAGCAGGGGGGGCGGTGGGGACGGCCCCGGGGGGCGGGGCGGGCGGTTCCGACCCCGCCCCCATCCGCTGACGGCGGCCAATGGGCGAGGCCGTGGCTGCCCCGCCTCTCCGCAGGGTATGAAAGGCGCCTCCGGGTGCCGTCGGGCAGAGCCCCCGCCGCGGCCGAGCGAGCACCCCAGGATCGGCAGGACCCCCGAACCCTCTCTCAGCCCCCCGCCGCCGCACCCGAACCGCGCACATGAGCCAGAACGGCTGGGCCGGGAAGAGGACACACATGCTCCCCGAGATCGCCGCCGCCGTGGGCTTCCTCTCCGGGCTCCTGCGGACGCGGGGCTGCGTGAGCGAGCAGCGGCTCAAGGTGTTCAGCGGGGCGCTCCAGGAGGCGCTCACAGGTGAGCGCGCCGGGGTCCGGGCCGCCGACCGCCACCCCGCCACCGGGCTCAGCCCCCGCCCGGCGACCTTCCTCCTCCTCGGCCGGGGGAGCCGCTCGGGACTCGGCTTCCCTCCAGCCCGGGACGGCCCACCGGCTCCGCTCCCCGGGCCACGTCTCCCTTCCCGGCCCTGCGCGCAGGTCTCGGTCCCCGGTGGTTCTTGGGGACGCAGCGGGCGCGGATTCTTAGTCCTGGAGTGCGAGTCTGACCCCGGCTCTTGCCCGGGAAGAGGGGTGCCAGCGGGTCCGAGTGCGGGCCGATCTCCCTCCCTGGACCCCGAGACGCCCCGGACTCTGCGGCGACCCCTCCGGCCGCCGGGGAGGGAGCCCTTTGGGGACGGAGCCCTTCGGGAGAGGAGGCGCACTCGAGCCTCTCAGCAGCCCGAGCCCCAGCGCCCTGCTTCCGGCTGTGCGCGCGCGGCTCTGGGCGGGTTGTTGACTCGCTCGGAGTTGGACTCGGGCTCCCTTTGTGTCCTCCAGGCCCCCGAGCACCTGCCACCTACTAGGGGGCCGACGGGGCCTTGTAGAAGTAACTGCCCCCCCCCCCCCGGGAGAGTGTGCTGGGGGCGGGGGCGGCGCGGTGCGGGGAGGTGGACGAGAGATAAGCAGCTGCTGGCCGGGGCGAGGCCTGTCCCCCAGCTGACTTGGCCCCCTGGCCGGCGGTGCCCGGCAGCGACAGCGGTCTCCGACTGTGCCCACGCAGGTCCCGCCTGCTGGGGAACATCGTGTTTCAGTAAAGCAACCCTATTGGACTCCTTAGCCAGCCAGTGGCCGAGGGTCTCTGACTTTTGAAGGAGGTAGAGGGTACCTCTGGGGCCCAGGGTGGGAGGCGCAGTAGTTTTCTGAGGATCCAACCATGATGCTTGTCTACCTGGGTTTGAAACTGGAAGTCAGGGCAAACCACCTTGTTGACGTAAAACCACCGGGTCGCTTCCGCTCCTTTACCCCTTCCTCCCCCCCTTGCAGGCGTGGCACCCCTGGCCCAGCTGCTCTAACCAAGGGGTCTCCCCTTTGTCCTGTCTCCACAGAGCACTACAAACACCACTGGTTCCCCGAGAAGCCTTCCAAGGGCTCCGGCTACCGCTGCATCCGCATCAACCACAAGATGGACCCCATCATCAGCAAGGTGGCCAGCCAGATCGGACTCAGCCAGCCCCAGCTGCACCGGCTGCTGCCCCGAGAGCTCACCCTGTGGGTGGATCCCTACGAGGTGTCCTACCGGATAGGGGAGGATGGCTCCATCTGCGTCCTGTATGAGGAGGCCCCGCTGGTCGCCTCCTACGGTCTCCTCACCTGCAAGAACCAAATGATGCTGGGCAGGCGCAGCCCCCCCAAGAACTACGTGATGGCCGTCTCCAGTTAGCTCCCCTGCCCCCCACAGGGCACTCCACTGTACTCACCCTGCCTGGACAGCAGGCCACAGCATACCTCAACCTGGGGAACTGTATTTTAAATGAAGAGCTATTTATATATATTATTTTTTTAAGAAAAGGGGAGAAAAAAAACCGTCAAGATTTTTTTAAAGAAAAAAGTCCTTAAAGGGTGCTGCGTGGAAGCGGCCTCCCCAGGTGCCTTTGGAGAGAACTGTGGTGGCTTCAGTCTGGGGGGCCAGTGTCTGCCTATGGGAGGGGGAGCCGCTAGGGGTGGACCCGACCAAGGGGAGGTGGGAGAAAGCTGGGCCAGCACCTCAAGATGTGAGAGGGAACAAGCGTGGTTGGCAGCTGTGAATGGGAGAGATGGGACCTCGAGGACACCTGCATCCCTGACCTCAGGGCCATTCAAGCCTGGACTTAACTCGTGTTGCCTAATCTTCACTTTTATTTTTCTGATGAGATCCTGGGCAGAGAGTGATTCCTTTTGCCCCAAACAGCTTTCCTTAAAATCATCACTTGTTTCTAATTCTATCCTCAGGGGGCCTATAGGTATTGCTTCCCAGCCAGGAATCTAAAGCTTTTTGTTTTGTGGGAGTCACGGGAGTGAGGCAGGGTTGGAGGGTAGGGGGGCGACTAGGATGGCAGGGTACTCTGCACAAAACCTCTGCTTGGCAATGTGCTTGCTGCTCTGTGTGTAAGTGTGCTGAATAGCCTGGGGGGGACTTGCAATGGACTTTAAGACTCTAAGAGTGTCCTCTGGGTATTTACAAAACCCTTCTTTCTGGATCCACATGAAAGTGCTAATGTTGCTGCCATTATCCCTTTGAGAGGTGGCTCAAAAGCTACCGGGAACTCCAAGTTCTTTGTTACTGCCTTCTTTTTAAAAGCACAACACTCCTCTCTCACTCTCCTCGCTCCTCTCCCCTCTGGTTGGGTTGTGGAGCGACCCTATTTCCTCAGTCACTGTGCAATATGGCCTCCTAGTCCCAAGAGGATGTGGAGAACTGGCCCTCAGAACCTCCTGGCGCTCTAGGGAGCTGGGGGAGCCATCTCTCCCTCTGTCCTCGGAACTGGCTGGCTGCTCAGCCTTGCAGGTGTCCCTTGGCTGACCCCAGAAAGCCCAAGTTCTGTAGGATTCCTGGGTATTCTTGTAGGGCTGACACTAAACACCAAACATTGGGCATTGTTTTTTCTCCCTGGTGCTCAGAGCGCCTCTGGGAGAGGTTGCTGTCTCTCTCAGTGCAATCCAAATTTGTCTGTAGACTTGTGCAATATTTACTGTTTTGGGTTGGAGAAAAATGGAAAACTACCTTTGGTTTCTCAGTGACATTAGTGAGGGGTTCTCGGAAGGCCTTGAATTTCCCAAACCTGAATCACCTTAAAAAGGACATAGCGAGGCCATCTGGTCAACCTGGCTACCCTCCTGCTATTGACCCTTAGTGAGGAACCTTCTGCTCCAACCCCCAAAGTCCCCTCCCCACCGCATCCCCCTTTCCTGGGTTTCTTAACTACTCAGTTCTGACTCAGAGGTGCTATTTACCAAACACTCTCCCAACCCATCCCTGCCTATTCTGCCTCCTCCTTTTCAACTCTCCAGACCCAAGCTGTTTTTCCCAGACCCTGTTTCCAATCTTAATTGCTTTAAAGGGGACTTGGGGCCCCACAGACCCAAGAGCTTCTATTCTGGCCTGTGGGTTGAAACAAAGCTGTGAATCCCTGAAGATTCCGTTGTTGCATGTTGCAAACAGGTCCTGCCTTTTCAGAAGCAGCCTCATGGTCTCATGCTTAATCTCTTCTCTCTTCTCTTCCTTTTGACGTTCACTTTAAACAACTAAATGCCCAGAGCTGGACTGTTGAGCAGGCCTGTCTCTCCTATTTGGTAAAAATAAATAGTCGTGCATTTGTAAGCTATTCTGAAAGAAAAGACAAAGGTTACTAATTGTATAATAGTGTTTTTTTAATGGAAGAATGTACAGCTTTATGGACAAATGTACCCTGTTTTGTTACTTTAATAAAACCGTAGCAGATGAAGTTGTGTGGTGTAGAGAAGGTAAAATTCCCACATCGTTAACTTGGGTCTTTCAGATCCAGATCCTTTGTGTCTTCAGTTGCACTCAAAACCTATAGCACGTGGCCAGATAAAAGATGAATCTAAGTTGTGTGGCGAGGGCATTTCCAAGCATCCCCTCTTCTCTAGGAATTAGCTCCATATTTACCCCCTCTGATGCATATTCTGTGAAAATACTAGATGTGAGAGGATTCATCTGATGGATCCTTGCTAGGCCTTAGTTGTATTCATTCCTTCCATTCAGCAAGAATGTATTGTCAGTCAGTTCTGGGCACTGGAAATATTAAAGATGCCTAGACACAGCCTCTTTTCTCGCAGACGGGGTGGTGAACAGGGAGCCCCTTTCCCCTTCTCAGGTTGGGGCAGAATTGTTAGAAATCCCTGGTGCAGGCTCTCCTTGTGCTCTCTGGAACTACCCTTCGCTGCCCACCCTTCTGGTCTCATTAGAATAGTGGGGACTTCAGTTGTTGCTCTTGAAGTCGCAAGTGCATTTTTGACCTGAGCTAGTTTTTTTTGTTTTGTTTTTCTTGGCCATAGGTGCTGCCTTAAAATTTAAACATGTTGATTCATAAACTATGGGATCCCGCCCCCCTGCCACACACACACTTCATTTCACTCTTCCATGACCCTCATCAAGAAACACGTAGTTTGACCTGCAAGTGGGCCCTGGAGACGGTGTGATAGGCTGGGAGGGTTGGTGAGCCAGAATATGGGGACGAGGGAAGCCCGCTCACCTGTATTATAAATAGAATTGGTGATGAGGACCCACTTGTGTCAAGATGTTATTTAAAGGAAGGTTCCCAGGTTCATTTGTAACTCCTAATGCAAAAGTCTTAGACACTCATTTATAAGGACCTACTTTTTTTGGATGTAAGGACCCAGTGTTAAGGTTGAATTTTCGCCCATCCAAGAGTGCTATTCTCTTGTTTGTTACAAAGTCAGCATCTATCTTGTTTCCTAATAGGCCCCACTCATGATGGATATTTCATTTAGCAGAAAACCTGAGATTCATGGAAGCTTGTCTGGAAGTTAAGGGGACATCATCCCAAACCCCTGTCTCCAAGCCAGGGGACCTGCAGGACGGCAGGTTCATCGTGGGTCTGGGCAGACTAACAGTCCCTCAATTCTCATGAAAGGGTCTGTGATCAAGCAAAGTGGTACAGTATTTGCTTTAGATCTGACCAGGTCCAGGAGGGCTGGAGAGTGCCCCCTGGCCAGCTGGGTGCAGGGGCTGTGGACAGGAACCGCCTACAGAGCAGCAGGTGGTCTCTGTGTCAAGGACTGAGCAGTAGTCCATCATTCTGCTCCCAGCTTCCCCAGTTGGTAAACAGTTGCAGTCTGACTGAGCCCTGGGAGACCTGTGCTCGCTCAGTCAGCTGTTTCTGGATGATAATGCACCTCCCAGAGAGTGTAGACAAGGCCCTGGGAGCTGCAGATTAAGAGCCGACCAGGGGCCTGATAAGGAGGTTTGGGTGGGGTAGTCTATGAGGCTGCAACAAACAAACTTCAGGAGGAAGAGACCCACTGCTGTGAGCCTGACATCTGATCATGTACAACCTTTGGGAAGCAACGCCAGCCTCCAGGCTTCCAGGCCAGTGTCAGCACCCCACCCAACAAAGCCTGCACACTGGAGAGAAGGACAAGGACAAGGACAGAGGGAAGAACTGAGCATCATGGGAGCACATGTAGGGGGAAGGGGGTGATGCCACTGACTGGACAGGTGCCTGGAAGAGATGGTCTGAATCTTGAGAGACGAGTTAACCAGGAAAACGTGGTCGGGTGAAAGGGGGGCAGGGAATTCCTTGAGCAAAGGCCCAGAGGCTGCAGTCCCAGGCACAGGTTAGCAGACACCAGTTGAGTGAGGGTGGGGAGAGCTGCCTCCAGCTGAATCCTTGCAGGGGAAACCGAGGTCCCACTCATACCCTTGGTCCTATCAGGAACATGCTGGGAGCTCCTTCCTGAGACCGTGGCCATGGCGACAGCCTGCTGTTGATGTGCTGGATGCAGAACCTCACTCCTAGTATGGGGGGCCATGTTGGAAACCCCCACATCCCCACTCCTAGGTGGTCCCAGGTGCATCATAGGTTAATGAGGGCCTATGAATGTATGTACTTTAAAAAAAGCATTTAACACGTTTAAAAAAATGGTTTTATTGATTTTTTGAGAGAGAAAGGGAGAGGTAGAGAGAGACAGAAATATGGATGAGACAGAAACATCGATCGGCTGCTTCCTGCACACCCCCTACTGAGGATGGAGCCCGTAACTTGGGCATGTGCCCCAACCGGGAATCAAACCTTGACCTCCTGGTTCATGGGTTGATGCTCAACCACTGAGCTACTTCAGCCAGGCCGTTTAACACTTAAAAAATAAAAGTTAACAACATTAGAATTTAGGGAGATGTCAACTAAAAGTACATTTCAGGTTTCTCTTGAAAAATCATAGTATGTTACCGCTGGTCTCCCAGAATGACAGTGGACTAGCACCGAGGAGGGGTGGGGGTACAGACAAGGCTTGAGCTTGCTCTCCCAGTTTAGCACCTCCTCTGTCCTGCCTCTCTCACCCATTGATGTCCTGGCCCACCCTCTCTCCCCTGGAGCTCACTGAACTTTAAAAGGCCCCTCCCTGCTGCTGGTGGTAAATAAAGTCACCTTTGCTTCAACCTCCCCAGCTACACCCCTCTTATCTGATGTGCTCTGGGCAGCCCATCCGGTTTACTGGACAAGGGTTGCATTAAGGCCTGCCCTTGTCTATGGGTCTGGAAGTGGGGAGTGGCAGAGCCAGGTGGCAGCTGGGAACAAAATGACTTGGAGCTGATGGGTCCAGAGAACCAGGCTCCCATCAAAGGTGGGGATAGGGCCGGCTGCACATCTATGGTACACTCGTTTGTATAAGATCATTATCTAGAGCCCTGGTAGCTTCTTAGGCTGAACGCAGACATGTTTCTTGCCAGTTCTATAAAGAAATGACGTGGAGAGAAAGCCAGAACTCTCCAGAAGTCAGGCTTGTCCTTTTCAACGTCCTCATTTCTCTCTCTCTCTTCTGGGAAGGGAGAGCATGTGGTTGTGATTCTACAGGTGGGCAGGAGGGAGGTAAGTAAAGTCGTTACTGGAAAATCCCTTTCCTGCCCACTCTGTGTCTGGATGAGCACGTACCCCAGTTTGGTATTAATCACAAGCGGACCATGGAGCCAGCAGGTCAAAGCCGCTCTGTGGACCAAGGTGAGCTGTCTGGCAAGGACACCACCATTTCAGCAAGAATGAGAGCGGTCAGACACGAGTTCATTCATTCATTCAGCCGGTTCTTCTAGTGCCTATTATAGGCTACATATGACACTAGGATGGGCTTTGTGACTATGAAGATTTTTTTAAACAAAGGATTGAAAGTCATTTTTCTATGGGAGAGGACACAGACTTGCTTAGATGGCATTAACTCTAGCCATTTTTAGAGGCACTAGTAAGAACTATTACCTTAATAAAGGTTTCCTTCCAGTTATCAGAATGCCAGAGTGTCCTTATTCATCTCAGGACCAAATCTACTTAAATCTACAATTCCCATTTATTGAGTAACTTAAATGTGAAAAGCACTAATTCTAAGTAGTTTATTGATCTAATTTAATGCTCATAACAACAATGTGAGACAGATTCTTTTAAAAACATACATTTTTGTTGATTTCAGAGAAAGGAAGGGAGAGGGAGAGATGGAAACATCCATGAGAGAGACATATGGATCCACTGCCTAGATCGAGCCGGCGACCCGGGCCTGTGCCCTGACCAGGAATGGAACCAGCGACCTCCTGGTGCATGGTGCAACACTCAACCAACTGAACCACACCTGCTGGGCTGGACTCTATTTCTAATCCACTCTTACAAATAGGGAGATGGGGCCTGATTGGTACAGTGACTGGGCCCAGGTTGCACAGCCAGTAGGTAGGTGGTAGAGCTGATGAGAACCTTGCAGGCAGCCTCACACCAGAGCCCGGAGCTCCTCACCTCTTTGCAGCTGCCTCCCTGCTGCTTAGAAACTGAACCCTCATCAGGCAGGAGTGTGATGCAAACAAGAGAAGAGGAGTGCTCATTGCCCTTCCCAGCCCCCAAAACTGTTCAGTTCAACTAATTGAAAATGATGATAATTATGATGCTAATTTGCCCTCCAGCGATTGCTGGGATAATGGAGATGATTTAGAATCAAAAGCTGAAGAAAGGAATAGAAATCATGTCATCCAACCCTTTAATTTCTGAGACAGGAAAATGGAGGGGCTTGTCCAAACTCACACAGCTGGTGAGGAAGAAGAATCCAGGCTACCACCCATACATTCTCCCTCCCAGCCCAGATGTGCACTAGGAGTGAGGCTCTGCATCCAGCACATCAACAGCAGGCTGTCGCCATGGCCACGGTCTCAGGAAGGAGCAACCAGCATGGTCCTGATAGGACCAAGGGCATGCGTGGGACCTCGGCTTCCCCTGCAAGGATTCAGCTGGAGGCAGCTTTCCCCACCCTCACTCGACTGGTGTCCCCTAACCTTGTGCCTGGGACTGCAGCCTCTGGGCCTTTGCTCAAGGAATTCCCTGCCCCCCTTTCACCCGCTCACATTTGCCTGGTTAATTAGTCTCTCAGGCCATCTCTTCCAGGTACCTGTCCAGTGACGGCTCCTCCTTCCCCTACATGTGCTCCCATGATGCTCAGTTCTTCTCTCTGTCCTTGTCCTTATAACTTCGATTCTTAGCGAGAGCGTGGGCCCAGGACCTTGCCAAGCATGCCTGGTGCCTCATAGGTGTTAGTGAATATTTGTTGAATGAATGTCAAAGTTGCCAAAAAGTAAGCAAGTAGATGAAAGGGATTTGGATCAGATGGAAGAAAAATAAAAAATCAGGTCCATTCAAGATCTGCCATGAGGAGTCCCAGCTCAAAAGAGCCAACCTGTGGATTGTACCTTAAGAAAACAATCCTTTAAACCTTGCAGGCTCCCATGTTCTTAAGCACCTGCTATTAAAATGTAAATGTAATTTAGAGAGGGGCGGAGGCACTTTCAACCAGAATGTGCGAGAACTTCAGTTATCAATTAACTTCCTAAGTAGGCTTGTCTAGAAGGCAGTGGCCTGGAGAGGCTGGCCTGGGTCAGGAAGGTCCTCTGACAGAAGTGGCAGGAAATACTCCCCCGCCACGGAGCACCCATCCTGTCCCCACTGACCACTTGGGAGGCCCCTGCAGGGTGGTGGACATAGCTCTGGGCTTAGGGACTGGGTAGTAGAGGGCCTCACCTCAGGCCTGACAATAGCTCCTAACAGATGTCTTTGACCTGGACTAGTCCCTTTCGCCTCTGGGCCTCTGCCATTTTCTCATACGTAAAATGAGGCCCTTGTGCTAAACCACCTCTCACCATTCCATTTCCATTTCCAGCACAGAGTCCCGGACCTGCCCCTTCACTCTTGAAATTCCACAACAGCCTTCGACCGGCCCCACTAGCCTGGGCAGCCCGGGCCAACCCAAACCTCCATCTCCATCCTGCTTTCCCTCCCTGCTGCCTTTCTTTCCTACTCAGAATCCCCAAGATGGGAATGCAAGGCTCTCCCAGTCTTTCCAACCCCAAATGAACCCTGCCAGGACCCCTCACCTTGTCCGTTCTCTCCTGCTCACCTTGTAGCTGTGCCAGCATTTGCAAATTTCTCTACTCGGCTATTTGCAGGGCCTAAAATTACTTGTAAAAGGCACTTGACACTTTTTTCTGGGATATGAGCACCTTGTGCGTGCTGCACACTCACACGTTGACATTCTCTCCCGCAGAGGCGCACCTGCCAGGCATTGCCACCTCAAGCTCACAGGTGAGGGAAGCAAAGCACGGGGGGAGGCGGTGGACACGGGTTGACAGCCTCCGGTGTCTGTCTCCACAGTGGACGCCGTTCCCCCTTCCCCATGGCCTCTTCGGGATGGCGTCCCTGAATGACTTCACTTGTTCTCTTTAAAAACACTTACCTCCGGGCTGTTCAACATTTATCCTTGTGCTTTAAAACTGCTCACACTGTTAGCACCTACTTCTTTTAAAAACTATTTTTATTGATTTTTAGAGAGAGGAAGGGAGAGGGAGAGAGAGAGAAATATGGATGTGAGAGTGAAACATCGATTAGCTGCCTCCTGCTAATCAGGTATTGAACCTGGTATCGAACCCACAACCCGGACATGTACCCTGACTGGAAATCGAACTGGCAACCCCTAGGTGCCCAGGACAAGGCCCAACCAACTGAGCCACACCAGCCAGGGCTAGCCCATATTTCTTGCTCCAGAGTTTCTTAATGATGTGTACACCTGGCTTATTACCGATGACACATTTATAACAAACACAGTCAGCACACCTTCATGTATTGCTTTTGGGTGATGTCTGGTGGCTCTGCAAACTCGAGTCCCCTCTCCAGCTGTGACCCCATGAGCCTCCATACCAGGAGCCAAGATGTATCCTACTTCTTTTTATGTGCTCTCTGTGACTTGGCCCAGGGCAGTCTGAGTACACTGGCTGCTGAAGGAAAAGATAAGGGTTGAGTAAACCGTGGTATTCCCACCGGGGCCGCAGGGCAAGCGTCCTCTCCTCACTGTCCCCTCCAGCCCTGCTGTTCCAGACCTAAAAGGGAAAGTGCCCTCCTTGGGGTTTCTAAGAAGTGGAGAGCGATCCCTGTGAGCGGAGCCCACAAACACACGCACACACACACACACACACATATACATACACACACACACACTCACACACACACATACACACATATATACATACACATGCACACACACTCACACACACATACACACATATATACATACACATGCACACACACTCACACACACACATACACACATATATACATACACATGCACACACACTCACACACACACACATATATACATACACATGCACACACACTCACACACACACATATACATACACATGCACACACACTCACACACACATACACACATATATACATACACATGCACACACTCACACACACACATACACACATATATACATACACATGCACACACACTCACACACACATATACATACACATGCACACACACACATACACACATATATACATACACATGCACACACACTCACACACACATATACATACACATGCACACACACACATACACACATATATACATACACATGCACACACACTCACACACACACATATATATACACATAAACACACATATACATACACATGCACACACTCACACACAGACATATACATACATGCACACACACATACACACATATATACATACACATGCACACACACTCACACACACACATATATATACACATACACACACTCACACACACATACACTCACACACACATATATACATACACATGCACACACACTCACACACACATATACATACACATACACACACTCACACACACATACACTCACACACACATACACTCACACACACACATACACACACACGTGCGTGCACACACACACATACACTCTCACACACACATACACATACACACACACACCAGGTCCTGGCTGGAGGCTTCATCGGGCTACTTGGTAAAGCCTGTCCAACCTGAGCCACAACAACCGGAAATGATAAGCAGCGTAGGCAGATCAGGACACAGATCTAGATAAATATGTTGGGAAGTGAACGAAGACTTATCTTTGGAAGGAGCTTTCATGTAACATAGGCTGAGGCCTAGGGTGAGGGTTCTGGCTCACGCCTGGACCACGGTTGAAAGAGGATCAGACTCGGGTGAGAGTGAGGAAGCCGTGGAAGGAGGGAAGGGGCAGAGGCCAGGCCCGCTGGGAGCTTTCTCTGGTTGTTCTCATCCTGGCTCTCCGAAAGCTGGTGCTAGAGGGGAGTGATCCCTTTCCTGTGCGGGTGTGTGTGTGTGAGTGTGTGTGTGTGTGGTGGGGGTGGGGGCAGTGGGGAGGGAGGGGGAGGCAGGCTGGGAGAGATGGCACATGTGAGCGACTCAGCTGTTCGTTCCCAGCAGCTGGTGGGTGCAAGAGGAGGGCGATGAAGTGCCGGAGCCCTCCCCGCTCCTCACCAGCCTCGCTGCTCCCCAAACGAACACCCTTTCTTCTTGTGGGCAGAGGTCCCTCACCAGCTGCCTGCTCCTCCAGGTGTTTCCGGACCGTCTTTGTTTGGGGGTTGGGTGGTGTGGGGCAGGAGAGGGAGTCTGTTTTGGCTCCTGTGAGCCAATGGCAGCCAGGGCGGGGGAGGCAGGGCACCCCCGAATCTGGAGAGGACCGACCACAACAGCTGCTGCCTCCTGACACCTGCTTTCCGGAGCGTGACCACAGTGAAGAGCACCGGGGGTAGATGGGGACAGGGGCTTGCGTGGGGTCAGGCCCGAGGGGCTCATTTCACCCCCATTCCCTTTCCTCAAGGGAGACGGTGGGCTCAGGACCTAAAGTGTGGGTCACTCCGGGGACCTCAGGGCAAAGGCCTGGTTACCCTGGACCCTAATCCCTACCTGAAATGACAGTCGCCTCTCCAGGCAAAAGCCAAGAGTGGACAGTGGCCATGGTAAAGCCTCCATGTCCTTCCCTCAGACCTGCAACTGCCGCCCTCCCGCCTCCTCCAGGCCTCCCAACCCCAGCCCATGGGTGCAAAGACAGGCACTGTCCTGGGTTTCTCTCTGGCCACTCTTCCCAGGCCGGCAGGGCCGTGTTCGGTTCAAGTTTCTCCCTTTCAGTCGAAATGATCCACTCCTCCGTGTGATTATTTCTCTGTCCCCCGGGCGGGCTGCTGGCTCCGGGAGCGGGGCTGTCTGTGTTGATGCTACACAGTATCTCGGAGGCTTGCATAGGGTCTGGCATGAAATATTGTATAGGCTTTGAACAATACCGTACACGAATGAATCGCTACCTCTTTTATCCTTTTCTGCCTTTATGTTTGTGATGGGCTAGAAGAATCACAGTAAAACACAGCACCAGTGAGCACTCACCGTGCACAGAACCTCCTTCCATCCTCAGAATAACTCTGTGGGGTTGATATGACCCTGAAAGTACAGATGAGGAGACTCGCACTCAGGAAGGGGAAACAATGTACCCCTGGGTACACTGCTGGCCAGTGGCAGTCAGACTCCAACCCAGGACTGGCTGAGTAAACAGGGAAAAACAATTAAGGCAGAACTGGAACCCGGGTTTCTTCTCTCTCTCCCTGTCACCCGTCGCCCGCAGGGCTTCTGGATTCCAGGGACTTTTACTGCAAGGCACAGTTCACGGTCCAGAGTCTGCAAGAGATAACGAGTCTGGACTCTTGTCTGACACATACTTTATGTCCAAGCTCAGGTTGCCTCTCCTCCATGCAATCCTTGACATTTATCCGAGTCTTAGAGATTCTATAAAAATATTCAGGATTTCTATAGGAAGAAGTCACTGCTCCCGCGCTCATTTATGTGTGTGGGATTTTGTGTGTGTGTCTCTCATGGATTGCTGCTTTGTTTACATATCATATTTCAACTTGAACATAAGGTCCTAGAGGCCACTCTGGTACTGCCCCCTGTCCACCACAGCATCAAAGAAACACCTGGGTCCTAATCTGACAGCAGGAAGGACTGGGGGACCAGGTACCCAGCCCAGACACTTGCCTGTACCCCCACCCCTTGCCCGTTGGCTCTTCGCAGTTGAAGAATCCCGATCCAGTTGAGACGGGCCAGCCAGATGGATGCTTCAGCCTCAGAGCTATTTCCCAGCCCCGGCGCAAAGCACAGGGACTCCTGGTCACCGTGACCCACTTCCTTTCTTACCGTCAGGGTGGAGGCTTCGTTCTCAGTGGCTCCTTTTGTTCTCACAGAAGGAAAATAATCTCCCTGTCACAGTCACGGCTCGACCCACGGGCTTTTCCCATGGCACCGCCCAGGTGGAAAAAGAAAAAATGGGACATGAATTGTGTCCTGGGATGAGATTCAGAGATACCCTGGTGGGTGGAACAGGATGTAAAAGCACTTGTTAAAGTTATCATTGTGTTCGAACGCGAGGGATTGGAGTGGATTAGTGCTGGTCTTGGGGTCTGGGGTCCATCTGGAAACTAGCACAGGGCCGTCTGCAGGTAGCAGATTGAAAGATATTTTTGTGGCTTTGCGTTTTGAGCCTCTGGTTGCCCAGTAGGCGGTGGGTATCCTGGAGTAAGGGCCCTCTTTTGTCCGGAGAAAGGTCCTTGGGAGACGCTCAGGGTGGGGAGTCAGGCAGAGACAGCGGAACTGGGTGTTTGTCCTCAGGGTGCTGTCAGTGCAAAGGAGGCGAGGGGTGATTATACATGAGAGTGCATCAAACACTGACAGCAGGGATTACATGCAAACCAATGGATTACACAGAACAATACATGACACATCAACGCTCAGACTGTTGCTAGACAAATGGAAATGATCAGAGATGGGTGAGGTTAGCTTGAGCAAAACTTGACAAAGAAAGATGTTTTGAGAAATGCCCTGACTATATTAGGCCAGAGAGAAGAAACCCAACCCAGCTCAGAGCATGGGCACCTTGGCCAACACAAACTGGAGGCCAGTGGGTGGGAGGAGGAGCAGGGCATGAAGCCAGGTAGGAGAGGCTTTGTTCCCTCAGTGGCCTGGGCAGCCACTGCGGTCCTCTCTTCCCCTCCACTTCCTCACCCAGCCCACCAGCTCAGCCCTTTTGCAGAAACAGAGGGGCAGGGGGGTACCCCAAAAGACCGGCCACCTGTGGCCTCAGAATCATAACTAGCACCTGGTATACCTTTTTACTGTGTAAGACATAGGGGAGGTTCCTTTTTATTTTAAACTTATTGAGATCTCTTAGCACCTTAACCTAGAGTTCCCACTGTTCCTCCCAAATTCGGCTGGGCTGATATTGCAAAGCATTTGGAGGAGGGAGACAAAAAAAACCTCAAAAAAAAAAAAAAAAAAGGGAGATTCAGGATCCTGGGAGAGGGGGGCAAAGGGGAGGGAAACCTCCATCCCTGCTCTCCAAAAACAGATCTCTGCATTGCCCCTAGACCTTTCTGGTCTCAGTTGCCCCACGAAATCATAGATGTGAAGTACTTTGAAAACGTTTAAAGGGCCATGCCCACTCTGTCTCCTGGGAAGTGTGGATGTGGGGAGATTGAGGCCATACATTTACGCAGTCTCTCCATTTACAGAGCACCAGCCCCCAGTCAGCTTACTCTCCTCACGCCGGGAGCAGAGGCGGTGGGTGACCTTACGCCCAATGGACAGAGAGGAAACTGGGACTCCGACAGCCTGGGTGACTGCCCAGAGCACACAGCAAGCAGATGGAGAGGTGGGCGTGGACGCTGGTGTCTAACTCCAGGCCACTCCTTCGCACCCAGCTTTTGAATGTGCGAGGACAGGTGAATGGTGTTGATGGAATCCCATTCTAGAGCAACTCAAACGGTATTACTGAATGGCTGGGAACCCAGATCCCACTCTTTCCCATCTTTCCCCCAAACCTGGGATTCTTCCATTGAACCCTATTTCTGAAGAGGTAAAGCAACACCCAGTCAAGGGATTTTGCCTAAGGAGAACCTCAAAGCACAAAGCCCCAGTCTATTGCAGCATAGCCTTGCTGCTCCAAATTGGGGTCTCCCCTCCCAGAGGCCCTGGGTCTGCCCAGAGCGGCCCCGGCTCTGCCCAGAGCGGCCCCCAGCCCAGGAGGAGCATGAGGCAGAGTGTCGTCCCCCCCCCACCCCCACCCCCAACCCGTCCCTCTTCCAAAGGAGGACAGATGGGCAGGCTGGCCCAAGCGCCTGCACTTTGAACAACCTTTTTGTTTCCCAGCCAAACATCCAGCGTCAGTTCCCCTGTCATCCCCCGCTCCCTGGCAGTGCCCCCCCCTCCTCTGTCCTTGGGCGGGCTCGGAGAAGCCAATGGGCTCTGGAGGGATTGGGGCCACTCTCCTTTATGACTGGGAGATGGATGAAAGGAGGTTTGCAACTAGTGTGGGGCAACTGTTGCCATCTGTCTGGTGGGACGTGGCCAGGGAGGGCCTGGCCCATTCACTTGTGCACCGCTGGGCTGGGCCTTTTGTGTAGTTGGCTGGGGAGGAGGGGGTGTTGCAATAGGCAGTGAAGGGGAGCAGCGGGTGACAGAAGCAGCTTCTTTGTGTCCACACCAAACTTTCCGTGACTCACTGGGTAATTTGCATGGGGAAGCTGCCCAAGCCCCAGACCACTCAAGTGATTGACAGCCTCCAGCCCTCTCCTCATGTCACACCCCCTCCACCTCCCCCTTCAGCCAAACAGACCCCAGGGTTAGAGAAAGAGCCCCCCCCCCCCACTCCTCCCCAAAGATGGGGACCAGGACAGGCTGCTCTGGACCTCTCTGCCCCCATCCCTTTCCCAGCTCAGGTGGATCTGGGGTTTTCCTCCCTCCTCACCCCCAGCAGCTCCTTACATCTCTTCTCTTTTTGTTTGGTTTCTGTGGCCTGGCAGGCAGAGGGGCCAAAGCAGGAGAAAAGGCCCATTAGCCGCCAGGCAGCTGAGCAGAAAGAGAAAGGAGCTGAATTGGGGGGGGGGTGGGTGGGAGGAGAAGGGGGGCTGGCAGCCCTCCAGCCCAGCTCCTGGTCCTTGAATAGCACCCCAGGCCAGGGGCTGGGGTCAGTGTGGGGGAGGCCTTGGGGCATTTAATTATTTAAAAGTCTCAATAAAAGGAGCTAAGTCCCCGGGGAAGGGGGAGCAGAGGCAGATGGTGTGCCCAAGGACTGGGAAAGGATTGCAGGGCGCATGAGGGTGGGGGTGGAGGAAGCAGGGAGAGATGAACAAGAGAATGGGGGATGGAAGTAAACGAGGGACTGCCCCCCAGACCCAAGCAGGTGGCCTTTCCTGACACCAGCTGGTGGCAGGGTGTCCATCCGCCACGCCCCAAGCTCAGCCCTAGTGTCCGCCCCACGCGAGAGCCATGTTGGAGATGAGAGAGCCATGGCACTAGAAGAGGGGTCGGCACCCTCCCCCTGACTCTTGACACGTAGGGATTGTGACCAGGACTGGGCCGACGGCTGGGAGAATTTCCTCCGGTTTCATTTTTTAAAAAATTGTGGTTAAAAAAAACACACTCATATGACACAAAATTCACCATTTTATCTGGTTTCGTCATATTTTGTGAGACCGTACAATGCATCGGTTGGGAAAATTGGAGGTTCTACTCTTGTGAGCACATGCTGCCTCGAGGTAGCCCATTCTAAGCCCCTTTCTGGACAGTATTACCAGAAGGTTCCCTCTTGGAGACAAGGACAGACAGGGCCCGAGGTAGAAGCCACCCCGGTTCAAATCCAGCGCTGCTCCCCCAGGCCGCTTCCTACACTGCTCAGTGCCTCGGTTCCTCACCCATCCGATGGAGATGAAGCAGCTCCCACTCGGTGCTGTGGGGAGGACTGACTGTGTGCAGCCCGCAGAAGAGTGCCTGGCTCCCAGTGCGCACATCATTATTGTCATCATCGCCGGGTCCGGGGGCATCTGTACCGACCGCACAATGGCAGCCGAAACAGGGACTTGGAAATTGAGTCTGAGGCCAGAGCAGAATTTTCCCCGGAGGCGGGAGGCGGAGGGGGGGGGGGGCTCCCCCTTTTGTAATAAGCTAGGGTTGGAAATGTGGTCTGTACTGTTCCAGGACTAGTCCTGTTCGGTAGCCCCCTTTCCCACCAGGTCCTGGGGGTGGGGGTGGGGGGGCAGCGAGGGGGGGGCATCTTTGCTTTGCGGACTTTGGGGCGCCGTCATCAGTCCTGGTCTAGGATGGGATGAAGGACCAACCCCAATGGTTAGGGGCCGGGAGTAGATTCTGCTTCCAGGGGCTTTCTCCATTCTCGCTGCCCCCCCCACCCCCCAAGCCGCAGGTCCCCAGCACGAGGTGGTCACCGGGTCCCTGTGGGGCACCCACTGCAAGACACCGTCTTCGTGGGCCCGGCTCCACTTCTCATTCATTTCTCGGTCTGCTCCTTCCAGCGGAAGCTGCTCTCTGGTCCTCCACAGGCTTGGGGACAACAGCGACGCCTTCCAGCCCAGCCGGGACAGCTGAGGCCGAGGGGACCTGCCTGCCCTGCCCTGCCTGCCCTGCCCTGCCCTGCCCTGCCCTGCCCTGCCCTGCCCTGCGAGGGAGTGCCTGGCCCCCACCCCACCCGCCGCCACGTCTGCCTGCAGAGTCTGGCGAGACCTCTTGGGCGGCCCTTCCCAGTCTGTCTCCACCGCCAGCCCCGCCTCGGCAACAAGCTGTTGATTGGCTGGCCGGGGACAGAGCGGGCCAATCAACTTCCCCCCTGACGCTCAGGCTGCAGAGGTGGAAACCGAGGGGCGGGGTGGGCTGTGGCTGCGGAGCGGGGTGGGGGGTGGGGGGGCCTCCAGGAAGCGGGACGGGGGGAGGCCTGGGCGCGGTGGCGGCTGTACCCGCAGCCCCTCCCGCCCGCCACCTGCTGCCGGAGATTCTCGGTCCCTAAAACCCGGTCGTGCCCCGTTTCTCAGTCCCCTCCCCGCAGGCTGACCGCCTGCAGGGCCGGCCCAGCCGTCCTGGAGCAATTCTGGAGGTCGGTTCCGAACCTCCAGCCCTTCCCAGCCTCCTCTCCAAACCCCTCTGAGCTGGGGCACTTATGTCCCCAGGTTTGTGACTTAGGCCTCTTCGTTTTCTTCTTCTTGCCTGTGTGCGCACGCCCCCCTGGTCGCATTCCCGCTCACCCTCCCTCTAAAAACCAGGTAACCAGCCCCTTCATGATCCTGAACCCGCGAGCACCAGCCTCGCGCGCTTGAATGGAGGGCGCATCTTCCGAGGACCTGGGCTCTGAGCCTTGTAAGAGGAAGTCTCTTGGATAACTGTTGCCCCACCTTGATGCGCACAAACATGCAGGTGCGGACCCAGAGAACCTAGGGTATTAGCATCGAGATTAGGACTCTGGCTGGTTTGGCTCAGTGGGTAGAGCGTGACCCTGCGGACTGAAGGGTCCCAGGTTCGACTCTGGTCAAGGGCACGTGCCCACGTTGCTGGCTGGATGGGGGGAAGGGGTTGTGCAGGAGGTAGCCAACCAATGATTCTCTCATCATTGATGTTCCTCTTTGAAATCAATAAAAATATATGTTTTTTAAAAAGGACTCTAAACTCTGACCAGAGTTTCACTCCAGCCGCTTGACTTCTCTGAACCCCCATTTCTTCCTGTGAAAAACGCTAATAAGAGGGCCTACCTCCTAGCATTACTGTGACAAAATGCCTGGCGCACAATGCTGGCTGATAAATGATGATATTACTTTAGGCATTAGTAACAAAGGCATGAGTATTTCTTTCCCGCATTTAATCTCAGCCCTCCACTCTTGATTTTGGGGCTAGAGGCAACACTTGGTTCTGGGGACATTTAACATTCCCGTCAGTGGAGCACTATAACTCAGAGTAACACTTCGGATCGTCTCAGAGCCCCACCCCGAGCATGTGTCCTGTCTTTAGCTCTTGGATTTTACCAGGGAGCTTGTCTCTTGGCAAGACGGGATTCCTCTTTTTCTTGAGGACTTTTTTTTTTTTTTTTAAATTCCTTCCTCTCGAAAATTTTAGAACAGCTGCATCTGAGGATTTATAATAAACTAGAGGCCCGGTGCACAAAATTTGTGCACTCGGGGGGGAGGGGGGTGCCTCAGCCCGGCCTGTGCCCTCTCGCAGTCTGGGACCCCTAGGGAGATGACGACCTGCTGGCTTAGGCCTGCTCCCGGGTGGCAGAGGGCAGGCCCAATCCCTAGGTGCAGCCCCTGGTCGGGCTCAGAGCAGGACCGATTGGGGAGTTGGGGGCGCCTTCCCCTGTCATGCACAGAGCAGGGCAGATTGGGAGGTTACGATGCCACCCTCAGTCACGCCCAGGGTAGGGCCGATTGGGGGGTTGGGGCACCGCCCCCTGTCACACTCAAGGCAGGGTCGATGGGGAGGTTGCAGCGCCACCCCCTGTCACGCACAGAGCAGGGCCCATCAGGGGGGTTGGGGCTCCATACCCCCTCACGCACAGAGCAGGGTCAATCAAGGGGTTGGGGAGCTCCCCGCTGTCACTCACAGAGTAGGGCCGATAGGGGAGTTGGGGCACTGCCCCCGTCACACTCAGGGCAGGGTGGATCAGGGAGTTGGGGCGTCAGCCTCTATCACCCACAGAGCGGGGCCGATCAGGGGGTTGGGGTGCCGCCACTGTCACACTCAGGACAGGGCCGATGGGGAGGTTATGGCTCTACCCCGTCACACACAGAGCAGGGCTGATCAGGGGGTTGAGGCGCCGCACCCTGTCACACACAGAGCCGCAGGGTGATCAGGGGGTTGAGGAGCTACCCCCTATCAGGCACAGAGCAGGGCTGATCAGGGGGTTGGGGCGCCTTCCCCTGTCATGAACAGAGCAGGGAGGATAGGGAGGTTGTGGCCCCGCCCCCTGTCACACACAGAGCCGCAGGGCAATCAGGGGGTTTGGGCGCTGCCCCCTGTCACGCTGATCCTGGTGCCGGGAGGCCTCTCGGCTCCGCTGATCCCAGTGCTGGGAGGCATATTACCCTTTTACTATATAGGATAGAGGCCTGGTGCATGGGTGGGGCTGGCTGGTTTGCCCTGAAGGGTGTCCTGGATCAGGGTGGGGGTCCCCACTGGGGTGCTTGGCCAGCCTGGGTGAGGGGATGATGGCTGTTTGCAGCTGGTCACACACCCTTCAGGGTGGGGGTTCCCCACTGGGGTTCCTGGCCAGCCTGCGTGAGGGGATGATGGCTGTTTGCAGCTGGTCACACACCCTTCAGGGTGGGGGGTCCCCACTGGGGTGCCTGGCCAGTCTGGGTAAGGGGTTGAGGGCTATTTTCAGGCCGACTGAAGCTCCCAACTGCTCCTTTTTTTCTTTTTTTTTATTCTGGGCCAGCTCTGGCTCCAGCTCTGAGGCTTCTGCTGCTGAAAGAAGGTATCTGGTTTGTTTCGGTTCTATAATCGAAACAATGTGTAACTCCAGCTCTGAGATCCTGGCTCCCTGAAAGCAGGTTTCTGGGGTTTTGTTTAGCTTCTATATTTGTTACAATGTTTCTTAAACTACAGGCTCAGAGGCCAGCAAAGCAGGCAGGGAACATTGGAGTCCTCCATCACTGAAGCAAGCAAGCCTCATGTTAGTTTCAAGCTGCCTGGCTGCCGGCCGCCATCTTGGCTGGCAGTTAATTTGCATATCTTGCTGATTAGCCAATGGGAAGGGTAGCGGTTGTACGCCAATTACCATGTTTCTCTTTTATTAGATAAGATTCCATTTTAATAGGATTTAAATTCCCTTTTTTCATGGAGTTGGGGAGTGTCCCCCCTAATCTCCCCACATACCTGCATTCACTTCAGAATGGGGTTCTTTTCCCCAAACTCCTGGAGTTCTTTTTTTTTTTTCTGCCCTCTTTGTCTTCCCCACTAATCTACACACTGGCACCTAGATGGTCTTTAGTGAACGCAGAGACTGGCAAACCGGTGCTCACAGAGCCCTGGCAGCTGCCTACTTTTATCACCCGCTGTGCCCTATTCATGTCAGAAGGAGGCTTTAATTGATGTTTTGCATTAAGAACAAAAGCAATGATGTATCTGAGGCCCTCCATGGTGCCCGATGTTGGGGACGGGGTGGAGGGCAAGAAGCGCTGGGGTATGGTTCACTGGGAAGCCAACTGGATTTCCGTGTTGAGTCTATATCTTAAGGGTCAAGTCAAAAGTGGTAGGTCTCAGTTACCCTACCTGTAAAATGGGTGAATCATCCCCGTGTCCTTACTGTACAGATATTTTAGGGAGAGAAATGAAGTCATACAATTGAGAGTACTTTCTATTTTTTGGCAAATAGAAAAAAGGTGTGTATGTGTGTGCTGGGTGTGTGTGGGGGGGGAGGGGGGACAATGGGCGACTAAATCCATCTCACGCCAGTATTTTCATTGGGCCCCAAAGAATATGATCCAACAAGTGTTATTAAAAACTTATGAGCCCAACTCTGTGCTACCTGTTGTGGGGTATATGGAGGAATCATATGACATGATCTCTACCTTTAAAGAATTTACAATCTAACCAGGTTGCTCAGCTAACACATGAAACATTCATGTGTGGTCCTCACTGACCGTGGGTTTACAGCAATGGTTCCCCACTTGTCCTACTCTATTCTGCAATGAAAGGATACTCTGGTGATGTGACAACGGACCAATAGGCGGACGGGCCCCACTCTGACCAGTACAACTGCTGGCCTCTGACCGCTCCCTTTCCAACTATGGAGGAGCACAGTGTCACACAAACTCCTTGCCGCTGTCTTCACACGCACTCATGAGTCAAGGCCTGATGCCTGCGTCCTGGGCCTGGGGAGATGCCAGTGCATTCACTGGGGCCTCCTTTCCTGCTCATTTTGATGCTGCCCTTCACCTACAGTCATGTAGGCATCTGTTCCCGATGCTTTCTCACCTGCCCCTGCCCACTGCCCTTGCTTACAAATGCCATCACAGCTATTGTAGCTGCAGTGGCTACTCTGGGGTGGGCCTTAGGCAGGACACCAGGGCTGCTGCTGTCCCCACCCATCCTGCTCTGGGCAAAAGAGGCCACCTCTCTTCCCCCTTCCAATAGAGCAGTGGTTCTCAACCTTGGCTGCACATTAGAATCACCTGGGAATCTTTTTAAAACCCTGATTTCTGGGCCTCGTCCTCCGGAAATTCTGTTTCTTTGTTATGGGGTGGGGCCACAACATTAGCAACAAAGAAACAGGATTGCCAGAAGATGAGGCCTAGAAATCAGGATTTTTAAAAAGATTCCCAGGTGATTCTAATATGCAGCCAAGATTGAGAACCACTGCACTAGAGGAAGAAGGGTGCTAGTGTGCCCCTTCCAATACCTGCATTTGCCTCCCCCGCCCCCACCAAACAGACTAGAACAGATGCAAGGTGCTCACCTTTCCCCACAGCACAGAGGGCTGTGCCCTCATTCGGAGACCCCTCCCCTCACCCCCCACCCCAGGCTTCCTGGTGAAGCGTCAGCTCTGTTGCTGCGTGCCTGGCAGGTAGAGTCCAGCCTCAGTTTCCCCGGTTTGGGGTGACGGAGTTAGGTCCTCTCCTTTTCTGGGATTGCCAATGAAGGCTCAGCATAACTACTGAAAAGGGACGGATCAGTACTATCTGTTTGAAAAGAAGACGTGCCAATTAAAATAAAAAGCAAACCAAGTCTCACCCACCAGACTGTCAAATTATTCAATTCTAAAGCAATATTGGCATTGGGGGGACATGGGGCTCCTGCACATGGTGGGTATGAGTACATTTGTGCCACTCCTTGGGGAGCAGTTTGGCAGCAGCCGGTAAAGGTAAATTGTTCGCACTTCCTAACTCAGCAGCTCCCTCTGGGACACATATGCCAGTGGCTCTTCACTGGTGCTTTGCTCCCAGGGAACATTCAGCAACACTGGAGACATTTTTTATCTTGACTGGAGAGGGCACAGGTGCCATTGGCCTCTACAGGGTAACAGCCAGCTGCTAAGCACAGTCTACCCTGTCCTCCCCACCCCTGCCCAACAAAGAACTATCCAGGCTCCAATGCCAATAGCACCGCCGTTGAGAAACCCTGGCATCTGCACTAGAAAGACTCACAGGCAAGCCCAAAGAGACAGGTAAGAGTGTTCACTGCGTATTTATTTCAAACGGTAAAAGGTTGAAAATAATCCAAATTATTTTCAAATGCAGTCCCTCCAAAGGCGATTAGAGAACTAAATTTAGGTGCGTGCGTCTAGTAGCTAGAATGAACGAACTGGGACTACAAGAATCAATAGAATCAATGCAGATCACCCTTGAGCACAGTAGTCAGTGAGAGAAACAGAGTGATATGTAAAGTACTACCATATGCAGTTTACAGGCACATATAACCCTGATTAATGTATGGGCATAACACAGGGAATAAAGTGATACAACACACAGGCCTCTGAGAGAGGGAGTTTATCTCTGGAGAGGATGAAACAGGAATGGGAAGAGGTAAAATGGGACTTAAAATGTATTGTGATGTTTTAGTTCCTTAAAAATTTCTCTAAAGCAAATATGACCGTGATAACATTTGAAGAGGAAGGAGGCGTGTAGCAGCGTCCTGCCTACACCAGGGCACCCGTGCCCACGCGGTGTCTGTTACTCAGCTCCTCAGAGCTGCAATGGAGGCCGGCGTGGGAGCCAATGCATTTCATGCACCTCCCTCCACAGATCTCCCCAAAGGAGATGCTGCCATTGGTTGGCTGCTCCGCATCCGAGCCCTGACTGACTCTGGGTCACCCCTACACGTGCCAGAGCCGGACGCCAGCGGTGGCAGATGAGGATGCGGTGCTCACTTTCCCAGCCTCGCCCACCTCGAGAGCAATGGCATGCTCTGCCCATGCAACCTTGCATGACAAGTTAGTGGCACAAAGGAAGGGGCCCGTGGCCCCGCTCTGGGGAGGACAGGGCAGGGATGGCGCCCGGATGCCAGAGGCAGGAGCAGCCGCGCTTCTCGTGAAGCACCCGCTGTCCGCTGTGGTGCTAGGGAGCCACCCCTGCGTCTGTGCCCTGGGAGCGGTGGCTGCAGGTTCACATGGACACGGTCATGGCATTGTTATGGCTGGACACCCTTCAAGCCTGGTTCTAGAGCCTCCCGCAGCGTCTGTGAGCTTCCTGCTATGACACCTCCTTGACAGGCAACACAGACAAATAAAGGAGTTCCTTTGCAACTTAAATCGGCTACATTCAATGTCTGTTGCTAGAGAATGGGGACGGACACAGCCCCTCCTTCTATCTGATGATCTGATTTCCACGTAGTCCTTATTGGTTGCATGTCTCAGACTTCCGAGGCTCGAGGCTGTGTTTTTAAAATTGATTTTAAGAGAAAGAGAGAGAGAGAGAGAGAGAGAGAGAGAGAGAGAGAGAGAGAGATCTGTTGGTTGCCTCCCATACGTGCCCCAACCAGGGACCGAACCCACAACACAGGAACCGGGGATGGAACCACAACCTGGGCATGTGCCCTGACTGGGAGTCGAACCTGCCACCTTTTGGGACAATGTTCCAACCACCCGAACCACCTGGCCAGGGCGTGTTCACATTTTGAAGGTGCCACATGTGAGGATGGGCCAGGAAGCACCACCTGACACTTCTCCAGGCTGAAGTCATCAGGGATGTTGCCATAATGACACCCCCGGCTGATCCTGACTCACCGTTCCTCCTGGGCTTGGAGCTGATTCTGCCCTGGAACCTGGCCGCACACCTTTGTTCTGCTTTGGGATTTGGGTTTTGTGGCTTCTTCCTTGAAGCAGCCTTCCCCACACCTTCTTGTGCAAACTGCTGGCCCTGTTGTCTGACCCAGGTTTACCTCTGAACTGCCGGCTACGCCATTCAGCTGCTATCGTCCCCACCTGTCCCTGGAGCCTTATTTTGCTAAGACCCAGGGCTGGGTGTGACACCCGGAGCGGAGACGTGGGGATTACTGGATATATTATTAGGAGTGTTCAAGATTAACCCCACTGCTTCCGAATGTTTTTGCTTGTGTAGGTAGGTCTCATTATTGCCTCCTGGGACTCTGACCCATTTCCTGTTATTATTTCTTAAACTGGGTCAAGTGTAATTCTCTCTCTTCTAAGTGCAGCTGGCAACCTGGACACGTAGGTGGGAACAGCGCATTTATGACTGTCTGCGATTTTTGTTGGAGCCCTGCATGACTGGGCAGGGTCTGCTGTGTTCATTTGTCCCTTTCAGCCTCTTTATCCTAGTCCCCTCCCCCCCCTCCCCGGTTCTGCTCCCCGGACTACATGGGAAAGCCAAGGACTTGGCCGGTCTCTGTGTCTGTCCTGCTTGAACCACACGTGGGCTCTGTCCCCAGGGCAGGGCCTGGTTTCCAGGAAGATGGCTGCTCTGGAAACTCAGGCTGCCATGGGGTTGAGCAATGTGTTTGCTTGCATTGGGCACAGCGCGGTGGCCGGGGTTACCTAGAGGCTCAGCTGGTGGCGGGCGCTGCCATCCGTCTGTCTGAGGCAGAGCACTTCCTGGGAGAGCTTGAGGAGGTCTACAGAGGACGCGGTGTCCCCTGATGACACTTCGGCTGCGGACCCTGTGCCCCAGAGCTTAGTGGAATGAGTGGCTGAGCAAAGGAATAAAAAAAGTGGCTTCTGGCTCCCAGGGAGAAGGTACTGGTGGCTTTGCTGGCCACCCCGCCCTCAGCATTCCTTCCTCTTCAGAAAGAACAAAGAGGCATTTTGTCCATATGCTTCCTTCGGCGCTTACATCAGACAGTGTCATGGGTTCGAAAGCAACTGTTTTGTAAGCGGCTAAAGCAAAATGCATGTTCGTTATTATTCTCTCCACCAAACTCTGTAGCAAGTACCTTGAGAGCTCTATGTTCATTCTTTTTTTATTTATTAAATATATTTTTATTGATTTAAGAGAGGAAGGGAGAGGGAGAGAGAGATAGGAGCATCAATGATGAGAGAGAATCATTGATTGGCTGCCTCCTGCACGCCCCCCACTGGGGATTGAGCCTGCAACCCCGGGCATGTGCCCTTGACCAGAATTGAACCCGGGACCCTTTGGTCTGCAGGTTGACACTCTATCCACTGAGCCAAACCAGCCAGGGCTCTACGTTCATTCTTTCATATCCTAAGTGTACCAGCTGGGGACACGCTGTCTGGCTCAGGGTTTTGCAGGGAGCTAAAACTTGTGGAGCGTGTGAGCTGCACTCAGAGCGGGAAAAGACCACGCTCACCTCCTCTCCCGCCTTTTCTCAATGATCCAGAGTCCTGCCTGTCTCTTCATGGCTTAAGTGAGAGCAGTTGGTGAGCCTGGATGAGAAGACACTGTATTTTCATTTGCCACACAGCTAACTGAAAACGAGCATTCCTGTCAGTTATGAAGGAAACAGACCACAGCGGTATTAGGAGTCCTCGAGGCTTCGCCACCAACTGAAATCACAGGTATTTTCTTATCACACTAGTCATTGAAAATACTTAGAATCATCACTTAGGCTCATCGGCACTTCGCAGTGACGATAGCTAATTAGACTTGTTGCTAGATCTTGTTATTTAGTTCATTAATAAAAATATATACGATGTAAACATTTATATATTTTATAACTATTTAAATGTAATTGGTTTTTATTTATTTATTTAATGTTTTTATTGATTTCAAAGAGAGAGGAAAGCAGAGGGGAGAGAGAGAGAGAGAGAGAGAGAGAGAGAGAGAGAGAGAGAGAGAGAGACATTGATGTGAGAGAGAAACATTGATTGGTTGCCTCCCACATGCACCCCAACAGGGGGCTGAATCGGAGACCTGGGCATGTGCCCTGACCCAGAATCCAACCAGCGACCTTTGGTGCACTGGATGATGCTCAAGCAACTGAGCCTCCCCAGTGGGTCAAAGGTAACTGGTTTCTCTTGTAAAAACTATGTGTTTATTTCATGCCTTTAAAAATGTTTTGAGAAGAGGTTGGCTTCACCAGACTGCCAAAGAGGTTCGCTGCATACAAGGTCACGACCCTGCTTACACCCTGCCTTCTGGGGTCTTGATTTTTGGTCAGAGTCTAGTGGGGCTGGGCGTAATTGGAGCAGGGTTGGGAGAATGTGGGAGCAAACTGAAGTCTTTTTAACTTTCCTGAAAGCCTCTGACGGTGCGAAGTGAGATGCTGCCCACTAGTGGTTGGAATGTAGAACTGTGAGGCAGCTTACAACACAGGCCCTTGGACAGTGGGTTGGGGATGTTGGTGAAATTCCTTGGTACTTGTGTCTGAAATGAGAGGCTAAAGGCAACAGGTGGTTTAACCCACCCCTGCCTACAACTCTAGCCTCATCGCTTAAAATTCTCTTCCCTCTTCCCTATGCTCCACCCATGTTGCTCTGTCTTTCAGTGCCTCGAAGCCTTGGCCTGCACCAGGGTGTTAATCCTTGCTCTTACCTCTGCTGGACTGCCCGGCCCCTCCCCCATCACCTCTGGATAGCTACACTCTCCCTCCATGCCTGATCTCAACCCCTGACCCCCCAGACCAGGCCAGGCTCCTGGATAATCCTCGTCTAGATCTGTGCCCACAGCTGTTCTCCTCGAGGTGGTTTTTGCTCATCGATTATCACTGCACTAGGGCAGGGGCTGTTTGTTTGTTCTCTGCAGTATCCCCACTGCCTGCCCAGGGCACTCAGCAAGCACTTATTCATGAAGAGTCACTGCCAACTGGAAAATTCATAAAGGGCCCGTGAATGCGAGCAGAATGGGTTGAGGTCCACGACAAATCAAGGCAGATGGCCTCCCTCCACCGTGACACCCCATGACTGCCAAGCCTCTACATGCTCCCAGGGGTCCCACTTTCACCAGTGACACGGGGTCCCCCCAGGATCATGCAGTAGAAACAGGGTAGCAAGACTGACAGGCCGGGGAGACAGATGGCCCGGGGTCAGATCCTGGCCTTGGGGCTTCCTTCCTGGGTGACCTCAGCCTCTTTGTGCCTCAGTTTCCCCGTCTGTGAAATAGTGAAAGTAACAGTACCTCTGGCACAGGGAGGTTAGGAGTGCTAACGAGGTACCTAGGAAAGCACCCAGCACATGGCAAGTGCTGATCAGATGGCGCCTAAAGGAAAAGAGCCAACTGAGCCCAAGGGATGGTCAGTCCCCGTCCCTACCCTGGGGAGAGGCACTGGGTGCAGCCAGGAGGGCAGCCTTGCGGCAGGCCTGGCCCCGGCTCCCTTTCTCCCCGTTGCTCTGTCTCAGTTGTGATATTCATGGGAGCCGCTAAGAAGCAAAATATGGAAGCAGAGCCCTGGTTGGGTGGCTCAGCTGATTGGAGCACCATCCCCTACACCAGTGGTCGGCAAACTCATTAGTCAACAGAGCCAAATATCAACAGTACAACGACTGAAATTTCTTTTGAGAGCCAAATTTTTTAAACTTAAACTATATAAGTAGGTACATTGTTATTACCTTAATTAGGTTACTCCTAAGCCGGCCTTTGCTAAAAACGTCGTCAATCTGAGGGGTCGACCTCAGCAAACGTACCCCCACTTCTTCTAATGCCACTTCTTCAAAATAGACTCGCCCAGGCCGAAAACTTCTGCGCATGGGACACGAAGTTTCAACCGCACTGTACGTGTGCGCCCACACGTGGTATTTTGTGGAAGAGCCACACTCAAGGGGCCAAAGAGCCGCATGTGGCTCGCAAGCCGAGGTTTGCCAACCCCTGCCCTACACCAAAAGGTTGCGGGTTTGCTTCCTGGTCAGGGCACATACCTGGGTTGCAGGTTTGATCCCCTGTTGGGGTGTGTATGAGAGACAACCAATTGATGTTTCCCTCTTCCCCTTCCTCCCTCCCTCCCCTCTCCCTAAACATCCGGGAGTGAGAATTTTTTAAAAAGTAGAAGCAGGGGGTTCTTTCTCACAGCTGGGCTGCATCCCAGCCTATGTGTCCATGCCTTCGCCTCCCCCAGGATGTGCTGAACGTGCTGTCTTTGCAGTGAGGCCTGTGGCAATTTCCTTCTGGTCTATATACACTCACACCCCTGCCCAATTCTCGCTCCAGAGATTTATAATCAAAGTCCTTTACTCTGGCTTCAGATGGAGTGATAACATTGGTAACATACTTGGCACAGAATTTCACATTATATATTAACTAGAGGCTCAGTGCATGACATTCGTGCACTGAGGGGGTCCCTCAGCCCGGCCTGTGCCCTCTCACAGTACAGGACCCCTTGGGGGATGTCCACCTGCCGGCTTAGGCCTGCTCCCCGCAGCTGGAAATCCCCTGAGGGATCCTTAGCACTGCAGAGGAGGGAGAGACTCCTGCCACCACCGCTGCACTTGCCAGCCATGAGCCTGGCTTCTGGCTGAGTGGTGCTCCCCCTGTGGGAATGCACTGACCACCAGGAGGCAGCTGCTGCGTTGAGTGTCTGCCCCCTGGTGGTCAGTGCACATCATAGCGACCAGTCACTCTGCCATTCTGTCAATTTGCATATTAGGGTTTCATTATATAGGATGCTCAATAAATATCAGTTATTTCTCTATTGGGAAACAGTGGGTTGTCCCGAAAGTCGCAATCCTAGTCTGCCCTCTTGACTTTGTAACATTTGCTAAGCACCTAGCACGACATCTGGCACTTAAAGGCTTTCAGGAAATGTGGGGGGTGGAGAGGATGAATGAGCTTATTTTCCTCTTCCAGGCCCAGCTGGGCTTTGCCGTGCTTGACTGCCCCCAGTTCTGCACAGTTGCCGCTAGAGGGCAGGAGAGGTTAAGACAACTACACTCAGGACCCCTGGGACCCAGAATTACTGGCTTGGAGGAAAACATCAGAATGCTTGAAAAAAGCCAGTTCCTTCTCTCTGGTGGACCCAATGGAAGGAAAGGTGTAGCCAGAGAGATTGAAGTTAGACTTCAAGAAGAACTTCCAATGCACAAAGTATGCTTGCTAGAGATTTCATACAGGTGTTTTGCTTTGTTTTTAGGCCTTTAACTACATCTGCCCAAGCAGAGTAGATGAGAAGGCGGGCTCTTCCTGTCTGAGGCTTGTGTGACCCCACTAGGTCCGATTTAAGTGTCTGCCTTCAATGACTCCATTCCTGCAGATGCAATAGCAAGATACCTTTATTGGTCAGCCAGCCACCACTCATGCTTCTCCTGCGATAAGAACCCTGTATAGCGGCATGACGGTGCTCACGTGCAGGTGCTTCCTGAAGAGCCTGGGCGGGGGCAGCCTTGCCCCTCACATCAGAGCTCCTTTGTTGAAATGAGCTGGTTTGTTTGGCTTTTGTGGATTTCAGGGTCTGGGACCAAGAACAGAGTCCAAGGACCCCTCCTTCGCTTCTTGGGCAAGCTGCTCCCAAACACGCACAGTATCAGGGACACAATGGCATCTGGCAGGGGCCAGGCTAGGGCTCTCTCTCTTCCAGGGGTCCCTGCCTCGGGCTTCCCAGGTGGCTCCATCCCCATGGGGCCCCAAAGAGGAGGGCTAGGCTCCAGGCGACATTACCGTTCAGAAATGGGGAGTATATAGCAATGCTCTCCAGCCAAGCTATAAAGCAACAGGAACCTTCAGTAACGAGAGTGTAGCTCAGAGCTGCAAAAGCAGAGGGTTTTATGCTCAGCACCGGAAGGAGCTGGCTGCCTGGCCTGGGCTTCAGCGACCCAGTGAGCATCCCCAGCCAGCGCTGGTCCTGCAGAACCGTGGCCTTAGCGCAAATCAATAAACACAGGTGAGCCACAGCCTCCTCCTTGGGCCAGCAGGCAAGCCTGGGGCTGGCTGGAGTCTGCTTCTCCCACCAGGATGTGGGCCTTCGTGCATGGGTCAGAGGAGGGGCCAACCTCCCTTTCTCATGCTGGTCTCTCCTTTGAGGATAAGACCCAAGCAGGGAGCTGCTGGCCATGCAGAGTGTGGGGCAGCCTCCTCGTCCAGCCTGCTCTGCCTGACCTTCCTCTTTTGAAGTCCGATCTACCTGCCCTGTACAGTTTTAAGAGCCCCCTACACTTTTAAGCCTAAGGTTGGTTGTCTCCTCCCATATTGGGCCCTGAATATTGTCATCATAATGGTGACCTTGAGTCTGGTGGCTTTCAAGGAGTGAGGTTAGGGAGGCAGAGAGGTGACTCTTGGGTCCTTCCAATTGCAGACACAAGGGTGGGTCCTCTGGCAGGCAGATGCCAAGGGCCTGAGGCCTCCTGTCTGGGGCTGAGGCCAGAGAGCTGTCTGTGGGGCCAGTTGAGGGGATGAGGTGGAGCTGGGAGGCAGCTGGACAGAGGTATATTCTGAGGAACAGTGAGTGCCAGCCCAGGGGAGTGGCATGACCAGCCCCGCACGCGCACATGGGAGCGGGCAGGCGCTGCTCAGAGTCGGGGATTGTTGGGAAAATAGCTAATGTGCTGTGCCCAGGCAACTGCAGAGCTCATGACTCCAGACCCTCGGGAAGAAGCTAAGGGTAGTGAGATTCCTGACGCTGGGACTGCGGGTATTGCTCCCTCTGCCGCCACCTCTGTCCTGGGAAAGGGAGCTTGGGCCTGCACCTCGGTGGAAAGCTGCCTGTGCCCTGGCCCACCTGACCCTGCCTACAGGGAAGAAGATATGAGGGGAGCCCGTGGAGTGCTGTCACATGGTCTGTCCTAGACCTTCCAGCAAAAGCCAAACCAAACCATCAAGCCAAATGCAGAGGGGCGGGGGGGCTTGGGCCCCGCGCAGGGGCAGGGCCGCTCAGATCTCGATGAGGCTGGCCTGGCGCAGGCAGAGGGGCGCGTCCTCGGGCATGGCGTTCCGCTGGATCTCGTTCCCGTCCAGGCGCAGCACCTGCAGCTTTGAGAAGTTTATGACGTCCACCACGGTGCAGAAGCTGCTGATGGAGAACTCTGCGGGGACAAGAGGGGCGGAGGTGGGTGGGAGGAGCCGGGACCAGGGTCCCGGATCCGCAGCGAGGCCTGGGAAGCTGCTTGGCGCCGGGGCTGGAGCTTGGCTGGGTGGCCCAGGAGGGCTCTAGGGTTGGAGTCATACCCACTCCGACCACTAGGGGGCGCAAAAAGTGGGACTTCAGCTGTGTCTGCCGCTCCAGCCTCCTACCCACCCCCAGCCTGGACAGCACTTTGCAGACCCTGGAATGCCCTTGAGTGTTCTTCCCACCAGGACCTGATCCCTTCCCATCTGCGTGCAGCAGGGGGAAGCAGAGGAAATCAAAGACCAAGCCTGGCAGCGAGAGGTATGGATAGCTTTTGAGAGGGCTTTGCTCTGAGATGAAAGACAAGGCAAATGGAGGGACTCAAAGCTAGAATATCCCTTGCACTTTGCAGACAGAGAAAGTGGCAGGAAATTACCGTGAGAGCTCCGGGATGGAGAGACCGCCTCTGGGGGCCAGACTCAGAGGGGCTGTGCCCCTCCACTCCCAGCACTGCCAGGGGTGAGCAAGGCGGCGCTGAGGCTCAAGGACACGACAGACGAAGCAGGCTGCCAAGAACCCCCGGAGTCAAGTACACAATTCCCCCGCCTCCTGCATTTCACATGACTATGGTTTTTCTCTTCCTTTTAAATTCCAAAAGAATGTTCCCCTTTCAAAGCTCTCCCCTCAAACCACGTAATCCTAAGAGGTGCAATAGTTCTGTTCGGTTTTAACAAACTCTTCTGCAGCTTTTCACCCCCTTCTCCCTCTGATTGTCCTCTTAGGCACATCAGCCGCCTCTGTCTAGGGCAGTGGTTCTCAACCTTCCTAATGCCGCGACCCTTTAATACAGTTCCTCATGTTGTGGTGACCCCCAATTTCATTGCTACAAATTGAACATAATTAAAGCATAGTGATTAATCACAAAAACAATATGTAATTATATATGTGTTTTCCGATGGTCTTAGGCGATCCCTGTGAAAGGATACTTCGACCCCCAAAGGGGTCGTGATCCATGGGTTGAGAACCGCTGGTCTAGGATCTACTGGTCAGGAACTGGAAAGGAGAAAAACAAGAACTCAGTTAAAAATCCAGCAGGGACACCAGAAGTCACCACCGAAAAGCTCTGAGGCCCCTGGGGCTCCTTCACGTGGTAAGGGCTTGAGGAAGATGCTCATGTGAGTATCGGCCTGGGTCTGGTCTCAAGGGTAGGGCCCACTCAGTACATCTCCAGGGCGAAACGCCGGGCTGAGCCAGGGTGGGGCTCACTTTTATGTCCACCAGAGGCGCTCTCGGCTTGCCGCGGTGGTTGGGAGCTCTGCAGGCCTGAAGCTGGGCAGCAGGAGTGGGAGGAAGGCTTTCTGATTCTTCCCAGGGGCGATGGTGGAGGGCGTTGTGGGGATGAAATGAAGGTTTCGAGGAGGACAGTATAGAGACGCCACAGGCTGGGGAAGAACGTGTTTTTAAATTAATACAACCAATGGGTTTCCGTCTCTGTTAAGAACTGACCAAGAGGAGATGAGGTGAGGCTGCAGCCAATGTAAACAGAAGACAGAAAATCCAGGCCCAAAGCAGAAGGAGGGGAGGGGAGGGGAGGGGGGGGGGAGTTCCCTTTTCCAGAGTGTACTAGGGAAGGAGAGAGAGTCTGAAATCTTTGGGATGCTTCCTTTCCGGTCCTGGGGAATGGGCCGAGTGGCCTCGGAGTGGGAGGGCTGGGGGCAGAGTAAAGGCCAGGGGCTGGGTCTAGGTGTCCGCATGGAAGCAGTGAGTGGGGTGAGCTGGGGAGAAGCAGAGTGGCCCAGTGTGAGTAGCATTTCCTACCCTATTTGGGACTGCGCTCGCTGGAGGTCCCAGGATAGAATCTCTACCCCCTGTTCAAGCCCTGGCTCCCCGCTCTGCACATATAAATCCGGGGGCTCTGGGGGCTGTGGGCACACAGTGTGTAGATTCCGCCCACATGCTGGGTGCCCTGAGCCCCTGTGTTCCTTCTCCAAGCTCATTCATAGCACAGGGCTCTTCTGCTTGGAGACTCTGAGGACACTTTCCAGCCCAGATTAAAAGCTGACATAAGTCTTTCCAAACTCCTGCTGCTGTACCCGCCCTGCCCCACTGGATCCCAGAGCTGCTGAGTACAGTCCGAGCTGTGTTCCCTGCTGTTGCCAGGCTGGAAAAACTGAGGGCGATGCTAGTGGAAGAAGGAAGAGGAGGGGGAGGACGGCCTGTCCCCTGCACACCCTTAGTTCCTGCCCTTCTCCGAGGGCTCCTTCAATCCTGCCTGCACCCCCACCCGGTCCCTGCCGGCCCCTGCAGGGGGGCCTTTCTGTCATGCGCCCGAGGAGAGGGGCTAAGCTGGGGCTCTGTCTTCCCTGCTGGTGATCTGCCTCAGGGGCCGCTCCTCACATTCTCAGCCAGAGACGCCTGGCTGGGGGGGGGGGGGGCACGAAAGGAGGGGCTCAGGGTGCAATGCTACACAGCCTGGGTGACATGGAGAGGCTGCGTTTCCTTCCCTGCCTCAGTTTCCCCATCTTCACAACACAAAAGGTAAAACAAAACAAAACTATGCCTGTTAACTTTAAAGTGGCAAAAAGAAGAAAAGCTAATAACAGTGATTGTGCATTGCTGTCCCAATAATGTGCCAGGCCCTGGACCAAGCACTTTCCATGTGCTAATTCACTAATTAAGAAAAATAAGGAATTGCTGTTATTTTGTCTAAAGAGAAGACTAGGAGAGAGACTAATAACAAGACAAAGATTATTTGGCTTAAATTGTACAAGAAGGGATTTGGGGTAGACACTGAAAAATTTTATGTTTTTGTGTTTTGTTTTGTTTTTATCCTCACCCAAGGAGTGAAAATATTTTCTCATTGGTTTTTAGAGAGAGTAGAGGGGAAGGGAGAGGGGAGGGGGAGAAAGAGAGAGAAACATTGATGTGAGAAAGACACAACGATCCTACACGGGCCCTGACCAGAGGCAGGGATCGAACCTGCAACCCAGGTATGTGCCCTTGACCGGGAATCAAACCCGAGACCCTCTGATGCACAGTCCAACGTTCCAACCACTGAGGAATGTCAGCCAGGGCAGAACACTTTTAGGTTTTTTGACTTAAGGGAGAACTTTCTTGGGAGACCTTAGGACACTTTACTAAAGTAATTTTATCTTCAGCAGAGTTTTAGAAAGGGATGGACCACCTAATATTTGAGCAGCAGACATGGTTCTGCATGAGGGCAGGATGGTAACAGACGCTGTGATGAAGCCATTTCCACCCCAAGTCTCTCTGATTGCATAGTTAGGCAGTGACAAATGGGTTCTCTCCCCCGACAGATGCTCTTCGCTGTCACGGTTTCAAGGTCAAACTCTGATGGAGCACAGCATAGAACATGCCGTTTCTGATGTGACAGTCCTCCTGGATTCAGAATGGGTGGCAGGTAAGGAGTGATGACTTCTGGGAGGGGTGAGGGAGAGTTAGTGGAATGATGGACAGCTGCGGGTAAATGTCAAACCCCCTGTGGCATGCACCATCTTAGAGACGTCTTAGAGAACTGCCCCCTTGGAATGAGACATTAAAGACAAAACCCCGTCTGGTGTCTGGCACTTCAAACTAGTGGACCAGACACCTGTCAGCTTTCTTTTGTTGTTATTGTTGTTGTTAATCCTCACCTGAGGATATTTTTCCATTGGTTTTTAGAGAGAGAGGGAAAGACAGAAACATTGACTTGAGAGAAACACATCGATTGGTTGCCTTCTGCATGCGCCCTAACCAGGGCTGGGCAGGGGAGGCCAGCAACCAACGTACGTGCCCTTGGCCAGAATCAAACCCAGGACCCTTTGGTCTGAAGCCCGACACTCTATCCACTGAGCCAAACAGGCTAGGGCCCTCGTCAGCTTTCTAGCCCCACTGCCAACCTCTGGGACTGGTGTCTCTCTCACTCTGAGGGCTGTCCAGCTCGTTAAGGTCTCACCAAATGACTGATCTGTTCGCTGAGCACTGGGAGAAAAAGGATCAAGAGACTCAGGGTGATGACTCAGCCCTATAGGGGCTCTTTGCTCTCAGCAGGCTCTGCTTCAAAGCCCTTTGTTAGTCTTTCTTTCCCCAGGGAGAGGGGACTTTGCTGACAGAGGAAGGGAGGTTAAATGCTGGCTCTGGGCCCTCCGGGTAGGATTAAGACATCAGATGCCCGGAGCCATGTAAGCACAGTCTGAAGCAACATTCTGAGTAGGAGCTGGCAAGCAACCAGGTAATCCAATCTGAAACGAATAGGCAGCTCTTTGGGTTCCTTTAGGCATCTGCAGGGAAGTGCTTGGGAAAGAAGAAGCCCGGGGTCCTTTCCTACCACCCCAGGGCTTTGTCGTGTTCAGGCTCATGTTATTCTAGGGCAGGGGTCCTCAAACTTTTTAAACAGGGGGCCAGTTCACTGTCCCTCAGACCATTGGAGGGCCGGACTATAAAAAAAAAAAAAACCATGAACAAATTCCTATGCACACGGCACATATCTTATTTTGAAGTAAAAAAACAAAACGGGAACAAATACAATATTTGTATTTGCATGTGGCCCGCGGGCCGTAGTTTGAGGACCCCTGTTCCAGGGGGACCTTTGCCCTGCCTCTAGGGACTCCTTGAACTCCAGGGAGAACTGACCAGAACAAGTACTGCATTCAGCTCAGAGCAGCTGCACAATCTTGTCCACCAACTATTAATGTTTGAAAAGCAAATAAACACCCAAACACAAGACCAGGCTGTAGAGGCAGGAGTAGATGGTGTGGAAACAGAGAGCGCATCCTCTTCTGGGCCAGTGAGTAGGTGCAGATGCCATGGTTTCTTAGCCCACCTCCCCGTCCCCCCCACCCCCAGGATGGATCCTACAAATTCAACTTCAATCCCTTCTCTCTATGAATGGCCACTCCCAACCCTTTCCAGACTAATCTCTCACGGCTCCTCAATCTCATGACCCCTTCCTCTCAGTCACACGAATTTCCTGGCTGTCCCCTACAGGTGACCTGTTCAATGACTGGTTCCTTTGATCCTGGAAATTTGTCTTCGCAGAATGGCTTTGTCCTGAGTTCCTCTAGCCCAGTGGTCGGCAAACTCATTAGTCAACAGAGCCAAATATCAACAGTACAACGATTGAAATTTCCTTTGAGAGCCAAATTTTTTAAACTTAAACTATATAGGTAGGTACATTGTTATTAACTTAATTAGGGTACTCCTAAGCTGGCCTTTGCTAAAAACATCCTCAATCTGATTGAGGTACGTTCGCTGAGGTCAACCCCTACCAACTCTCCCATCCACACTCGTCTTGTATACTTGTTTCATCTACCTCCTTTCGTTCATCCTCTCTATATGTCCACCCCCCACTTCTTCTAATGCCACTTCTTCAAAATAGACTCGCCCAGGCAGAAAACCAACTTCTGCGCATGGGCCACGAAGTTTCAATCACACTGTACGTGCGCGCGAGCACGTGGTATTTTGTGGAAGAGCCACACTCAAGGGGCCAAAGAGCCGCGTGTGGCCCACGAGCCGCGGTTTGCCGACCACTGGTCTAGCCCATGCCCACTTATCTCTCAGGACGTACATTGAAACTTCCTTCTGGGAAGTCTTCTTACCCACCACTGTCCACTAACTTTTATTCACGCTGCTGTTAGTGCAAGGCTGGGTCAGGCTGCTTTAGTTGTGCTCTCCAGTTACTCTACTGCTATGTCTTTTGTGCTGCCACCAGCACGCAGAATAGGGTCTTTCCAGTGAAATAGACTGCCCCTCCCCATGCCCCTTAGCCAAGGTCTCACCATTGATCCTATTGCCCTGGAGGTAGAGGTTCTCCAGGTTGGTGTTGACTGGGGGGATCTTCTGCAGTTGGTTGTAGGAGAGGTCGAGCTCAAGGATGCTGCTGGAATTGAAGGTGTTCGAGGCCAGGCCATTGTTGGTGAGACTGTTGTGGGACAACCGCACATACAACAGTTTGGGCGACCCCCGGAAGTAGCTGTCGGGGACGGAGTAGACGTTGTTGTGCTCCAGATACAGCTGCTCAAGGGCGGAGGGCAGTCCATCCGGCACCCTCCGAAGGTGGTTGTAGCTCAAGTCCAGCAAGATCAATGACCGGAGGCCCCTCATCGCGCTGCCCACTTCCTGGATCTCGTTGTGTTGAAGGTACAAGGCTGTGAGGTTCTCCAGCCCCTCCAGCGCATTGTTGGGGACCCGCGCGATCTGGTTGTGGTCGAGATGGAGTTCCCTCAGGGATCGAGGCAGTGGGCCGGGCATCCGGGTCAGGTTGTTGTGGTCCAGGTACAGCCTCTCCAGGTGCCTCAGCTTAGAGAAGACCTTCCTGCCCACCCTGTCACTGGTGATCTGGTTGCCGTGGAGAGCGATCCAGAGCAGCCCGGTGGCGTTGTCAAAGACACCTTCCTGGATGGAGGAGATCTGGTTGTTCTGGAAGTAGACATACTTCATGCGGGAGGGGACGAAGGGCAGGTACTTCAGGTTGCGGTTGTCACAGTACATGGCCGTGGGGAAGTTAGGGGGGCAGTCACACTCCTGGGGGCAGTCTCGAGGTTCTGGTGGTGGGGGTGGAGAGCCATAGGCATAGGCTGGACCCTCCTCCACCCCGTAGGGGTAAGGCTCATAGGGCTCATAAGGGTAAGGTTCATAGGGATCGTAGTAGGTGGACTGCTGGCTGCGGAGGTAGTGGAACCACCAGTGAGGGTCGTCGTCATACTGGGCCCAGGAGAGGGAGCACAGCCCTGCCAGCAGCAGGACAGAGGCCCACTGCATGTTGTCTCTGCAAGAAGGGAGAGAGAACAGGGCAAGCCCACATGAGTGAGACTCCAGGGAGGGGAGTGGGCGAGCCTCAGGCTTTGAGCGGATCTGATTTGGTGCCAAACACCTGCAAATAGGAGCCTGGCTCTCCCTTCCTGCCTGCCTCCTCCCAGCTGGACCTTGGCTGTCTGAGGGGAGCTGGGTGCATAGAGGCCCAGAAGGGGGAGTCTTTGAGATGAGAAGAAACTTGAATGGGGGTGCTGCATTTTTTTGGAGGGGCAGAACCTGAAGGTTCTATTGTGGCAGCTGGAGAGCCCATAGCAATCCCTGTGGGGTGGGGGGCCTGAATTCACATCCAACTTGGACTCCCCGGGGAAGTAAAAATTTTCAAAAGTCCAAGGAAAAAGCCCCATGTTTCTGGGAAACCTCCAGAAGTGGCTGGAGCCCTCAAAGGGGAAGATCTGAATTACTTCTGAAAGATCTTTTGGTCTCTTGGGCAGGCTGAGGGTTTCTGATCCTGAGTCTTTGGGGAGGCGTGGGCCGCCCTCCAGAGTGCCAGCATCTAGAACAGTCTGCTGGGTGAGGATACTCTTGGGTTAGCAGTGTGTGGCTACACATGCAACTTGGCAGGCACTGGCGCCCGGGAATGGCCCTTGTCTTCCAGAGTGGCTGAGGGCAGGGAGCCTGAGTCAGTCCACCTGCTGTCCTCTGTGATGTCTAGGAAAGTATTAGCACTCTTCATGCTCCACCACGGACATTACGCAAGAGCCACGTGGGGCCAAGAGACATGAATTGAGGAACAGCACAAAAGGGAATAGGATTTGAAGACTTACACGTGTGCCCAAGGGAACGTGGCTTTAGAATGGGATTCTGGCATGCCCCTGCCATCCCTGTGGAGACATCTGGATTAGCAGGCTTCCTATCGAGGCCCTCACACTGGCATCAGCTGTTGCCTTTGAACTTCTATGCTAGTGAGATGAGAACAGGCAGGCCTGGGGACAAATGCAGGCTTGGTGCCATCTGAGAGGGAAGCTGAAGGTATGGAAGATGAGGGGTCAGGGGGTGACGCATCAGGCCTGAGCACCTTACTCTGACTACCTATAGCCAGAGTGCTGCATAGCTCCTGTGAGCAATGGGCACCGTCCAGAGGTGTGACTGTCACCCTTGGATGGGGAAACCTTAGACCCTTTTTGGTCCTGGGAAAGTCACAGATATCTCTCACCTGACTTTTGGGCCTTGCTGGGGTTGGCAGCTGTGGACAGGAGAAAGAGAGAAGTCTAAAAGCCAGCATGAAATCCACTGAACTGATGGGCAGCACCCTGACTGTGACAATAGAGTCACTCTGTGTCCACCACCCATCCCAGACCTCTTGGTTCCCTGAAAACAGTTCTCTTAGGCCAGCTTCATCCCATCAGCCTCTGGGCTGCAGAGGAGAGGTACCCTGGCTCACTCTCAGGCAGCCTGAAGCCTCGGACAAAGAGCCCACAGTGTTTCTGAGAAGCCAACCCAATCGCCCATGGCCTGGGCACGCTGGCTGGGCCCTGGCTCTGGCCAGGAGAGAAGACTGATGGAGCGGCCCACTGCCAACAGCACATTTTTCCATGCACAGCTCTGGGCTGCAGCAGGACCAAGGTGGCTGTCTGAGGCTGGCACAGTGAGCCTCTGTCTCCGTTTCTCCTTCCAGACTGGGTACTTTGGCAGACAAGAGCCACCTTCCTCTTCAAGACTCAGCTTTCCAGGGGCATGCATCCTGCCCACTTTGGCCTCTCCTTAGGAGCCCTGACTGCTGACAGGGTTTGGTGGGGACCTTATGCCTCTGCTTGTCCTACCCCCATTTCTTGTTGTCTGCTCTTAAATCACCCCTAATGCTAGAGACCCTCCTGTGCTCAGCGTTTCCTGAGGGGAAGTTTCTCGGACTGCCACTCTGTGAGTTGGGGAAGCTTACTCAGGAGTTACTGCTGCTCTCTCATTTCTCCACTCCACAGAACCACCCCTCCCTTAGCAGAGTGGAGGAGGTCAAACCAGAAGCCATCCCCTCCCTGGACTGGACCCCCACTCACAGCTCCCTACACATGGTCAGCTCTCAACACTTCTTTCTCTCCCTTTCACCCCAGCAACACACACACACACACACACACACACACACACACACACACACACACACTCAGACTCAATACACAAAACTCCCCTCCCCCCTTCCCCAGCAGTGTTTTGGCCCCACAGCCCCTCTATAGGAGAGACTGCAGGGACACGGGGCGGGGGCGGGGGTGCGGGGGTGGGGGCATTGATGAGTAGTAGCCGGGCAGAGCTGGCTCCCCTTTGCTTTTTGTGCCTGAGAACTGGAGGTCCCCTCAACAATCAGAAAGGAGTTGCAGGACAAAGGTAGCAAGCTGGGACCCCTTCTTTCAAGGTCCCCTTGGCCGTCTCCAGCATCCTGGGGGCACGGCCCAGAGAGGGAGAGGGAGGAATGACTTCCCCCTGCCGCCCTCTCCCACTCCCCAGCCCCTTTCCCTTATTTTCTGGTGGAACGACAAGTCACAAAAACAAGTAAAACGACTACACTTACCTGGAGTTGAACCTTTCAGAGTGACCACGTCCCTCTGCCTGTGGACTCCTGGGGCTGAAGGAAGTGTGTGTGAGAGCGAAGGAGTGAGCGTGTGTACCGAGAGCGCCCGGTCTGTGCCAGGCCAGGGTCCCGCCCCCGAATTCCTAATCAAATATTGTGAAGAGAGGGGCTGAGGAGCCAGGATCCTGGCTTTTTCAGCTCGGCTGCAGGGGCGGAGCTCACACCCAACCGCGCGGTCCTGTCTGCCTGCCGCTAGGAAAACCACCTTCTTTCCACTCACTGTCTCCCCAGCATTGGCAGCGCTGCGCTCTCTCTGCTGAATGAGTTAGTGGCGCCCTACAAGTTATTTGCACAGGCTCTGGGCTTCTCATTAAACCCACAGGGCAGATGCCGGGCTGGGGAGAGCCAGGCTTTGGGTAAAGGCATCTTAATTAACTCTTTCAGCTGATGGTGTCTTCCACTAGCTAGTATTCATCCTTCCCAGCACCATACACTTGCACTTATCCTTAGGGTTCCCAACACTTAACTTGTTGGGTTGAGACAGGATGATGTGAGAGGCTGTGTGTGAGGTGCCTGGCCCAGCACCCAGTGATGCTCACCACGTGGGAGAGATGATTGCTCTTGTACCCATTTTACAGATGTAGACACCCTGAGCAAGGGGAGGATGAGGTCTGCGAAGCGTGCAGGAGCTAGGCCAGGAAGGGACCTTTAGGCCATGGAATGGGTTTAGTTTTTATTCTAAAAAAGACATGTTGTCTTATAATCTACTGGGGAGAAGCCGCAGGATCTGACTCACATTTCTAAGGGCACACGGGCGAGACTACTGTGTGGGGAAAGGGAGGCGGGGGTGGAAGCATCATTGAGAGGTGATGGCAGGTGGGCCTAGAGCAGTGGAAGGCTGATGTACTTTTAGATAAGGAACTGACAAGCCCCGAAGATGCACCTGATATGAGGAGTTAGGGAGGTCAAGAATGAGTCCTAGATTTGCAGTGTGAGCCACTGGGTGGGTGGGAGCTCTATTCCTGACATCGGGAAGACGGGGAGGAACAGACTTGGGGGGAAACAACGTGTGCTTTGGGTTTGGATGTGCAAGTTCCCTGTTAGGCCTTCCATGGACATGTGCTCAGACAGGTCTGTGAGTCTGAAGTTGGAGTTTGGGGGTTGGAAGAAGACATTTGGGAGCCTCGGAATTTAGATCACGTGTCCTAATTGCTCTCTTCAACCTAATGGCCTCACTTCCAAGAAACACCCCCTTAAAATAATTTTTAATTGTGGTAAGTTACATGCAACATAAAATTTATCCTCTTAACCATTTTGAGGGAAATGTATTTGCATTGCATGTCACTGGTCTCCAGAACTTTTTCACTTTTTTAAAACTGAAACTCTATATTCACTAAACAAAAATCCCCCATTACTCACCCACCCTCTCACTCCCAGTCTCTGCAAATCACCATTCTGCTTTCTGTTTCTATGCATTTGACTACTCTATATACCTCATATAGGTTCCGTCATACAGTATCTATACTTTTGTGCCTGTTTTATTTCACTTAGTATAATGCTCTGAAGTCTCATCCATGTTATGGCATGTGTCAGAATCTCCTTCCTACACTCTCCTCTTGTATAAATACACCGCATTTAAAAAATTCATCTCTCTGCTGATGGACATTTGGATTGCTTCCACAGCTTTGCTGTAGTGACTAATGCTGCCATGAACATGGGCGTATGAATATCTCTCAGAGGCTCTGCTGTTAATTATTTTGGATGTGTGCTCAGGAGTGGAATTGCCGGACCAGACGGCAATTCTATTTTTAAATTTCTAAACCACCATGCTGTTTTCCACAGTAGATGCACCATTTTACATTTTTTATTAACAGTGCAGAGGGTCAAATTGGAGACAGTCTGTATTAAAAAGAGGTTGAGAAAGCCCCAGGTCTTGGATTTGGAGAATTTAGAGGTGTCAGGCAGATGGCACTTTCGGTTGCTCTAAAAGGTTGAAGCTGTGCGGGCTGTTCAAAAAGTCCTGGTCAGGGGCTCAGTCTTCTCGGCAAAGAGGCTTTGAGGAGATTAAACATGATGAATGGGCTTTTGCTGACCACTTACTATATAGGAGGTTTATGTGTGTTATCTCTTTAAATGCTCACAGCAGGTACTTTGCATTGGAAACAAGGGCTCAGATGTGGAAACTGCCTGGCAAGAAAGGGCTTACACAAGAATTTGAAGCTAGGAACTCCAAAGCCCATGACTTCCCCACAACCAAATGTGAGAGGACTGGTGAAGAGGATGGGGTGAGGGCCACCTCGCTGCCAGGCCTCTTTTATTGATTGATTGATGATTTTAGTGTGTATCCAGGTTTGAGAGTGTTATCTGAAAGCAGGGAAATGGACACAGTGACCTTCAAAACAGAGGTCATCAGTTAAACATCTAACTCCAAGAGAGGGGACCTTCCAAACTTTTCTTTATGACGTACCCAGAAAAGAAGAGAGGAATGAAAATGTACCCTTCAGGGTCCAACAAGCAGAATCCGAAGCAGCCCACTCAAGCTTACATCTCACGTTTGATATAAAAATATTATGTGAATTTTGCATTTTGTCCCATATAAATAAAAAATTCATATTTATTTCAATAGAAATCCCCAGCCACTCCCCCCTCCTCCCCCCCAGCTCTTGGGTACCGATGGTGCCCCAGATACACCACACTTCCCTGGTCCCAACTTGAAGAGCACAGTGCAAGCCATTCACCTGGGCTGGCAAGCCCCTCTGTCAGGATGGGGCATGGGGGGAGCCCCCCCTGAGCATCTCAGGATGCACCCTCACACCCTTGCTGTGGGGTCACAGGGACAGGAGCCCGCAGACCCCATTCCCTATGTCTGTTGCTGTAGCATTGGTGGTGGGAGGGGGCACCGTTGCTTCTTCCACAACTTTCCTGCTGGAGAAAACCACCGAATGGCTCCCAGCCAGGCTGCTTACTGAGCCTTGTGGAGAAACAGAGTCCTTTTTCAATCCCCATGAGGCTGTATTTCCAAGGGAATTTGCAAGAATAGAAATTGTTTTCATCTTCAGTGAAGATACAGAAAGATTCATTCCCTCCTCTACCTCCCACTTTTTAGATCCCAGCTACTCTAAGAACACACCCTTGCAAGGGAATGTGCCCCCACCCGCTCCCTGCTGGCAGCCAGACTCATAAGAAGTTCTCAAACTTTGCCTCTGAGGCATTTCTGTCCAGCTACATTCAGACCTGCCCCCTCTCCTAATCCCTTGGCCCATTTCCTCCAGCTCCCCATCGACCAACTTCAACAAAATGGCATCTTCCAGGAGCAGATGCGCTCTGGTTGCTCTGGTTTGAGGGGGTAGCTGGACTGTGGGCCAGGATTGGAAGTGGGAGACTTCTTTATGGAGAACTGGAAGAAGGAAATCTGCATTTTTTAAAGCTCTGGGCTAGGTCCTCCACAGACATCATTTCATTCATCTTCGTAAACCTGAAGCACAGCTACAATGATCTCCATTTAACACGTAAGATAGATTGAGGCTTGAAGAGGTGAGCTCAGTTTTTAAACACAAGCCCACACACAGTATGAATGGATGGATGGATGGATGGATGGATGGATGGATGAATAAATGAATAGATGAACAAAGGACAAATGAATGAAGTAAATTGGGAACCAAACTCAGGGCTCTTCCAACTGTGCCACCTGCCTGAGGGTCACCTGGAGTCACTGTGAGTGATCCCTTCAGGGAAATGCACTGAAGGCTTCCCACGCTTCTCACAGGCAGCGCTAACTCCTCCTCATCCATGTTTCCCTGGCTGCTGAGGCTCCCCCTCAGCAATGGCGGATGAGGGCCGCACCAGAGGGACTTAGCCCTTGCTCTGAGACCTGCGTTACTACCCATACTTGTCCAAAGGAGTCAGCTGTGCGAGTTAGTTGGATAAAAGCTCTCCCCGAAAGCTCAAACACAGACATCTGCTGTGGGGCACAGGATTCTGAATCTCCATCCGGAGCCTGGGACTGTGGGTGTCATGGGACCTGCTGCACAGGCCTGACTTCCGGTCTCCTCTTCCTAAGAACCAGGTTCCATGAAAACCACGTTGAAGAAGACAGAGGTGAATGTGTCCTTTTAGTTTTTCTCTCTTTTTCTGTGTTCTTGCCTAGTTTTCTTTGACTTTGGCCTTGGTTTATCTGCATTGCTGAAGGAACAGCTTCCCTAGCTCGGCACCCACGCCTTGGGCATTGTGGGTATTCAGGGAAGGTGTGGTCAATTGCATTGAGTTGACAGCTGCCAGACACATCACCTTCATCTTGTCTCAACAGGAAGGGAGTCCCTGACATGACCAGGAAGCAAGAAGGGGAGGAGCCATTGGGAGGTGGGGAGCTCGAGGGGCCCCTGAGTTAGGAAGCCTTGTCCTTAGTTGGCTCACTCTCAGGCAGCCTGAAGTCTCAGACAAAGAGCCCATAGTGTTTCTGAGAAGCCAACCCAGTCGCCCATGGCCTGGGCACGCTGGCTGGGCCCTGGTGGAATTTGACATGAAGGCGTGCCATTAGCTGAAAGGGAATGAAGAATTGCAAGGTTAGTAGCTGGGACGTGTTCTTGCCTAGTTGTGTTGTTGTCCTTAGAGGCCCGTGTCTGCAGCCCAGGCTGGGACCCTGAGGAGGCTCTGAGCTATGTGGGGATGCCATCAAGAAAAAGTGGGGTTCAGGCACAAAGTTGATGCTCTAATTAGCATCCTCCCCTCTGCAGTGTGGGGCCTGCTTCTAATTTAACGTAGCAGGGGGTTGGGGAAGAGAGCACCAGCTGGTTGGAGGTAAAGGAAAGCCAGATTTTATTGTTTCTTTTTTCCTTTCTCAGCTGGATGCTTCTCTAGCTACAGAGGACTCCCTTCTGACAACCCCCCTCCTCCCTTCTCAGTAGTCACCCCCTTGTGTTGAGTATTGACATTTTGTCTCTTATGGAAGAGAGTGTGTGTGCACAGGCGCACATGGGGAGAGTGAGGGGTGCAAGCAGCTTGCCTGGCTTATGCTGGCCCCGCTCCCTCCCCACAAAACCTCCTCAGACTGTTGTTTGTGGCCCAATGAAGGGCCAGCCACATGGCAGCCATGGGGTTAGGAACAGTCCCTGGGCTGCCAGCAGCTTCTCCTGAAGTCGCAGTACTTCCCATGTCTGGGGAAATGCAAGGAAACACTACGGAGCCATTACCTAAGGCCCGGCATCCGGGAGTTGAGTGCTCTTGGCCACCAGGTAGTGGGGACCTTGAGTGCAGCTGGCAGGGCCCCTGGCAGCCTGTGTGGTAACTGCTGTGCCAACCCACCCAGGGCAGAGAAGCCCAGTGGCATGAACACACTTCTTTAAGTTTCAGAGAGGCCTCCTGGCTCCACTCACCTGGGACCATGCACGTGGCCTCAGGGGCAGCAAGGCAGCTCATCCGAGGTTGGTAACCAGGGCCCGCTAAGCCCCCGCGTGTTCTGGAGGTTAGAGCGGGGGATGGATGGAGAAGAGCCGGTGGCCCCTCCAGCTCTTGACAGGATGAGAAAGTAGCCTTTTCCTGGTGAGCTCATAGCACCAAGACTGTTCTCTCCCTCCCCCGCCCCCCACGCTCCATCTACCCAGCCTAGTGGGTTCTTCATGCAAAAGAGTAAACCCAGGCCAAGCAGTGAAGGAGGCTTCGTACCAACCCGGAGTGCCAGGGCAGTCACAATTCAGCCACCCTCCTCCCTTCTGCTGGGTGCACATCCTGCCCCCTAGGCTTCCGCTCCCCTCCTGGCCCCTGCCTGTCCAGGGGCCTCTCCAAGGAGAACACTCCCCTTTACATGCTTGGAGGTCAGCGTGGGAGTGGGCACCGGTGAGCGTGGTGCATCACTCACCAGCTCAAAGGGAATCCTGCGGGTTGCATGATGGCAGCTGCCCGCAGCTCCCCCTTGGCTGGCCTGCTCTGTGCTCCATCTCCAGCGCCCTCACCTTCCCATTAGCCTCGGTGGGCACTGCTGTGCATGCGGAGGCGCAGGGCTCACAGGAACCGTGGTGGTGTTTACTCATGGCTCCCGGAGATGGGCAATTAGCTCTGTGCACTGGCGGCAGAGGGCCTCGCTCCACGTGGGAACTGTGTCACTCGGCCTGTGGGCAGGTCAGTGTATGCAAGAAAGTGTGCAGCGACCCGGAGGCTGAATCCGACTGTGTGTGTGTGTGGAGCGTGGCTGCAATCTACGTTAGAGGAAAGGTAAGGCAAGCCGCCCTTATTGCTTCTCCTTTTAGAGGAGGAAGCTATCCAGTAGGCCTGGATACCAGTGATTGCTACACATCGCAAAGACACACATGCATTTCATTGAGATGAAATTCACGGAATATGCAGTTAGGCATTTACAGGATACAGTCAGTGTCTCAGTGCATTCATGGGTTCTGCAGCCACCACCACGCTCTGGTTTCAGATCTTTGTCACCCCAGAAGAATTCCCCTCGCCCACTAACCATTCCCTATTCCTCCCTCCCCTCAACCCCTGGCAACCACTAATCTGCTTTCTACCTCTATGGATTTGCCTATTCAGAATATTTCATATAAAAACATGCAATATGTGATTCATTGTCTTCAGCTTCTTTTCCTTAGCCATAAAGTCTTCAAAGTTCATCCAAACTGTGGCCTGTGTCAAGATGTCATTGCTTTTTTGCCCAATCCGCGTGGCTCAGTGGATGAGCATATGACTATGAACCAGGAGGTCACGGCTTGATTCCAGGTCAGGGCACATGCCCAGGTTGCATACTCGATCCCCAGTGTGGGGCGTGCAGGAGGCAGTGAATCAATGATTCTCTCTCATCATTGATGTTTCTATCTCTCTCTCCCTCTCCCTTCCTCTCTGAAACCAATAAAAAATATATTTTTAAAAATGATGTCATTGTTTTTTATGGATAAATAATATCCTATTGAGTGTATAAATCACAATTTGTTTATCTGTTTATCCGTTGGTAGACATTTGGGCTGTTTCCACCTTTTGACTATTGTGAATAGTGTTGCCATGGACATTCATGAACAAGTATTGGTTTGAGCACCTCTTTTCAATTATATACCTAGGAATGGAATTACTGGGTTATATGGTAATTCTGTTTTACTTTTTGAGGAAATGCATTTTGTATTTGATCTTCCCAGCACCCTCTGAGGTAGAGGGAAAGATATTAGATAGAATGCATATTAAGCATCTTGCTCATTACCTAGCACATATGAGCTTGATAAATTAAAAAACTTTATTCTTACCAGATGCAGAAACTGAGGCTGAGACTGGAAGTGACTTGCTCAGGCACTATAAGTGGTAGAACCAGACCTAAATTGAGGGCTTCCAGTTTCTGGAACATAAAGCCAGTCTTGGAATAGATTTCAGGACCTCACACTGCAGCTGCTCCTCAGATAACAACTCCAATAGTATGGATTTCTCCTTGGGCTCAGGGACCAGCCCTGCCCTGCCCTGCTCTGGCCCACGATTAAGAGACAGGACAACTGAGCCTAGAGCCCTTCCGCTCTACTCTCCTGACCCTCTGCACTGTCCTGCCTCCTCCCGGCCTTGGCCACACAGCAGCCCTGACAGCTGGCTGAGCGGTCACTCACCCTGACCTTCTGGTGTCCCTTCAGAGCCCCTGGTTCTCCTGCCCTGATGCCCACTAGCAGAAGCAGCCGCACTGACCCTGGGGGACATGTGTGTAACTCAGAGTCTGCCCCACTGTGGAAAGACCCATCTGCTTGTCTCTTCTCATCTGGGAACCCAACTGAGCATCTCACATCAGTGTTAACACCATCACCCCAGAGGGACTTGACTGACTCCTGCCCTTACTTTAGCAGGCTGGCCCAGGCCCAGAGGAAGTAAGAGACTTTCCGGAAGTTGGGCAGGAGGCGACAGCTCAAATTCCTGGCTGGAGCTTTCTGAGGAGCCCCTCTTCTCTTATTCTCCCGTTGTCACCCTACCCTGTAATACCAAGAGCAGGACACAGACTCCTCTAGGAGAGAGGGCAACAAGCTCAGGCTGGAAGCATGCAAGGAGCCTTGGTTTACCCCTGCCTCAGGGCATGACTCTGCCCTGATTTGGGGGGAGAGGGGGGAAGGGGCAGACAGGCTGTCCTGGGGGACTTGGAGATTATTGCTTTGTTTCTTTAACCCATACATGGTCCCAGCCCTTGGGCCTCTCCTTCTGTCCTCCCCTGCTCCCTCCTTTCTTGTTAAAAGTCTGTGGTTTTCCTGATTCAAAGAATGGCAACCACTCCCAACTTTTATGGTTCTGAAAATGTCAAGACCAGTTGGGAGTTGTTGTGGGTTTTTCCCCCCTAAAGGGAAGGCTGGAGAAGAGCCCTAGAGAACCTAGCTTCAGAGAACTCCTGAGCCTTACGGGGGAAAGCCTGGAGGACTTGCTAAGTACACGGGTTTCTGTCTTTTTCCCTCGTTGGTTCTTAATGACACAAAGGTCAGAATGGAATTTGTGGTCTGGTGAAAAGGACAGTGTCATCCTGGGGAAAAGGGAACGGAGAGTGATGGGCAGAGGAGCCTGGGAGGTAGGCACTGCTCTATTCCTTCATGGTGGGTATGTGGGTATTGCTTTCTCTGAATTATGCATTTTTATTTAAAAAAAAACATTTTTATTGATTTCAGAGAGGAAGGGAGAGGGAGAGAGAGATAGAAACATCAGTGATGAGAGAGAATCATTGATTGGCTGCCTCCTGCATGTCCCACACTGGGGATCGAGCCCACAACTCAGGCATGTGAATCGAACTGTGACCTCCTGGTTCATAGGTCGATGCTCAACCACTGAGCAACACTATCTGGGCTGCATTTGTATTTTGTGCATGTTTACGTATGTGTGTTTTTATTTTTTATAATAAAAATATAAAGAAAAAGAACCCTGGCTTAAGAGTCAGAATATTTGAATTCAGCCTTGGCTCTTCCACTATTTGTCATGAGATCATAGGATAATCAATTTAAGCTCTCTAGTCCTCAGTTTCCACATCTATAAATCAGGGTGAACAAACCTTTAAACTCCCAGGGTGGCTGTGAGAGTTAAGTGAGAAGTTGGATATTGTTGGTGCCCCGTAAACTGTAAAGTATGATCCACATGTAAAAGATCACTTTATTTTAGGGGGAACCAGAGAAAGGTGGGAATCAGCCAGAGAGCAGAGGCTGCTGGGAACCAGGCCAGCCAAGGAAAGGTCAAAGCCATGCTCTGGGTTTGGAGAGAGGATCGTTTGAATTTCCTAAGGCTGTTATAGCGGGCCACAACTCCAGCCCCTAAGTGCCCTGGCCCAGCTATGATATAAGGTTTAAACGAACAGAAATACATTCTCCCAGTTCTATAGGCTAGAAGTCCGAAATCACGGCATTGGCAGGGCCACAGTTCCTCTGAAGGCTCCAGGGAAGAATGCTTCCTTGCTTCTTCCTATGTGTCCTTGCTTCTTCCTACCTTCTGGGGGCTCCCAGCAATCCTTAGTATTCCTTGGCTTTGTCCACTGCCTCTAATGGGAGGGAAGGGCATTGTGAGATTGCCAGTGTCATCCCTACTGTGCAGATGAGGACATTGAGGCTGGGAAAGAGCATGAAGGCGACCCAATCCCACTGCTGGTAAGAATGGTTTCCTAAAACATTCGTGGTGATGGAGTGTATGCTGACTCTTTGGGGGTTAAAATTCAGCACAAAGCCTTATGATTTCAAAAATACCAGAGGGTTGACTCCTGGTCTCAGGATGAATCAAAGGACAGGAGAATAAAGAAATAAATGGTAGTTGAAATCAGAAACTAGAACTAGCACTGCCTTGTGGAAATGAATAAGAGCGCGAGGCCCCTGAGACAGGCTCCTCAGCGATGGAATGCCCTCTGCGCAGTGGCCATTCGGCACAGACCACTGCTTTGGTCATGTGATGTGAGCCACGAACGACTGGACAAATTCGAACCCCCACTCTGTCTGCAGCTAGAGGGGGCCACACTCCACCCCGAAGTGCCCTGACCGGGTTGTGATATAAGGTTCCGTCTTGGTTTCCATGTTGCTGTTAGATTGTCTGTGGGTGGTCGGCCTGCCCATGTGACTTCCTCAGACAGAGAAACCCCCAGAGACCATCTGGTGCGTGTTCAGCACAGCCCACCTTTCAGGCACCTTCTAAATGTAAACACTGTGCCGGGATAGGGACAAGGGTTGCTTTTCCCACTTCAAGGAATTGGCCCTATTTCCGCGAGACATTCCCTCTTTCCAACCCCCTGGCCATCTCCTTCCCAGCTGTCCAGCTCCTCAGCAGGTGAGGTTGGTCTTCTTTAGCCCCCGACGACTTCCTGGGGCCACAGCCCCAGCTGCCAACAGTTCTGGTTACAGCTCCAGGTGCAGGAGGGAAAAAAAAGCAGTCGTGTTTGCTCATCTAACAACTTTGAATAGAACCTTTCAGAAACGCCTTTGGCTGGCCCAACAGAAACTGCTGCCACATATAGCAAGTCTTGAGAGGTTGTCTGTTCCAGCCCCTCCCTTTCCACAGACTCCTCCCCTAGAGAAGGCTAAAGATGTCCAGTGTTCATGCCCTACCACCTGGACTGCACTGGATGTGCCCAAAGGAGCCACAGTGGGAATCCGTATTCTGGAAATACCTTTGGATCAATAGCTCCCAAACCTGAATCTATCTCACAATCACCTGGTTCTCAGACTTTTGTGTGCATCGGCATCTCCCGGAGGGTTGTCAAAACACAGGTTGCTGGGCCCAATCTCCAGAAACCCTAATTTAGTCAGCCTGGGGGAGACAGAGAGTTTCCATTAGTAAGAAGTTCCCAGGAGTCCAGTCCAAGATGGTGGTGTAGGAAGACCTTGTGCCGGAGACCAATTCCAGCATGACAGCAGGGCTGCATCTGGGAATGGCTGATGGCATTTCCCCAAACCTGAAAAGGGATTATTGCTTGGCTGTCAGACAGTTAAAGGGCATCTTAATCTACATGTTATTGCCTCCTACTGGCCAAACACCTGAACAGCCGTAGGCAAATTCCCCCATTCTGACAATGCTTGTGTATACCCTTTGAAGTGTATATCTCTGCCTGGCCTCAGGACAAGTTGTGTTAATAAAAAGCATGGGGTCCTGGGGACGAAGAGAACCTAAGACCTTAGAATTTAGCTCCTTTAGCTAAGCTCCTCTGACCCCCAAATGCCTTTCAAAATTATATATCGTCTCCGGACTCTTTATTAGTCTGTGGATTCCTATTAACATCTATGCACAGCCTTCTCCAGATTCCTGAACCCTGCCTGATGCTGGGACAAGAACCCTGGCAATAATGGATGCCCGAAGTGGGGCTTTCTGAACCCTGGCAGCACCAACGATAACCTTGAACTCACCTCCTCCCATGAACACATTGAATCTACACCTACAGACAAAGCAATCACCCCCTGAAGAACTGAGAGCTGACTGAACAGCTTTTGCACCTCAAATGAAAGAGAGAGACCACACAGAAATGAATAGGACAGATGGAGACATGGTGCCATGGGAACCCCACCCCCAACACACCAACCTGCAGAAGGGAGGGATTACGAAAGAGCTGGAGAGCACCATTTGTTGCACTCCTCTTCACCTTGGACGCATAGGCAGGAGCACAATCCAGGTGTCCTAGCCAGCTGGCCAAGGTCATTCCGGTGCGCTCCGGGCCCCAGACCCACACCAGCTCTGCGCTTGCTCCTAGGACTCACCGAGGCCCACACACTCTCCAGCCACAGCTCTCAGCTCCAGCATAGCTTGCCCCCGGGACTCCCCTTGACCTGAAAAAAGGTGAAGGGATTAGAAGTACATTTTTGCCTGGCCAGCGTTGCTCAGTGGTTGAGCGTTGACCTGTGAACCAGGAGGCCAGAATTCAATTCCTGGTCAGGGCACATGCCTGGGTTGGGCACTTGATCCCTAGTGTGGGACATGCAGGAGGCATCTCTGTCATCATTGATGCTCCTGTCTCCCTCTCCCTCTCCCTTCTTCTCTGAAATCAATAAAAATGTATTGGGGGTGGGGGGGATCTGACTTCAGCAGAAAATGTAGGAAAGATGGCTACCATAGGTGCCCAGTGGGCAAGAGCAGGAAGGCAGGATACCAGACAACTCCAGGGCAGGTTTCATCAGATCAAGCCTTCACTGTGAGACAGGCGGAGGGACTAGGGCAGCCATGGGCAAACTACGGCCCGTTTGAAATGAATAAAACAAAAAAAAAAAAAAGACCGTACCCTTTTATGTAATGATGTTTACTTTGAATTTATATTAGTTCACACAAACACTCCATCCATGCTTTTGTTCCGGCCCTCCGGTCCAGTCTAAGGACCCATTGTGGCCCTCGAGTCAAAAAGTTTGCCCACCCCTGGACTAGGGCCTCAGAGAAGGCAGAAAGCTGGATCCAGCACTGGGGCCTGTGATCAGAGGTGGATAAACAGCCAGGGGGGCTTGACACTCAGACCCAGAGCACTGGACTCAGCACCTTTAATCCCTCTTGCCTGGATGCAGGGCTGCGACACAGGACTGTGCTGTGGGCCCCGTGGGAGTGAGGGCCAGGCAAGGCCGCCTGCGGAGGCAGCCTGAACTGACTCAGGAAAGAAGACAGATGGGTTCTTTGGGGCTCTCGAGTCCTGTTGGCAGTACTGACCTCCTTGCCCTAACCTCGTCCACCCGGGCTCTGCGGAGGGACTGGCCAGGTCTGGACAAATCATTTGGGAAGTGTCTGAGGTCAGAAGGAAAGACAATATCCAGGATCTGGAAGATACATTAACTTTTCCACACTGTGTCCTGATTCCTGATTTTTCCATCGGGGAAACGCTGCACCTGCCTCCTCTGAGCCTGACCTGAGCCTCCTGACCTTGGTGCTTCATCTCCCTCAGAAGACAGCATCTGTTTGGGCAAAGCCTAACATCCAAGAACTTCCACCTGCCCACTCTCAGGCCTCCTGTCCCTGTGCAACCCTGGTTTCTGCTACAAGCCTGTGCACATTCCTATCTGAGGACAGAAGGGGTCGTGATGGGCTCACAAGTAAGTCCCTGGAGCTTCAGACTGGAGCCAATTAGCATGCAAGGCCCAAGCAAATGTACATTGGCCTGGGGGAGACATCCGGTCTCAGGGCTCTCAGCATAGCTGCGGGGGCAGAGACAGCAACGGGAAGGCAGCCCCTTGCACCTCCCACCTTCCCTTTTCAAATAGGAAGGCTGAAGAGCAGCTTTGGACTGGCACCCAGACATAACAATCACCCCTAGGAACAGGGCCTCTGCCAGGCTTCCCTGAGAAGCCCTCATGTCTCCACCAGGATCTTGGCCTCTGTCAATTTCCCTCTTCTCCTCACTGAGCCACCACCTGCCCTCCCAAAGTGCAGCGGGAGGTAGCCTTTCTAGCTCTCTCCCTGGCTACCCTTCATCCCAAACCACGGGTGCATGGGTCTTTCTAAAAATGTCTCTAGCCTGACCGGTATAGCTCAAAAGTTGAGCGTTGAACCAGGAACCAAGAGGACACCAGTTTGATTCCTGGGCAGGGCACATGCCTGGGGTTGTGGGCTCGATTCTTCTCTGGGGGGCATGCAGGAGGCAGCCTATCAGGGATATTTCTCTCTCATTGATGTTTCTCTCTATCCCTCTCCCTTCCTCTCGCTCTAAAAATTCAATAAAATATATTAAAGAAATAAAGATGTCTCTATGTGGAAACAGACAGTACATAACAGAATCACTGGGAATCCCTGCTGAGGTCTGTAACCCCTTTCTACCAGGAAGGAAAGAGGAGGCTGAGCAGAGGCCGGTGGCTGGCCCACGGTGATAACTGCAGGCCCAGCGTTCTTGGGGGCGCACAGCTGCTCCTCTTACAGGGTTGTACATTCCTTACAATCAGGACAATGTCACACCTCCTTGGAGACCCACAGGCTTTAGTGGTGTCTGGAACATGGTAGGTTCTCAATAGATGCTTCACTCCCTCGTTAATTTTTTCAAAAACATTTATTGAAATGTAGTCCCCAAGCATGGGGACTACAGTGGCAAATAGGACTGTGGAGTCCCCGCTGTCGAGAAACACAGGGAGCTGACTTTGCCTTCCTCAGGGGCACGGATGGGCCAGCAGGACGGTACACCTGAGTGCCCACACTGCAATATAAATGGAGGAGACCATTCTTTCTCCTCAGTCCTCTCTGACACCTTCATTATTCTCTTCTTATTAGTGTGGTGGGGATTGGTAACAGGTGGGAACGTTGTAGCTCAGCAATCTTTCCATCTTCTTCCTCTTCTTCTCTAGACCCTTCTGTCCTTGCAACCCCCACGCCTGCAGCTAGACAAAGGAGAAAGGGCCTGTTAGGATGGGGCAATCACGTGGCAAAATGGCCAGAGCAGAAACGGGAGTAAGACTTTCCGAGACCAAATTTAGGCTTTGCTACGAACTAGCTATGTGTCTTAGGAAAACCGTCCCCACACCTCAGTTTCCTAATCTTTAAAAAGGAGCAAACAGTAGTGCCCACTTCCTAGGGTTCCTGTGAGAAGGAAGAAATAGCAGCCGGCAGATGGGGAGTGGCTATAAGTGCTACTATTACTACTCCCTCTGCTACTCCTATTATTACAAAACTAGAGGCCCGATGCATGAAATTCATGCAAGAGAAGGCCTTCCTCCCTCAGCTGCTGGCACCGGCTTCCCTCTGGCACCTGGGACCCGGGCTTCCCTCTGGCACCTGGGACCCGGGCTTCCCTTGCAGCCCCAGCTTCGTCGGGAAGGTCATCTGGAAGGATGTGCGGTCTAATTAGCATATTATGCTTTTATTATTATAGATTATAAGCTATGATATATGAGTCTCTAGGAGCATCCCTCATCTCAGGTTGCGTAGAAATGACTCCCCCATGCTGGTAGTTTTCAAACTCCTGTGGCATCTGGATTATCAGTGGAGCTACTGATGGAGCCAAGGGGACCGAACTTCGGCAGGTTCAATTTCAGTGGGTCTGCCTGTGAGTGTGTAAGCTTAACACTCCTCCAGGCATTATTTCAGATGAACATCAGGGGCCACCAGCTTTGCAGAGGCCCTTGCTGTCCATTTCAGGCTTAGGGACCTTACCCTTATCACTCCTGACCCTCGGGGCTAGATGAACCAGGACTTTGTTACTGTAGGAGAGATACCTGGGGGCAGGGGCGGGCTTTGCATGCATTTGCATGTAGGCCATCAGGAAGGGATGTGGACAATCCGTGTGACGGGGAAAGGGCTCATCAGATGGGACTTGGGCACCATAATCTCAACCTCCAGTGCTTGAGCCATAATGGACCTGGGGGTGTCTGAGTGCTGGGAGGGGGCGAGGGAGTAGGGGCCCCTGAGCCAGATTAACCTACCACTTTGATAAGGGCTGCAGCACCTTCTGGCTCCGGACTCTGGCTGCCTGCCTTGCCCTCTGCCTCCACCCGCCTCATAGTTTCCCCTACTCATCCCAGCAGGCTGCTTCCTAACACACAGCTGTGTCATGCTGTTCACTACTCAGTGTGGTTTAAGTTACAGCACTGCCTTTTAAGGCCTTTCGTAATCTGAACTCCCCCACCCCCCATCCCTGATTAACCTTGTACAAAATGGTTTTGCTCTGCAAATCAGCTGACGTTAACTAGGAACATAGAGGCTGAGCCCAGAGGGGTTCAAGTTGTGAAAGGGGAAGCAGGAACAACGTTCTGGGGGTGGGATGGGGTGGGAAGGACGTATAGAAAGGTGATGGGACTCTGGGGTGATGGCACTGGCCATTGGGACATTCACAGCCACTAGGGAAAAAAACCATAAGATGATGTGGAGTAGGAGGGCCAACAGGTGGTACCAGCCACCACACCCGCTCCACACTGTCAATCCTGGGACTCCAGACCCAGCGAGGCCTCAGAGTGCTGCTAGGAGGGAGCTGAGGGGCCACTCCGGGAACTTGGAATCGATGTGGAGATGACAGCCTGTGACCACCTCATCTAGAAAATTCAGTGAAGCAGCTCGTGTCTCTGAACAATACACCCAGCCTTGGTAGGTGTCAGGTGATGGTGTTGCCAGTGGAAATGGGGTTCTTTCAGAGTCGCCAGGAAAGCATATCTGAGGACCCACGAATGGGAGGATGAGATGTAGTGGTAGTGAGATTTATTGGACTAGAAATAGAAGGCTGCCCCCAGGTTCCAGGGATCTCATCTCCATTCGTCCCACTGGGGGGAAAGCCCAGCCTTGTCTTCATCAAGCCCAGGAGGAAGGCCAGTGTCCAGAAATTCCGTGTCACGCCACAGCTCAGTCAGTTCAGCCCCTGTTCCCGCTGGCGGCTGCATTGCCCTACCCAGGCTCCTGCTTGGAGTCTGCCCTGGAGTCTGCGAGGCTGTAGGGCCCCAGGCAGCTGCTAGGCATACATGGCGGTTATGGAGAGAGAACGCACACACGAATAGGGTGAGCGTGTTTTACGAGGTGACAGGGAGAGGGAGAGAGAGAGAGAGAGAGAGAGAGAGAGAGAGAGAGAGAGAGAGAATGAGAGCAGGCTTGCCTCTCTGAGGCTTAGATTATTATTTTGAGCTTGGAAAGGACCAGATGCCCTTTCAAACTAACCAATTAACTTCCCAGTCCTTCATGGGCTGGTGTTGGGTTCTCACCTTAACCAACCCATTTCCTTGATGTTTGGGGATTCTGTGTCGCTTATCTAATTCAATCCTTTTCCCAGGCTAGACTCTCCCCTTTATGGTCACCATCGTGGCTTCTCCTTCATTGTTTTATTCAAACCCCCTTAGTCCAGGTGAGTGGACCCATAGTACCCTGGGAAGATTGAGAAGATTAAAAAGCCACTCCTTCCCTCTGGGTGTTGGGGGGCATGTTAATCCCCTGGTGGCGGGGGGGTGGTGTGGGGAGACAATGCTGCTATCCCCTGGCCTGGGGTGTCTGAAGCAGCAACTTCCAGACTTAATCAGGCTTATGTCTGACTCAGCTCCTTGGTTGATTAGTTTAATAATTTCTGATTCCCTTTGCTTCCTTCCTTTATTAATATCTAACTACCTACGCTAACAAAGATGCTGCAGGCAAAATAGGAAAGTCAGGGGTGGAGGTCTGGGCACACAGCTACCTTACATGTCCCAGCTGCCATTGTGATGCCCTTGGGGCCATGTGACTGGGTTCCAGCCAATGGAATGTGGAGAAACTAAGCTGCCACTTCCAGGCTTGAATCATAAGTCTCCTGAGTACAGTGTTCCGTGTCTTCCCTTCCATGTGGGGAGCTGGGAGGGGGAGGGGTGTTGGTGGAATACAGATAGAAGGAACCTAGATACCAACCATTGCTCGAAGGAGGGCTGCTTGCTGATCAAAGAGATCCCTTTTGGACTTTATGTGAGCAATTCTCTATCATATCAGAGCCATATATTTTTTTAGGTTTATTTGTTCTAGCACTTAGTGTTATCTTAACTAATACATGGAGTGAGGGTAGGACTTCCAGGGGCTCAAGTCTGAGAGATCTTAAGGGTGAAGGAGAGACAATGCAGCAAGGTCTAGATTCCAGGAGGAAAGTTCTTTCTTGTCAAGGGGTCCAGGAAGTAGAAAAGGACTCAGGGATGCTAGGGTGGGGCAGAATAGAGGTATAGACCAGTCCAGAACAGAGCAGGGAAGGAGAGGGGGTAGAAGGGAGAGATAAAAGGTAGATAGGTAGGTAGGTAAGTAGGTAGATAGACAATAGATAGATAAATAGATAGATAGATAGATAGATAGATAGATAGATAGATAGATAGATAGATGATAGGTAGATAGGTGATAGATAGATGATAGATAATAGAAAACACAGGCCAGGAGGCTGAGATGCAGAGCCTGGGAGGGCACAGTAGCCCTCCCGCTGATTTCTTGGGTCCCCTGACATATTCCCTTTTGCAACCTCTCCATCTTGACTCCATTTGCTCCTTTTCCTCCTATTTTCTGCTGAGAAGGGAGACTTGCCGCTTGTGCAGAAGGGCCAGAAAAGACCTTCAAGACATGCCAGCCCCCAGAAAGATATAAATAAATGGAATCAAATGTTAGCTGAGCAGAGGCAGCTTCCTTTCGTCTTTGCTCCAACAAATATTAAGCAAATCAATCACCTTCGGGGTTGCTTCTGCGGGAGGGAAAGGAAGGGAGGAGCAGGCTCTGTGCTCAGGCCAGCAGTCTTCGCTGAGAGTTAGGTGCATTTCAAGTGGGAGAAACCTTTCAGTCAAAGGCCGTCTTAGTGTTGATCCAAAGGAAAATTGAGTCAAGTGAACTACAAAGTCACTTCTGACCTCGGGGAAATGGCAGGCAAACCCCGCCAGCCCCCAGGCCTAGAGGAACACTGAGCTGATTATTGCTTTGCCTGCAAGTTCTGTTCACTCAAATAAGATGGTATGTAAAGGTGCAGTGTTTACCCAGCTGTGGCCTCCGAGGAAACACAGAAGGTTCCAGAAGGGGTTTGGGCCATCATGGTATGCTCCGCGGCTGCTCCCCTCTGTCTCCAGGGCACAGCAGGGATGCTTTGACTTCTTCAGGGCCCTCCTGAGGGAGGACTTCCAAGGGTTTAGGGCCTTGAATTCAAGAAAATGCATATTTTCTTTATACCCCGGATTCCAATGCTGCTCTTAGAAAGTCTACAGTGCATCTAACTAAGCTGACACTAAGCTGTCATTTCTTTGCAGGTGACCTCTCTTTCCTCTTACTGATTGTAAGATTTTTCTCTTTGAATCTATTATTCTTCGGATTCCTTGAAATGTGTCTGGGGGTGAGTTTCTTTTTGTTTATTCTGCTTGGAATATATTGTAGTCCTCTATCAATGCATTTGTGTCTTTCCTCGGGTCTGGAAAATCCTCTTCAAATATTATTTCTCCTCCGTTACTCTCGTCTCTCCTTCTGGGATTCTATTAGATTTTTATTGAGGTGTACTTGACATATGACTTTATATCAGTTTCAGGCCTATAAATGGTTCAGTATCTGAATATTTTGTGAAATGGTCACCACAGTAAGTCTAGCTAACATCCATTACTACACATAGTAACAACTTTTTTTCTTGTGATGAGAACCTTTAAGATTTACTCTTAGCGACTTCCAAAAATACAATGCAGTATTATTAACTGTAGTCACCATACTGTGCATTATATCCCTATGACATATTTATTTAGTAACTAGAAGTATCTACCTTTTGACAGCCTTTATCCATTTCGCACCCACCCACCCACAACCCTCCCACCTCTCCCACCCCTGACACCGCCTCTGGCAACCACCAATGTGCTATCTTCGAGCTAAATTTTTTAAAGATTTCACAATGAAGCAACATTATACGATATTTGTCTTTTTCTGTCTGATTTATTTCACTTAGCATAATGCCCTCAAATTTCATCCATGTTGTTGCAAATGACAAGATTTCTTTCTCATTCTGAGTGATATTTCTGTGTGTGTGTGTGTGTGTGTGTGTGTGTGTGTGTGTGTGATTGTCTTTATCCATTCATCCACTGATGGACACTTAGGTTGTTTTCATGTTGGCTATTATAAATAATGCTGCAATGAACATGGGGTGCATATATTTTTTTCTAGTTAGTATTTCCATTTTCTTTGGATAAATACCCAAAGAGGAATTGCTGAGTTACATAGTAGTGCTATTTTTAATTTGGGGGGAGCCTATATACTGCTTGCCGTTAGTGGCTGCACCAGTTTACAATCCCACCAAGAGTGCACAAGGATTCCTTTTTCTCCAAATCCTCACCAACACTTGTCATATTTTGTCTTTTTGATAAAAGTCATTTTGATATGTGTAAGGTGGTGTGTAATTGTGGTTTTGATTTTCATTTTCCTGATGATTAGTGATGTTGAGCATCTTTTCATGTACCTGTTGGCCACCTGTATGTACATTGGAAAAATGTCTATTCAGATTTTTTGTCCATTTTTTAATCAGATTGTTTGGTGGGTTTTTGTTTTATTCTCTTGGCTTGTTTTTCTTTTACTATTGAGTTGTATGAGTTTTAAATATACTCTGGATATTAAGCCCTTATTAGATACATGATTTGCATGTATTTTTTCCTATTTTGTAGGTTGCTTTTCATTATGTTGATGGCTTTCCTTGTTATGCAGAAGCTTTTTAGTTTGATGTAGTCGTGCTTGTTTATTTTTGCTTTTGTTGACTTTGCTTGGGTGTCAGATGATTAGGTATTTATTCCTTTTTCTCTTTTTATCCTCCATTATTGCTTAATGCCTTTTTATATTTTCTCTCTTTGTTGTTCTGTATTTAATCTCTGGTAACTTCTTCATATTTCTTCTAGTTTATTAATTCTTTCTCCAGCTATACCTAATCTTCTGTTCAAACTCTTTTTGTTGTTGTTGTTAATTCTTGCCTGAGAATATTTTTCCATTGGTTTTTTAGAGAGTGTAGAAGAGAGAGGGAAAGACAGAGAGAAACATCGATGTGAGAAAAACACAGCAACTGATTGCCTCCTGCATGAGCCCTGGACCAGGGCCTGATTGGGGCGGAATCTGCAACCGAGGTATGTGCCCTACCCAGAATTGAACCTGGGACCCTTTGGTCCAAAGACTGACACTCTATCCACTGAGCCAAACCAGCTAGGGCTAAACTCTTTATGGGGCCATTATTTCTTTCACCTATAAAATGTCTATTTGGTTCTTTCTCAAACATGCCTGATTATTTCTGGTAATGTTTAGTTCCCTACTCACATTTGTCATTCCATTTTCAAATTTCTTTAAACATTTCGTATATTGTGACTTTATATTCTGTGTCTGATCATTTCAATACCGGAAGCCCTTGTGGAGGGAGAAGCAGGGGCTGTGCTGGTGATTATGACAAGCGCGGAGGTCAGCAGCTGTTGCACATCAGCTGCTCAACAAATGCTAGTTTCCTTCCTGTCAGAAACTTCCCAATACAAACCATGAGGACAGGTGACTTCCTGAGGATCCCTTCCAGCTTTGGGTTTTCATGGGATGAAAGCACATCGGAAAGTATTCCTGGTCGTTGGGAACCTTTGATATCTACCATTGTAGCCTTAACCCTCTGTGTGTGGGCAACCAGAAGAGGCACTGGCTTCTCTGAAGTGACACAGCCCCCTGGAGCTGAGTTGGCAGGACTGGGATGGCTAACAGCATAGACTGTGGAGCCAGACCACCTGGGTGTGAATCCTGGATCTATCACTTAATCTCTCATTAGCTCTGTGACCTTGACCAAGTGTCTTTATCTCCTCATCTCATTTTCCCATAGGAAATATCATAGGGAAGGTAATAATTATCTGTTCACAGTCACCGTGGAGATGGAATGAGTTGGTGCACATAAAGCCCTTGACCCAGGCCATCATGAGAAATGCCCAATAAACATAAGGTAAGTGTATTTTTAAAGCTTCCAGAGGTCATCCTGCTGAATTAGGGGTCTAAGATCCTCCTCCTAATTCACCTATAAAGGCGAGTCTCCTCCTCTTAGAATCCCCTGGAAGAGACCTCATAAGCACTTCAGAAAGTCCTTATACCGCATGGCCCAGAAACTAAAGACATTTCCCCGGTTTTAACCTCATTCTCTTCCAACAATCTCATGCCTTTTTGTATGTCTCCTTGTCCTCAAAAGGATGAAGTGCGTGGCCCCTGACCCCTCACCCTTGTGCAAATGGATGACAGCTACAAACAAGCTCCTTCCCTTTGAATAGTGGGTGGAAGGACAAGATGTTCTAGAAGCAGATGGTAGCAGCTGGAGAGAAGCAAGGGATGTGTAATACACTCAAACCTGCCCCTTCAGGGGCCACAGCCTCTCATCCAGCCCTTACAACCTCTCCTCTAACGAACTTTTAGCTTAAACTAAAATCCTGTCTCTGGATAAAACCAACAATCCTTATCATGACAGAAAAATGCAAGTATTTGGTATTTTTCCACTACACACAGGGAGAACATAGAGAGTCTTTTAAAAGAAAAATATTTCAGTGTGGTTTTATAAAAAAAAATTTTCTATTTTTATAAGATGATGACACTCTCCGAGCATTTCTCTTTTTTTTAATTCTTTTTTTACAGAGAGGAAGGGAGAGGGATAGAGAGTTAGAAACATCGATCAGCTGCCTCCTGCACACCTCCCACTGGGGATGTGCCCGCAACCAAGGTACATGCCCTTGACCAGAATTGAACCCGGGACCCTTCGGTCCATAAGCCGATGCTCTATCCACTGAGCCAAACCAGTTAGGGCTCTCCAAGCATTTCAACCAGGTTTGCAAAAGTCACTGGGCTCACTCCTGCACACACACAATCACATCTGTCTATGCAAAAGCAAAGGCAGGAACACACACAACTACACACATGTGACTCTGTACCCATTCAAACACACAAGCATCTACAAATGGCACTCAACCATGCCTTTTTACACACACACCTGCAAACATTCAGGTTCAAAGCAGATGGCTGCACTACATCCTAACACATGTATCTGAACAAATAGGAACTAGGAAATGGAGCCATTTCTGAAGTGTTATGGGCATATACTAACATGAGTGCATGTACATAGTGCATCTTTAGTGTGCCTAATTTACCATCAGGTTTTGAGGTAGGGAAGAAAGTTGCATATTTTCAGGAAGAATCAGACATTTAGCTGAATTCCTAAACCTGCCAGTTTCCCAGCTCCTCCTGTCCTTGGCCCTCAAGTGAGATGACTGAGCTTTGTATGGAATTGGGGCTGGAGGGTTATTCTAGCTCAGAACAGGGGATCCTGGGCCACGGGCCCTTGAAAGAGTCTCATGGAGGCTAAGCAATGTCCACTGTTAAAATAGAAATTCATGGCTCCACCACTGGACACAAGTGTCCAGAAAATAGCAAGTTTATCCTGTACTGCAGCCAAAGCACAGCCAGGTGCCAGCTGTATCCCCAGGGAAGGGGGAGAGCAAATGCAAGCAGACTGTGTCCTCTTGTAGGAGAGAGACAGGAGGGCAGGAAGGGAGGAAAATCTGAATCTATAAGCTTCCTTTTTATACAAACCAGACTCATAAGTTGCCTTAGTTCAGCTGGAACTCACATCACAGTTGCCCTATTTACTTATCTACCGGCTGCATTCCTTAGGACCCGTTTTGTTCCTGTTCAAAAGGAAACCAGGCAGAGTTGGGAAAATATTTCCTCAGCCAGCTCCTCAGCACTGCTGTCGGAGGGAGACCATCTGATCAAGATGCCTTTCAAGTAAGTAAGTGCAGTATTGCCCCCTCCCTGCACAGAGGAGGGTGCCTGCCTAGGGCAGAGAAACTAGCAGGCTCCTGAGGTGCGCCGATGTGTGGTCATTCTAACGGATCTCCCTTGAGTCCCTGGAGTCCACTGGTTGCTGGTAAATGTTTGCCAACTGGGTCTGTTGGAGGAAGGGGGTGTGGGGGTGATTTGTAATACCGGCTGTTTTCCAGGGCCTATTTGGGTTCAGTGCAGAGGTAGGAATAGGACGCACAGTGGAACTCCATTTAATAACGTGTCTCCCAGGTAGATACAACAGATGCACATAACCTCGAGAGCATAATAATAACATTCAATAAAACAATCAGCAAGGTGTGAGTTGTGAGTGTTTATTACCTTTTTCTTAAGGTGATGTAATGACCAGTTTGCATAATTTAATTTCAAGTGATGTATGCCTTTAACAACCAGCTCACGAAATTCTGGGAAATTGAGCAGCCAGTTCTTGTGAGCCGGTGTGATCTGGCTCCAGAGCACAATGCTGGAGTCCCCGAGTGAATGCGTTGGTGCTGAAACCACTCCCACTGGAAGCCAAGGCACGTCACCAAGGGAGGCTTAGCGTGGACTCCATTTCCTTAAGGATAGTCTGTCCTCAGAAGGCTCAAATAGAGGTTTTAAAACATCATGTGTGTGTTTTATTTCAGGTGTTTGTTTTTTTTTTATTTGTTCTACCTTCCATGTATATTTCACCAGAACAGCTTGACACACAGGTCAGGAGGTTCCATTGTGCTTGGATAGATGCTAATCACATGTACTTCAGCTCACCCAGTCAAGATAATTCAACAGCTTCTGGTTTCATACCCTTGAGATCCTTGTCTTCTAGGGAGAATTCTCTGGCTGGCATTCCCCAGGCCTCCAGCCTTTGCCATTGTAGCTGGGGTGTTCTGGAGGATCTGTAGCTCTACGTCTTTCCCTGTTATTCCCTGGACCCCACCTAAAGGAGCTGGGATGCTACTGGTCTCCCAAAAGTCTCCTCTGGTAAACAGTTGTACATGAGAGAGAAAACATTTTAACCAACTGGGGTCAAGGGGGGCTACACGTCAGCCCCTGTTCTTCTGACAAATTACTGAGGTTTTTCCAAAGCACGCAGATCCAGAAGTGGCAGTGCGAGGATGAAAGAGTATAGGAACATACGCTTGAGGAGGAAAATCCTATTCGTGGTGTCACAAGGCTGAGAACTGAGGTAGATCTACAGCTCCAGCAGTTTGCTGAAGGACATACAGAGCTTGTCAGGGACAGAAGAATCAGCCAATGGACAATCAGAAGACTCCGAAGTGTTTGAAGAGTGGAGAGGTAGTAATGAATGGTGTCAATATATTTCTGTCTTCTATTTTAGGGTTCTCTGTGATGGCTGCCTCCAGACACAGTCAGTCCCGCAATTCTTCATACTCATCAGAACCTTTGGTACATTGGCCCTGAAATTTAGTGTTCCTTCAGCCTTCTGTCTTCACTTCTCTCCTAACTCAAGTAATTTGTGGGAAGGATTGTGACACTATTTAGATATAGTCATCATCAAACATTAAATTTATTCATGTGTTTATTTATATTAGTTTAGACCCGAATCAGCAAACTCCTTGTGGGAATGATGAGAGATATTACTATCTAGGAAATATTTCAGGTTTGCAGGCCAAGAGGCCAAACTGAGGGTATTATCTAGGTACTTTTATAACAAGAGGGAAAAATGTCCATAAAATTTCACTGATGAAATGAAAAACGTAATTATTAAGTATATATTTTTGCAATGCAGTTCTCCTAATAAGAATGGAGTTCTTTTTTTGGGGGGGGGATATTAAACTTAATTAGGGTTCAAAGTTAGTGTCCCCTATTATCAAATTGATTGCAAAAGTTTACTTGTATAAACCACACAAAACAGACAGCAGGCTGGATTTGGTCCACAGGCCATAGCCTGCTGATTCACGGGTTGACCTTTCACTCAACGGATAATAATCTGTTACTAACATGTATTTTGATGTTCAAATTGCCTCTGATTTGACTGGTACCAGCACCTGCAGGCTGGCTTCTGGGTCCTGTTGCCGTTTCCCCATCATTCTCCAAACACTTCTGGACATTTGGCACATGATGCTCCAGCCTCATTTTGTATTTTTTCTCTCCAGTCCTGAAAGCAGCCATTTCTTTGAAGAGCCCTGGAATCTTTCAGTGGATCTTGAAAATTGCTCAAAATGCTATAATATCTTCCATTTAGAAAATAGAACAAAAAACCTCTCCCTTGATCCATATTCCTGCTCTAGCTATTGCCCCATTTCTCTATTCTTTACTAAACTTACTGAAAAAACTATCTAAACTTGCCTTTTCATCTTCTCCCTCTTGAATCCTCTCTGGTCATGCTTTGGTTCCATCATCTCACTGAAAAAGTTCAGGCCACCAATGTCCTCCATCTGTCAGACACATTGTCACCCTTCATTCTTTCTTATGTAGCCTCTCAGTTGGACATACCTTATCATGCCTTTTAAAAATTAAGATGTAATTGATGTTGCCCTGGCTGGTGTGGCTCAGTTGGTTGGAGCATCATCCCACACACCAAAAGGTGGCAGGTTCGATTCCTGGTCTGGGCACATGCCTAGGTTGTGAGTTCGATCCAGATTGGGAGCATGCAACAGGCAACTGATTGATGTTTCTCTCTCACGTTGATGTTTCTCTCTCTCTCCCTCTCTCTCCCTTCCTCTCTCTAAAATCAATTTTTAAAAACTTAAAAAAGGTATAATTGATGTATAACATTATATTAGTTTCAGGTGTATAAAAAATTTGGTATTTGTAATTGTGAAATAATCACCACAGTAAGTCTAGCTAACATCTGACACCACACAGAATTATAGTTTTTACTTTCTGTTGATGAGAACTTTTAAGATCTACTCTCTTAGCAACGTTCAAGTATGCAATAAAGTATTGTTAACTATAGTCACCATGCTGTACATTATATCCCCAGGGTTTTACATTTTAACTACCTTCACCCAATTTGCCCTCCCCCCATGCCCACCCCCATACCTGCTGGCAGCCAAAATCTGTTCTCTGTATCTATGAGTTCGTTTTGTGTGTGTTTTTGTTTAGATTCCACATATAAATCATATGGCATTTGTCTTTCTCTTTCTGACTTATTTCACTTGGCATAATGCCTTCAAGATCTACCCATGTTGTCTCAAATGGCAATGACTTCCTTTATATGGTTGAATAATATTCCAGTGTGTGTGTGTGTTTGTGTGTGTGTGTGTGTGTGTGTGTGTGTGTGTGTGTGTGTGTGTGTGTGACAACTCTATCCATTTATCTATCAATGAACATTTAGGTTGCTTCCATATCTTGGCTGTTGTAAATAATGATTCAATGAACACAGGAGTGCTAATATCTCTTGAGACAGTGATTTTATTTTCTTCAGATAAATACCTAAAAATGGGATTCCTGGATCATATGGTAGTTCTATTTTTAATTTTTTGAGCAAACTCCATACTGTTTGTTTTCAATAGTGACTGCACCAATTTACAATTCCAGCAATAGTGCACAAGTGTTCCCTTTTCACCACAACCCCACCAATACTTTTTATCTCCAGTCTTTTGAGAATAGCTATCCTAACAGGTGTGAGTGGTATCTCATGGTGGTTTTGTTTGCTCACCCTCCTTCCTGAAATCCTTGGCCTTTGGGAAGTCACTTTCATTGCTCCTACTTCTGTAGAGGCTCCTTCTCAGTCTCTTCTGCTAGCTCTTCCTGATTTCTTTTCTATTTATATTTACTCTCTAGATGACCCACCAAGTCCATGGCTTTTAAATAACATTACATGTGGATGATTTATATTCCCATCTCCAAACTCTGTCCTATGTTCAATTCCTCTTTTCAACTGCCTACTTATTATAGATCTCCACCAGATGTTCCATAGGTATTATAAACTTAAGTATTAAACTAAACTTGATTCCTCCCCTCTCAAATCTGTGTACCCTGTAGTCTTCTTCTCAATAATGGCATCTTACTAATTATTCAGGTCAAAACATTTAGAGTCAGTGTTTCCTTCTCTTACCTTCCACATGCAATCCATCCACACATCCTGTCAATTACACCTCAAGTCCAATCACTTATCATTACTTCTACCAGTACCACTCTAGTCTAAGCCACCATCAAATTTTCCTACCCCTTCTTATCTCATACGGAGTAGGCTCAAAAGTCTTGACCACAGCTGACAGGGCTATTCATGACCAGTCACTCCTGTCAATTCTCTGACTTCATCTCTTACTTCCCCCACCACCCTGCTCTGATTCTAACACCCTAACCCAGCTGTGGGCAAACTACAGCCCGCGGGCCGGATCCGCCCGTTTGAAATGAATACAACTATTGAAAAAAAGGACCGTACCCTTTTATGTAATGATGTTTACTTTGAATTTATATTAGTTCACACAAACACTCCATCCATGTTTTTGTTCCGGCCCTCCGGTCCAGTTTAAGAACCCATTGTGGCCCTCGAGTCAAAAAGTTTGCCCACCCCTGCCCTAACCCCTTTGCACACTCCCTCCTTGTTCATTTGAATTCACTGTTTTTCCTCTCCAGCTGTCCCCATGGCTCCCTTCCTCTCTTCATTTGTCACCTTATCAAAGAGACTCTATCACCTTTCTTGCTTTATTCAACTTTAAACATCTATGACCACTTGCCATGTTATTGATTAATTAATGATATATTTTAGCCTCACCTCCTATCCCCACTAGAATATACCTAGATAGCCTAACAAACCTGCTATATAATAAAATTATTTTAGAAAGATAAAAACAATAGTAGCATAGAGGATCCAATGCCTCGGAGAATGGAAGTGCTGGGAAATTGGTACGTACTGGAAAATACCTATTGGATTGGGCAACTGAGGAGACCAGCAGCCTTGAGAGCAGTTTTTGTAGGTTGTTGGGTAAAGACACCAGATCTCAGCGGGTTGAGGACATCCTCCCCCTCACAGTCTCCTCGTTATTCTCTCAAAAATCTCTTCCTCACCCTTTGCAGCTCAGTTCTTATGATTACAGTTATACCTATGCACTAAACATTCCCCATGAAGTACTGTCTTTTGCTGCCTTCCAGCAGAGCACAGGCTGCCAAAGGAGAGCCCAGGATGTTCCCAATCAGATGGTGTGAGTGTGTGTTTGTAGAAATAATAATCATTCACAGCAACAAAAGTAAGAAAAGAAAAGCAGGAATGCACCTGATGTGGAGTAAATTCATGCTGAAGGGATCCCGAGAGAAGAGGCGACGCGGGGAAGGAAGCAGGACACCCTCTCTGGCTCTGGAGCACCAGGGCCGACTGGGATGTGACCTGGTAATTGAGAGCCGATCAATCCTGAGGCCAGTGCTCTGACCCTTGGGGAAAGCACTCTCTTCCCTGACACTGAGCCCTTCTTGAAGGCCCAGGGCCGGCAGGTCTCCCTGTGAGATGCACTCTGGTGCCTGCAGCCAGGATGATGGATGAGCAGGCGAGGCTGCCCAGGGCAGCTGAGGCCAGTGGGGCTGCGCAGGGAGAGAAATATGATAGCAAACACAGCTCTGTGTATAGAGAGTGCTGAAGGCTAAAGAACAGGACCCTGGGGAGCACCAACCAAGCACAGGGCAGCTTAACAAGGTGTGTGTGTGTGGTGGAGGGCATGAAGAAAGCAGAGAAGGGCTGTCAGAGAAAGATGGAGAAAACAGAGTGTGAAGCACCATGGAACCACGAGAGAAGACAGCCCCACCACGAGGCAGGGGACACCAACAGTGACTGCCGAACACTCCAGAGAGGTCCCTGCTGTAAGGCCTACAGATGCCTCCTCTGGCCTTGGTCCTTAGGAGGTCCCTCAGGGGAAGTTGGGGAGAGGAGTATCAACAGAGAGGTTTCAATGGGCTGAGAAGCAAATGGAAACTCAGGACAGGGGATGAGATCAGTGGGATTGTCACATTTAGCAAGTAAAAACCCAGGATGCCCAGTTAAATGTGAACTCAGCTAAAATTTGAATTTCAGGTAAGCAGTAAATAATGCTTTAAATATAAGTGTGCCTCAGTTATCTGTTGCTTGTCTGAAATTCAGATTTAATGGGTGTCCTGTACTTTATGTGGGAATCCCACCAGGGTGGCCCGTGGACTTCCCTTTCAGGAAAGCAACATGGCTGGGCAGAAGGATGCGTGCTCGGGCTGTAGCTGGAAAGGGGCCAGGTCAATGTCTAGGATGGAATTGTCTGAGCATGTCGGGCAGTGACAATGCTTTCTGTCACTTGCGTACAGGCTGAAGAAAGAGAGCCAATAGGAGAGTCAAAGGTACAATTGACAAAATAATGGATTAAACTATGGGCATGTAGCAAGGACCAGAAATCATTTCCTTGGAACCACCCATAGAAAGTACACTGTTCCTCCCCAACCCCATCCCACAAAAAGCTCAAAAAATTCAAATTTCCAGTTTTCATTTGCAGGTGGGTTTCTGCTACTTTGAAACTGTGGGACTGCGGCCTTAATAAGGGCTCTTGCCAGTCATGTTTTCCTTTGTTCTGTGTTTTTCTTGGGTTCTGATGGACCACTATGGCTGCAAGTCTTTTTCTCAATAGAACAGCCACTCTGTCAACTTCATTCCCTACAATCCCATCATCAGAAAAAAACACTTTTAGTTGCTGGGCTCCATGAGCAGTTCAGGCCACAGCCTGGGTCTCCCAGCAAAGCGAGGGAATCGGATGAGTGCTGTGATTGAGCACGTCTTCCTTTCTCTAGTTTTAATCTTCCTGCAAATGATGAAGCTGTCAAAGCCACTTTTGATGATGAAAGAATGATGTTGTCGAACTCACCACATAACATACCCGACAGCTGTTTTTCTTCTTCATTACACCCAATTCCAGGGTCACATCTGGTTTGCAAAACTGGAAGACATTTTGGCTATTTATGTTCCTTTTGCTCTAATTTCTTAGATTTCTGCCAAATGGGTAGCCCTCACCAGTCCTTTGATTCTGTGTTTGTTGGCTAGAAAGAAATAAAAGGACTCCCGCCTCCCCTTTCCACAAATACTAACCCTACATTTATTTTATTTTAGTTCATTTTGGGCAGACTCCGGCCCACCAACTCTAATTCTTTGCTTGGTTTTAAGCATGCAGAACCACAAAAGCAGTGCTGGCTTCCTCTGCCTTCCTAAGAATTTCCCTGGCTGCTAACTATTTGGATGTTAGCAAATGTCCCTCCTTCATGAGGGACCCTGAGACATTTGGTAAGAAAAAAAGTGGCAACATAGGGCTACACAAATTCCTTTCCCCCAAATTACTTGTTCTACATTAGCCTCCAAACAAGAGTTCACCAACATTAAAGAAAGCAAGCACCAATGCCCTGCCCCCAATACTGCTGGTCCTGTTTCGGATCAGCTCCAGGCTTCCGTGGAATCCATGCCATTGGAGAACAATCGCTTTCAACAGGTGGCCTCAAGGTAATCCCGAGTTCTGCCTTTTGCTGCCTCTCAGGTTAGAGCTTGTTTGGCTTTGGTACCAGGCACTCAGGATTGGGAAAGGGGAGGTTATGTTTGGGACCTGGTCCCAATTAAAATATCTCCAGAGTAATTTCAGATTCTTTCTTTCTGTGGTGCCTATTCCAGGGGTCGACACTGACAGAAGAGGCTGGAGCTAACGCTGGGGCCAGGCCAGGCAAGTTTTCTTTACGAATCAAGTATTTGCAGAGTCTCCAACAGGCAAGTGATCAGCAGGCCCTTCTAGGCCCTTCTCCTGCTGGGCTGACTGGGGCACCAGGTGGCGTGGCCCAAGCTCTGGCAGGAAGTCTCCGGCACGTGTGGCCTAAGTCCCCTGATCTGGAGGTTGAAGATCTGAACCTATTTAAGTCACAAAGGACTGTGAGTCCCTGTAGTCCAGGGGCTCCCAGACTTTTAATTTCATGGTCTATTCCCATGGGGGGAAGGGCAATGTACAATACAATAGGATGTCAATTGTTATTTTGCCAATTGAACAAATAAAATGCTCATCTTCTGCCATCATCTCAGAAAAGGACACTTCAACATACGAAATATAGAGGACTTATTCTCTTACTTTTAATATAAAGAATATAACCCAGTTCTTTCCCAGAAAGGCAGTTTTAAATTTATGCAGACATTACACAAACCTGTTAAAATATGTGTGTATGGACGCATGGACATCAATATACACACACGATCATTATCCTTCTTAGTTTTTCCTTATCACACGGCAGCTTAAATGTACTGAGTTAGCTCATGGACTCTGGGGTCAGATTACCTGAGTTCAAATGTAGGCTCCACCACTCATATTCTGAAGAACCTCAGATAAGTTACTTGACCTCTCTGATCCCCGGTTTTGTCATCTATGAAGTGAAGGTGACAATAGCACACACTTCCCAGAGTGGTTATGAGATTAAATGAGTTAATATGTGAAAAGCACTTATCACAGGAAACATCCCGTAAATAATAGTCATCATCATCATTACATCGCCACAGACCAGCATGGGCCTGTGGGGACCACTGCCAGGGCAGCCCTCTGCTTACAGGTGAGGAACACCTGAAGCCCAGAGCAGGCCTGGCTTGTCCAGCTAAGGGCCACGCCAGTTACTGCGCATAGAAGTAAGGCTCCTGTCTCCCAACCAGGTCTGGTGTATCTCTGAGGTCTAGAAACAAGTGAATTTGACAAGTGGTTGGGGTGGGGCAGAAATCGGTGGGCACCTATTCAGGGCCCGGAGGTGGGGGTAGGGAGCTGGCCCTTTAGCAGGATACAATGACCAGCTTAGGAGCCACCGAGACCAGGCAGTCTGGCCACTGCTGCCCTGCTTTCTCTTTCCTTCAACCCCAGAGAGAATGAAAATGAGTAGGTGGGGTGTAGGGAAGTCCCCACGTGGGATGGGAGTAGGAATGCACTTTGCAACTCTTCCTCCTCCTGCCTTCAGTTCCCACAGAACACCTGCTGATCCCCCCTCCCCAAGTCCCGCCTCTCACATTCTGCCAGTGGCCCCGCCTCTGGGCACAGTCTGTGGATAGAGGCCCTGCCCTGTTAGTCACGGGGCACCAGAGAGGCAGGACTGGAATGATGCCCCAACCTCTTGACTTATTTTTGCTGCTGTGGTTTGGGGGCTGGTCCCCATTTTCTAAGCAGATTATGCCTTGGTGAGGCCACCAGATCAGCTAGAACTGCCCGCAGAGGCTGGTGACAGACCCTGTCACTGTGGCCACTTTTTGATGTCATGTAGCAAGAAATCAGGCTGCCCGAGGCAGGCCCCTTTGGTCCCTCTGCCCCATTACCCTTTGCTCATGGCTTTCATCCTCACAAATGCCCCCTGACCACATGTTCCAGGAAGAAGAAAACAGAGAAGGGTGACACGGAAAGGATGAGTCTGCAGGAAACCCAGACTGTCCCATAAGCCCTCCAGCAGCCTCTGCAAATACCTCATTGGTTGGTCACATGGCTGCTGGTGTGGCAAGGGAGGCTGGGAAATGTGTTGTGTCTGGGTGACAGATTGTGGTTTCCTTAGGAAGGAAAGAGAGAATGGATACCGAGTAAGACACGTTGTCTTCCAGGAAGTTGTAACCAGAATAAAATTAGGCCTTTTTGCTTCCCCTCCAGGGTCTCCTTCAGCAGGGTCACATCTGAAGGCAAGCTGGTCCAGTTCCGGAAACCTTACACTCTATCCCGGGCTTTCCAGAGATCCCTGCCCACAGCTTCACAGAGCACCCAGCACCCAGACAGCCTCTCCAAGCCTCTTTATACGCTCAATAGCTCCTCAATCTTCCTCTCTCTTGAAAAACAAAAGAAGACAAAGCAAAAACAAAGAGCAACCCCTACCGTGAGCTGCTTCTCTCTTCACCCTTCACCCTCCCACTGTTACAGAATAACCGGACCAGAACCAAACAGCGCTCTGAGAGTTTGGAGTTACACTTTATTCACCGCGGCGGGCTCAGGGAAATGAATCCAAATCTAAGCAAAGCTACAAGCAGAACTTCCCTTTTTATAGAAGAGCCAGCCCTGTGTGCGCTTGCTGGCGGCGGCCTTGAAACTATACAGTTCTATCCAATTAAAAAATGCACCTGGCCTGGCATTGGGTGTATCTAGTCTCTGGCCTACAGGGTCAGAGAGCTAAGTTTATCTCCCCCACTACTCAAGCAGGCTAGAAAGCAAAGTTACCTTTTCAGAATAAGAGGCCGTCCAAAGAATAGCAGAGAATTCCAAACAGTAGTTTTACAGAATAGGGGTTTTCCTTCACCCTCCCACCTCCTCTTCCAGTTCCTGTGTTTTCCCTCTTTCTTGTGGAACCTGATTTGGTCTCTGGGCTTTTACAACTCTAGGCCTCTTCCCATCACCTGTGTAGACGAAAGGGGCCACATGCTGACCTGACAAGTTCAGGGGAGGCCTGCATGGCAGTCTTGCAAACTCAGAGACCTAAAGTAACCACAAAGGATGGTCTGAAATGAAACTTTAACTAAAAGCAGTTATGGTGAGCAGTTACATCCTAGGCTAGTATCTTCACTGACAAGGTCAACCTTTACCTTCACTGAGCCTATCTGTCTTTTTGCATCTATGATAGCATACCCTTAAAATGTCTGGGTAATTCGTAACTTCCCTTTTTCTGGAGCCCCTGGGGCACAACCAAATATGCTGGGAGCCAGGACAGAGACCACAAATTCCTTCATTATCATGTTAATTGTTCCTGCACCCACCTAAGTATGTGTCCATCATTTTACTTTTATCCAATCCCAGGGGTTCCCCCCCCCCCCCCCCCCCGCTTTGCTTTATCCCTCCTCCTTAATCTGTCACCAATGAATTTCATGTAACCCACTTACGTCCCTCCCTTGATTGCAAATGTATAAATACAAATGTAACCCCGCCATTCTCCGGAGCATTATCTCAATTCGTTGAGGTTCTGCTTCCCTGCATATGTCGACAGTTTGGCTCAAATAAACTCACAAAAATTCTTTACAGGTTTCAATGGCTTTTTACGTTAACACCCCTATAAGCACAGCCAAGGCTGAAACTATAGAAACTGGGAGATTGTGTAAGGCCTGTAAGTTATCCTTTGCTATCTCCCCGGCTGCCCAGCTTATGAGCGAGTGATTCCGTGTGAACCCTAGCCCTGCTCACACACACACACACACACACACACACACACACACACACACACACACCACGCCTGCAACACCCATCAGGACACCCGCCCTATCCCTCCCTCAGCCTCCTGCTGTCCTGGATCTTGGTGGTTTAGTCTGAATTGCCCCTCCCCACCTTGATACCCATCCCACTAGTTTCAGGCAAATGATTTCCATCAGCTCCTTCACAGACCTGCTTAGATCCACTCTGAGGAGGTCCCTCATTACCCTCCTCTGGCCCCATCCAGCCCATCCACGGTGCTACTCTGAGAGGGTAGAGCCTGGTTTGTATGACCTTTATTTCACTTGGTATTCAACTTGTGGATCATGCGTCTGTTTCTTTCTATCGGTTCTGTCTCCACAATTAGGCTAGGAGCAGCCTGGGGGTAGGTGCTGGGTCTCCCGTCAACCCCTTGGGGTGAGGGTTATGCGGTTCTTTTTTTCAGATGTGCTTTGAGCACCTTCATGTGTCAGGCATTGAGGGAGATGCTGAGACTACAAGGCAGACCCAGTCCCTGGCTTCCCACGGGACCTGCCTCTCCTGGGCCTTTCTGGCCCCCAGGACAGACCCATCGGCATGACTGACCACTGTCTTGACGGAGAGGAGGAAGGGGGTTGGGAATCCGCCCCAGAGATGAGCCCCATCCTGCCTTCCTGGACTCCAAACTCATAGCACTTCAGCGGCTCCTCTGAAAGGGCCGGCCTCCTCCCAGCACCGGCCTCCGTGTTACTCTTGGCTCCGCTTGCCTGCCACGCAGCCAGTAACTAGAGGAGCTTTTACTGCAAATGTGGGCAGTCAGCTGAGTTTCCACGTCAAAGGTTTTTCCACTTCAAGCTTTTTCCTTTTCTCTTTTGCCCAAATAGCAAGTTCATTTTGTGGAGAGGGGGGCGGATCAATTCTCCCTCTAAGGGTTAAAGACTTTATGAGGAAAACCGCTATGGGGAGGTGGGGGGGTAGAGGGCTGGGCACAGCTTAGGCCAAAGCCCTTCTGCTGGGAGGGAAGGTGGAGGAAGCCACTGAGAGGGCTCTCCACCCCAGCAAGACGGAAGGTGGCATCAAACCAGAGAGGCCAACCCTTTCCTCCTCCCTCCCCCTACTCCATCTCTTTTTCTTCTGCCTTCTCTTCCCTCTACCTGTCCTGTTCTCTCTCTCCTTGCCATTCATTCATTCACTCATTCACTCATTCATTCATTTTCTCAGCAGACATTGCTTTAGCCCCTGCTACCTGTCAGACACAGAGCTGTAAGCTAAGAATGCAGAGACAAAAAGTCAGTTCTGGAGGCTCTCACAGTCTAGGGCTGTGGAGGGTGGGCCACACAGAAGACAGGTTGAGGGGAGGAGTGACAACTGGCAAAGAGTTAACTGGCAAGTCTCCAAGTGCATTTAGAGCAGTGGTTCTCAACCTTCTGGCCCTTTAAATACAGTTCTTCATGTTGTGACCAAACCATAAAATTATTTTTGTTGCTGCTTCATCACTGTCATGTTGTTACTGTGATGAATCATAATGTCAATATCTGATATGCAGGATAGTCTTGGGCGACCCCTGTGAAAGGGTCGTTCAACCGCCAAAGGGGTCGCGACCCACAGGTTGAGAACCGCTGATTTAGAGGCTCAGGCAGTTCATCAAAATTGTGGGAAACTGTGGGTTGGGGGAGATGAGATGTAGGGAACCTCTAGTGAATATCTGGTGCAGCCTGGCCATTAATATTCCCTGTCCCATCCCACGGGGAGAACGTCAGTGGGGAAGAGCAGGGGCTATGTGAACGCACTGCCCCCCATCCACACCTAGGCACACCTCTTTCCGTGTGGTCATAGCAAGTCACTTAATCTTTTTGGAAGCATAGTAGTAGCAGCAGTAGTAGTATTTCTTATTTCTTTATAAAATAGACTTTATTTTTTTAGAGCACTTTTAGGTTCATAGCAAAACTGAGCAGAAAGTCTAAAGAGTTCCCCATACATTCCTGCCGCCCACGCACAGCTTCCCCCGCTGTCAACATCCCCCACCACAGTGGTACATGTGTCACAGTCAATGAACCTACATTGACACGTCATTACTACCCAAAGCCCACACTTTACCTTCAGGTTTGCTCTTGGTGTTGTACGTCCTATGGGTTTTGATGACCATATAACGACCTGTCCCCACACAGTCAGTATCATGCAGAATCGCTTCATTACCCTAAAAACCCTCTGTGCCTGCCTTTACTGAATCTTTTTGTCCTCAATTTCTTCTCCTTTGAAATGGGAGAAATAACTGTCTCATGGGTGATCCTGGGGATAAAACAAGATAACATGCAGGAGTGCTTTGCTTTAGGTGTGTGTTACTTATATTTTATTTCCACGGTGGTCCCTGGCCGTGGTGCACGCTATTGGAGGAAGGAGAGAACCAGGTTAGGAGGGGTGAACTTCCTCAGGGGCAGCAAGGCACACGCCACCTCAGCCTGTTTGGTGGTAGGTACTCTGCGGGTAGGATACTTGGGAGGAAGACATGGGGACCCACAGGGTTCCATGGGACTCTGGACTATCCCCATCTCCTGAAGGAGCCCATCCAACTTTACTCAGGCTGTCCTCTGGCTGCTCTTGCAGGGGTTCAGAGAGCCTGCTTGAGTCACCTCCACGTGGCTGATGTGGGAGGGGAGCAAGGCGGGAGAGAGGGAGAGGGCTCCTGCCCAGGCTGGGCCACGCTGGCTTGGAGAAATTGTTCCTGAAAGTCCCTGGCAGGAAGTGGACTGCTGTGGGTTGTCAATATGCCATGAAAATCGACAAGTAAACAGTCTCCAATGAGAATCCCAGATGCCTGGTTCATTCCATAGACCCAGTCACTTACTCGGAGCTCCAGGTGGGGACCGGCTCAAGGGATCCCCATGCACAAACTGAGGCAGGGCCGTTGTCTCTCCCCGTCCCGTCTCCAGACAGGGATCTTGCCCAGGAAACCCGTGCCCTGCACCCAGTCAAGCAGCGTCTACCCAGGGAAAAGGAAATTTGGCAGTACAAATGTACCACCCTTCCTTCAGATGGGAAAGTCACGCTGGGGTCTGCTTGGGCTGTCTAGACAGAGCGAGTGAGCTGGGCCCTAGTGCTAAAGACATGGGTGGGCTGTGTGGTAGGCCTGGCTGGGCACCCCCAGTCTCCACCCCATGGGTCTGTCACTAGGCAAGGCACAACTGGGTTTGAGGGGATGCCAGGTGCTTGCTGTATATATACTCGGAATTTATTGGCCTGTGGTGAGGAGGGTGGGGAGGGTGAGGAGGGAATGGAACATATCTGGTTACCCGATATTTTATTTTTCCTCTCTTGGTTAAGGGCCTTGGCTGTGCTTGGGGCTGGAGGAGAACTTCAGGGAAATGGGTCAGGGGCAAGAGAGGGAAGCTGGGGGCAGGGAGTGCACGCTCTTTGGCTGGGCTCAGAGGGAAAAAGCTGTTTTGATCCTGGGGAGGCCTCAGTCCTCATGGAGTGGGAGGGGTTCAGAGTCCCTGTGTGAAGACTGAGTGAGGAAAAACAGTACGATCCTATGAACATTTAGCAACATCTCCAACCAAGATACAGCATGCAAGCATATCCCCACATAAATCTACACCCTCAAGTGTAGTTGCTAACACAGCCAGCAACGATACAAGGAAAGCTCGCACTTCTTACCGACACACATGTTGTCACTGACGCACACACAGACGTGTTCGTGGAGACCAGAGGGAGTCACGCTGACCCTGAAGTTCAAGACCGATGTGCCTGAACCATCACAACCCCTTCGGTGTTGCAAAGTTGAATGTCCACCTCAAGTCTGCTGCAGACTTCCAGAGGCATACTTGCCTTTAAAAAAATATATAATATATTTTTTTTTATTTCAGAGAGGAAGGGAGAGGGAGAGAGAGATAGAAACATCAATGATGAGAGAGAATCATTGATAGGCTGCCTCCTGCACGCCCCACACTGGGACTTGAGCTTGCAACCCAGGCATGTGCCCTTGACCAGAATCAAACCTGGAACCCTTCAGTCCCCAGGCCGACGATCTATCCACTGAGCCAAACCAGCTAGGGTGGCACACTTGCCTTTGATGACTCATTCAGCCAAGGCCCTCCATGGCTCCTCGTGACTGTCCTGCCCCACACTACCACCGCACAGGTGGAGAATGTGGCGAAAACCCTCACAGAGCTTTGTGATATGGCAAGCTTGGGAAGACTTAAAGATATGAAGAGATTTACACCCTCGCAATGCAAACAATGTAAACAACAGACACTTCTGTCCTTATTTTTAAAAATCCACTGGTCAGTTGCATAGCCCCAGATCCAGTCTGTCTATGTTATTTAGCAAATCTCCCCCTCTCCTCTGTTGTCTTCTTCTCAGGGCAAACCCCAAATTCCTCTCATTTTCTTAGGTGCAGAAATTCGGCTCTCTCCAACCTCCACCCCAAACTTGGCTTCTGACCCCCTTAGCCTTGCCCAAAACTCATTGGAAGCTCTGAAAATAGCCACTGTGGCTTGCTGATTGAGCTCCTAAAACAGAGGCCACCTGCCTCCCTCGGCTCCTCTATAAGGGATAATTTATATTTTTCTAGTTAAACATAAATATGCAAATACACACTTAGACACAGAAACGAAGAGGTTAGACCCGTGGGCAAACTACAGCCCGCGGGCCGGATCCGGCTCATTTGAAATGAATAAAACTAAAAAAAAAAAAAGACCGTACCCTTTTATGTAATGATGTTTACTTTGAATTTATATTAGTTCACACAAACACTCCATCCATGCTTTTGTTCCGGCCTCCGGTCCAGTTTAAGAACCCATTGTGGCCCTCGAGTCAAAAAGTTTGCCCACCCCTGGGTTAGACAGAGAATAAACTCATCTATGCCACGCTCAGGTCAGTAGGCTAACTTTAAAATTGGTGCCTCGACCCCACACCCCCCCTTTTAAGGCTTCCAGGGCTCTTCTCACCATCGACTTTTAATTTATAAAGGCAACATCCTTGGGAGCCTGCTGTATCCCAAGCAGTCGACTGGGATACAAAGATGAATGAAACCAAGCCCAGAACTCAAGGAGCCCAAGTTGTAAGCTGAGTGGCAGATAAGGAAATCTACCATCAGGATACAATTAGATTAAGCCTGTGATAGAGAATTAAAATCTGCAATCAGGACATAATTAGATTAAGCCTGTGATAGAGAATTAAAATCTGCAATCAGGACATAATTAGATTAAGCCTGTGATAGAGAATTAAAATCTGCAATCAGGACATAATTAGATTAAGCTTGCGATAGGGAATTAAAATGACCAGTTTGGCAGTGGAGGTGTGAGGAAGCTATACAGGATGAATAGGAATTCAGCATTTAAAGAAGAGGGGGTGTCACAGGGGACCAAACCAAACCACCATTCATTCATTTGTTCACCTAATATTTAGTACTGTGGGAAGCAATGAACAAAATAGATTTTACTTGGTAATGGAAACTGTAGGCTTTAACGAATATGGAAGTGCACTGGAAGGGAACCTGAGTCAAGTAAGCTTCTCTAAGAAGGTGACACCTAGGCTGAGACATAAAGGAAGAATAAAAGTTAGCTAAGTGGAAGAGAGCAGGAATGAGCCTGCTTGAACCTAAAGGCGAGAGTTCGATACTTGGGAGAAATACCAGAAGTCTAGCATCACTAATACTAGGAAACACAGAGGAAAGTAGAATGAAATGAGGCTGAGGGAGCAGGCAGGGCCCAGACATAGTAAGAGATTCCCCAAACAACACACTTCCTCCTGATAGTAGAGTGCAGTGAAGGGGAACGCGAAGAAAGCAGAGCCTGGGGTTCAACTCTATGAGTGGGGTTCAGAAGGGAGCTCGTTATATTTTCAAGGTCTCCCCTCTCTTGGTATTTGAATGCAGATGGACTCTTTTGAACTGAGTACTACTGTAGTGTGTAGGCCCAAAAGGGATACAGATTAGAGCTCAAGTGGTTAGCGTGACTAGTAAAATGAGGCAGGTCCTTAGTTTTATTCCAAGCTAGTAACGTTGGTCATACGAGTAGCGTGAAGCTGAAATATGGGAAGTCCTCAAAAGCACTTAGGCCAGGAAATGTCAAGATCAGGATCATGTTTGTAAAAGATTGTTTTGAATACCGAACAAGAAATTGATTAAAGGAGAGAAGAGACAAAGCCAGAGAGAGTAATTAGGATTCATTAGTTAGGAGTGCGTTCAGCTTCAAGTAAGAGGCTATCCAACATATTTCCAATGTGTAATGACATTTATGGTTTACCAACAGGAAAGCAGAAATAAGGCGTTCTCAGGGTGGTTAGGCAGCTCCATGATACCATTAAAGACCCACACTTGTCTGCCCTTCCACTCCACCATCCTCCATGTGTTGGCTTGTTATTCTCTTGCTTGTCCCCTATGGGGGCCCGATGGCTGCCTGACCTGCAGACACAATCATCTTACTCACGGCAGAGAGAAGGGGGAAGGGTCAAAGCTAGCCACCATCTGTTCCTTTTCTTAGAAGCTCATCACAGATGTCTCTCTATCTCTCATTCATCAGAACTGGATCACACTGCCCCTCTAACAACAAGCAAGGCTGCAAAATTGAATATCAGGATTAGTCATTGTTACTCCACTATCTGGAGCTTGACACAATGCCGCATGAGCAAAACTGGGATCTGACAGTCAGGTAAAAAGAGCAATGATTGTCAAATAGGAAATCAATGGTGATGGTCACAGAGAAGAGAGCCCGGACTAAGATGGTGACACTGGAAAGAGAGATACTGAAGAGGTGGAAGTTACAGAACTTCATGGTGGGATGTGGAGAACGAAGGAGAGGGAAGAGGAAACACAACGACTTCCGGGCTCTGCACTCGGGCAGCCAACAGATTATGATGTCATTTACTAGGACAGAGAATATGAGGATGAGAGGAAGGAACACAGGTGTAGGGAGGACAAAGAGTCCACTTGTAGGCATTTTGAGCTTGAGGTGTCTGCATATATCCAAGTATTACTATCACGTGAGCCAGTAGACACATCACTCTGAGGCTCAGGAGAAAGGTCTGGGCTATAGGTATGGACCTGAGACTCATTCGAAGCCATGAGCATGGTGAGTTTATTAGAGAGGATGCTTTAGGTTGCACCAAAAGAGATACAACACAAACAAGGTTAAGGAAAGAAAAAGAACATTTTTGGCTCAGACAACAGGAGACACGTAGGATGGGGCTAGACTTTGTCCCCGGAGCATCTGGTACTTAAATTTGGAGATTGGGTTTTTCTCTTCCCCCAAGATCCCACTTTATTTTTGTATAACAAACCAGTCCCCTGTGTATTATTTCATTTTATCCTCATGGTTATCCTTTAAAGCAGATATATTGTCTCCACTTTAAGCAGGAAAAATCAAAGTTCCAAAGATTAAGTGGCCTGTCTTCACTTCCAGGGCCATGGATCTCTGACTCTCAGAGCTCCCAGACTTCTGGCTACAGGCAGAAAGGGCCTTCAATGAAGTTGTAAATCATTTCCTTCTTGCTGTCACGGAGACCAGAATGACTGATGATTGTCTCTTACAGCAACTCACTGAAGGTCAACAAGACCTAACCAATACAATTTAACATCCTAACATTTTTTCTACCAAGTTCCCTAAATCACCATTCCCAGAGATGTTTGCTTTTTTTTCCACATGGGAATGATGTGAGCATATGTAAATAATGAATAAGATCCAGGAAACCAGAAAAGATTGAAGATACAGGAAATGGAATTGCAAAGGTGGTAGGGCATGGGATCCACAGCACCAGTGGAAAGATTGGCCTCACAAGTCAACAGAAAAACAGGAGAGGAATAGAAAAGCAGAAGGAGAGGATGAGTAAGGATGTGGAGAGGATGGTGCATATCTATGTTGGCTTAATCTGCCCTATTTCAAGCCCCTTCTATATTATCTCCCTCTGTTATAGAGGCTGGAAAGAAAAATGCTTACATTTCTAGCATCCTTTGCAGCTAGACATGCCCAAGGGATGAGTTCTGGTCAAAAGGCGTAGCAAAAATCCCAGAGGAGGTCCTCCCTTCCAGAATGAAAGGGAAAAGCCTGTCTAGATGTGGAATTTTCTCTCCCCTCCTTTTTATTCTCTCTCTCTTCTTGCCTGGACACTGGCTTTGATACCTGGAGATGTCATTACCGTGCAATCTTGAGCACATAGACGACACACTAAGGTTAATGGAGCAGGAAGGCAGAAAGCGCCTGGTACCTTAGTGACTGCCCTGAGCAGCCACACCTGCTCCATGCTGTCTACATGCACACGTCTTGTTGTATTGAGAGGTAAGAAGGAAGGAAAGGAAAGGAAGGAAGGGAATGAAGGGAGGAAGGAGCTCTCCTAGTTAACATACTGTCAGGTTTCTGTCATTCATATGTCCTGGCTCAGTGGTCGGCAAGCTCATTAGTCCACAGAGCCAAATATCAACAGTACAACAATCAAAATTTCTTTTGAGAGCCAAATTTTTTAAACTTAAACTACATAGGTAGGAACATTGTTATTAACTTAATTACGGTACTCCTAAGGCTTAGGAAGAGCCACACTCAAGGGGCCAAAGAGCCGCATGTGGCTCTCGAGCCGCAGTTTGCTGACCATGGTCCTGGCTTATGTATCGCCCTGGGGCCTCTGGGATGCCTCTTTTTCTTCATAGATGTACCTCTTGGCAGCTGTGGACATATTGATGGCAGTAAATGCTGGGGCTCAATGGGGCACCCCAGAGAACATGTGGGTATCAGGCTCCTGGAGAAGTACAACAGGAGAGCAGACTCAGCAGAGCCTGTCTTTGGGAAGAAGTGTGAACACAAGAGATCATGAGACACACTGTAACAGGAAATGTTGACTGGGGCCCGGCCAGTGTGGCTCAGTGGTTGAGCAGCAACCCATGAACCAAGAGGTCACTGGCTTGATTCCCAGTCAGGGCACATGGCCAGGTTGCAGGCTCGGTCCCCAGTAGGGGGTGTGCAGGAGGCAGCAGATTGATGTTTCTCTCTCGTTGATGATGTTTCTATCTCTCTATCCCTCTCCCTTCCTTTCTCTCTAAAATCAATAAAAACATTTCAAAAAGTTGACTGGGTTTAGTTGACCTGGTCCTAGCCCTGGTCTTGCCACTCACCAGCCATGTGACATCGCTGGGCCTCAGTCTACAGAATGAAGGATTTGAGCTAGTTCCCAACTTATAACCATCAAGAAGGAGGCATCCCCATATCTTTTGAAAGATTTTTACCTACCAAACTGCATCTATCAAACAATTCATATTCCCACAAGAATACTATGTTGAAATAATTCCAGCCAAAAGCTAAGAAAAACAACCCTTTAATAGAGCCTCATTAGTCTTACCATAGCCTAGAATTTCCATTTGTTCTTTGGAAAAATTGGCATGTCTTTCAGGTCCCATGATTCCTTTTGAGGATGCCTTGTGGCCTAGGGATTCTGAGCTGGCTCAGGAGGGCACTGGGGCCGGCTCTACCCTGTGCCCTCAGCAGTGCATTTTCCATCCTCCTCCCAGGCCCCGTTCTGGCTTCTCGCCCCGGGAGCTACCTCATTTCCTTTATAAAAAACAAGCCTGTAAATGGTAGGTTCCCGCTGGCACCTCATTTGCCCTGAGTGCCTGCCAGTCCTCCTCAAAGGCAGCTTTCACCCACCCCATCCCACCTCCCCCCTCCTCCAGGAGGCAGCAATCTCACCTACTCCTTCATCTCAAGTAGCCTGCTGTGTGACCTTTTGACCTGAGAGGCCTGGAGACCCTCTCAGCCAGTCTGAGGACCAAGCCCTGACCCTTTCCCTCCGGGAGCTAATCTGCTGCGGAGGAGAGAGGGGCAGAGACCCCTCTCCCAGGTGATTAGGTGCTGCTATTGGAGCACTGAATCATCAATTCTGCTTGGATGTGTGAAAGGTCAGGGAGGGGTGAGACTTCTGCTTGGACGTGCAAAAGGTCAGGGAGAGGTGGGCCAGGGCCCGGAGAATTCTTTGTTGGAGGCTGTCCTGCACATTGTAGGATGTGTAGCAGCACCCCTGGCCTCTGCCTACTGGATGCCAGCAGCATCTCCCTCCAGTTGTGACCAAAATTGTCTCCAGACCTTGTCAAATGTTCTCTCGGCAGGGGCATCGCTACATCACATGTTGTCCCTCTCTACTGTGCTCAAATGCTCCTTCCAGCCAGTGGCCCTGGTTCTCATGCTGGAGTCACATGGAGCATCTATGTTGTCTTTATATCACCCATGGGTCCTTTGTATCACCCACGAGGCTGTTCCTTGTCTCAAGCATCTTCTCCAGATCAAACGCCAATGTTCCTCCAGCTTCTCTCTCTCTCTCTCTCTCTCTCTCCCCCCACCCCCTTCCTCGTTCACTCCCTCCCTTCCAGTGTGGTTTCTAGGCCTTTCACCGTGCAAGCTGCCCTCTGCTGATGAGCATCATTGTAAAGAGAGTGGACTACACAAATAAAGGACTTTCTTTTTCACATCTCCTCCTTCACTCCTGTCATGGGAGCAGCCCGGATCAGCTGCCACCTCCTCTGTGAAGCCCCTCATGTCTCAGTCATAGGCTGGGTTTTCCTCCTTGGTCGCCATTATTCTTTTTTTTTTTTTTTTTAAATATATATATATTTTTATTGATTTCAGAGAGGAAGGGAGAGGGAGAGGTAGAAACATCAATGTTGACAGAGAATCATCGGTTGGTTGCCTCCTGCATGCTCCACACTGGGGATTGAGCCTGCAACCCAGGCATGTGCCTCGACCAGAACTCGAATCATGACTTTCTGGTTCATAGGTCAACGCTCAACCACTAAGCCATGCCGGCCGGGCATTATTCCTTTTCCATGTTAAGGCCTCATCATTTGTTTATTCTTTCTCTCCCCATGCAGGCTTTTACCTCATCAAGTTCTAATTCTCCACGACATCCCTCTGAGCACGGAGTAGAAGGCCTGGCACGTAGTAGGCTCTTACTGAAAGTTGGACCAGTGAATGGGCATATAACAATAGTACATATCGAGTGTTGGTTTGAAGAGGTGAAAGTGCTTTGAGAAGATATAAAGCATTAGGCAAACTTAAATGGCTTATATTTTTCTTCTCCTTTTACTCTATCTCACCCTCTCCCTACTCCCTGGTCCTCTCCAAGCCAGACCCACAGATTGGCAGAGAAAATTAACTAAAATTCATTTGAGGAATGGGAAACTTGGGGAAAAGAGTACCTTCTAGAATTTCTTTCCCATTCTCTAGTCTGGGCAGGTTGCTTCAGTGAGGAGTAATGGGTGGCCAGTGTTAGAATCTAACAGGAGCTGCCTTCTCCTCTCCCCCTGCCCTCCTAGTGATTTGCAAGCCTGCTTCTTAGGGAAATTCTATTTTCTCTAGAACCTACCAAATGAAAAAATACTTCCCGTGTCCTGGCCCCAGTGTTTCTAGGGTTAGAGCATCAGCCTGCCACTGAAGGGTCGTAGGTTCTATTCCCAGCCAGTTTGGAGGTGTGTGTGGGAGGCAACTAATCCATGTGTCTTTCTCACATCTCTCTCTCTCTCTCTCTCTCTCTCTCTCTCTCTCTCTCTCTCTCTCTTTCCCCCTCCCCCCCCCCCTCCTCCTCCTCCTCCTCCTCCTCCTCCTGCCATCCTTTACTCCCTCCCCTCAACTCTTACTAAAAATAAATGGGAAAAATATCCTTGGGTGAGGATTAGAAAACACACAGCTCACAGCACATGTCGAACAAGGAATGCATTCATGAGAGAGGGAGTCAGTGGCATGCGCTGGACCAAGGCGTCCGTCAGCCCTGGAATCTGGTTAAATCTTCCAGTTGTACCAAAGGCATGTTGTTGAGCGTGGCCTGGAGGGCCGCCACACGGGCCTGGCATCCAAATGTGTCCCTCTCTGCGCACTCTCCTGGAGTCTGCAGGGCCCATGGAATCAATGGACCATTGCTTCACTGGCTACTGGGTCTGGCACTCTTGCAGGCCTTGCTAAAGGCCAGGGTTCCCTTTAGGCTCAGCTCCCTCCATGAACAGAGAAGAGAGAACTCCCAGGATACGCAGCCCTGCCCTGGGAGCGCTCAGGCTGATGGAGACCCGCCCGACATCAGGAAGTTAGGAAGAGAGACTCCCACAGGAAGAAGGCTCAGTAACGTGTGCAGTTCAGCATGAACACCAAGGCCACTGGCCTCGCCTGTGCGGAGAGCAATTGTAAGGCGGGGACAGGGACTTTGAAAAGGTTCAGAAGAGAAGCATGAGTGGGGCAGAGCACGAATCCCCCAGTCAATATGAAAGATGTTCTGTGGTACAGAAAGAGTGGGTGTGGGGGCTCAGGGGGCTATAAACTCACAGGCACCTGAGCACACACCCCTCCCTGGAAGTGAGAGAGGAAAGAGGGCTTTGTGGAGCGGGAATCTCTGTCCCTCGGGCCCTCATTCTTCTCTGGCCCGAGGTAAGGGAATGTGACAGAGTGGTTTGGAAAGAGGTGAGATCAGAAGTGGGGCCTTTGGAGAGAGAACCTATCCATGGCCTGAGCCCTAGGCCTGTGTCACTGGCCAGCCACTAAGTGACTTTGAGCAGGTCCCTCTGGCCCCCATTCCAAAACTCAAACTCAGTGCTTGACTCAGGGGAAGGGATCCAGGACGGTTGTGCGGGGGCCACCTCCGGCCAAGGCAGCGTCTGGCTGTATCCCCAGCTCGGTCTCAGCCCCAAAAGGCCCGGCCCCACCCCCCGAGGCCTGCACCATGCACCAGGAGGCAGGGGGATGGCAACAGCACCCGCCACGGATACCTCTGCAGCCACACAAATGAACTTAGCATTCATCGCCTGACCTCTTCCTCATCAAAATGAAAAGGGAGCTGACAGGCTGGTGCCATGCGCTGCATCTAACAAGACAAGATTCAACAGGGGTCAATGTCAGGCCCCGAATTTGAGTTGAAAATTCCAAGCAGATAAGCACAGAATGTTGGAGGCAGGGCTTGGAGGCGGCCTGTGTTGGAAAGCTTGCGAGGCTTCAGGGGGTGGTGAGCTTGGTGTGACTCAAGGAGCTGGTGACAATAAACATTCATCCTAGAAGTGGAAATGTTTACCGTGTGCTCAGCACAGTCTCCGAATAACCTATGGTGTTGACACTACCCTGTTACCCCCTTTTGCAGAAGAGGAAATGAAGCCCAGAGAGATTTAAGTAATTCACCCCAAGTCTCCTCGATAGTAAGTGGTGGAGCCAGGATTAATCTGGCCCCGAGCCTGAATGCTCTGGGGTGGAAGCATGGAGGCCACAGGGTCGGGGAGCAACAGGCACCCTCTGCTCTGTGCTAAGAGGACAGGAGGCTTCTATTTTGTTCCAAGAGCAGCACGCCAAGTCTTTATTAGTGGCAAAATGGCGCGCATTCAGAAGGGGGTGTTTTGGGAGGTTGAAGGAAAGAATGCTTGGGAATGTTACATTCTCCACCTTCATCTACCAGGTGCCGGCCTCGAGGTGGGGAGGCATTCTTGACACCACCCTCAAACCCATTCTCCCACATCCACCCATCACCGGCTCCACCTACTTCCTCCCCCAAAGCCCTAAAAGCTTTCCCACAGACGCCACTTCTGAGCTCTGCCTTCCCGAACACATCTCAGCTCGACCTGGTTCTCTCCACTCGGTCACTTCTTCAATCTAAGGCACCAGCACTGTCCACCCTCCTAGACTCCCTTCTCCCACCTTCAGCACCAAGCTGCTCCCACACCACAGCCAGAATGGGCTCTGACCACCGCAATGGAACCGCCACTTCACTGCACGCAGTCTTTCCTGCACCGTAGTCCATGAGGAGCCCCAACTCCTAACCCTTGGTTCTACTTAACACTCCGGCCTCTTTTCTCACGCCCCCCTTGACTAGTTCTATCCATGTTACTTCAGCGTCTGCTACTTGTCATGCTCCTTCTGGCCCAAGCCCTCATACGTGCTGCCCCTCGGCCCAGAATGCTCTTCCCCATCCCCGCGTGCCTACAGCTGCTGCTTTTCATCCTTCAAGTCTGGGTTCAAGTGCATTTCCTCTCATAGGGCTCACCCCCCCGAGTGGGTTTGCCTTGTTCTCCTGTTCTTTGCTTCCCTCATGCGACACTGCACGATTTGAAATTAGGTATTTATTTGTGCATTTGCTGTAAATTCCACAAGGAAACCCAAGGCCAAACACAGAGCCATGTGGTAAGTGTTCAATAAATATTTGTTGGACAAATGAAGGGCCTGGAGAAGAGGTTCAGGCACACGGAGCTCTCCGTGCTGAGAGAGGGCTGTGGCTATGTGACTCCAGGTGTCAGAAGTGGGGCTCAGTATTTAGCAAACATGAACACCTACTGTGTACCAGGCACTGCCTGAGTACTTTCTCAATAGTAATCTGTTAGCCTCCTCACAGCCCCACGAAGCAGCACTGGCATTACCCTGTCTTATGATACAGAACAGAGGCCCACAGAGGCTAAGTAACTCACCCAGGACTCCGCAGTCATGGGAGGGGCAGAGCCAGATTTTGAGCCAGAGTCTAAGCTCTCAAGCACCTCAATAGGAGACCAGTTGTGGAAGCTTCTGGGAACCCCCTCTCTGCATCCACAGGACACTCATTCTCCCAGGGGGAAGCCCAGGTAAAGAGCCAACTCCAGAAGCCTGGTGAGCTGGCGCTTTGGAGGGAGTACAGCCTGGATGCAGCTGATCTCAGCGGCCCTCGGCCTCTCTCACCTTACACCCCAGCCGAGGCTGCGGGGGGACACAATAGGTTAGTGGAAATGAAGGTGCTGACAGGGTTGGCACGTGCTCCCTGACCACAAGGTCATGCCATCCCCAGCTGGCAGGATGGGAATACCAATGAGGTCTTCTAGGTGGAAGGGCACAGGCAGGCAGAAAAGTAGTTCCTGCAAAATCCCCCATCGCAGCCCACAGGCTGCCCATGCAGCTCCTGGCCTTCCCCAGCTCCCGCAGGGAGAGAGGGGGAGTGAGGCAAAGGGGCAGGGAGACAGCCAGCGCCAGAAGAGACAGGCTGCTCTTAGAACAACAACTCACATCCCCCTCCCCCGCCTGATTTATGAGGTTTGGTCGGGGCTGGGAGCATTGGGATCAAAGGAAACGTTTTGGCGCGCCCTGCATGGCTGGCACAGGCTCTGCTTGGAAGGCAGGTCGTCTCCGCCTGCCCTGGAATGTTTCTGGCTAAGGGGACAGTGCAGCCCAGAGAGAGGGGTCTGGTGCAAGGAGGGCTAGTGGCCCCCAACCTGTGGAATGGTCCCCCCACCCGGGGTCCCTGGCATTGCGGCAGAGGAGGGAGGAGGGTGGCTCCAGCAGACACCTGGTGAGAGAGCCGGCAGGACCCAGCCTGACTGGATTCAGTGGTTTGGGTTGCTCTGCCCCCCCCCCCCCCCCCCCCGCTGCCGCCTGTGCCTGCCCATGGGCCTGCCTGTCGCAGGAGCTGAGCCCCCCGCCCCCCCCCCCCCCCCCCGCCGCCTGTGCCTGTCTGTCGCAGGAGCTGGGCCTGGTGGGCAGAGATAAGTGCTCCGCCAGAGGCAGGCACAGAGCCTGCTGAGCTGTGTGGGTCCCAGGGGATGGGTTAGGAGAGGACTTTGTGCAGGAGACCACAGGTGTCTGCCATCTAAAGATGATGGAGAGGGGGAGGAAGTGGATCCTGCACCCCAGGAAGGATAAAGGGAGGAGAAGCTAGGCCAGTGACGGCGAACCTTTTGAGCTCGGCGTGTCAGCATTTTGAAAAACCCTAACTTAACTCTGGTGCCGTGTCACATATAGAAATTTTCTGATATTTGCAACCATAGTAAAACAAAGACATATTTTTGATATTTATTTTATATATTTAAATGCCATTTAACAACGAAAAATCAACCAAAAAAATGAGTTCGGGTGTCACCTCTGACACGCGTGTCATAGGTTCGCCATCACTGACTGCTAGGCAGTGGTTCTCAACCTTGGCTGCACATGAGAATCCCCTGGGAATCTTTTTAAAATCCTGATTTCTGGGCCTCGTCCTCCGGAAATTCTGTTTCTTTGTTATGGGGTGGGGCCACAACATGAGTAACAAAGAAACAGAATTTCCGGAGGATGAGGCCCAGAAATCAGGATTTTAAAAAGATTCCCAGGGGATTCTCATGTGCAGCCAAGGTTGAGAACCACTGAGCTAGAGCATGAAGAAGAAGCAAACACAATGAGGAGGAAAAGGAAAGAGGAAGCAGGGAGAGGAGCTTTCATATCCTCCCAAAGGGCAAAATGGGGACGATGGCTTCATCCCAGATTTCATCCAGAGGCAGAGGGAGGCCCTCCCTGCCTGAACCCACTGGCAGCAGGTGCAGGTGAGACGCCTTCCTCAGAAGCCCGGGGAGGATGGCGTTTGGAGAGGAGGCGGCGTGGGCACTGAATACACGCAGGGCGTGGGCCTGGGGACCCCGGAGGTCCTTCTGTGTTGAATCCATGGGTTTCTAAGAGCCCAGGAAAGGACCGAGAGGCAGGCACAGATCCCCAGACAGAAGAAGGGAACAGACCCACCCATACTGGCCCCTGGGTGAGGCTCAGTGTCGCCGCCTGTGACAGTGCTGCGGCTGGGCCTGTCTTTCCCGGGGGATAGCTCAGAGCTGCGCACCCACCGCAGAACGCAAGTCAGGGCCACTCAGGATCTGAAGCCACGTCCCGCCCAGCGGTCCCTCCTGGGGCAAAGGCAGTAGGAGGCTTAGTGGTGGTCGAGGAAGAGTCCGCTGAACCACAGCGACCCAGCTCAAGCTTCTGGGTCTGATGTGGAAGCGTGTCTGTGACCTGGGCCGCGCACTGTCCAAACCCAGGGTTAGTCCCCCTCCAAGGCCGGACCGGGGTGCGGTGCTGTCTACAGGCAGAGCGTGTGATGCGCAGTCGGGAATCTGCCTCCCACCTGCTGTGCCTTTTCTTACTCATCCTACTCCTGCTTCGGGGCAGACACTCTAGGTGTGGGGACCCCTGCCTGCGGGTGGAGAGCAGAGACTGGAAATGATGATGACAGCCTCTCGAAGTGCTCGCAATTCATTAACTAACCCAGTGGTTCTCAACCTTCTGGCCCTTTAAATATAGTTCCTCATGTTGTGGTGACCCCCAACCATAAAATTATTTTCGTTGCTACTTCATAACTGTAATGTTGCTACTGTGATGAATCGTCATGTAAATATCTGATAGGCAGGATGGTCTTAGGCGACCCCTGTGAAAGGGTCGCTCGACCGCCAAAGGGGTCGCGACCCACAGGTTGAGAACCGCTGACTTAACCGAATCCAGCAACAGGGATGGTGTGGGAGGGGGCATGTGCCCAGACGGGTTCTTCCCTGGCGATGCGGAGGAGAATGGGGCTCGCTCTCCAGCTCCGAGGCGCTCCCAGGCTGATGGGAAAGCTCACCCACAGAGCACGCTGCTGGGGATCAGAGATCGCTGACGCCTCGGAGAAAAGCTTGGACGCGCACCAGCGCCTGCAGGAGCTGCGATGGCTGCCTTGGGGGCCGCCTGGCTGGGTTGTGACGTCTGTGCTTTGGCCCTGTGGCTGCCGGCCGCCTCTGATGGGGGCCCACACTGCGGAAGTGGTGGGCAACTGTCTCTGACCGTGGTCGGTGGGCTCTGGGGGAGTCTGGCGTGGCTTGAACGTGGCCAGACAACAGTGATGAGTGTGAGCGTGAGGCAAACAGCACTGTGGCCACTGAGGAGGGGCGACTACCCCCACTGTGGAGGGGAAGACCCTTGAGGAAGAGGTCGATGGCGCAGAGGCGAAGGGGGAGGGCCTTGCTGGCCGAGGGGAGGAGAGCGTGTCACAGGCCTGGAGGAGACACAGTAAGAGGCTCGCTCCCAGGATAGCAAACAACTGCTTGACTTGGCTCGAGGGTCAAAGCCCTGGAAGCTGTGGAACGAGACAGTAGCCGAATGGTGGGCAAAGCCAACTTCCGGGGGCCTGGCCTTTCCCCTGGGCGCAGCCGGGGAGCTTCCCACCTGCGCGGTCCCAGAGAGCCCCGCGGTAAACAGCCCCCTTTCCTGCCTTTCTTTCCAAGGCTCCCGGCTGCCTCGGACAACACTCCTCCTGCCTCGGCTGGTCAAAGCCTGCCCAGCTTCTAAAGCAGCGGTTCTCAACCTGTGGCCCGCGACCCCTTTGGTGGTCGAACGGCCCTTTCACAGGGGTCGCCTAAGACCATCCCGCATATCAGATATTTACATGACGATCCATAACAGTAGCCACATTACAGTGATGAAGTAGCAACGACAATAATTGTATGGTTGGGTCACAACATGAGGAGCTGTATTTAAAGGGCCAGAAGGTTGAGGACCACTGCTCTAAAGCCCTGTTGGGATTCCCTCTCCTCCAGGAAGCCGGCTTGGACTGCCTCATTTCATTCATCCATTCACTCACCCATCCATTCATTCATCCAACAAAGGCGCATTAGACGCCTCCAGAGGACCAGGCTCTGGCCACGAACACGCAGACATGGCTCTCACCCTCGTGCAGCCTACGGGGTACAGTGGGTTGGAAGCCTCGGTGATGTCTCCTTTTTCATCTGCCCGAGGTCGGCGGCCAGTGAGGCTGTGAAGACCCCTTCCAGAAGCAGTCTCCTCCCTTCTAGGCAAATAGTTCCTGGAGATGGAGACCAGGTCTGGGGGTGGTTGGCACAGTGCTGGGCACTTGGGGGTGCTCGGCCTGTATTTTAAAGATGGCTGGCTTTCCACTCCCTAAGTGGAAAGTTCTAGCTGACACCCGCCCCTTTCCCTCTTCTCCGGATTCCAGCGCAGCTCCTCCGCAGAGGAGAGGGCTGGCAGCCCCCGCTGAACCTCTGGGCCCAGGATGCAGAGACAGGGCCGAGGAAGGAGGCGTAGGAGGGAGGAAACTGGGCTGGATGCCAGCCTGGTCCTCGGGCTCTCGGTCGTCTGCGCTCTGGAATGTGGCAGGGGCTTGCCAGGGCATCTTGGAGCGGCTGCTCCCAAGCCACTAGCTCCTCACCCTGGACAGAGCCTCCCTGCGGCTCCTTCTGGGCCTCCTCACGGCGCACGGGTGCCCCGCGGTGGACAGAGGGTTTGTGTCACCCGGTAGAGAGGCTCGGAAGCCTTCGCGCCCACTTCATGCTGCCCCACCCTTGCGTGGGGTGAGACGTGGGCATTCCTGGGCTGGAGCCCTTTCCCTACCCTGACTTCAGGCCGCTCGCCTGGGCCCTCTGGGGTCTCCCCCTGACAGTGCTGCACACTCATCATCAGAATAGCCTGACCCCCACCCGTGCTGTCCCTCCAGATGGGCACAGACCGACCCCTTGTGGTGGGTGCATCCCAGCACGGTCTTAGGACAGAAACGGGCTACTCTGCGGTTCCTCTGGCCACACCGGGCTGGGCACACTGTATCGTCCCCCTACCTCAGGGCTGGGAGATGGGAGAGCTGGCGCCCACAGAAACCAAGGCTCTGTCCGCCTGCAGCTCACAGTCTCCCGAGATGGGCCTTTGCTCTGGGCAGAGGGTGAGGGCAGAGTGGAGAGGGCGGTGGCTGAGAAGCCGTGAGAGGGAGGGTGTGGGGATGAGGTGGAAGGCTGGGGGAGGATGGGGCTCTTGGGGCTCAGAGTCCTGAAAGGCCATGGAATGTAGGAGCGTTCATGATTTTAATGTGTTCCTAATAACAGCCTGTGTGTGGCTGCTGGAAGGAGATAGTCCTGCCAGGTGGCTTCCTTCTGGGCTCTGTGCTGGCCCCTCACCTCCCACCAGGCGCACAGCCTGCTGGAGGAGATCGCCATAGTCCTACCGAGGGGCTGAGTGAGCCAGTGAGAGATGCTGCAGGAAAGCGGGCGGGGCCAGGGAGCCGCAACCAAGCCTGGAAGACACAGGGAGGAAGCAGGGCCAGGCACGAGGGGACCAGCAGGACAGCTGGAGAGAGCAAAGGGGAAGGAGCGCTCAGATCAGTGGGAAAGGGACAGAGGGGAGGGGAGCTGAGCAGCCCAGCGCTGTCGGCTTTGAACCCTCCTCTCCTGAACCCTCCTTGCAGCAAGGCCCTGAACTCTTACAGGAAACGGAAACGTAGTCAGGAATGTAAGTGACTTGCTGTGGTCCTTGGCTAAAGTGATGCCTCCAGGCCTATCTTCCCAGTGGGTTTCTTATCACTCTTCGGCACTTGAAAGAGGAGGCGTGGCCGGATGCGAGGAGACAAGAGGACTTGAACTCCAGAATTCTCGACTCTCAGCACTGAAATCAGGACCCCCTACACCAACTCCGCCTCCAGGAGAAAGTAGATTTCAGTCACAACAATGCCATGTCTTAATTAGCAAGCCAGTGAATTCAAAGGGGGGTAACAGAACCAACCAACCTCCCACACTCCCTCCCTCTGGCTGACATTGTTTATGGAGCAATTACAATCTGTCAGGCTTAGAACAAAAATGCAGCTCTTCACACACACACACACACACTCACACTCACACACACACACACTCACACACACACACACTCACACACACTCACACACACACACACACTCACACACACACACACTCACACACACACACACACTCACACACACACACACACACACACACACACTCACACTCACACACACACACACTCACACACACACTCACACACACACACACTCACACACACACACACACACACACACACTCACACACACACACACACACACTCACACACACTCACACACACACACACTCACAACACACACTCACACACACACACACACTCACACACACACACACACTCACACACACACACACACTCACACACACACTCACACACACACACTCACAACACACACTCACACACACACACACACTCACACACACACACACACACACACACACACTCGCTGTCATGCCAGTCTTTCCTCCCTGTCTTTAGTTCTGAGTCCGCTTCAGAGCCCAGCAAACCCCCTGCTCCTCCCTGCAGCCCCAACTCCCTCTGTTTTGAGACAAGCTGCCCCCAAGACCCACCCAGCGGGGAGCTGCTCCAGGGGCCACAGCGGGAGTGGTCAGTGACGCCACCAACGAACAGGCCTCTACGAGCCCTGGGCCTTTGAACTCCTCTCATACATCTGGACACAGCTGGGCCTGGGGCAGCCCAAATTCTCCAGGCCGTAAGTCACGCTGACTTCCAAGTCTGGAACAAATAAACAAATGAAGAGGCTTCCAGCTCTTCCCCTCACAGCCACTGACCAGTGCAGGGCCTAGAGAGCCATCGCCCACCTCCAGTCCCTCTCAGAGCACGGCCATCAAATAAACCAGCCTGGCAACCGAAACGCAAGCGATTTGTATCCACTCTCAAATACCAGGGAGAGGATGGAATAGATCAGAACAATACTTCTCAAAATCCTGTTTTTCCTCTCCCACTTACTTCTCCGCATACCAAACCTGATCCCGCACCGCCTCTTTCCAAAATTCCTGCCTCATAAACTTCTCTTCCAGCTCCAGCCACGTACCCCTCCTCCTTCCAATTCCCTTCCCTTTCCTCCGGTTTCTGTAACACCGAAGCCCAAAATACACAGCCTTGCATGGCCACACCCTCCCCGTAGGGGAAGACGGTGACTGGGCAAAGCCCCTTTCGTAGGCAGGGGAGAGGGCAGGGGCTGGAGACATCCCTGCAGTAATCATTTCCCCCATCACAGCAGCTGTCACTGCATACAGTCTTTCTAGGTCATGCCAAGCCCACTGGGCAGGACAATTTCCAGACAAAGTGACCATACCAACCTGACTCTTCTGGTCAGACCTCATCTAAACATTTTGTTCCAATTCCGAACTACAATGGGCTACCATTAGTCAATTGCTTCCATTTGGAGTTGGAAAAACATGACTCACTCTGTCCCACCCTTCCTCTTAGCAATCCTACCATATCCTGACTGTGTTCCTTTCTATAGTGTTGTTTATGTCCCCTGAATTCATATGTCAAAATCCTGCTCCCCAAGGTGATGGTACCTGGAGGTGGGGCCTTTGGGAGGTGATTAGGACAGGAGGGTGGAGTCCTTATAAAAAAAGACGCCAGAGAGAGTCCTTGTTGCTTCTGCCATGTGAGGACACAGTGAGAAGATGTCTTTTATGGTCAGGCAGTGGGCTCTTACCAGATACCAAATCTTCCAGTGACTTGTTCTTGGACTTCCCAGCTTCCTGAACCATGAGGGATAAATTTCTGTTGTTTATAAGCCACCTGGTCTATGGTGCTCTGTTATAGCAGCCCCGATGGAATAAGGCATATTGATGTTAATTCCATTAGCGTCTGCTTAGTCACCTGGAGACTGGAGGTTCCTTAAGGTCCCAGACTGTGTTTACTCTCATTCTGTCCTAAGCCTCATGACTAGGTCTATAGTAGCTTGCCAGTGCTACATAACAAATCATCTCAAATGGTAGCGACTTCAAACACAACCATCATGTGCTATCTCTCCTTGTTTCTATGGGTCGGGAATCGGGGCATGGCTTGCGGGGGGAGTTCTGGCGTGCCTCTCCTGAGGTTGTGGTGAAATGCCTGCCAAGGCTGCCGTGTCTGAAGGCTTGAGGGACTGGAGGTTCCATTTTCAAGGTCATCTATTCACAGGGCGGCACGGTGGTGCTGGTTGTTGGGGGAAGGCCTTGGTTCCTCTTCAAGGGGACCTCTCGTGTGGCCTGGGCTTCCTCACAACATGGTTGCGGGTTCCAAAGATGAACATGTTGAGACAGGGGTGAGCCAGGCAGAAGCTGCCTCCTCTTTTATGACCGAAGCTCTGGAAGTCACATGGTTAGAATCCTAGGAACTAACTTCAGAAGATACAGACCCCGACCTTCAGTCATCCCAGTTCCGGGAGATTTGCTGACCTTTACCAGGATGACGTAGAACTAGGATGTCAAAGACCAGGATGACACACACCGGATCATCACGTGACCAGTTGTGAGATCCTTACCAGAATGGACTGTGCTGGCCCGCATGGAGAGAACTTTTCAACCCTCTCCCCTTGATTTCTTTGTTCCGCCTTCCCTCTCCCTCCTTATGAAAACCTCTGCCTGCACTGAGATGGGGAGATGGGCTTTGTGACAAGAGTCCCTCATCTTCTCAGGTTACTGGCACTTGAATAAACCTTTCCTTTTTCACCAACAACTGTCACGTGAGTTTGGTTTTAGTGGTGGCAGGCAGCCGAACTAGGGTTCTGGTTACACCCTCTTTTGATGAACTAGTCTAGTTATCACCAAGCTTTCCATGTGTCATGTATCTCTGCAGCCTGTCTAGGAAATGGTAGAGTCTAGTAGTTTAGTTTGTGGCTCTGACTCAGCCAGTGTGGCTCAGTAGTTGAGCACCAACCTATGAACCAGGTGATCACAGTTCAATTCTTGGTCAGGGCACATGCCAGGTTGCAGTCTCAATCCCCAGTAAGGGGTGTGCCGATCAATGGTTCTCTCTCATCATTGATGTTTTTATCTTTCTCTCCCTCTCCCTTCCTCTCTGAAATTAATAAAGACATATTTAAAAAAAAAAAAGATTGTGGGCTCTGGAGTCAAATGGACCTGGATTGAAATCCCAACATACCTCTTAACAGCTATACAACAGCCTCAGGTGAGTCATATCACCCCTGTAAACATTGGCATCCTTTTCTGAACAAGTGAAATCAATAATTGTTCTTGCCTCATAGGGCTATTGGAGGAATTAAATAACACAGACCACATCAAAGGCCTGGCACATAGCAAGCGCTGAAAAAAACGTTAGCCTTTTTATTTAGATTCTCATTGCATGGTTAGCTCTGAATAAAGCACAACTAACTTCCTCTCTGTTTCTTTGTATAGAAGACAATAGGCCGGGGAGATGGGGAGAGATGGGTAAACAGCCTTGACCCACCACAGGCAAGGCCAGAGAGAACGGGTTTACAAGTTCAGATATATTCCTAAATTTGACAACAAGCCCTAGGACTGGAGGAAGGCTGTTAGCCAATCTGTTCTGTCCGTTTCTCTGCTCTAGTGACAGACCTTCCAGCCTCAGTCTCCTATTTCACAGGGTAGGAGAAAACTCTAAGGAAGGGTTAGAGAGAAAAACTGGCTTTAATATATGCCCATATCCGTGTGTGTGTGTGTGTGTGTGTGTGTGTGTGTGTGTGTGTGTATGAAAGTGAAAAGCACCTAAAAAAAGTACAAAACTGAATGGTGTCACTAACTGAGCGAGTCACCCCTGCTTCCAGCAATCTGACCTGACAGTTAAGAAAATCCCCAATTTCCCTTGGGGACATGAGTGGGTGTTTTTCCGCCCAGATGATCAGGAAATGCTCCCTGACACACAACGCTGCTCCTTCCCTCTGAAGCCCGCTGAAGCCCTTCCTTCCTTGACATAGCAGACAGTGAGCGGCCAGACAAGGGTCCCCCTCGTCCCCAGCAGAACACTTTGAGTGTTTGCAGCCCATCCCCAGGGGGAAGCCACTGAAGGCAGAGGCTCCGTGACTTCACCTCACAAATTGGCGGAGATGGGGTCGGGGGTGGGGGGGAGGTGGGCGGGGGCGGGCACAGGACTTGCCAGGACATGGTTCAGAGGAGTGGGTGAGGCGGCTGTTTCAGACATCGAGGCATTAAATACATAAAGGTCAACAGCGCCAGTGTCTGCAGCCTCCTCTGGGCTCCCTTAGCAGCAGGCACCAAAACACACTGTGTTCATGACCCATTACACCAACGGCGGCGGCGACAGCTATGAAATTGCAAAACATTTTCCATCCCCAGCCCCTGTGTTCACTCTTCATTGCTAATTCTCCCAGTTTTTCCATATTTGACTGAGATGAATGAATGACTGGATTCAGGAGATTCTGCCCCTGTGAAATGTTTGGGAAATGACTGCTCGTACCACAATGACCGCTTTCTTCTGTCTTTATGGGGTGTGTGTGTGTGTGTGTGTGTGTGTGTGTGTGTGTGTGTGTTTAAGCGGAGTGGGGTTGGAATACTTTTTTTCCTTTTCTTAAAAGGCACTTAAAGACTCAGATTTATGGTACAGTGACCACCTGTCTTATATTTTCTCAGAAAGCCCCAAGATTTTTTTTAAAAAAGCAACCTGTTAAATCTATGCATAAATGTGATTTTAATTTTATGAATCTTTGTTCACAAATATATGTGTGTGCAAGAAGTGTGTCTTTCTTATTTTCTTTAATTTTGACTGTCCATTTAGTTGGGCTGGCAGAATCTTTAAGAACCACCCCCCCCACCCCTACCCCAGGGTGGGGTCTAATGGATGGGGTAGACCCAGATCTAATGATCAATGTCACCTGTTTGCAGAAGCCTCCTCTGAGACCTCTGGTACCCGACCTGGTCTTGGTTGGTGGGCCTCTCAGGCTGTGGGTCCCTTTGTTCCCAACCTGTGGTCCCTTCAGGGTGATGGCTGTCACTTCTCTGCCACCCAGCGATGATTCTGGAACTCCGCCCCATGCTGGATCCTATCAGGCCTTTACCTGCTTAGAACTTCCCGGCAGCATTTCCTCATGAAGGGCTCATTGCTGCCCGGAGCTGCCCCAGTATGTAAGGCCCAGACCCTCTGCCCTCAGATCCCTCTTACCTCCGGGTATTTGCCCCTCTCTGGGCCTCATCCCCGTCAGAGTGAAGAAATGCGTTTCTCCCAAACTTGTTGATATCTATGCTGTCTTGTTCCATCCCCCACACTGTACATCTGAATTTTAGGAAATGCCACTAGACAGGGGGAGGGGAGCTCCCAAATCTTTCACTTAATCTCTACTCTCTAGTCGAGGGGACGGAGCGGGACAGAGCGATATTTGCTCTGCTGATATAGCCCTGCCAGGAGGCTCGGAACAGAGAGAGGCCTGTGTTTGGAGAGGAAGGGCAAAGAGGAGGAGCGGAGACATGAGTTAGTAGTTCTGAAAGCCCTCTTACTCAGCTTGAAGATTCGCAGCCTTTAATGTGGTGACCACATGTCGGGTATTTTCTATGACAGTCCCCAATTCCAATAATTTTACTCTTTAAAAGGAAACCGTTTGTTAAATCTGTAGCTGAATTTGCTTTAAAGTGCATCCTTGAGCAGGGTCTTTCCTAGAGATACATTAAGGAGGGCAAGTGGGGAGAGGCTGGGCAGAACCTGGGCAGCCTCCGTTCGCTGGAGGGTGGGAAGCTAGGGGTACCCTCTGTGCCAACTAGACTGGAATGAGGCATTTCTCAGAAACCCTTCCAGAAAAAGGGGAGTGTCCCTGAGCACTTCCAGCTCTTGAGGGAGAGTGGTGCGTGCTCCTGGTTCCCCAAGCTCAGCAGGCCAACAAGCCCCTCACCCAGAGAGCTGTGATCCCCCCAGCTACCCCCTGCCTTCAGCTAGCCCCAGTCCAAAGACAACCCAAATCTCTGTCTCCACCCTCACCTCACACCTAACCCCACAGCTATGCAGCCACCTGCCTACTAGCCATTTCCACGTGGAGGTCAAATTGGAAACATCTCAAATCATCTTGTCTGAAAGCAAGCTCATTACTTTCCCTCAGAATCCTGATCCTCCTTCGTGTTTGTATCTTGTGTGTCATATTCACAATGGTTTCCAGTCAGTGGATGGGTGCAGGGTGGGGGAGAATGGGTAAACACCTCCTGAAATTTCATGCAACATTTGTGTGCATACATGTTTTCTTCCTACATAAGGGATGGTAGCTTCTGCAAATCCTGAATGAAAATGGAATGAGTGCTGAGCTCCAGAACCGAGTCCCTGTCTCCTGCTCTGCCTTCCTCTCCTGGCACTCCCTCCCGATGCCGACCCCCACGCCTCCTGAAGCTGTGCGCCACGGGCACTGACTGACTCGTCCGGTTCCTGGAGAACACCACTGGAGCAATGGATGCGGGTCCTTCCACTGAAGGGTGTTTCCTGCCACCTTCAGGCAGCACCTCCTCTGGGAAGCCTCCCCTGCCTGACCCAGCAGAGCCCATGAGCCCCTTCCTAGTGCCCCACCTCCACATGGCACCCTCATCCTGTAGGGCTGCCTCTTGTACCGTTGGGTGCGCTGAGAATCCCCTGTGCACTGTACTAAGATGAGGGTGCTCCAGCCCTGCCTTCTCCCCAGGGAATCAAAATCGTGAGGGAGGGGCCCCCAGGAAATTCGGAGGCACACCCTGCACGGAGAACCCAAATCAAAGGGCCTTCCTCTGTGTTCACGTGACTGATGTACCAGACGATGAACACCTCCAGGGCAGGGATCTCGCCTCGGTCAGCTTGAGGCAGGATAGTAAGGAGCTGGGAAGACTCCTTGGTGAGTGGAATGGGGAAACTGAGACCGATAGCTGAACAAAGTGGCCGGGAATTCACAGCCAGATCCAGAGGGTGCCCATCGATGAACAAAACTGGTGCCGGACCTCACCCCCAGGGTGGCCTTTCCTCCCCTGGCATATTGCTGGTCATGTGATTTAGACCCCTCCCCCCAACCTTTCCTCCCTAGAGATAGCATCTAGGCCTCAGTTGTATTTCAGCTCCAGGCCCACAAAAGCAGCAAAGCCAGGCAGGCCTTTCCTGGCCCAGCTGCCCCTGCCCTGGTGTCAACCAGTCAGTGGAGTCCTGAAAGGGCACCTGGAAAGCTGATGACTAGTCCATTGAGGTCCTCCCCTGAGACCTCCCCTAAAATCCCTGCCTTTAAAGCCCTGAAGACAAGGACCCAGCGTGCACTCTCCCTCCCGGGAGCACACCTGTGCTTTCCCCTTCCCTCTCTTCTTCCTCCTCTTCTTCCCCCACAGGCATGCATCTCTTAAACCCTAAGGCAGTGGTTCTCAACCTTGGCTGCACATTAGAATCACCTGGGAATCTTTTTAAAATCCTGATTTCTGGGCCTCATCCTCCGGAAATTAACAAAGAAACAGAATTTCTGGAGGATGAGGCCCAGAAATCAGGATTTAAAAAAGATTCCTAGGTGATTCTAATGTGCAGCCAAGGTTGAGAAACCACTGCTCTAAGGGATCCCATGAGAATGAGACTTGCAACCAGGGGAGCAATGGTCAGCGGCAGCTCATCCCAGCTCAACCCCTGAACCGTCTCTGAGGCCCCCTTTTCTCTGATTCTCCAGTGAATTGACAGCAACCCCGCCTTGGCTCACTTCTTTCCCATAACGTTTCTAGAGAGACAAAGCAGCCCCACCTATGCTCTCTCCTGCTGCTTCTACTCTTAAGCTCTTCCTTACTTCCCGGTCCCAGCTTTATGAAACGTACTCTCAAAACACCTGGACTTGTAATGTGAAATCTTTCCTGCACGAAATCAGGAACCCACACATGGCCCCGGGGCAGGCCCACTCCACCTCCTCCCCTTTCCGGTAACAAGTTCTCTAACACCCCCGCATTCGGAACAGCGCCAAGACAGAACCCCTGGAGCAGAGCCTGATGCGGGCTCAGGGCCGGGCTCTGCTCTCAGGGCTGCACACGCACCAGCCCTCAGCCCTCACATTCCCCGAGACACAGCGTTAATCTTGTTTACAGATGAGGAAATACTTGATGAATCAATGAATGAGTGAATCACACTTCCTAGAGAACTCAATGGTTTCAATAATTCTGAATGATTCATTTTATTTTTATTTTTTTTTCTGTTCATCAGATTATTTATTCACTTGATTCTTAGATTCACTTGTTGATAGATGCATATTTGTTGTTCATAATTTGTATCTTTACCTTTTTCTTCCTCTTCCTCTTCTTAAAGGATACCCTTCAGCATTTCATATAATCCTGGTTTGGTGGTGATGAACTCCTTTAGCTGTTCCTTATCTGTGAAGCTCTTTATCTGACCTTCAATTCTGAATGATAGCTTTGCTGGATAAAGTAATCTTGGTTGTAGGTTCTTGGTATTCATCACTTTGAATATTTCTTGCCACTCCCTTCTGGCCTGCAAAGTTTCTGTTGAGAAATCAGCTGACAGTCGTATGGGTACTCCCTTGTAGGTAACTGAGTTTCTTTCTCTTGCTGCTTTTAAGATTCTCTCTTTGTCTTTTGCTCTTGGCATTTTAATTATGATGTGTCTTGGTGTGGTCCTCTTTGGATTCCTTTTGTTTGGGGTTCTCTGCGCTTCTTGGACCTGTAAGTCTATTTCTTTCACCAGGTGGGGGAAGTTTTCTGTCATTATTTCTTCAAATAGGTTTTCAATATCTTGCTCTCTCTCATCTTCTGGCACCCCTATAATTCTGATGTTGGTACGCTTGAAGCTGTCCCAGAGGCTCCTTACACTATCTTCGTATTTTCGGATTCTTTTTTCATTTTGCTTTTCCGGTTGGGTGTTTTTTGCTTCTTCGCATTTCAAATCTTTGACTTGATTCTTGCGCTCCTCTGGTCTGCTGTTGGGAGTCTGTATAGTATTCTTTATTTCAGTCAGTGTATGCTTAATTTCTAGTTGGTTCTTTATCACAACATCGAGGGTCTCATTAGATTTCTCGAGGATCTCATTAAGTTCATCGGCGGCTTCTAGACAGTTCTTGAGAGACCTTAAAAGTGTGGTTCTGAACACTATATCTTCCATTGACAATTTTGTCCTGTTTCTTTGTCTCCGCATTTTGTTATGCTTTCTTGGTGCACCCCCTAGAGGTCTTTGTGCGAAGTCTTGTAGTTAAGCCTTGATTGTTGTAGCTAATACTAGGGGGGATTTGACCTCCAGGCCAAGTGGCTGTCCTGAATGATTCATTTTATACACGTGACTTTTTATAGGGGCGAGAAATGCCTCTCTCTGCTCTGATCATGTCAAGGGAGGGGAAAGAAAGAATCTGGGACAGACAGATTTTTCTGGAAAAGAGATGGGGGCTGCCAGACACCCACCCAAGAAGCCCCAAGCCAGTCCAGCCTGAGCGAATCTCTTCTCGACATGGGTGGGACGGGGCATAACCAGAGAATGGCCCCACTGGAGGGCTGACCCTCTTGTCTTGTGCCTCCTTCTCATGGCCACTCCCCCCAAGTCCCAGCCTCCAGCTGCCATCGCTCTCCTAGGAGGAAAGTGGTCAGAAGGGTTTAAACTGTAGTGTCATTCATAGGAGGCAGGCCACCGTCCATGCAGTTTCCCCTAATCTAAACGAGGCCTTCAAGAACACCATCCTGCCCCTTACGCAGGATTGGTGGTGGGACCACTCCCAGCCAGAGGTTCATTAAAGGGGCAAGTAGGAATCAGGAATGATGCAGAAAGGTCAAGGGGCAGGACCCCAAATCGCACCACAGCCACAGCACTTGGTGACTCCTACCCTCACTCTCCTGCCATGGTTCAAGGCCTGATTCCTCAGGGGCCACCTCCTTTTCAGAAACTGCACGCCCATCTCCTCTGAGGTCTGTGACTCTTGGGCTGCACAGCTCATAAGTGAGCACAGGGTTTCTCAGAGCCAGAACTCTGAGCCCCCCCCCCCCCGCCCCCCGCCCAGACATGAAATATGGAATCCCCAAACCGTGGCACCCCTCCTGGCCCTCCTGGCCCCCACTCCGGCATTCCTGCGGCTTCCCTGCACATTCCTGAAGCCTCCAATAACAGTTGGTGTTCCCACCCCAAACCACCATGGGCCACACTCCTGCCTCTCTGGTCTCGGGCAGGGTGCCCTGCAGGAACCACACTAGACTCTGGTGGCGATCTTGGTGGGCACGCTGGGCGGGTGGGAGCTATGTGCCCATCTGGCTCTCCCAGGGCCCAGCCTGCACAGAATCCCTCAGATTTTTCCCTGGCAACATCCTCCTCGCCACCCAGGCCAGGGTCCAGAACAGGGGAGCTCTGCCAGAAGGGGAAACCACGGACCCCAGACTTTGTCACTGAGACGGCCAGGTAGACCAGATGTGCCAGGAAGGGGCCGGGCAGGGGTCCCTAGATGGGCCAAGGAGCTCGCTTTGCAGGGGAGCCAGATGTCATCTGAGAACAGAATGTGGCTGCAGAGAATCGGGGTGGGATCCTGGCACAGGGCTGGCCCGGGCCAAGCCGCAGGATGCTCTGCAGCCCATATGAGGTGTTCATGGGAACGGCTGTGATGCGAATGCTGATCCCTCCAAGGCGTTCTGGGCTTTGCCACTCACACCATCCCTTCACTGAGGTTGTCTCCTTGGGTCACTGAAATGCCCTCCACGGTAGCTGTATCTCCATTTACAGATGAGGAATGAAACTCAAGCTTCTGCCTCCAGTTCAGAGGCCTTGCTACTAACCTCACCTCTGACAGAGAGGCAGCTGAGCCAGGAGCCCAGCAGGTCCGTTGTGCCCCAGTGAGTGAGGCTGCGGGACTGGCCGCGGGCGCGGCTCAGGCTGTGGATTGGTGCCAGGTGGCAAGGCAGCCTCCGGATTGCGAGATCTTTGGATTTTTCCAGAGAAGCTGGAAAGCTGGATTTTTTTAAATGTGAAATTTCCCATTTTTTAATGTTGTCAACTAATTTAATTTAATTTAAAATGTCTAGCAGGCTAAACAAGCACATTCTTGGGCTGGTCTCGACTCCAGGCAGCCAGCTGCAGCCTTGCACTTGCCCCCAAAATGCCAGGGGGATAAGCCCTCGCCCTCCTCAGCTGAATAAAAACATTCAAATGCCCTGGGGTGGGTCACACAGGAAGAAGCCAGCCCAAAGGAGTGAGAAAGGAGTTACTGACGGAGTGCTATATGTCAGACTTAGTTTGGGGGCTATGGGATATAACTTGATAAAAACAGACACCCCCCCACCCCCCAATGAAGCTCATATTCTAATTGGAGAGACATGCCATGAGGATAAATTTGTAAAGATGTTAGAGTGTTAATAACAAGTACTAATGAGGAAAGGAAAGCAGAGAGTTTCATTTCAGATAGGGTGACCAGAGAGCCTCACTGGGCAGGTGACATGTGACCAGGACCTGGGGGAGGGGAGGGAGGGAGTCCTGCTGAGTACACAGGCCCTGAGGCAAGGAGAGGACTGGGGGAGAGGAAGGGAGAGAAGAGGCTGTAAGAGGGGTTCCCGCAGTATCCAGGGTCACAGAGGTAGGGGGAGTCGGAAGGGGGAAGCCAAGCACCTAGGGCCTCTGGTTTACTCTGAGTGAGATGTGCTGAGAATCAACTGAAAAGACTCGGGGAAGGAGGCAGAAAGCCCCTTTAAGAGGCATCGAAATCATCTGGGTGAGGACATGAGGGTGGCTGGGAGCAGGGCGTGGCCATGAAGGTTGTGAGAAGTGATCAGATTCTGGACAGACTTTGTGAGTAGGCCTAGTGACGTGCTGGAAGGTTTAACAACCAGTTCTTGGGGTGGGGTGGCTGATTTCCATGGTGTAAATGTTGCTAACGGTCATTTGCAGCTACCAACAGGATATAAGCTGGCTCTCAAAATTCCTGAAACTTTTATAGTTGGGTCTGGAGAGCCAACCCAGGCCAGCTTCGGCACAGCCCTGGGCAGAACTCACAGACTTGCTAGTGGCTTGGATGTGAGAGGTCAGAAAGGGAGAGCAAAGAGAACTCTGAGATTTGGGCAACAGTGATTTAAATGGGGAAGAATATGATGGGATTAGGTTTGGGGGAAATATCAGAGATTTGGAGAAATCTATTATATCTTTTCTTTTTAAACCTCACAAGGCATTACCATTACTGTTTCGTATAGTCAATGTTTGTATTTATTTACCCACATATTTGCCTTTTTATTTACTGTTCATTCTTTCTCATCTTTCAGACCTTCCATCTGGGGTCATTTTACTTTTGCCCAAAGAGCAGAATGGTCTTTAGAGAGAATCAGCTGGTAGCAACTCCAGCTGATTTGGTTTTGTTCTTGTTGTTTTACTTTATTTTTATCATCTTAAAGCATCTGTATTTTGCCCTTATTCTTGAAGTGCATTTCCACTGAGAAATGAATTTTGGGTGGGGGGCAGTTATTTTTTTTAGTATATTAAAAAATGTAAAAATAATCTGCCCTTAGTATTTTTCTTTGTGTTTGGGATTTACTAAAGTTTCTCAGTGATGTGTCTGGCTGTGAGTATCTGTTTATCCTGCTTGAGATTGATTTATCTTCTTGTATTTGTGATGTGTTGTTTTTCATCAGTTCAGAGACATTATCAGCTGTTATCTGTTTACATATTGCTTCTGACACAATTGATCCCTCCTCTTTTTGGACTCCAATTAAACATATGTTGGTTCTTCTTGTTGCCTGTGGCTCTTAACTTTTCTGTAATATTTTTCATCTTTTTTTGTTCCTCTATGCTAAATTTTGAATAATTTCTCCCATCTTATAGATTACTAATTCTCTCCAGATATATCTTTGAGCTTTTATTGTTATTAATTAAATTTATTATTCTTCTAGAAGTTTGATTTGGTCTTTTTCCAAATGTAAATCAATTGTTATAGTTTCTTATTAACTGCAAGTATTTTCAATTATATATTTTATTTCTCTAAATAGAGTGATAAAAATTGTTTTATAGTCTGTGTTTTATAAATATAAAACCTAAAGTTTTCGCGGTTTAGTTCCTCTTGTCTGTTGTATCTATAGTTTCTTACTTATGGTGCCTGTTCCCGGGTACCCCTAAGTCATCACTTAACGTGAGCTGGATTCTTGGAAACAACATATAATGAAACCAATGTCACCACAGGCTAATTGACATAAACAAGAGTTAAGTTCCTAGGACACATTTCTGGTTATAAACACATCACCAAGTTTTGACATAAAGACCCAAAATGCTTCTAATACTATACATTGAAATAAATGTGAGATGACCATACATTTATGAAAGATGAATAAAAACAAGTGAGATAATTATTTTCCAACTTGATTATTCCAGTTGAGGATTATGGGTGACTGTGGCCTCTTCCAGAAGCTCGGGGTGCAAGGTGGGACCCCACCCTAGACAGGATGTCTTTCCATTGCAGGGCAAGTCACACCCACACCCACACCCACACTCACTCAGACTGGGACAATGTCGGCACCCCAATTTACCTCACATCCATAGCTTTGGAATGGGGGAGAAAACCAGATTTTCCAGAGAAAATCCACACAGACATGGGGAGAGCATACAAAGTCCACACAGACAGTGGCCCAGCTTGGAACTGATTTCTGTTTCCTCAACAAAAAGTTATAATGAGACTGCGCTGAGCAAAACAACATTGCATTCAAGGACCTGCTGTATTTGGTTATTTGGGTTGCTTCTTGTTATACTTGAAAAGATCTGTTGGTGAAATAATTTAAGCCTTCTTCCATATGAGTGTCTTTACTGTGTTTTTCCTTTTGCCATGCACTTGTGGGAAGTACTGATCTGGAACCACTTTAAATCAAGTTCCAGGTATTGAGGTTCCCTGAGCCAGACAGTGATGAGAACTTGATCAAATGTTTACCAAACTGGTTTCATTGCAGTCTACCTTTACCCTCAGGGTGTGACGTGGAATGTTTCAGGGTGATGGAAATAGTTTACTTCTGATTGGGATGGTGATTACATGAGAATATATATTTGTTAACTTTTATCAAACTATACACTTAAAATGGGTACATTTTACTATATGCAAATTATGATCCCAAAAGTTGAATTAAAAAGTAAGAAAAGAAATCTCTTGCTCCTAGTGAGAAAAGCACAATAGAATGGCAGGAGGCCCTGCACAAACCCTCAATAGAAAATAGACTAAGCAGTATTCCTTGTCCACCCCACCTTCCGGGAGTCTATAGTCTGATGCTGGAATGGTGGTGGTGGTGTTGGTGGGGAGTGTGTGGCTGAGCACGGGGCAGGGGCAGGCAAAGCCCCTGTTCATACCTGCAGTGCAGTGAGCTTATATAATTGTTAAGATGGGTAAGCATCTTAACAGTGTGCTTCTCTATCAGGATAAATCCAGAGCTCAATGGTAATGGGTCTGGAGGGATGGAGGAGCCAGAGAAAGTGGGGTAACTCCAGAGATGCATCTTCAAGCTGGCAGTCTCGTCTTACAAGAAGAGAAGGACCCAGAATGCCTCGTCCCTGGTGCTGTTATGGGCAGACCCCAGTGGGAGGACAGAGGTGAAGAGAGTGTGGGGTTCTGGAACATGTAGGGTGGCCTGGAGAGTGGAGGTCTCCGTGCCTCCGCAGGGCTGCCTCAGGTGAGAGAGGGTGCGAAGGCACCAGGCAGGAACCCCCCACGTGCAGGAGGGCCATCCCTACTCCTGTGGGCCCAGCTGGGGTCTGGTGCGGGGCGGGGGAGTGGGGGGCGGGGGGCGGGGGGCGGGGAGGGGCAGAGCTGTGCTTCCAGTTCTCCCCTTCCTCACCAGCTGGTCCTGGTGGGACCTTGGTGGCCCCTGTAATTGGGTGACAGAGAAGTATAAGACACAAATGTCCTATCAATGCTAGCTGTGTGGCTTTTGACAAATTATTTCATCTGAATCTCAGTTTCCTTATCTTTAAAATGGGAATCAAAATTTAAGTGAGGCAATACATTAAGGTTTTTTAACTTATTCCCTGGCACATAGCAGCAATTTAATGCATGGAGATTATTGTTGTTATTATTATTATTGTGTTGTTGTTGAGATAAGACTAATACAAAGAGAATGAGTGAAAGATGGGATGTAGTGAAGGACACGTTAGGTGGTGTAGAGCGCAGCAGCCTTTGTGGGAAGCAGAGTTAATTCATCAGTCACGCACGCATGGCTGTGTATTAGGATCTACTACCGATTCCTTCCTCCCCTTCATTTGTCATACCCTTAGATTTATTTATGTGTTTGCTCCTTTTATTTCCCCCCAGCTCTATTGAGGTACGATTGAGAAAAAAAAATAGTATATATAGAGTGCCCCCCCCCAATGTATACACACTTGAAATAATTATAAAGGCAGTGTTTGTTCAAATACATTTCATTTTCAAAATGTAATAGAAATGAGCTGTGAACGTGTGTATACATCTCGGGGACACCCTGTATTGGGGTTGTACGATGGGATTACTGACGCTTCTCTGATTCTTTTCCGTATCCCCCAGGACACAGCTCTCCGGCAGGGCAGGGACCACCTTTGCTTTGTTCACAGCTGTGTCCTCAGAGCCTAGCATGCTGCCAGCCGCATCACAGCACCCAGCGAACATGTGTTGAGTGACTACCAGGCCTGTGCAGGGTGCTGGGCTATATGTAAGCCCTCTGGGGCTTTTAGTCTCAAGGGGAAGCCAGAGTAATTTCAATAATTCCCCCGAGGCAGTTTCCAGATCTCTGAGAGCAGAGGCACCAGCAGGGGCCCGAGGTGAGGAGAGAGGGCCAAGGCCCTGGGGGGGTGGCAGGGCTGGCACAGGCCCCGACAAGGCAGCAGGGAAGATGGGGTGAGGGCTGGGGAGAAGGAAGAGGACGGGGCTTGTTCCCTTGGCAGGGAGCTCAGGGCCCAGAGAGGGGCTTAGACACGGGAGTGGGGCCAAGAGGGCGGGGGTGAAGCTCCCAGGAGGGGGAGGAGGCGACCTCAGGTTTGGGAAGGAGGGAGGGACAGGCTCTGAGTCACGGCTGCCCCTGCAGCTGAACGGAAGGGTCCAGGCCTCACAGACCTGCACGGTCCAGGGCGCCTGTGGATGGAGGAGAGAGCGGCTGGAGAGAAGCCACCAGCATGACTTAATCCAGCGGCAATGTGGCGGCTAATACACTTCGTGACCCCTCCCTGGGCTCCGCCATGAGAGGAGCCCAAAGGCAGGAGAAGAGAGGAGCTGTGAGGAAGGCCGGAGGATGAAGTGAGGGCCTGAGGGGCAGGAAAGCGGAGGAAATGGAGCGGTGGGGGAGAGGGAGGTGAGCACGGAGAGCAGGAGGGAGAGCAGGCGAGAAGAAGCGGGAGGAGGGAGCGTGGGAGGGAGGAAAAGGGCCTCCTGTCGACAAGAATCAGTTGTGACAGCCTCGCAGACTAATCACCCAAATCACACCCGCCCCGCCTGCAGCCGTGGGAAGGAGGCCCACCATCCATCAGGTCCTGGAGGGAGCTGCCTCCCTGCCTGTGTTCCCGGCCCCCTCTCCTCCCCACGCCTCCCTTTCTCTCTCTCTCTCTCTCTCTCTCTCTCCAGGACCAGCAGGAGGGACGGACAGTGGCTGCCTCCCCAGAGCTACTGCTTTGGGAAGGAGTGGGCTGGTGAGTAATGTTAATGACACAGCAGCGCTAATGACAGCGCGGTCTGCCCAGCACCTGTCTTCAAGGAGCCAGACCTTTCAATCCAAGTTCCGCTGTGGCCGGAGGAGGCTCCTCAGGCCCCAGTACGGATCCAAATACAAGAAAGCAGCCCGAATTCCAGCAGCAAGAGGCCAGGTAGACTGATGGGAGGACTTCCCCAGGAGGTCATTTCAGCTGCAAGGTCCAGGCAAGTGAAGATTGGCGGGGAGGGGGGGGGCGGGGGGGGGGAGGAAGGCAGGGCAGGGCAAGAGCCTTCGTTCCTGGGGGTCTTTCTAGAGAAAGCAGGGCCGTCCTGTCCCCGTCGCCTTCCCCCGCTCCCCATGCCACTCGGGTAACTGCACAGCCCTGGCCCAGGGAGCAGACAGTCAGGGCTGCCAACCACCTTCCAAAACATGTTTTGCCTTTTTGCCTTCCTTCTGTGGCTTGGCGCAACGGGGCCTGAAAATTCCCCGCACCTGGGCGGGCCAAGATGGGCTGCTCCGTCCTACTCATCACTGTTTCCAGCCTGAAAGCCCTGCTCTGTCCTCAGACTGGCCGTATGAGATGGGACAGAGTTCCCGAGGCCCCAAGATCAGCAGCTCCACGTGGGGGAGGGGCGTCAGGAGGCCTGGTATGAAGCTGGGGGTCTTGCTGCACAGGCCCCAGTCACAGCCCCAGAGAGCCTCCCAAGGAAGGGCCTCTGGGATGGTCTTCTGGGCCCGGCTGGGCGGCCGCATGAGCCCACTGCCAAGAGGGGACTGGATCGAAGGGGCAGCGTCTGTGCCCAGGACATTCGCTCCCGGCTCACCACCCGCATTCCGGACCATCCTTGGCTCCATCCTCTGTTGATGGACGCCAAGGCCAGCGTAAACACCACGAAGGAAACACAGTGTCTCTTGGCCAGGACACTTCATAACAATACTCTGGATCCTTCCACGGGGCTGTTTCATGAGCCACAGCCATTAAAAGAATTTATCCTTTACTGTGTATCTTTGGGGTCAGTCATGGGTCTTGGTGCTCAATGGTCCTATGTGTGTCTTGCCCGTCTTAGACCGTTAGCTCTTAGAGCAGAAGAAAGCAGGCCTGCTTGCTCCATGGAGCGTTTCGAATAGGCCCCGAGGTCCCCACCACCCTCCCTGGGCCCTGACTGGGGTGGAGAAAAGGATGAACCAAGCACAGCTGCTCTTTTCCACCATTAACTGGGAGGATCCCTTCCACATGCCCTTGGGAAATGCCAGGCTGGTGGGGAGACAGCCGTGTCTGGAGGAACATTCAACCTGGTGGCCTAGGGGCAGCGTCAGGCCAGATGAAGATCGCAGTAGGAGATCCAAGAACAAGCTGGAGGCAAGTGAGTATGAACAGAAGGCAGGGTGAGTGGAGGAGCAGAGGGGTTCCCAGATCCGCTCAGGTAGGCCGCCTTCCTGGAGGAGGCGCCCTGAACACAATCCCCATGCTCAGGTAGACTGCCTTCCCGGAGGAGGCACCCTGAACACAATCCCATGCTCAGGTAGGCCGCCTTCCCGGAGGAGGCGCCCTGAACACAATCCCCATGCTCAGGTAGGCTGCCTTCCCGGAGGAGGCGTGCTGAACACAATCCCCACGCTCAGGTAGACTGCCTTCCTGGAGGAGGCACGCTGAACACAATCCCATGCTCAGGTAGGCCGCCTTCCCGGAGGAGGCGCTCTGAACACAATCCCCATGCTCAGGTAGGCCGCCTTCCTGGAGGAGGCGCCCTGAACACAATCCCATGCTCAGGTAGGCCGCCTTCCCGGAGGAGGCGCCCTGAACACAATCCCCATGCTCAGGTAGGCCGCCTTCCTGGAGGAGGCACCCTGAACACAATCCCCATGCTCAGGTAGGCCGCCTTCCCGGAGGAGGCACCCTGAACACAATCCCATGCTCAGGTAGGCCGCCTTCCCGGAGGAGGCGCTCTGAACACAATCCCCATGCTCAGGTAGGCAGGCGTGCTGAACACAATCCCCATGCTCAGGTAGGCCGCCTTCCTGGAGGAGGCACCCTGAACACAATCCCCATGCTCAGGTAGGCAGCCTTCCCGGAGGAGGCACCCTGAACACAATCCCATGCTCAGGTAGGCCGCCTTCCCGGAGGAGGCGCTCTGAACACAATCCCCATGCTCAGGTAGGCCGCCTTCCCGGAGGAGGCGCCCTGAATACAATCCCCATGCTCAGGTAGACCGCCTTCCCGGAGGAGGCACCCTGAACACAATCCCATGCTCAGGTAGGCCGCCTTCCCGGAGGAGGCGCTCTGAACACAATCCCCATGCTCAGGTAGGCCGCCTTCCCGGAGGAGGCGCCCTGAACACAATCCCCATGCTCACGTAGGCTGCCTTCCTGGAGGAGGCACCCTGAACACAATCCCCATGCTCAGGTAGGCAGGCGTGCTGAACACAATCCCCATGCTCAGGTAGGCCGCCTTCCCGGAAGAGGCGCCCTGAACACAATCCCCATGCTCAGGTAGGCTGCCTTCCTGGAGGAGGCGTGCTGAACACAATCCCCATGCTCATGTAGACTGCCTTCCTGGAGGAGGCGCCCTGAACACAATCCCCATGCTCAGGTAGGCCGCCTTCCTGGAGGAGGCACCCTGAACACAATCCCCATGCTCAGGTAGACCGCCTTCCCGGAGGAGGCGCCCTGAACACAATCCCCATGCTCAGGTAGGCCGCCTTCCCGGAGGAGGTGCGCTGAACACAATCCCCATGCTCAGGTAGGCCGCCTTCCCGGAGGAGGCGCCCTGAACACAATCCCCATGCTCAGGTAGACTGCCTTCCTGGAGGAGGCGCCCTGAACACAATCCCCATGCTCAGGTAGGCCGCCTTCCCGGAGGAGACGTGCTGAACACAATCCCCATGCTCAGGTAGACTGCCTTCCTGGAGGAGGCGCCCTGAACACAATCCCCATGCTCAGGTAGGCCGCCTTCCCGGAGGAGGCGCCCTGAACACAATCCCCATGCTCAGGTAGGCAGGCGTGCTGAACACAATCCCCATGCTCAGGTAGGCCGCCTTCCCGGAGGAGGCGCCCTGAACACAATCCCCATGCTCAGGTAGGCCGCCTTCCCGGAGGAGGCGTGCTGAACACAATCCCCATGCTCAGGTAGGCCGCCTTCCCGGAGGAGGCGCGCTGAACACAATCCCCATGCTCAGGTAGGCAGGCGTGCTGAACACAATCCCCATGCTCAGGTAGACTGCCTTCCTGGAGGAGGCGTCCTGAACACAATCCCCATGCTCAGGTAGGCTGCCTTCCTGGAGGAGGTGCGCTGAACACAATCCCCATGCTCAGGTAGGCTGCCTTCCTGGAGGAGGCGCCCTGAATACAATCCCCATGCTCAGGTAGGCCGCCTCCTCGGAGGAGGCGTGCTGAACACAATCTCCAGGCCTGGATGGTAGCTCTACTCTCTGTAAACAAAGCCTGGGACGGGGCAGGCATGGCTGCTACAGAGGGCGTGCTCTCTCACCCTCTCTCTGCTTCTGCTCACTGCCCAGTGTCACCAGCCCCAAGGGAGACGCCCCAGGCAGTGGGCGGGACCTCACGTACACTTGGCCTGTGACAACCCACAGTAGCTCTTCCGAGCCCGGCAGGCCGAGAAAAGAAAAAACTGGGGACTGAGAACATTCTGGGCTTCAGTCTTTGCCCCTGGCTGTGTCCTTTCCTTGGAGAGGGAGGGTTCCAGAGGCTCACAGCCTTGCGAGGAGGGGAACCTCGTGGCACAGCCCCTGAGCTGGGTGCTCTGGCTCTGAGTGAGGCCAGGGCTGCGTAGGGAGGGGGAGGGAAGGAGGGGCCTCACTCAGGAGCTGCAGGCCAACCAGCTATTTTCCCCGACTGGGCAGGCAGAGCGGAATGAAGGAGAAAAGGAGAGAACAGAGGCCGATGCTGGTGGGGGTGATGAGAGGGGCGGGTGAGCATCTGTGTCATCTGCTGGGAAGGAGGTGACAGCTCTGTTCTTGCTGCAGAAGCCACAGGCCAGGTCTCAGGAGGCCAGGATTCCAACCCAGCCTGACCCCCGGAGTGGTGTGGGCAGGAACGGGGCATATCCTGTTTTATTAATTACTCCCCACCACACACACACTGTGGATTACCATTCATTCTGCAAGCATTATCAGTATAGTGTAGACAGCATAGACCCTGGGGCCAGGTTGCCTGGGTTCGAATCCTGACAACACTTAGCAACTATATAATAGGCTGTAAAATACGAATGATATTGTGTCTGCTCCTGGGTGGTTATGAGGATGGATGTGCGAATGCACTATACACACTCACCCTCAGCACATAGGGAGCTCTGCCAGGTGTAAGCTGTTCTGACTGTTGTTACTTATCTGCCAGGTCCTTGGTGAGGAGCTGCTGTGATCACGTGGAGGAGGTAGACCTGGAAACCAGCAGTAAGTGCACCGTGTGGTGAGTGCAGTAACAGCGCTGAATAAGGGCGCGCACTCTGCCTGTGGGAATCCAGGTGAGCTTCCCATAGAAGGTACCATTTGACTTGGGCCTTGCAGGATGGATAGGAGTTCCCCACATGGAGAATAAGAAAAGAAGGGCATCTGAACCCAAACTGGACAAAGACCTAAAAACAGGAAAACATGATCTCATAAATCTGGTTCCCAGATCTGTGGGAACTATGGAAAAAAATGGGAATGGCGGGAACCGGGTCAGGTCACAGGCCCCCCAGTGTCATGGTGAGGCCTTTGAACTTTGTTCTGTACCTAATGAGAAACTGCAGTTTTAAGCAAGGGGGCTTGCCTGATCAGGTGTGTGTTTGGGGAAATCATGCACTTGTTGGGTCATGGAAAATAGATCAGAAAGTGAGAAGGCTGCAGGAAAACACCACACACACACACACACACACACACACACACACACACATGAGGATTTTGCAATGACTCAGGCCAACACAAAATGGGATAAACAATTCTAGTGTCTGAGGCTCACTGCCAGGTTGTTTACATGGGGGCCAGGGTCTAGGGTACTGAACACCTACTGTGTGTCAGAACTGTGCTGGTCCCCGGCTCCAAGTAGGAATCAGATTGGGCACGGGCCCTTGAGGAGCTGGTAGACAGGAGAACAGAGGAAAACGGGGAAGTGGCAGCGGTCCTGGGTTTGCTACTTGTTGTGGGGGAGGAGGGACTGGAGCACACGGACAGAGTGTCAGAGTGGCCATCAGTACCCAGGGGCTGAAGAGGGAAGTTCCGTCACAAGGGCATCCTAGCAGAGTAACACCAGGGGAAGGAGGGCCATCTAGACAGAAGGCGCAGACAAGGACGATGTGGAGATGTGACCGAGCCTGGAGTATTTGGTTGCTGTGAGGGTTTGGGGCTTGGAGCTTAAGAAATAGGACTAGAGATCGTAAGTAGGGTCAAAGCATCAAGCCTGGGCCACATTCTCGGACTCTCAGCCAAGGGTGGGGATCCTGCTCGCTCACGGGCAGCCTTTAAAAACACAGAGCCCCTTCCATCGGCACCTGTCAGGGTGGGTCACGGGCATTTTAAGAGCTCTCAGGCGAATCTGACAAACACTGGGATTAAGAACCATGATTGCAGGGACAGGGAGCCACTGAAAGTGACCTGGTCAGTTCCCTGCCTTAGCAAGAGTCGGGTGGAGCGTGGAGGGTGGAGGGTGGAGGATGGAGGGTGGAGGGTGAAGGGTGGAGGGTGGAGGGTAGAGGGTGGAGGGTGGAGGGTAGAGGGTGGAGGGTAGAGGGTGGAGGGTGGAGGGTAGAGGGTGGAGGGTAGAGGGTGGAGGGCGGAGGAAGGGGCAAGGCAGGGGGACTGGTCAGGAACTCCAGCAGTGGACAGTGCCATGGTAGGAAAGAGGAGGGCCATTGCAAAGCCACCAGGGAAGTAGAACTGACGGAACATGGGGGGTCCGTATAGCGGGTGAAAGAGAGACGCAGCGGGAGTAACTGTGCTAGGAATGAGAACCTGAGGCCCAGATCAGCGGTACTCAATGGTGTCAAGGATGAGGATTTTCTTTTCAACGTCAAAAAGTAAATATGTGGTCATAGTTAAACTTGTATGATTAGAAAATTCAGAATGACACCAAGCTACACGGATTTAGAGAGGACTGCAAAGAATTTGCGTTCTGTTCATCACCATAGCACAGATATACACACACAACAGCACCTGTAAAGGGGATGAGGGAGCAGCCGCTGCCTGGTGGAGCCGCCTTGCTCCTGCCCTCCTGGACCTTGCCACCCGGGGCATCACTGACCGCAGGTGGCCACACATTATCGTCAATGGCTGCAGCGTGCCTGGGCCTGTGCGAGGCAGGGCTATTCCCAGGAATCTACTGCCAGGAGTGGGATGGCGCTGGTACCTTAGCAGCACTACACCTGCCACCTTGATATTAGATCCCGGCACTGTGGCTTCTAAAAGGCAATTTTACAAGGTGAAATAATTAGAGGAGTTCCAGGAAAACGTGACTGGGGGGCATAAGGCACCCCAGAACCTAGGAAGGACCCCACCTGGGAAGGCAAGTGCCATCCCCGCTCACCTGAGGAAGCCCGGCAGTGCTGACCAAGCAGGCCAGGCTAGCGCTGTCGGTCACACCCATGACGGTGCAGGGCTGCTCGGCCGGCCCTCGGGTGACAGCCCCAGACAAACCTGTGGACAATGAGCCCTAGCTGGTGTGGCTCAGTGGATAGAGCGTTGGTCTGTGGACTGAAGTGTCCTGGGTTCGATTCAGGTCAAGGGCACATGCCCTAGTTTCGGGCTCGATGCCCAGTAGGGGGCATGCAGGAGGCAGCCGATCAATGATTCTCTCTCATCATTGATGTTTCTATCTCTCTTTCCCTCTTCCTTCCTCTCTGAAACCAATAAGAATATATTAAACAACAAACAAACAAAAAACTGTGGACAACGAGTGAAGGGATTCAGGGGCCTCCAGTCCCCCCGGGGCTCCCTGTGGCTGGTGACATGTTTCCTTTCTCCCTCCCTGTCGTTGCCCCTGCTTCCTCCTTCCTCCGGCTGCACAGGCAGCCCAGCCTCACGCTCCCGCTCCCGGCGCAGGCCAGGCGGGTGGCGCATGGAAGAAGCCTGCACGTTCTACGGCTTCGTTTTCCACAAGCTGAGCCCTTGGGGGTTTCTGGTTGAATCAGAGTTTTGGCCAGGAGTGAGGCCCAGGGAAGGTTCCTCCTGCAGGGAAGACATGGCCGCTGCTTGGGGCCAGGTCAGGGGAGGAGGTGAGGTTCTGGGGGCCGAGCCCTGGCAGAGTGCAGCCCACCGCAGGCCTCCGGGCGGCAATGACGGTGCTGCAGGTCTGTCCTCGCACACAGCCTTGGGAAGTGTGTGGGAGCTGCTGGGCCAGAGGGGCCTCCCAGGATGAAGGGCATGGCCGGGCATTCTGGGGGGACCCTGATTGGGGACCCCATGCACCTCCCACAGGCATTTTCCCTGACCCAGGCCCTGGCGCTACTGCTGTACAACCTGGGGGAGGGGGAGCCCCAAGAAGGACTGAGATGGCGTTTTCCACTGTGTCCGTGACATGAACGCTCGGATTCAGAAATGAAGTCGCTGGACGGCAGCCGACCCCTGCCCCTGTGGGGAGAGAACCGCAGCCAAGAGAGGGCAGAGGAGGAGCTGAGACCACAGCAAGCACAGACGGAGGCGGAGCAGCACTGGCCCTCGTCTGGGTCTCCCTGCCCAGGAGTGGGGAAGAGGCCCCCCGCCCAAAGGTCCATAAATCAGGGGCAGAGAGAGAGAGCCTGTGTACCAAGTGGCGTGGCCATCAGGATGGGCCTCCCAGGAAAAATGAACGTGTGCCGCTGCTCACTCATCGCTCACAAACAAACCTGCAGGCACGGAAGCTGGTCCCGTGACTCCTGGAGGCAGCAGTGATAGGGACACAGGCGGACAGAAGACTTTCTTCTGCGCAACTTTTTGTACCTTTTGGATTTTGAAACAAGAGTATGTATCACTTATTCATTTTTTAAAATAATAAGATCGAGCCCTGGCTGGTGTTGCTCAGTGGATAGAGCGTCGGCCTGAGGACTGAAGGGTCCCAGGTTCGATTCCAGCCAAGGGCACATGCCCAGGTTGTGAGCATGATCCCAGTAGGGGGCGTGCAGGAGGCAGCCGATCAATGATTCTCATCATTGGTGCTTCCATTTCTCTCTCTCCCTTTCCCTTCCTCTCTTAAACCAATAAAAATATCTTAAAAAATAAAAATAAAATAATAAGATCATTTAAAAAGAGATTGACAGAGGGCCTCCTTGTTCGACCTTCTTGAATGTGATGGAACAGACTCCTACTGAGTCCCCAGGGGGTGCCAGGCCCCGGTGGGTGCTGTGGGTTGTACCATGATGACAGGACGCTGTCTCTCCCTACCAGGAGCCCACTGGCCACAGGCAACCCGGGGCTCCAGGCTGGGCGGCGGGATGAGAGACCACAGAACTCCCAGAGCTTCTCCCAGCCGCCCAGCGCCCTAGGCTGTGAGCCTCCACTGGTGAGGGGTGACGGTCCCAGGCCAGCCCCTGTGGGCCTGATGACCGCAGGGCAGTCGGAGCCGAAATTCCTAAGGCCACACTGCTCCTTCCCGGCAGAATCTCGGGGACAGGGCGGTGGGAGGTGGGGAGCAGCCTGCATTGCTAGAAGTCTGTGTTTCTATGGGAAGGATCACACACAATCGTGCCCTTCTCTTGCTTCAAGCCCTCGCTTGTAACCAGCAGCCGTTGCTGAGGGTCCAATAAGCAGTGAGCCTGAGAGGGGGGGATGGCCACCTGGTGGGAGGTGTGAGCACCGCCAGGCTCTCTGGGACCAAGGCTTCCACCACCACGTGGCAGAGCCCCCCACCTCCCCCTGCCCTTTTCTGCCCCACATCCTCCCTCCCAAACCCCCGCAGCTCCCTCCTAGGCGTGGGTCCCAGCAGCATCTGGGCAGCCTGACTCCCCACCGCTTCCCCCCAGAGCCCACCTCATGTCCTCACCACACCAGAAAGAGAGAAGGCCCCCCTGGGGTGCAGCCACCCTAGGGTCCCTGAGACTCTGGAGGGGGGCTCCTCCTGGAGGGGAGTCGGGAACCGCTGTAGGGAGCCAGTGAGCCCCCGGGCATCGCCCAGACCACACTCCCGGCGCCCGGGCCGTCCTGGGTGTGCTCGGAGGCAGGTGGGCAGGGTGACCTGGGAGGCAGGCGGCGGAGATCTGCTCGCCGGGCAGCTGGGGAGCAGCAGGGTGGGACTCCAACCCTGGATGCCGAGCCCAGCCTCAGGCTCCCTTCACACGATTGCTCAGTGAGAACTCAGAGGTGCTGGCACAGCCTCGCATGTCACGGGACGGGCTGAGGCCAGAAAGAGGAGAGACATCGCCAAGGTGAAGCTCTGATACCCTTCAGCGCTCAGTGGCAGAGCCTCGGCCGTGCACGAAGGGGGGCGGGTCTGAGTCCCCGGCGAGGGCACCTACCTGGGTTTCGGGTTCGGACAGCAGGTACGAGGCACAGCCAGGTCTCAGAAACCCAGGCCTGGTCTCCCACCCTCGATGCCATTTTGTCTCCTGTCAAGACGGCGAGAAAGGCAGGCTGGTGGGGCACACCTGACACCTTACCCCTTTGGGCGACCTGATTCGTCCCAACTCCCTCCATTTCTCAGTGGTGGACCTTTGACCAGTGGTTGTGACCTCAGACATCTTCCAGGGCAGGCGGGTCAGTGGCTGAGTGAGGTCATCTAGGCCCTCAACTCTGACAAGACAGCATGGAGGAAGGGCGCCTGTGCTGGACTAGGAAGTGTCTTTCCTTCCTAAATAGCTTCAAATCCAGTTTTTTAAAGTATCAATGCTTTGCTCTGGCCGGTGTGCTCAATGGTTAGAGCATCAGCTGGTGCACGAAGAGTGGCCGGTTCAATTCCTGGTCAAGGGCACGTACCTGGGTTTCCAGTTTGATCCCCACCCCCAGTCGGAGCACCTGCAGGAGGCAACCGGTAGATGTGTCTCTCACATAAATGTTTCTCTCTCTCTCTTTCTCTCCCTTTTCCTCGCACTCTCTCTGAAAAGCAATGGGAAAAATATCCTCAGGTGAGGATTAAAAAAAAGTACTGATGCTTCAAGCACTTTGTGGGAGGGGGTGTGGGGCACAGATGGAACAGGATGGGCCATGAGTTGGTACTAGTGAAAGTGGGGCATGGGGAACACGGGGTTAACACCATTCTGAGTAAATGTGTATGTCTTAAATTTTCCGTAATAAAAAGGCTTTATTATGAATACGCTATCAAGAAACCTATTGAGTCCTCAAGCCATATGAGACCCACAGGCCGCCAATTAGCACAGTCCTGACATCCCTAACAGTCCCCGGTGCTCCCTTTCCTTCATGGCAATTCTCTCTGCGAGGCCCGGGCCGGGAAAGACCAGGGAGGGACAGACACAGTGGCTGGGGAAGGGCTTGGAGCCGGCCATCGGCCATCAGCCATGCTGATGAGCATGGACTCTGGGCATTTGTAGGGGCCCTGTGGAAATGGAATCAGTCACACCCCCTGTACCTGTCTAACCCCTCCCCCCTACCCCTTGCCCACCCCCCTGCACATCACTGTACCTTGCTCCCCTTTCTTACCACCCACCCACTCAGGGAAACTAGCAAATAGAGGGGTGATGTCCTCAGGCTGCAGGAGGGGGCCTATTTCATTCGGATGAAAAATAAAATGCCCGAGAAGCTTGGCACATTCAGGGCGCCTGTGACTCTAAGGGGGTCGCACTGACTTCCTGCCAGACCTCCCAGCAGGTGGAAGCGAGGTGGGGAGAGAAGGTCCCTGTTTTATTTTTCCTTCTGGTTCTTAGGCTGCCTACCATTCGCCACACTCACCTCCTAATCCTAACATCGTCCAGTTTATAAAGTGCTCTAATACGTACATCCTGTCATCTTCCAACCTGTGAGGTGGGAATCATCCCCATTTCATAGGTAAGGAAACTGAGGCTCCACACGAGTAAGTGTCTTGCCCACGATCAGCTCGCTTGTCAATGGCGGCATCCAGGGCGGCTGGCCCCGGGTTTAATGTTCTGTACCCCGATTGGGAGGGCTGGCGGCAGCTCCCTGTCACTGGGCTCTCCGGCTCTCCATGGGCCTGCGGGCAGAAAGAGTGTCATTGACGTTCCTAAGGAGTCGGCTGGGGTGGCAGGAGGTTTGGATGGGCTGCTCCGTGTGCATCACCATGTTTTCATTGAGGAAAATTGGCCGAGGGAATAGTCGGACTTGAACGGTTCTCCTGGGATGACATGGACCCGGGACCTTTGAATTCCTCCCTGTTGCTGTGTGATGACCATGCAGCCCCTAATTCTCTCCTGAGTGTGACACAGACGGGGAGCTGAGAGAAGACACGGACACTGTCCACCTGGGCGAGGGGCAGTGACCTCATCTGAGATCAAACCTTAATTCTGCCGTAGTCTGCTGTGTGACTCCAGGCCAGGCTTTTCCCTCTCTGGTCCTCTGGCAACAAAACCAAGGCTATCTCTCTCCTGTGCCCGCTCACTGCTCAGGGAGGCGCCAGCTCCTCAGCAACCTCCTGAAGAAGATGATGGAGGGAAAGAGAAAATGCCCCACACCCCTCACTGGTTTGAAAATTTGACCCAGGGGAGCGGGGGATGTGCAGGTGACTGGGGAGAAGCCCGTGTGTGTGTGTGTGTGTGTGTGTGTGTGTGTGTGTGTGTGTGTGTGTGGTGTAGAATGAAATTGCTAGGAGGCGGGATGAAACCGGCTGGTGTGGACCCAGCCATCCAGCCCTGGCCCACACAGAGTTTGCTTTTCGGTGCCTTTTCCTCTGTTATTTTGGCTTGTTTTCCAAACAAGGGTCAAACGGTCTCCCCCCCAGAAGCAACGGCAGCAGAAGGAAATGCTATTAAAGATGAGTTTGTTAGTGGGCATGATGTGTGGACGAAGTCTTTGGGAGCTTTGGCTGCCAAATAAAGACTTTATTGTTGTCATTCCTCCTTTCCCAAGCTCCCTCCCTCTCTGCTCTCCTCCCTCCCTCCTCCCCTCCCTCCCTCCAATCGGCCTGTCCCTCCCCCTAACCTAGCCTCCCCACCCCAATAGGATCTGGTAGAAGAACAGTCAGGCAAACACAAGCACGCTCACACCACCGGGAGGTCAGAACTTCCAGCGGGCTCTCTGCTGCCACAGCTCCACCGCTGGGTGGGGGGGAAGCAGAGGGAGCCTTGAGCCGTGAGCCTTGAGCCTTGCTGGGGACTCACCCGGAGCTGGGAGCAGAGGCAGGTGTGTGCAGGTAAGCCCCATGGGGAGATGGGGAGGAAGCCCCCTTCCTCCAGCCAGTGTCCTGCCCTGGGCAGCCTGGTTACTGATCTCATCTCCGTCTCCTGCTTCCTTTCAAATGAGCTCAAGTCAGCCTTCCTCGTGGCTTCTTCCCTCTCTCCATCATCCTCTCCCTGTGTATTTGCTGGCTGCAAAAGTTGAACTTTCTTGGTACAGATGTTTGTTGTAGCACGGAGTTATGCTGCACGTAGTATTTTTACACATCACGTATTTCCATAGAAACCAGAATCCAGAGCCCATGTCTCTGCACCTTTCACATACTGTCACGCACTGTCACAGGCACGCACACAAGTTGCACGGGGGCTGCACTTTCATTACACACACACACACACACACACACACACACACACACACACTGCACCTTGTCTCACCCTCTCATGTGCCTCTCCGGCCATAAGAGCAGAGAGAAAGCGTGTCTTCCCACTGAGGTGGCAGAGCCGATGAAAATCATGTGCTGAGCGTAGGCAGAGCAGGGAGGACATGAACAAGAGAGGAGTTGGGAGGGTTTCCTCGTCCTTTAGACCTTAATTGGGTCGGAGGGAGAAAACCGCGCTTTCCAGCCTGCCCAGGACCCGCCTGGCTGCTCTGAAGTTCTGTCTCGCTGGTCCAAACCACCGGCTTTGGGAAAGAAAGAGAAGAAAGGATCCAGCTTCCGAGCCTTGGGGTCCCAGTCCCCAGCTCAGGAGGCAGTTCACTTTTCTGCAGGCAGCCCGACAAAAGCTCTCTTTAAACCATTTCATAATTATCCCAGGAGTCTTTGCAGCAGAGGAAAAACGATAGTACTGTAGTTTCTCAGTGAGTCAGGGAGGGGAAACGGGAGGGGTAACTGAATGGGGCTTGTTTCCAAATAGGTGACCCCTGTCCATCTCAACAAGGGAGAGTTGTCCCCAGGCGGAGGGGAGGGGAGAGTAGGGGGGTTAGGGGAGGAGGGCTAGATCAGGGGCTCCAGATATGGCTGCAGATCTTCACAGTCATCTGGGGGCAGGGGAGGGGGGATTGCGAGGGGACTTACTGAGAACACAGAAGTCTGGACCCCTTGCTCCAGACCTGCTGAACACAGACCTGGGAATCTGTCACTGTGTTAGTACAGATGGCCGGCCAGGGCTGGAGACCCTGGATCAGGCACCTGAGGGAGACCTGTGTGGGGACCAAAGAGCCCGGGGCTCATGGCGTTGCTGGCTGGGCAGAAGGGCTTCGTGGTTTCCTGGACAAGGACTATCTGATGGAGGAGGACCAGAACGCCCCACGTGGGCCACCTCCTCGGGGAGTGGGAGTTGGTGCTGACCCAGGAAAGATCCCCTGTGAGCTCTCCCCTCCATCCTCCTTGCAAGCACCGGCTGCCACATCAGGAGGAGCATCCTGGAGAGAAAGATTCCCCCCACCTGCTCCTCTGCCTGTCCTGAGCCTGGGGCACTGCGCTGGGCCCCTTCCCATCCCGCCAGACCCCTCTCCTCCCGCCCAATCGCTGTCTGTTCTGATGGCCTCACGGGGAGATGGGCTGGACAACAAGGTCTGCCCAGTGGGCATCCCCATTTACTGGGCATGTGAGGGGCGATTCAAGCCTGGAAGGGGCAAAAAAAGCAGATGTGGGAGGTTGGGATGGGAATCATGGGTCACATGGGAAGCCACCTTTGTGCCTCCCCCTCCACATCCCTTCACCTGTGGCAGAAAGGCGGGGGGCAGGGGAGCAGTAGTGTATTGGAGGACAGAGTGAGTATTCCAGGTGGCTGGGGGTTCTATGGTCTCTCCAATTAGTTGGTTCTCAGACCCCAGTGTGGTCTCACACACAGGCCCCAAGTGAGACGAAGTCGCTCTGTGTGAAGGAGCTGGAGGGAGGGGACCCATGAACCCCTACCCACCTGCCAGGATGCCTCCACCTGGTGGGGCGCTGAGCTGCCCTCCGGCCAGGCTGGAGAGAAAGCCACCCCATTGCTCCTAACAACAGCTTAATGTTCAGGGAGCACTCACTTTACACACATTGACTCATTTAAGCCTCAAATCACCACAGAAAGGTGTTAATGCGCCCATTTTACAGATGAGTGAGCTGAGCTTAGTCAAGGTCAGAGGTTTGCCCAAGAGCACCCAGTGACGAAGCTGAAGGGTATCTATAGGGTTAGGCCCCTGATCCCCAAGCACCCAGGCCCGCAGATAGGAGATGGCGAGTCCAGGAGCAGAGCCAGCTCAGTGCTGTGCCCTCTTCTCCCTCCCCACCCCGCCACCCCTCCACCCTTCTCCACCCCCCACCCCTCCACCCTTCCCCACCCTCCTCACCCCTCCAATGGAAACTTGCTCCTCTGCACCGGTGGCCTGAAGCCAAAATATCTTCCCTCTGTTTACACTTTGCCTGTGGTAGAAGCTGGGGAGGCAGATGGTCTCTCCACCCTAGTGTTATATTGATTTTTAGCACCTTTTGAGCTGTAGCACATTTTAAAGTGACTTTTCACACTTGCTCTGACAACAACTGGGTGAGGAATGCAGGGATAGGGACAATTTTATTAACCCCTTTCACAGGTGATAAAACTGAGGCCGAGAGCGGGTTGGGCGACTAGGGAGTGGTGGGCAGGCGGAGGGCCCTCCTCCCGGGGAGAGTTTGCACCGCGAAGCTCTCCCCCCACAGTCCCAGTCAAGCTAAAACTTATGTCGGCCAAAACTTACACCGGATTGCGGGTTGTGTGTAAGTGGCAGCTGCAGATTGCGCCCCCAGGGAAGCGGCAGCTGCACAGTGTCCCTATTGAACTCATGCTCGTGTGCCCATATCAGCCCTCCCATCACCTCAGGCCTCACAAGCCCTACTCACGGGCCTGCAAAGGCTCTAGGGCAGGGGTGGGCAAACTTTGTGACTCGAGGGCCACAATGGCTTCTTAAACTGGACTCAGAAGAAGGAGCTGCGGCCGTGTTTCCCGACGTTGCCATGTTAACACTGCTGCTGGTGAAGGAGCGGAGGGGAGAGCAAGAGACCCTCCGCTCTTTCGGCTCCTTGGGCCGGATAGAACAGCCGAACGGGCCGGATCCGGCCCGTGGGCTGTAGTTTGGCCACGGCTGCTCTAGGGCAACCTAGTTGGCCTGCCTGGCTCCTGCTCACCTGGGCAGAGACCGCCTGACCCTCCTGGCTCCCCCCTCCCCCTGGGCTGCAGGGTGGCTCTCAGAAGCTGGAATGTAGAACAGAAAGGCGGGAATCGAGAATGAGGGTCACGCCCATGTCCCTGGGTGTGGCTCTGGGGCAGGAGGCAGCCCCATTTCCCACGGCAGCGTGGTGGCTGGGTTAAGCCATGGAGGTTTAGGGGTGACCAACTAGGCAGGGAATCTGACAAGAAAGAAAGAAGGATGCCAGTAAGCCGTGTGGAGTATTCCTTTAACGGGGAGACACACCCAACGTGTGTCCAGCCAACCCCAATTCCCGACTCTCCATACAAAACCAATTACCCTTCAACTTTCCCCCAGTGACTTGGAAATCCCGTGTGGACCTCAGCCCAGCCCTGCCCCGAGCCTGTGTATTGCACCAGTCCTGGGCATTCGAACGTGAAATAAATGGGTTCATGAGCTAGACCAGCGGTTCTCAACCTGTGGGTCGTGACCCCTCTGGGGGTCGAACGACCCTTTCACAGGGGTCACCTAAGACCATCGCGGAAAACACATATATAATTACATATTGTTTTTGTGATTAATCACTACGCTTTAATTATGTTCAACTTGTAACAATGAAAATACATCCTGCAGATCAGATATTTACATTACGATTCATCACAGTATCAAAATTACAGTTATGAAGTAGCCACGACAATAATTTTATGGTTGGGGGTCACCACAACATGAGGAACTGTATTAAAGGGTCACGGCATTCGGAAGGTTGAGAACCACCGAGCTAGATAGAGATGAGGCGAGCTCGCTTTACAATCAGCCTCTGGGGCATCTGCTCTTTTATAAACAAACCGGTGGATGAGCGAAGCCCCTGCCATTTGCAGAGCTCAGGCGCTGTGACAGGCCTTCGTGTGCATGACCTCATCTGATCCTCATAGGGATGGGAGCCTGAGGCCTGGGGCGGAGGGGCAGGGCGGGATGCAAGCCCAGATCTCCAATCCTGGAACTGACATTCACACTTCAAACACGCTTGGGAAATGTTCTTAAAGGGAGAGACTGAATTTTGAGCCGGGCAAAGCGATGGCAGTCCCCCCAGAGCAGCAGCGTTCTGAGAGCCAGTGCCCGCGAACAGGGCCCGCTGGGCAGCGTGTCTGGCCCCCCAGCGCTCAGCGACGAGCTCTGAGCTCAGCAGAAGGCTGGGAGGTGGGAGAAATTTAAAAATGACACACACTTGGGACCCATACCCTAAGAGAGCGTATGATTGGGCAGAGCTTCTGGAAGGCAGCAGCACGAGAAAGCGTGACCTTGGGCTTTGGCAGGGGAACGGTGAGTCCCCGAGGAGTTCAGGATTTAGGACAGGACAGTGCACGCCAGAGCTGCGCTGTCAGGACTTCCCTCCAGGGCCAGGCCCCAGCGGGAAGAGGCGTTGCCGGGTGAGAAAAGCCCTAGAAATGAACGCTATTTCCCCGAGAAAGAGGCGTGGCGGCTCGAATGCCCGCGAGCACACAGGGTGGTTCTGCACAGGCTACGAAAAAGGGAGTTAACAGACCCAGTCTCTCTGGGGAGCAGCGCCCCCAGCTTTTCCTAGGGAGCCCCCATCTGCTGTGGGAGGGGCCTGGCCAGCCCCCCGAGGTCTGAATGTAAAGGCTCAGGACTGTGGGCAGATCCTAACTTCCTGAAGGGTGTGGGAGGGCGGGCGGTGGGATGAGGAAGGCCTGTGCTCATTTCTGAGGGAAGGAGTGGGGGGCTGGTGTGCAGGCAGAGCTGTGACTCACCCGTGACCCTGTCACTCCTGCCCATGAGGCCTGGAGCCACTGAGAAACACCCCTGGCAAGGCCAGGGTCACCCATAGAGGGGGCTCCCGCTGGAAGCTCTGGACCCGTTTCCTGCTTAACTCGGGGCCCAGGACCCGGCAGAGGCTGTGCTGACAGAGCAAGGCCAGGAAACTGGGAGCCTCTTTGGGGCAGGGCTTCTCCCATCGTGAGAGATTGTTTATTTCAGGTTTCTGGGGGATAAGAAAATAAATGCCCAAACAAAAAGTTCCAGGGTCACAACAATTGGGGCTTTTAAAAATGTTTGTTTTTAGTATACGAATGCTTTAACTGCCTCCTTAAAATTGATATGCAAAATGATGGTGTTAACTATATAATAAAAGCCTAAGAGACCCTTATGGCAGAATGACTAGAATGACCGGTCGCTATGATGCGCACTGACCACTAGGGGGCAGACGCTCAATGCAGGAGCTGCCCCCTGGTGGTCAGTGAGCTCCCATAGGGGGAGTGCTACTCAGCCAGAAGCCGGGCTCACAGCTGGTGAGCACAGCGGTGGTGGCAGGAGCCTCTCCCTCCTCCATGGCAGGCAGCGCTAAGGAGCAGTGAGCAGGTGGGCAGTAAGGAGCAAGGGGTCCTGGACTGTGAGAGGGCGCAGGCCGGGCTGAGGCCCCCCCCCCCAGGGCACGTATTTCATGCACCAGGCCTCTAGTTAAGAAAATTATAGGACTTATGAAATAGTCATTCATGGTTCATCAAGTGGCGTTGGTCCGGCCTCAAGACGCCAAGTGTAGTTTTACGATGACTGCCTTCTCTTTCCCGCCCTCTCATGTGTCCCTGGGACTGTTGTAGCCCTGACTGTAGATAAAGCGAGAATCCAACAGCAGCTCCTTTGTGACCGGAGGCCCAGGAAAAGGGGCCCTCTTGGTCCCCGTGGGGGAGCCGGCCTGGGCAGAGAGAGGGAGGTGGAGAGGCAACAGAGTCTGCAGGCAACCTCTTCCCTGCTTCCTCCTAGTGTGTCTGTCTGCCTTCCCTCCCTTCCTCCCTCCTTCCTTCCTTCCTTCCTTCCTTCCTTCCTTCCTTCCTTCCTTCCTTCCTGTGCTCAGGGTACTATATATACAGGCTTACACAGGCACACAGAGCACATACAAACATGAGTTTGCCTCTGTATGGTATAGAAGTGTGTGTGTGTATGCAGAGAAGTGTGTATGTGTGTGCGCAGAGAAGTGTGTATGTGTGTGTATGCAGAGAAGTGTGTATGTGTGTGCGCAGAGAAGTGTGTATGTGTGTGTATGCAGAGAAGTGTGTATGTGTGTGCGCAGAGAAGTGTGTGTGTGTGTGTGTGTGTGCACATGTATGCAGGCTGGAAGTCAGGATGTGCATGTGAAAAGTGTGGGAGACTCCCTCCAGCCCTCCAGGCTTGTGCTCTCCCTTCTTTCCTGTTTCTTTTTACATTCAGCTCCTTCGGAGCACCTGGCTGGGACTGAGCAGCTGGTGAGGGGCTTCTATTGTCTTCCTCTGAGCAAAGCCGGCACCGAGTCAGCCACTCATGCAGGGAGGAGTCTCAGTGGATGTGGGCTCAAAGGAAAGAGAGCGGGTGGCCTGGACAGAGGCAGTGATCATAGGGTCTGGATGCAGCGGGGGACACACTCCAGCCCAATCTATCTCAGAGAAACCCAGGAAGCCTGCATCCCCAGGGTGTCCCAGATCCCTGAAGGGGGCGGGGAAGACACCACAATTGTGAAGAAGCAGCCAGAGGGGCCGGGAGAAGCAATGTGGGAATGACGACCCGATTGGAGACCAGAGGGCTGTCATAAGGATGAGGGCTCTGGGGAGGGGGTGGTACATGAACCCCCTTCCTGGGCCCTTCCCAGTCAGGCCAGGGGAGAGGCCTATGGGAGCTGCCACTATGCGTCTGCTAGCCCAAGTCTATTGCTATTTTCCCAGCTTAGTTCAACTATAACCACATGGTCCCATTGGGGACAATGGGAAGGGCAACCCCAAAATATCCTCCAGCAGCCTATTCCCCTGTCACTGAGGCTGGCAGGAAGCTCTTCTTGGTCCCTCCACACGACCAACTCCAGCGCACAGAACAGCCATGCCTCCCAGCCGGTGTGGCTCCGTTGGTTGGGCACCATCCCATGCACAGGAGGTTGTGGGTTTGACTCTGGTCAGGGCACATGCCAGGGTTGTGGCCTTGAGCCTTAGTGGGGCCTGTGCAGGAGGCAGCCAATCGATGTTTCTCTCTCATTGATGTTTCTATCTCTCTCCCTCTCCCTTCCTCTCTCTGAAATCAATAAAAACATATTTTAAAAAAAAGAGAGAGAGAGAGAGAGAGAGCAGCAATAACAGGCCACAAGAAATGAAAGTGATTTCCCCACAGCTTTCAAGCTCTTCCTTGTTTTCTTTCCAGAAGCCTCCACATCTGTGGGGGAATTCTTGGTGTGTATCCTGCTGGCAAGGGCCAGTGTTCGCTGAGCCGAGTGCAGTGGGTGAGGGACACGCAGGGGGGACACACACGTGTCTGCAGCCCTTTCCTTCCTTCCCAGAATCTCCACGGGCCCCACCCTGGAAGGCAGGAGCCCTGGCCCTGCTATGAAATAACTTCCTGGCCTCGGCAGCCACTTCCTCCCTCCAGTACTCAGGGTTTATAAACAGTAGAGTCTGCATGTCATTGGTGGATTTCAAACCAGTTTTTAGCAATGCAACTTTATTTTTCAAATGAGTGCTTTGGTTAAACATAGATAGATAGATATAGATATAGATATAGATATAGATATAGATATAGATATAGATATAGATATAGATATAGATATAGATATAGATATAGATATAGATATAGATATATTATGGACATGGATATGGATATGGATATGGATATGGATATGGATATGGATATGGATATGGATATGGATATGGATATGGATATGGATATGGATATGGATATGATATGATATGGATATGGATATGGATGTAGATGTAGATAAAGATATAGATATACATCAGATTAAAATAACACAGAGCTGCTCGGGTTGGCACAGGTTGAGCTGGGTGTCCCAGGGCCAGCTCCTTGGTCTCCCTCCCTCCATAGAAATGGGGGCACCATTGAAAACCATTGAGCTGTGTGATCTCTAAGGACACGTCTGGATTGTAACCCCCGCCCCCCCGCCCCCCCCCCCCCCTCATGGCTCATATGCCCTAACTCCCTCTTATGAGGACAGGACTGATTTTCTCGCGCTGCAGAGGGGGAGCCTGAGGGCTGGAGGGCAAGCGCAGGACTCCTGCTTCACCCCCCGGTGTGCTTTCTGCAGGAGGGCTCCCTCCCAGAGCGGGCTGAGCACACTGGGTGGCGAGGCCTCCGGCAGGGAACCCAGACCCTCGAGCCCTGGTTACTTTCTCACCTGCTGGATACAGGCGAACAGGGAAATGCTCCACAGGCCCCTCCAGAGCCCCCCGGGAGCCGTCCTGGCTACTTGAACTGCAAAGTCATGGCCTCTAATTGCTGAGGCCCAACTGGCTAATGACCTTCCGCATCTCTCCCTGCAGGTGCATCACCCGGATCATGAGGTCATCTCTCTCCTTGCTCCTCCCACTTCTCCTCATCTTGGCCTCAGTGACCAAAGGTCAGCCAACAAGGCGACCAAAACCCGGGGGCAGGCCCAGGCCCAGGCCGAGGCCCAGGCCCACACCATCGAAGCCTACCGACCTGCCTCCTCCCCTCCCACCAGGCCCTCCGTCTCTCTTTGCTGACTGTCCCCGGGAATGCTACTGCCCCCATGACTTCCCGTCTGCCCTCTACTGTGACAGCCGCAACCTCAGGAAGGTGCCTGTCATCCCACCCCGCATCCATTACCTCTATCTCCAGAGCAACTTTATAACTGAGCTCCCAGTGGAGTCCTTCAAGAACGCCTCGGACCTGCGGTGGGTCAACCTGGACAACAACAAGATCAGCAAGGTGGACCAGAAGGTGCTGGAGAAGCTACCCAGCCTGGCGTTCCTCTACATGGAGAAGAACCAGCTGAAAGAGGTGCCCTCCGCCCTGCCCCGGAACCTGGAGCAGCTGAGGCTGAGCCAGAACCAGATCTCCAAGATTCCCCCGGGGGTCTTCAGCAAGCTGGAGAACCTACTGCTCCTGGACCTCCAGCACAACCAGCTGAATGACAACGTCCTCAAGCCTGACACCTTCCAGGGCCTCAAGAAACTCATGCAGCTCAACCTGGCCCACAACGAACTGAAGAAGATGCCCCCCAAGGTCCCCAAAGCCCTTCACCAGCTCTACCTGGACAGCAACCAGATCGCGACCATCCCTAACGGATACTTCAAGGCCTTCCCCAACCTCGCCTTCATTCGCCTTAACTACAACAAGCTGTCCGACAGGGGGCTCCCCAAGAACTCCTTTAACCTCTCCAATCTGCTGGTGCTCCACCTGTCCCACAACAAGATCAGCAGCGTGCCTGCCATTAACAACAAGCTGGAGCACCTGTACCTCAACAACAACCACATCGAGAGTGAGTGGGGGGGCGGGGCCAGGCCCGGGCGGGAGGCTGGGGACTCGCCACGTCAGCCTGTTCTCAGGAGCCGGAGGGTGGGGGTGTGCAAGAGACACCCTGCTTGACCCTGGACTTCAAGCCACGGCCTTACCACTCGCTATCTGCATGAGCTTGGACAGATAGTTGGCCTCCCTGGGAAGTTCCCTCCTCTGTAAAGTGAGAATGGTAATAATATCATCAACTTGGTATGAGGATGTAGTCGTTTACCGTGGATGCCGTGCCCCGAATGCCATGGCTGGAGGGTGCTCGCTTCTCTTCCTCCATCTCTTCTCATCAGCCCCAACTTCTCTGCCCTCCAGATCTGTCGGTAGGGTGGACACGGAATACAGTCCTGGACATTCTCCTAAAAGCAGAACAGTGACATTTACATGCCCACTCTGAAAAAAAATAAAAAATGCCCTCTCTGAAATGCCCGGGCCTGTCCGCCGCGGACACTGGCAGCTGAGTGAGATGGCATCCCCCCAAGTCTGCGCCTAGCTTCTGAAGCATCTGTAAAAGGTATACACAGAGAGGCAGCCGGACAGGGTGGGCAAAAGTAGGTTCATAATAATGATCAACAGTACAATAATAAATAAATAAATAATACTACAGAATAAACGCTGTTTCAACTGTAAGCCTGCTTTTGCCCACCCCTGTATATGCCGGGTCCGCCCCTGGTGAAAATGCGGCAGCCAGGAAAACACACTGGTAGGGGGGGCTTTCAGAGTCCATCTGGGGAGCTGGAGTAGCTAGTTGTGTAAGGCGGTACGCTGAAGGCAGGACTCCCCTCCGCTGCTTTTACAGGGTCCTGGGCTATGGGGTATCCATTGCAGCCCAAAAGAACAGACTAGTTTTGCTTCCATCAACAATGTCAGCTCTAAGTTGAGTGTCAGGAGAAAGGCTTAAAATCAAAAGTACCAATATGACCTGGCCATGGGAGCACATCAGGGGTGCAGCCGCTGCAGAGATGAAGGGGCCAAAGGGAAAGGGAAGCTCCCCTCAAATCACCATAGGAACCCTTAGTTGCCCAGCCCAACGGGGTGAGGGAGATTGTTGAGTGTCTACAACCTGGAAGCAAGTGGTGGCGAGAACAGGCTTTGCTCACTCGTCTGGGATAATTACAGAGTGAGAGGGGCTTCTAACATCTGGCAAGAAACAAACTCGGGGAGTAAACGGAGGCCGCTCATTGCTCCCCGGGATGCTGGATAGGCCGAAAGTATAGCCAGAAGCCACATAACTGACAGGTCTGTCCCGGTGGAAGAACAGGCTTCTGGGGACAGCCAGCCTCCTGAGGGTGAACTCGGAAAAATCAACGCACCCTCACCGTGTCGCCGGTCCGGGAGCTGAGCATCAGGGCGGTCCCCTGACGGGCCAACATGACAGAGGCTGTAAGAAAATCCCCGTCAGGCTCTCTCTGCTGCCCCAGTGGCGAAGAGAGAAAAACAACGGCCCCGCAGATGATAAATGAGGCCAGGCTTAGGGGAATAAAATTTCATTTCCTTGCTGCATCTGATGTCATCTAGCAAGAGGTGAAGGAGAAAATGAAATCTCATTTTCCACTGGAAAGCCCAGGATCAGTAATCACGTCAGAATCAATAGGCTCAGCCAGCCCCTCGGGCCCTGTGCCCTCCCCATACCCCCTTCCCTTCCTGGCAGCCCTGTGTCAGTTACTGGGACCACCTTCTGCCCATCCATGTGCCTCAGGTCCAGGCCACAGGACCCTCCCACACCCACCTGCCGGCTCAGATCTCGCCTCACCCCACTCTCTCCCCACTGCAGCTAGATCCGTCTTTCTACAATATAAGCCTTGTGATCGGCTCCTTCCAGATTTCACCCCCAGGACACCATAGTTCACATATCCTACCATCCCTGTCACAACAGCAGCCCTGCTCAATACCAGTCCTCAGGCTGAAGATCAAAGCCCGTCCTTAGTGAAATCGCTGAAAGCCGACCATAATTGGGGGCCATAGCTCACCTTTCCAGCTCACTCTCCCTGTTTCATCACACTTCATCATACTGTGCTGTTCACTACTCCCAGATTCTCCCGTGATCCTTTTGGCCCCCACAACTCTTTGCAAATAGGTTCCTCTATCAAAACCCCAGCCCCAGGCCTCCCCCTGCTATAATCCTACCCAACTTTGAAGGCTCAACTCACAGCTTTCTTCCTCCGTGACTCCTCAGAGTAAATCTCCAGTAACCACTGTGGATCAATTCCAACTTGATTAATTAATTTTATAACGAGTAACCGGGCCTAGCGGTAAGGGTCGACTATCCAGCGTCACACATTCCTACTGTCGGCCAGTTCCCGGGAGAAGTCTAGTCCTGACTCTCAGTCGTCCACCCTCTCCTTCCTCATCTCAGTGCCCTCGGCCCTGGCCCCGCCCTCCTCTCCTGCTCACCTCTCCCCTTCTCTCTCCATAGAGATCAACGGGACCCAGATTTGCCCTTACAACCTGTTCACCTTCCGGGACTTCTCGGATCTGGAGAACGTGCCACACCTGCGCTACCTGAGGCTGGACGGGAACTACCTGAAGCCGCCCATCCCGCTGGACCTCATGATGTGCTTCCGCCTGCTGCAGTCCGTGGTCATCTAGGCCTGGCTCTGCCCTGCGTCCTCTCCGATCGCCCTTGAAGGCTGGTGGCCCAGGCGCCGGGCCCACCACTCATCTTCTCTGTCTCCCTGTCTTTCTCCCCGCTTTGCCTTTCTCAGCCCACCTTCCTGAGGCGGGACGAGCCACAGCCTCAGGACCGAGACCTCCCAGGCCTTGGGGGGTCCACCCAGCCCAGAGACACCCACTGCATGCTGACCCTCTGGCCCAGAGCACAGGTGTCTGTTTAAAAATTTCATAGTCCCTGCTGGCCCTGCTTCCCCGTCACTCCTGGGTAAGTCTGGGCCTGGACTGACATCTGGATCTCAGCCCTGGTGAAGCAAGAAAATGGTCCGGAGTGGCCCAGAGGTGAGGCTCAGGAAGCTCTGCAGGGACTCCTCCTGCGTGGGCAGCTCTGGCCCCAAAGGACCACAGCACCAGGTCCCATTGGCCAAGGATCTGCCTTGCAAAGTGCTGCTCCGCCACCTGTCCGCGGGCACCAGACATCGCCGCCAGCCCGTGTCCTCCAGAAAGGAAGGCAGGGCATGGCCGGGGAGGGCAGAGGGGCAGGTTCCCGCAAGGGCCTGCACCCGGCCTACTCTTCACGGGGAGGAGCTGGGCCCTCTCTCTCCAGGGTGAACGCAGCTCACACCCTCCTAACGGGGCCTCCTTGTTCCAAGAGGAAGAGTGGGGAGGACCAGTCCAGGAGAAGCCTGGCTGGGGAACCAGGAATCAGCCAGGGGGAGTGGGGTGGGAGTCAGAGCCCTGGGACGTGCCCGTGGGGTGCGAAGGGGTCCTTCAGCCCCCTGGCCACTCTGAACAAGAGGCCTAATGCCTGGGGATCACCATGTCCCAGTGGAGGGCGCAGAGCCACCCCCCTCCCCACCTCCCCCCCGCCGCCATCTGTTCTCTATCAGTGGGGACGACCCAATCCTTTCCACCCCAGAGAGGTTCCTGAGAAACCCGAGAGAAGGGGTGGGCATCCGGAGATCTTCCAGAAGCTTCTTCCACGTGTGCACATTGGCCTCCCCCTAAGACAGACACATCAGTGACACCTGGTGGCTGATGTGGGACAGAGATGGCCCCTCCTCTTCACCACCCTGGGGGTGATTTTCCAAGGTCAAGGACTCCCAACTTGAAGAGCCAGGGGCCCTGTGCATGGTCTCTCTCTCCTCTGGGTCTAAAGGGCACAGAGCTACAGTGGCCCTGAGTTGGGAATGCGGTGGAGGAGGGGGGGCTTGTTCCATGATGGGGGAGCAATGGTGGGAACCTTGGGGGCCCAGGTGAGGATGCAGTCTGCTCCTGATTGCTGTCTGACCTTGCCGCGCCTTCCGCTCTCGGCTCCCACAGGCTGTACACCCCGCCAAGGCCCCTCTAGCGCTCACGTTCCATTCTGCGGCTCCACTTAGGCCCTTGCTCAATGCAAGGCAAGTCCTCAGCATTCTCTCCCTCCCTTGCAGTTATTTATTCCCTGGACGGACTGTCCCTCCCCCAAAGTTCCCACCCTCCCTGCCTGGCCCACGTGCAGCTTGGCCAGCCTCAAGGGGACCTGGGCCCCAGGGCTGACTCACCTAGGCCTTCCTCTGACCTGCCTCTAGGGGGTGCTGCCCCTCCACAGTCCCGGAGGGTGTATGCGGGTGGCTGGCGTGGATGTTCTAGAAATGAGTGGTACTCAGTGCCTCCCCTCAACACAGGTTTAGAAAAGGTCCAGAGATTTTAAATTGTATTAAGCTAGACCCCTAACTTCAAGAAGCTCCCATTAGACTCTTTCTCGTTGTCCTCTTGTGCTAGTTTACAGAAACGGAGCGCATTTTACCCCAGCCCCCTTCCCCTGCTCCCATGAGGGCCTCATCTTCCGCTGCAGCTGGCTTCTCCGAGGCTCCTGCTTAGAGTCAGTGCAGTCCCGGGGCTGTAAGCAGCCTGGTGCTCCGGCCTGGATAAGCCCCTCTGCACCTTGGTCACACCTTTAACCTCAGCCCCTCTGAGGAGGCCCTCGGGGAGCACAGCCCTGTGGCTCCGGGAGGGGGGCCTTCTCCTGCCCCTGCAGACCCAGCAGCAACACAAGCACCATCACCCCTTCCCTCCATTGCTCCCTGCGGCTGTGAGCCAGAGAGGATTCCAGTTAAACTGACTTGACAGCAACCCCCTCTTTCTGTCCCCCCACCGCCCACACACATGCTGTGCTGGTTTCCCGTGGGTTTCAGGAAGCTCCCCGCCCCCCCTCCCCACAGCACACACAGGCTGGGCCCGGTGCTGTTGCCTCTGCACGCCCAGCCGCACAGGTGGGTGTCTGTGTGTACTCTGTCCATATGGCTGTCCTCCTGGGAGACCGCGTGGCTCTGTGAACCAGCTCCCGCGTTGCAGCGCGCTTCACAGCAGAGGAAATAAAGGAATATGAGAGCATCCAGCTTGGACTGGGCCCTGTGAACAGGTCGGGAATAATCCCCCAAGGTCCCTCTGCCGCCCCCTTCCTCCTCCCGCCATCCCCTCTCCCCGTGCTCTGAGCCGATGGGTGGGGAAAGGGTCTTAGTCTTAAGAAACTCTAAGTAAACGATTCCAAAGCCTTTTCTTGGTGACTTTCCCCCAAAACTTACAATTCTCGTGAAAAATTATTCCCAAAGTCTGACCAGAAATCTGACAGCTACATTGGAGGCCCAAAGGCCCAGGACTTTCAACCCACAGATGCCAAATGGTTGAGCGTCTCCCAAAGGCTCAGCTCTGAGCCAAAAACGGAAGACGCAAAGCAGACACCGCCCCTGACCAGGTGACGGGCGCAGACTGGCCGAGATGCCGTGTAAAACCCGAAGCAGTGGCAGCACTGCCTCAGGCCACAACCCAGGGCCACCTCATCTGGGAGGACTGACAGGCTGTGCAAGGTGTCTGTCCACAGAAGGGCGAGAGGAGGGCACCCCTAAGTCTCCCTTCAGATGGAAGGTTCTAGAAGTAGGCGTGTGATCCTCCCAACCTACATCTTCTTTAGGATGCTGCCCTCACCCTGCCTCTAACACAGCGGTTCTCAACCTGTGGGCCGCGACACCTTTGGCGGTCGAACGACCCTTTCACAGGGGTCGCCTAAGACCATCCTGCATATCAGATATTTACATTGCGATTCATAACAGCAGCAACATTACAGTGATGAAGTAGCAACGGAAATAATTTTATGGTTGGGTCACAACATGAGGAGCTGTATTTAAAGGGCCAGAAGGTTGAGAACCACTGCTCTAACACCTGCCTCAGTTCAATCCAGCAAGTTGTCTGTAGACTTCAGCTGCGTGCAAGGTTCCCAGCGCAGAATTCAAGGGGAGGGAACACCTATCCCGTGCCCATGAGCAACGCATCGCTGGATAAAGGGGGAAATCCATCCCTTAGTAACTGCGTGTCTGACGAGCTAGAATAATGCCATGGTGGAGAGGCCCGCCGCTCTGCCAGAGAGAACCCAGGAAGGCTCCTCTCGCGGGAGCTGTATCTTAAGGTCTTAGGGCTGAACAGGACTGTGCAGGTGGGACGAGGGGGGAGAGGACATAGGAGGGAGGGGAAAGGTGGGAAGGATTGGCGTGTAGCCTGTAGGGTGTGTGTGTGTATGTGTGTGTGTGTGTGAGAGAGAGAGAGAGAGAGAGAGAGAGAGAGAGAGAGAGAGAGAGAGAGAGAAAGAGAGAGAAAGAAAGAAAGAAAGAAAGAAAGGAAGGAAGGAAGGAAGGAAGGAAGGAAGGAAGGAAGGAAGGAAGGAAGGAAGAAAGAAAGAAAGAAAGAAAGAAAGAAAGAAAGAAAGAAAGAAAGAAAGAAAGAAAGAAAGAAAGAAAGAAACTCTTCAAAAAGCAGGAGAGCTCCTGAAATTTCCACCCCCTCTCCCTCCGTGCCCATGAAAGGGGCAGCTGGCGAGACTTGTGTCCCCACCGCCTGCCACGTCCACCCCATCAGCATGCCTTTGCTTCCCCTAATGAGGGGCTGGGGCTAGAAGGGCTCCCAGCGCCTCCCACACCTCTTCTGGGTTCTGGGGAACTGAGCATACAAATGGTCCCCAACAGGTCACACATCCACATCCCAGGGCCTCCCTGACATCCGTGGAACCAGAGCGTGTGGCAGGCACGTTTGTGAACGTAGAGCCACGGCTGGGAGAGAATAGGACGTGAGGTCAGTGTCCAAGTGGTTGCGATGGGGGGCGGGGAGGTGGTGTTGGAGGGCCAAACGCAGGCAGAGGGCATGGCAACAGAGCAGGCAGGTGTGTGCCACAGAGAAAGAGGGGAGGGAGATGGGAGCAGGAGGCAGGCAGAATGAAGAAGCAGTCACAGCTGCGCCCTCACAGGGAATGAATGGCGCAGCGGGGAGGGGCTAGGCCCTGGCTGCAGAGAGCAGGCAGAGGACAGCAGCCAAATAGGCCATCTGCTTCTGGGGCACCGTCCTGGCTGCAGGGCTCCCTCTCCCTCCACCCAGCCGAGCCCCTTTCGGCGGTTCCCCCGGGGGAGGGGGTGGCTGCCAGGGGCACAGGAATATGCCTTGCTCTGGTGACCAGGTTCTCGGACTGGGGCAGCGTCTCCACGACAGCTGGTGGCCGGGAGCCTGCCGGCCACGCACTGCCCTTCGGGCCAGGCTCTTGGATCTGCCCCTTCACCGGTGTGCCCGGCAGAGGTGAGCTCTGCCAGCGCCATCTGCGACGAGGGCACCGAGACACCTGGTCTCGGGACTCCCAGGGACGAGGGAAGTGGGGAGAGTCATATGAGCAAAGGGGAACCCTCCGGCCTGAGTCAGGAAACCGGGCGCTTGCCGGGGCTCTGTGTGACCTTGGGCCAGCCCCCTCCCCTCCCCTTCCCTTCCTTCCCCTCCCTGGGTCTTATTTCCCCATCTGTGCAAGAAGGGGTTCCCATTAGATGGTCCTACAGGGCCTGAAGCTGGATCCAGTACCTGCTCAGGGGAGGAGCATCACTGAAGAACCCGGCAGCATGCAGGCTGGCAGGGCCCCGGGAGACACATCACCCCACCCTCCTTCACCGAGGACGGCCCAACAGAGCCTGTGGCTCCAGGCAAAGGAGGGTCTCTCCCCATAATTATATCGGGGGGGGTTCTTCTCAGTGCCCTGAGGACCCCCCACAATGCTGCCTGTGATCTAGGCCCAATCTCAGCAGATCCAAAGAATGTCCCGGACCGTCCTCGCCGTCATCTCCAGAGAACTTGACATTGGCTTCCAAATCCTACCCCACCCCCACCCCCATTCTCCTCTTTGAATCACTGGCCCTCAGACCCATCTGGTGATTTTTGTGGTTAGGGGACCCACGTTGGGGCTCCAGGTGGTGGGTGGTGGTCAGGGTGCCTCAGCTCTCAGCCCCTTTTAATGTTTGGGTTTCGCCTATAAAGTCAGAACATCATCACCCTCCGGATGGAGAAAAATGCTGGAAGGCAAGCCCCACCCTCCACACCCCCACTGCTGTCCTCTCTGGGAACCGTGCAGAATCTGAGGGGTGGGGTCCCTCAGGATGTGGGAACTGCCTACCCTCCCAGAGAGGGTGGACAAGAAAGGGAGACAGCAGACCGAGAAAGAGAGGAGGAGATGAGAGTGGGGAGTGGGCAGTGGTCCCTAGAGTCTGCAAGCTTTTCATTTGCAGCAAACCTGTCTGGACTTTCCTTAGAAATAAGACCTCCCCCTGCCTTCAAGTAACACCATAAGCCAAACCTCACTGGGAGATCGCGATGCCTTCCTATTCTCCGTAGAAAAGAAAGGCCCTGGCCTCCAATCTGAAGCTCTTTCCCAGCCCCTCTCGGCCTTCGCAGGGGCCGATGGGGCGTCCGCACTTGCTTGACGTGGGGGCTTGGCCAGTGCCAACTCGGGGAAGAGCTCCAGCTGGGAATCTGGAGCTTGGCCACCAGCTGCTCCTTCATCCCAGTCCCTCCTATCTCAGGGCCTCAGTTTCCTCATCCGGGTGATGAAGCTGCTGGACCAGGTGCTTCTAAGAGGCCCCTTTCCTGCTCGCTCCTTCTGCTACCCCTCCATCCCTCTCCTCGGTGACTCTCTGCACGTTAGAAATGGTCACTGAGGTTCCCACAGTCTGAAGTTTAGGCAAAAGCTGATTTAAACTGTTCCCAGCAAACAGGACCAGCCTCGCTCAGAGCACTGTGGCTCCACGGACACCCTGTCAAACCCCACGATGACCAGGCCGGCTACACTGGGTCTGCCGCTTCCCCAACCAGCCTCAAGGTTTCAACAGGCAGCCTCGGCCCAGCACCAGGGGTCCAGAGTGGAGCGCAGTAAGGGCTAGGGAGTGGAGGGTGAGGGAGAAGAGAAACAGCCGCCGTAAGAACAGAATAAAAAAATCAAAGAGAGAGCTGGCCGTCCCTAATGCTTCTGCCCGAAACACACACACTGGAGAGGAAGCCAGGGAACGCCAGAGCGCCGCCACGCCTCGCAAAGCCACCGCCTTAATTAACAGCATCGCTGGGGAGGTGGGAGGCTGAGTGGTAATTAGATTAGAGACAATTAAAAGCCGGTCGGGAAGATAAATAGCTCTGTGGCCGTCACCTGGCAGGGGGCACACGAAGCAGTCATAAGCCTTTCAGCTCTGTATTCCCTCCAGCGCAGCTCCCTCCTGTTCCTGGTGCCCTCCGGGGCCCGGGTGCTGGTGTGCCTGGCAGCGAGGGGCTGGCACGCCCCTGGGTCAGAACTGAGGCGGAGGGGCAGCAGAAACTCGGTTCCTGGCCTTGTCTTGGGATGTTTGCCTCGGGCGGACGTAGGGTATCGGGGCCTCAGCAGAGAGAACCCTTCAGTCGGGAGCCCATGGCCCCTCAGTTACAGAATCCCAGCCTCAGAGGGACCACACGGGCCTGCGCTGGGCCTGCCACGCACGGCCTTGGGACAGGAAGGGCGCGGGGCCTGTCGGCTCCACCTGCGCTGTCCCGTGGCTGCTGGTGAGAAGAGCTGCTTCTTCGTCTCGGGCGGTGTCACTGCTGACAATGGGCCCTGGAGCTGGACACAGACCGGGTCTCGAGTAATCTCTGTCCGAGTGGTAATAGCAAGTAAGAGAAACCATGCACTGCTCCGTTGCACGGCCAGGAAAGCATCCCAGTGTTCTAAGCCCGTCTGAGTTCGATGGCCTGGCCTAACTCTATGGCCATGGCCATGGCCAGGGGATAGCGGAGGGTTCTTTCCCAATGGAAAACTGGGACACTGGCGCCGTAAGAAAGGGAAATAAACTCTGGGCAGGCATCGTCCACTCCGCCTTGGCTCTGTTATGCTTCTGGGAGCCACACGGGACGTGTCTAACTCCTCACCCATGAGGCAGCTGGCACAGCCAGTAGCTATTGGCCCTTCCCCTTAATTCTGGCTTGATCTCATCTTCATTGTACCTGTGGGACCAGAGAGGGACCGATAGAAAAGAGACCGATAGATGGCCTAGAAACACCCACACAGGCCCAGGAAAACCTACATGGGCCCAGGCTTGGGCTGGGCCGTACCTGAGGGTGGATCTGCTTCTCTTAGGTAAGGGGCCGAGTGCCAGGCTGGGAGCACCCAACAACTTTGCCTGGGAGCATGGTGACCGTCGGTGCTGGGCAGCAACCCCAGAGGACACAGTGGCCTGGCCCAGATACTCCCCGCGGCAAGGGCCATTGGCCCCCGTGGCGGAAGGGGGTCTGGTGAGCAGGGGTCCCCCTTTGTTTTGTCTTCCCCCTGAGCCAGGCCTGCCCACCTGTCTGGTCTGCGTGTGCCCTGGCTCCTCTGTGTACTGCAACAATGCTGACCAGAAAGCGTCCCTCGTCGTCCCCGGACAACCACCTACCTGTACGCATCCACCATGTCCAGGCCACGGGCTTCAAAGGGCCGAGTATGCAAGGCCCTGGCAGGAGAGGAGCGTGAGCCTGGCAGAGGGTACTCCCTCTTGGCACCCAGGCATGTGAACAGTCACCAGACACAGTCCTCCCTCCCCGCCACCCACACACACACCTTAGCCTTTCCTGTTCGCTTTGTCTTCCCAGCTCTCAAATGGATAAAGCCCCAGGTCTCTCTAATTTCTTTCCTTGAGGATTTAAGATGGCAGAAGCGACCTGTTTTCTTTTATTCTCCCAAAAGCTGGGAGGCTGGGAAGGGGACGATATGATCCAGCCTAACTTTTCAGGGTGTCCCGGCAGCTGTGGCTCTGTGCCCTCCTGGCCTCTGGACGGGACCAGGCTAAATCTGCTCTCCACGGCGCTGATGCTATGTACGCGGTTGTTTGTTTTGCTTCTTTGCGCCTTAGCCTCTGCCTAAGATAAGAGACCAGTCTCTATCCCAGATTCTCCCACCAATTACCACAGCTTTCTGGGCCTCAGTTTCCTTTTGTGTCAACCAATGGTGGAGGATGGCCGTGGGATGGATCCTCGAAAGATTTCTTCCCAATGATCCCTGGCACCCCACGGGGCCGGAGGGATGGGGAATCCGGAAGAGAGCGAGGCGGCAGACACTGCTATTCTCCGAACCAAGCTCTTTCCCATATCCCCCATCCCTCCGGCCCCATGGGGTGCCAGGGAAGTCGAGAGGGAAAAGAGGCGAAGAAAGACACGGAGGAAGGGGGGGACGCGGTGGTGTGCTCTTACTCCTGGGCTCGCAAGAACCAGTTATTAAATTTTCCAGAAATTTGCAAGCCCGTTAGTTATTAAACACAGCCATTATTAAAAATTAAATTACATAAACCCAATTAGGTATATTACGTTGAAAATAAATGTAATAAGCACCCAAACTCATCATTTCCCAATTATTTTACTATGTGTTACTACCAACCCTGTTTTTGAACTGGTGTGTGCCCATGGGGTCTGTAGGGTAGAAATACGGTAGAATGGTGCTACTCTGCTGACATCTTCCCAGATCCGCCTGCGGCCACAGCACGAGGGCACTTTGAACTGGGCCCTGGTGGATATTTGTACCAGGGAAGCCGGTAAATGCTACGCACTGGGATTTTTTTTGAGAGCTGGTTGTTAAGCAGTTGCCAGCACTCCGTGGAGGAGGAGAATAGCTACTTAAACTAGCCTTCCCCCCAGGCCGCTCCCCTGGGGGAGGTTGGGGTTTCTGTGAGGCTTTCTTTAATTTCTTGTTCTTCCTAGGCCCGGCTGCCTGTGAGATTTGGAGGAAGCCACTCATAAGCACGGAGGACTGACGCGACCCTTCACCTGGGCGCCCTCCTTGGCGCTCACCTGTCCTGGCTCACCGGCCAGCCTCAGCGGGCTCAGCCAGCCGGGTCCTGGTTGCAGTTTCCACCCTTCCCAGGCGCTCTTCCATGTTTAACCACCAGAGGGCAGCCTTGCGCACGATAAATAAATGCGTAGAGCTTAACACCTACAACCTTCTTGGATTCAGGGCAGGGTGTGTTGTGCTGGGGGGATGGGGAAAAGGGCAACAGCCAGCCAGCCAACTTGCTCCTGGAATTATAATGGCAGGGAGAGGCCACCCTCCTCTGGCTTCTTATGTTGGGCGAGGGGAGTATAGTCGATGAGCCCTTGTCATCAGGTGTTGACTGAGGGAGGCAAACCATGTCCTCCTGCAGCAGGGATGTTACTGAGTGCTCCCTGCCATGCGCCAGGCACCGTGTCACATGTTGGCGATGAGAAGGGATGCCACGGATGCACTCTGTTCCTCAAGGAGCTTAGAGTCTGGTGCAGAAGACACGTGTTAAACAACCACACTATTCTACTCATTTTGATAAATGCTATAGAAGAAAGGTGCAGAACACCTTGCGAGCTTACAGGAGCAGACCCAGTCTAAGGGTCCAGAGCACCTCAAAGAATTGACATCTGAGCTGAAATCTGAAGGAGGAGGAGTTAGTCAGGCCCTCGGTTGCTAAGGCAACCACTCGAGGTCCCAGGTGGTCCTTGAGTCTGGATGGGCATGTGTGTCTTGCCCACTCATCTGCCTCCCCTGCCTCTGTCCAGCATCCTCAGGACAGTCCTGTAAGCAGACAGCCCAGGAGTTAGTCACAGTCCTCAAAGGAAGAAATGGAGAACCACAGACAATACAGCACTTCCCCAGCTCTCACACGACCTGGACCAAGACTTGGCACACAGACTGCGAACTGGGAGTGGGAAGTCTTTGAGGTGGTGAGAGGTGCCCTCGACCCCTCCTGCGGTGGCTGTGCTACCCATCCTCTCCCATAGAGACCCAAGGGTTCCGGAACCCTGGCCCAGGGGAGGCCTGGGAGGTCAGGGAGCCAATAGCTTCTTTCCTTTCAGAATGTTAGAGAACAGAATTTCAGACAGTGAGGCTCAGGATCTCTCTCTCTCTCTCTCTCTCTCTCTCTCTCTCTCTCTCTCTCTCTCTTTATCTCTCCTCTGTCATATCCACCAATCTTAATCCTCTTCCATATTATCCTTTTCCATTTCCTGCTTTATTACATCAAGACAAGGCCTAGGCATACCTCAGCTGCAAGAAACCTTGTTGAAATAATCCACTGAAAAAAGATTTTTCAGAGCTGGGGCTCCTGGGTGCCTTAAGCCACCTCACACCCCTGTGCCCTGAGGCTAGTCTGGGCTGAGCACAGACAGTCATCTGGCCCTTGCCCTGCTGTGGGAGGAGGGGCCTAACCTTTCCCGGACTCCTGGAGTTTACTGAACCCTGCAATAGAGGCCTGCATGCACATCAGCGGATCTACCCCAGCGAAGGCCCCAAACAGCAGGGATGCTAATCTCCGCTCTGCAGAAGAGGAACAAGCTCATGAAGGAAGCGGCTCACGTTCCTACAGCGCCAGCACCAGGATTCACACCCAGGTCCGTGGGCGCCCAGGTCCCCACTACTGTTCCTACTCCCCGCTTCCGTGTGGGCACTTCCCTCCAGGCCAGTCAAGGAAGCGGGCTTTCTCCCAGGCCCTGGCTGCTCCTCTGTGCAGCTGTCTCCTCACTGCCCCCTCCCCCGCTTGGCTAGAGAAGCCCAGGATGGAGAACGGCCTTGCTGACCACCTCCCTGAGGAGAGTTTGCAGAGAGCATCTGTCCCTTGGCACCTCCCGTGATCCAGGGAGGGAGGGGAGAGAAACCAGGCTCAGCTCCCAGCAGGCTTCACATCTTGACATGAAGGAGCTGGGCCTTACTTCTCAGGGACCTGCCGGAGTCAGGCCTGGGAGCCTGGCGGGGGCAGCAGAGAGCACCCCTGTAACCAGAGTGAGGCCTCCGTCTTGCAGATGGTACAGTGGGAGCCAGCCCTGCAGAAAAGGGCAGAGAGGAGGGTCCAGTCTGGCACTGCCATGCCCTGCGATGACACCGTGACTCCCCCAGCCTCACTCCTCAGGTGCACCTGTGCTCCACCTCGGCGACCTTGGGGACCTGGACAGGGCCCTTGCTCCAGGGCGGCTCCCTGGTGGTCACCTCCAGCCCTGAGGGAAGGAGCATCACACCCCCCACCCCCCGCCACACACACACACACACACACACACACACACACACACACATGCAGCACCCCGTAGGCTCGAGGCTGCTACCTGGCCTGTGAGTGCCCCGTGAGGAAGAGGCCAGTAGGCCTTTGCAATGACTGCCCCTCCCCCTGCCCATCCTCAACCCACAGCAAGGCCCAGACCCAGGGCTGAGGGAGCCTGGGGTCCAGGGAGGGTCGGAGGGCTGCCGGAGGGGCTGGAGCTAAATGCTTTCAGGGGCTCGAAGTGTTTCCTGGCCCTGACCTTGGCTAGCCTTCCCTCCGGCTTCCTGTCCCTTTAGGCTCCTCCCTGAGCGACAGTGTGGCTTGTGCTGTAGTGTGCTCCCAGCCTCTGGTACACATGGGAAGGAATTTACAGCCCCAGCAATGCGGTGACGAGGTATTATTATCCCTCCTTTGCACACAGAACATTGGCGGCTAAGTGGCTCGTTCAAGAGAAAGAGATGCCTTAACACAGAGAAGACTAGGGAGGGAGGCCCTTCCTTCAGGAGAATGGAAATCCCAGGCCCTGCGGAGGGAGCTGTGGATTCCCCCCAAACCCCCACGCCCCACCCCCAAGCAAGAAACCTCCACAAAGCAAGGAGCGGGGAGCACCTCCCAGGCTGGGGACTGGGCGCCTCGGGCCTGTATCCTGCGGGGGCACGTTGGGCAATGAGGCCATGGGGCGTCTGTGGATCTCGGGGGAAACCACAGGCTCAAGGACACACTGCCCCCTTCTGCCCATCCCCCGCTCAGCAGTTGTGGGTCCAGCCCCCCCTCGCCCCGCCAGTGCCTGCGTTTCTGTGTCCTGCCTGCTTTTTGCTGTGAGAGGGAGGCAGACAGACAGGAGCAGGCACGGCTCTGCCTGCCCCCTCCACTGTCTGAGTCCTCTCTGCGCTCCCTCCCCGCCTGCCTGCCTCCCGCGCCCCACGCTAGACACCAGCTTGATGTTGCCTCTCCTCTCTCTCAAGGTCATGGCTCCATCTCTCAGGCTGGGCCAGCTTTACGTCTCCCGCAGCTGCCACCTCGCCATCTCCCACACCACCCTCCTGTGGTCCCGCCAACTGACAGAGGGGCTCCGTCTGGAGAGAGGAAGTGGCTTCCCCAGAGCTCCGGGCTCCCTGCTCCCCGTGGGTGGAAAAGCCGCGGAGGGACAGCTCCTTTCTGTGTCTCTGCAACACATTCCCACACTCAGGCCTCCTTCTTGTCTTCAGATCCCCCCTCCCACGCGTGGGGGGACCTGTGGCTCTGGACACGCATGCACGCACCCCCTAAATGTGCACACACAGAACACGCTCCCTCAGCTCCCCCTTCTCTGCTCCCTCTGTCTCCTTCCCCCGTGGCCTCTCTGTGCCCAGGCACCAGGGCAGACAGCTGTTAGCCTTCTCCTGGGCCACTGTCCCAGCCCGCCTTCCGGAGCTTTTGCCTCTGGTGTGTGTCTAGCGTGTGGTTTGTGCACAGGAGTAAACACGCGGCTTTCATGCTGTGGCCACCTGCAGAGGCACTGTGGTGGAGGGAGCCACTGAGCGAGAGGCAGAGCCCTGAGGCCAGCTGCCCCTGGCCCTGGCTTGCCTAGCAGCATGTGGCCAGTCACACCAGCACCCCGCTCTGTTCACCTGCCCCAAGGGGCTCCCTCAGCCCAATTCTGTTGCTGGAAACATATCCAGGCCCGAGGGGCATGGTGTCTATACCAATTCCCATCCCATTTCCAGTCTAAGAACGAACACCAGACCCTCCCTTCCTGCTGCCTGGAGCACAGACCAACGTGGACAAGGAGGTGCCCAGTGGCGAAGGGGACAGAGGGAAGCAAGGACGGAGAATATGGAAAAACAGAATGCATCTAGTCTCCCAACTCAAGTTTCTGATTCCAAATTCACCGCAGCCTGACCGGAAGCTGGCTTAGCTGCAGGCCTTGCCGAGGCCCCTCTGGTTCCTGCAGAAGGGGGCCAGGAACCTGTGACAGGGACACCCATTCTGACCCGTCTTGACAAGACAGGCAACGACTCTCGAACCGCACAGCATCTGTAATCAATACCCGCCCCCACCCCCCCCACCACCACCAAAGGGTTATGGACGTGCAATCTCAGGAGAGGTGCTCCCTCCCCCAGAGAGCTCATCCACCCAAGGACAGGCTCCTGGAGCCCAGCCCGCAGAGAGCAGCACCTCTCTGGGGATCTAATAAACCTCCGTGGAGCCATGTCCCAGGAGGCAGACAAGATGGCAAGTGAGCCTCTGGCCTTCAGGGGAGTGCTGGTGGGGAATGGGGTGGGCAAGGAGAGGTGACCACTGGCAGTGCCCCAGGTCCTGAGCTCTCCGTAGTCCTGGAAAATGCCAGGCCAGAGAGATGTAGACAGCCCCCGTGCTGGGCATGTTCTGCCAAGTAGGGAGGTGTGAGCAGTTACACACACACACACACACACACACACACACACACACACATTTCAAGCTAAAGCACCCTGCAGGGGAGGGATTTTAAAGACGCAGTCCTTAGAGATTCGAGTCTCCCGGATTCTACATACTTGGCTTGCCAAGGGAGATGCTTTCCTTTGGAATAAGTCAGTCTTTAAGGCAGCAGATCAGGACATCATCCCTGCAGAAGTTATGGGAGGTAGAGAAAGGTGGAAGCTGGCCGGAATTTAACATTCCAAAGGCCCCGGATCCCTCAGGGTCCTTCCGTCCAAGCCCCTGTGAACATGGGCCTCCACCTGGTGCAGAAGGTGGTCTCGCTGGCTTCAAGGAGGAGCCAGAGGCCCAGGCTGCGGAAAGCTAGCCAGCCTCTATTTTCAGGACACGGTGAGGCCTCCCACTGGCCCTTCGCATTGCATGCATTGTCACATTAATCCCTGAAGTAGCTCAATAAGGTCATACAACGCAGAGAGGCTAAGTCCTCTGTCTGAGCTCATGGAGCAAGTAGGAGGCCGAATGGAAATTTGGCTCATCGCAAAGTCCTCCACTCTCTTGAATAGGTGCCGGGTGTCTGTTACCTGCTGAATCACGCACCGTGCGCCTCACACTTCCTGCCTGAGCCATGCACATAGAACCACCCAATAAGCACCATTTAGGGCAGCTCCATGCAGGGGGTCGGTGGGGGGGTGACCTCTACAGAAATCTCAGCTGAGTGCCCGTTTTCTGCCCCTTCCCTCCCCTAACATCCCCAAATGGTGGCTCTACACACCTGGATTTCTCCTCCAAGCCTTTCTGGTCTAGATCTCCCTTCCCACACCCCCTCCCTTCCTCTCTATTGTCTCTGAGGCCAACTTCTTGGCTCCTGAGCTCCTATTCATCAATTTCTTTCCGCTTCTTTCACCCAGAATACAATAGGCTCCTTCCTGCTTGTTGGTAAACAGAATCACAACAAGGGGAGGAGGCCAGGTCTGAGCTCCCGGGGGAGCCTCTGCTGCTACAGGTTTTTCCTAACAGGAGGGAACTGGAGAAGCAGCCTGGCCCGTCTCCTCTTTGCTGTACCCCCTCCCCCCAAATACTTGCACACTGCAGCTTGGGGGCCTGGTGCACCGTGCCAGCGTAGGGTGTGTGTGTGTGTGTGTGTGTGATGCCATCACCCAGCAAGTTCCCACCGCCCCACGCCCTGGTGAAGTCTGGCAGGCGATGCTCTCGGAGTCATCACTAGGACAGCCTGTGAAGGAGCCGCGATGGACAAGGTGATGACATGGAAGCAGGCAGCACAGCGCCTCCATCACAGGCAGATAGGGGTCCTCCCGATTGGCCTGGAGATCCCCAGTCTCATCTGGATCCTCAACCCCACTCTTCTGAGCAGGGCAGAGAGGGAACCCCGAGTCTGCAGCACCCCATCAACAAAGAGATTCGCGTGCATCCGGGCCCTGCCTGCATCTCAACCATCTCCCGTGTCCTCCACTGAGCCTTTGAACAAGTCCTTATTAAGTGTCAAGCACCAGGGACATCATAATAAATAAGACAACAAGGTCTTTGCTCAGTGGGGGAGACCAGCACTATTGGAATAAACAACAACAACAAAAACCAATAACAGATCAACCATATAATCCAGACAGATGCTGGGCCACAACAGAACAAAGGCGCTGTGGCCGAGGCTGGTGGTGGGGGCCCAGCAACACCGGAGAAGGCAGCTGAGGAGGGCCGCTGGGAAGTGGCCAGGGCTGTGCACGACCTTTGTGACACGAAGGCACACCCATGCAGATGCTAGAGGAATGCTTTCCAGGCAGAGGGAAAAGGAGGCATGATTGGCCACGATTGGCCACGAGCCTAATGAGCAGAGCAGGTGTGAGGCGGGGAGGGGAGGCGTGAGAACAGCCAAAGCTGAGTGTGGGGTGAGGTGAGGCAGGGGCCTGAGGGAGGTCCTGGAGGCTTATATGTAAGTGCAGTGGATCCTTCTGCAAAGAAACAAACACCGTTATCCCCTCTTCCCGGGAGAGATGCTAAAAGCACGAGGCAGAGGGGAGGACAGTGGGAGTCATGGACTGGAGGGTGGCAGTGACCAGGGCCAGGATGACCTTCAAGGAGGAAGCCTGCTGCTTGGATACCAGGAGTGGGCGAGCAAGTGGAGGAGCAGTGAGACCAGCAGAGAGGAGTGAGGAGCTAAGAGCAGGAAATCCTGCCGGGCTGGAGCTCACAGACCGAGGGGACATCAGGAGCGGAGAGGCAGGGGAGTATTCTAAGGAAGCCTGTTTGGGTCTCTTGTAGTGTAACTTCGCCCTGGCCATCCCCTAAAGAAGACCTTGTGTTAGAGCCTCAATATGTCCCAAAGCCTTCAGAGCCATGGGGTCTCAGGTGGAGGGGCCTCAGGAGGAGCAGAGGGGGAAAGGGTCCCTGCTCAGACACTCCCCTGCTGTGTGACCTCAAGCAAGTCGCATGTCTTCTCTGTTCTCCTCCTCTGGCCATGAGAGAATTGGATGATAGGGGTGGAGAGCATCTAGCCCTCTAGCCACATAAGGCCAGAGAAATCGTTTGGTCTGGCCCTGCCAAGGCATCAGGGGTGAGCAAATCAAATATTTGACCAAATATAGCAGGCTAATTTTTAAGTTGATTATTTTGTGTGGCCCGAGAACAATGTTATAAATGTCCAAATGGCCCTTGGCAGAAAAATGGTTCCCCACCCTTGGTTTAGATGATCTCCAAGGAGCAAGCAGCCTGGGACTCCACAAGGTCATGTGCCTTTTTGTTTTCTTAACAGAGATGTGAGAAGATGGGGCTCAGAGAGCCGCTGTTGATGCTCAGAGCATCAACAGGGCCCGTTCATCCCCATGACCCGCGCACCCATCCACCCCTGGGCAGCTCTGCTCCCCTCAGCACAGGGGAGGACCCTTATAGGGACATGTTCACTCCCTCCCCTACACCCCAACACTGCTCAGGCCCAGCCAGCTCCAAGGAACTGCCCCTCACACAGGGATAGGACTCCTAGAAGCTTCCAGAAGCTGCAGGACTGGGCTGGGCACAGCCCCCATGACCATGTCAACACCTCCACAAGGAAGGAGTCTGTGTCCTGGGTGGGTGGCATATCCTCTGGGGAGCAGAAGAGCCCGCCCCTTCTGGAGACAACCGGGGGGCTGACGGGGGGAGCCGTGGCTCTCGAGAGCCAAGAATTCAGGCCTTTCTCACCTGCTGTTTCAGGGCCAAGAAGAGCCCCCGCCAGGCCCTTCCCTCCAGCTGGGCTGCGGGAGCCCCGAGGCTGCTTCATGGGCTGCCTGCTTTCTCATGCACAGCAAACGCCTCCCCACAGGGCCCTGTGCCTCCACCGAATTAGTAATCTGTGCACAGAAGAGAGTGTCTCCTCCCCGCCCCCTCCCATCTCTTTCCTCCCTTCTCTCTCCGTTTCTCTTCAGCCACCCCCGTCCTTTACCTTCTTCTCCTGCCCCTCCCACCCATCAGGGCCACCGCCACCTCCAAGGAAGCGGACAGGGTTTGTCATCAAACCAGGCTTTGTCCTCAGGGAAACAGGTTTCCATGTCTCACTCTGGAAAGGAAAGCGCTGACAGGCGCAAGGAGCGAGAGGGTGTTTTATGTCGTCAAGCATCCCTCTCCTATCCCGTGGCTGCCCTGACACTGCTTGCCTGGTTTTCCTCGTTTTCCTGACCTGCCTCTCTGGTGCCCACCCTCTTCACCTGCCAGCCTTTGCCCACCAGACCCGTCCAGGCCAAATCCCTCCTTCCTTCGGTTCCTTTTGCTCATTCGGTCGTTTGGAATCATTGCTTTTATGTGCTAGGGACTCCATGGGGTGAGAGGGACACAGATGCATGAATAAACAATGAAAATGCAAAGTAGTGATCACAGCAACAGAAGTGGTCCAGACCACCCAGGTGGGGCCGCCTTTCTCCGGGGCTGGAGTGGGTGTGCAGGTGGGCAGAGGTGAAGGAAGGCAGAGGGTGAAGGAGGAGATGGGTGAGTAGGAGACCCCGGGGAAGTCCAGGGATGAAGGCAGAGGGAGGAAGGGCTCCTGGCCCAGACTGGTCACTGCCAAGTGCCCTCTGCCTGAAGGAGCAGCCTGGAGTGGGGGAGCAGGCCAGCCACAGCAGACACAGTGCAAGGTCGCCTGCTGGGTTGCACCTGGGGGTCAGAGGGTCAGGTTGGTACTAGTATTTTGGAGGTTCTGCAAAAGCTGGTTTTGACCGTTAGGCTGCTGGTGCTTGTGAATTTGGAGAAAGATATGAGAGCTCTGAGTGGGCGCAGTGGTTGCACAGAGTGGAGGAGGCGTCCAAGGGGCCAGCACAGGTTCTACCTGCAGCGTTTTCCTGGTGCGGAGGGGAGTGGAATCCAGGGAGGGCCAGGGTGGCTGCTGAGCACACCTGCAGTGAGGAAGCAGGGATGGGGCAGGGAGAGAGCAGACCTGGGTGCCATGTGGGCGGAAGCAGAAGGGAAACCAGAGAGGAGAGAGCAGCAGCAGGAGAGATAAGAACCCAGGCGGCAGGAACAAGTGGAGAGGAAGGGGGTGAGTGGGTCAGGCCTCACTCAGAGCAGAGTTTTGTAAAAGGCCCTGGTGAGGCTTCGCCTGTCATGGGGGCTCCCTGCCGCCTCCCCTCATCTCCGGGTCTCCCTGGAAGCAAAGAGCTCTTTATACCGCCGCCCAGTCACCAGTCAGAATCACCGCTAGACACTGAGCGCCAGTGGTCAGTCCAGCCTTCCAGCGGGCTCCAGCCAACGCGGGGAAGGAAGCAGGACACCCTCTCTGGCTCTGGAGCACCAGGGCCGACTGGGATGCGACCTGGTAATTCAGAGCCGATCAATCCCGAGGCCGGTGCTCTGACCCCTGGGGAAAGCGCTCTCTTCCCTGACACTGAGCCCTTCCTGGAGGCCCAGGGCCGGCAGGTCTCCCTGTGAGATGCACTCTGGTGCCTGCAGCCAGGATGATGGATGAGCAGGCGAGGCTGCTCAGGGCAGCTGAGGCCAGTGGGGCTGCGCAGGGAGAGAAATATGATAGCAGAGCAGCTGAGAAACGCGAGAGACCATCGTCAGGAGCTCCATGGGGCAGCAGGGCCCTGGGGCCCTCTCTTAGCTGCTTCCATTCACCTGCCTGCCTCTCCAACCAGGTCCTGAGTTCCAGGACACAAATGACAGAGAGGTAGCAGGTGGCTGAGAGTATGGGGTAGGGAGGTGCAAGATCAAGAGTCCAAAACAATCATCTCCTTCCTCTCTTTAGGGCCACGGGTGTGGACAACTCTCGGGGTGCAGTGGGGAGCGGCTCACCAGCAGCGGAGGGCCGTTCCCTGCCCCGTGCCCCACTGCCCCAGTGCCCCAGTGCCCCAGAAATGAGCCCAGCGCCAGCCTCTCCTGGCATAGAGTCAGGCTCCCATTCAACCTCCCTCTTTCAGGCTCAGGAGACGCTGGGCCAGCAGCTAGCAGAGCAAAGACACCATCCTGGGATCAATCCAGTCAGGACTCCATCCAAGGCACCAGGGCGGATGAGAACTGCAGCGGCCTCTCTGGGAGCCCAAGCCACCCTCTCAGCTGCCTGGCAGGCTGGGAAGCCCCGGGTATGATGGTGGGACTGCAGCCCACTCACCCCACCCCTTGCACTCCACTCTCCCAGGCCTCCAGGCTGCACGTACCCCTTCCATGTACACGCAGGACAACGGGGACAACCTTGCCTGCTCATCCATCATCCTAGTTGGCAGGTTACCACTAGCCTGCTGCTCCCCATCAACTCCTGTGTGAGGGGGAAATAAAAATTAAAAAAAAACACAGGAAGGCAAAGAAGCCCCCTGCCTACTCCCCCCAACCCCCACTCCCTACCCCCACCCCACCTTCAAGCAGCTAATGTGATAAGATGCTGGGAGTGGGGTAGGGTCCTGCGGCTAGGCAGCTGGCATGATTGGTTTTCCTGCCCAAGACAGAAAATGACTGCGTGATTGGTGGGCAGTTGAACTTTCTCTCTTTTCTGGAAATGAGCATGGGCAGTTGGGGTCACAGAAGCATCGTGAGCTGAGCACTCTGTGCCGTGGCTCCTTTCCTCCGGGTATGAGGGTGACATTGATGAGCCAAATGTGCAGCCTGTCCTGGGGAGCTGACACTGCAGGCAGTAGCTGGAGGCAGTGATGCTAACGGTGGGAGACACAGGAGCTCAGGAGGGCAATGCCTTGGGTTGAGGTCGACTGGAGGACTGCACGGAGGAGGCAGCATGTGACCTGTCACTGCTGTCTCCTCACTCACTCAGCAGCCCATGGAGGGCGATGCCCACACAGACAGCTGCTTAGGGCAAGCATCTGCATGGAAGGGACAGACCTGGCACACAATTAGGGCACCGCACATATTTGTAGAAAGAACAACAGGCTGACGACAGGGAGGGTGTGCTGTGAAGGTAGGAAGCGTGCAGGTGCCTCTCCTGGCGGTGTGCCTTGCCTGCCCTCTCTTCCATTTCTTCCATCAGAGGCACCAAGTTCTCCCTGACTCCTCCCCCCTCAACCCAACACCCCTCCTGATCTCCAGGGAGGCCCCTGTTCAGCCCAGGACACCCCCTGGGTCCCTGAGGGGAAGAGCATAGACTGTCCCCTGCAGCTCTCACACCTGAGACGTCAGGTAGAAGCTACTGCCCTGGACGCAGGCTGCCCCTTTCTCGGGGTCCTGGAGATCCAGGCAGAGATCCAGAAAGCTCCCCAAGCACCTGGCACTGACTAGCCTGCCTCCGCTCACCCCTCCACACCCCTCTCTCCTCACCCCGCACCACGCAGGCTCCCTAGACCTTTAGCTTCCCATGGCTCAGCCAGTGGAGGCCTGGCGAGGGAGAAGGGCCAGAGCTCTTGCCAGGAGGCCCCAGCTCCAGCTCCCTCCAGGTCCCAAGACCTCTCCTCCCCCATCTTTTCAAGGTGTCCCCCTTCCTCTGCTGGTCCCCTGAACCCTCCTGGTGTGGATGCCGTCTTTTCCTGCCGGACCCACTAATGCACACCTCGCCCCTGCTCTCCTCCCCAGTGGGAGGAACCAGGGAGAGAAGACACCTTGGACTGCAACCCCAGGACAAGGCCGGTCTGTTTACCTCACGGACATGAACCTGGGTTTGAACTTTAGTTCTGCCACAAGGTACGTTATTGTTCTTGTTACTTTTGTCATCTGTAAAATGGGGATCTGACTTCTTCTCGGGGTCGTTATGAGAATTAAATTAAGTAGTGGGTACACATACAGTGCCTACCATTGCCTGACACACAGAGCCTGACAAATGGACGTGTGACAGGCCCTGAGCTCTCCTCTGAGCCCGCAGTCGTGGTGACCACGGTGTAGGGCTGCTCCGGGCCTCTGAGAGACAGCAGGACATCCTGGAGCGTGGGTCCCAGACCCTCCTCCCCTGAAAGGTGACCTTCCCAGGAGGCACCCTCCCTTGGTGGCACAGGAACAACCCAGGACCAGCAGGTGTGTGTGTCACAGCACCCACTGTCACACCAAGACCACGGGAGGAGCTCCCAGCACTCGTTGTCACACCAAGACCACAGCGCTGCTCCTTTCATTTCCGTGGTATCCGCCTGCTAGAGCTCATCCATGTCTCTGGGAGCATGAGGAGCCCTGCGGCCATTGGATCCACATACATCACTTCCTAGGAGTGGTGAGTGGAGATGAGGCCAAGTTGACAGCAGCCCTGGCCAGCATCAGGTCTCTTAGGTACCACCTGACTCCCAAGCCTACCACATTCCTGCCCCAACCAGATGCTAGGAGGACACAGATCAGCTGCAAAGAAGAAAAGGAAATGCGGAACTAGGACCAATGAGCACCCACTGTGGGCCAGATGTTGGGGTAGGCGCTGTACACCTCTCTCCCTATGATCCACACCTTCACCAGGTGCTGCACCCACTTGCAGGCAAGAAAAACCCAAGACTCAGAAGGAGGATGAGCTTCACAGCAAGGCACACAGATGAGCAGTGTCATGGGGTTCCAGCCCAAGCTGTGTCCTCGCTGGGAGGAATGCGTCCTCACCAAGAGCGAGGCTGGGCAGCTGGGTGGCTGAGTGGCTGGGAGGCTGGGAGGCTGGGAGGCAGGGAGGCAGGGTGGCTGGGAGGCAGGGTGGCTGGGAGGCAGGGTGGCTGGGAGGCTGGGTGGCTGGGTGGCTGGGCTGCTGGGAGGCTGGGTGGTTGCGTGGCTGGGAGGCTGGGTGGCAGGGAGGCAGGGAGGCTGGAAGGCAGGGAGGCTGGGAGGCTGGGAGGCTGGGAGGCTGGGAGGCAGGGAGGCTGGAAGGCAGGGAGGCTGGGTGGCTGGGAGGCTGGAGGCTGCCTCTGGGAGTTGGGCAAGGGAGTGATGGAGGTTAGTGGGCAAAAGCCGGGCAAAGCTTAGTGGGCTGGCCAAGCTGCCAGTGGTTGAGCCTGAACGACAGAGGCTGTGAGCAGCACAGAGGATTAGGCTGGGGGCTGGGGACAATCCAAACCGGATGCCCCTGGGTGGGGAGCTGGGTCCCGGGTGCGTGTGCAGTTCCTGTTCCATTCTCTGAAAGGTCCTGGGGGGGGGGGGGCGGGTGTCAGGTGTGGTGGGGAGGGGGGCAGGGCCAGTGGCAAAGAAAGAGGCTCAAACCAATTTTAAAAAATACGCTGGCTCCAATACCAAAAGAGATGCAGTCTTGGGGTCTGGGGACACCCCATGGAGCGGGAGCTCTGGGATGATAGCGTCCCTGCCATCGCCCAGGTTCAGGGCGACTCCTGGGAGACAGGGGAGGGCCCGGGAGCTCTCCTGACGCAGGAGGGAGGGAGCCCCTCCCAGGGCGCGGGCTGCCTGAAGGCCCATCCTGCAGCCTGTCCTCTCGGGAAGCAGGGGCCGCGTGTCAGGAGACAACTAGCACCCAGCTCTTTGCCAGGATGAATCCTCACAGCATGATCTCTACACGTTTCCATGCAGACGCTCAGCAAGTGTGCGGGGGACACAGCGGCTACTGGGGGCCCCGGGAGGACCCCGGATTCGCCAGTGCCCACCGCAAAGGTCTGCAATCACTTTTAACTGTTAACACTTAATCCATTTACTATTTCCAATAAAACTGAAAAATGTTCACATCACATCCGTTTGTTCGTGGGTGTATGAAATCCACTTCTATATCGTTTAATATTGTTGATTTATTGGATTTTCACTTGGCTTTTATTGGCCATGCTTCCCCTCAGCACTTGCTCAAGGGCGGCACGTGACCATGACTTGCACAATCTCAGCCAGGAGACAGGACCATCCTGGGGAAAGGGGGAGGGGGGCGGGTGCCAGGCATCAGCCAGCAGCGGGACTCGGGGACCATGAAAGCCTCTGACAGTAATGAACTAGGGCTTCAGCCACCAGGCGGCCTTCCCCTCAGCAGGCCAGCACCAGCGCCAAGGCCAGCGCCAGCGGAGGAAGGGACTGGAGGCACACAGGAGCCGAGCTCCAGCCCAAGGAGGGAGCCGCAGGCCTCTCTCAGCCCCCAGGGCCATGGCCAGGCCCAGAGCTCAGGCATGTATGACACTGACAGGTTCCATTGTCCTGGGCTCCAGTGCGAGGTGACCTAGAGCCCATCGAGGGCCCGCAGGGCCTGCAGAGAACAGGGTTGGGCTGTGCAGGACTGACATCCACGAAGACTAGAAGATTCTGCCACCTCTGCCTCGTGAAATAGGGTTTTCTCACTTACACAGTCCAGCAGCTCTCAGTGTGATCTCGGCTCTGCCCCTTCTTAGCTGAGTGACCTTGGGCGAATCACCTTGATTCTCTGAGCTTCGTTTCCTGTGTAAAATGGGTTTACTACTGTGCCATTGAAAAGGTTGATGTGAGAATTAAAGGAAATAATATGGGTCAAGCTCCTGATACGATGCCTAACACATGCTAGAGGTTCTGCAAATGCCCATCCACGCTCACCCTCACACCTAACCCAGAGGCACCCACACACTGTTCAGTCCCCCTGGCACCAGCTGGGCGGCATGCGGTGAGGACGCAGGTGACGGAGGAGGGGTGAGGGAACAGGAGTTGCTCTGCTTAGGGGAGCGGCCGTGGGCTGTCCAATGCCGCAGGTCCCAGCCATGTCCCAGCGGGGAGATCTGCCAACCAGCCTCTGTGAAGGCAGCCCGGGCAGTGCCATGCCCCTTGGCGCCCACTTCCTGCCACCTTGGTGAGGCGGATGTTTCTAGACTGAGTGCTCTGTGTGGCTCTGGAACCCTGGGCACCTCCGGCCTGGCCCAGAAGCTCCCAGTGCCCGGCTCTGCCCCTGTTACCAGCAATAGCTGCGCATCCCTGACTCGAAGGGGAGAACCAAGCGCTGCTGGCAGCCGAGCTGCTGTTGCCATAACCGCCTTTAAGGGATAGCGTTAAGGGACAGTGTGGGGCTGGTACCGTGATTGTGGGAACCGACTCGGGCAGGAGGTGGGCTGCCAGCCAAGCAGCTCCTGCTTCACGGCTCCCAGCCTCTGCGGGGTTCCCAGACCTGGATAAAGTTCCTGCCCCCAGGGAGGAGACAAAGGGAAAGTAAGGGAAGAGAGGGGAAGAGAGAGGAGCTGAGGGGAGAGAGGGGAAGACACTGAGGGCTCCCCGCTGAGAGCCAGGCCTACTCCCAGGTCCGAGTCTGTGGCTGCTGTTCAGGCTCCAAGAATTACTCGCTCCGCGAGCTCCGTGGTGCCCAGTTCAGTGCATCTCATTCAGTAGAACCTGCCATGCGCTTACCATGTGCCTAGTGTTGCTTCAAGCACTTTGCAAATTGACATGCCTTCCACAGCCCGTGACAGCCCACAAGGTGGGTGCTATTATGAGCCTCACTTTGCCGATGAGGAAACTGAGCCCCAGAGCTGGTTCAATAATTTGTCCAAGTGACTAAACCTCAAGTGGCAGATCCAAGACTTGAAGTAGGTGCCCAGCTTTACTGTCTGTGCACTAATCCCTTGATGCAGCGTCCAAGACCCCTATGCCAGGCACAAGACCCCCAACCAGCCAATGAAGGGCGTGGACACCCCCCAACCAGCCAATGAAGGGCGTGGACACCCCCAACCAGCCAATGAAGGGCGTGGACACCCCCCAACCAGCCAATGAAGGGCGTGGACACCCCCCAACCAGCCAATGAAGGGCGTGGACACCCCCCAACCAGCCAATGAAGGGCGTGGACACCCCCCAACCAGCCAATGAAGGGCGTGGACACCGCCCAACCAGCCAATGAAGGGCGTGGACACCGCCCAACCAGCCAATGAAGGGCGTGGACACCCCCCAACCAGCCAATGAAGGGCGTGGACACCCCCCAACCAGCCAATGAAGGGCGTGGACACCCCCCAACCAGCCAATGAAGGGCGTGGACACCCCCCAACCAGCCAATGAAGGGCGTGGACACCCCCCAACCAGCCAATGAAGGGCGTGGACACCCCCAACCAGACAATGAAGCGCGTGGACACCCCCAACCAGACAATGAAGCACGTGGACACCCCCAACCAGACAATGAAGCACGTGGACACCCCCAACCAGCCAATGAAGGGCGTGGACACCCCCCAACCAGCCAATGAAGAGTGTGGACACCCCCCAACCAGCCAATGAAGGGCGTGGACACCCCCCAACCAGCCAATGAAGGGCGTGGACACCCCCCAACCAGCCAATGAAGGGCGTGGACACCCCCCAACCAGCCAATGAAGGGCGTGGACACCCCCCAACCAGCCAATGAAGCACAAGGCTGCCTGGGCCACCTCCTCACACACGCCCCCTGCCCCCTCCCAGTTATGACGTTGAGCACTACTCCCCTTTTACTGTGTTTAGCCCCCTTTCCCAGAGGCTGGGGTGGGGGGGTGTTTAAAAACACTTCTCTAGCAGGCGTTGGCGAGCATGAACACAGGCCTGGCCCGTGGGGGGTCACCCCTGCGTCCCCTCTACCCCACTAAGTCTCAAGCACTGTCTATGCCCCCCTCAGGGCTGTGAGATCACCAGATCGCCAGCCCACAGCCCCAGAACGTTTCTCTGGTGACTGGAAACCTAAATCTAAGCTGGATGAGGAAACAGAGTTTCATTGGCAAAGGCCATGCCCACCTCCCCAGCAGAGGCCCCTGCCCCAACCCGCACAACTGGGCACATAAGGCATCACAGGTTGTATTACCTCAGACAGGCTAACGGGTTCCCCTCAAACCGCAGCTCCCCAGTTCTGATACATGTTGAGGAGAAAGGGGTCGGCCCAGGCTGTCTTGTGTGTCTCATTGTGCACCTGTCCCCAGCGTTCAGCTTGGCGCATGTATATTTGTTTCATGATACAACTGAACAAAGGTGCTCCTCTGTCTCATTTACTATCTCATCTTCCAGACTCCAGACAAGTTTTATTTGGGTTTTAGAACAAAAAAAAAATGTAATGTCTGTTTAGTCTTCTTCAATGCATATTTTTTTTACTATGGAAAATATATATGACAGCCCAACTGGCGTGGCTCAGTGGTTGAGCATTGGCCTATGAACCAAGAAGTTGCAGTTTGATTCTAGGTCAGGGCACATACATGCCCAGGTTGCAGGCTCCATCCCCAGTGTGGGGCGTGCAGGAGGCAGCCAATCAATGATTCTCTCTCATCATTGATCTCTCTCTCTCTCTCTCTCTCTCTCTCTCTCTCTCTCCTTTCCTCTCTGAAATCAATAAAAATATTTTTTCAAAAATATATATACATAACGTAAACTTTACTATTTTAACCATTTTTAAGTGTATAATTCAGTGGCATTAGGTACATGCACATTCTTGTGCGACCACTACCACCATCCATCTCCATACTTATTTTCATCTTCCCAAGCTGCAGCTCTGTACCCATTAAACAAAATAACTCCCCATCCCCACCTCCGGCCCCTTGGCAACCATGTGGCTTTCTGTCTCTCTGAATTTGACCCCTTCAGGTCCCTCCTAATTGCCTACATTTGGGGAGATGGCTCTGTCATAATTTAGTTAGCCATTCCCTCAGGATTGATCAGACAGACAGACAGACTCTTTCTAATCCTCCCTGGGTCTCAGTAATGCAGCCACAGATCTATTTGCGCAACACGCCTTTCTGTATGTATTTAGGATTATTATCGTGAGTTTTATTGTCAGAATCAAGAATTACTGGGGAAAAATAGCGTAAACATGTTTAGGTTTTTGATACATATTGTCAGCTTGCTATCCAAAGGAATCTTAGCAATTTATGTATTACAGCTAAAACATTATACCAGCAATGTATAAATGTGCCCGTGTCTCTGTATTTCTACTACAACTGGATTTTTTTAATGCCTTGCTAATTTGTTAAGCAAAAATCTATACGTCATTGTTAGACTAAAAATATGTTGTGGCAACGGGAGTTTAGTGGAAAAAGAGCTGATCTTGGAGTCAGATCTATTTTTGGACGATGAGCATCAAGCAAGACGTATCCTGAGTGAGAGGGAAACAAATGGCTGCTACTGTTTTCCAGTATTTAGGCCCTAAGTAGGGGCTGGGAGAATGAGAAGCAAGGGTAGGGAAAGAGACCAACCTTAAAGGTATGTTTATATACTGGGCCCTGCTTTCAGAGGGGGTCAGAGTCAGTAAGACAGTCCCTGAGCTGCTCACAATTGGGTACACTTTGTTAAGAACTCCATCTTACAGATGAGAAGACTGAGGATAAGAGGTGGCTGTTACCTTTTGCAAGGCCATACAATTCACCAGCAATGACAGAAACTAAAATGCAGACTGTTGGCTGCATGCTAGACGCTATGCTCATCTTTATATAGAGCATCTCACTTACTCACTACCTCCCCGAATCTCCATGAAGCTGGTCCCACGGACAGATTGTTCTCACTTTATACATTTCCCAAGATCACAGAGCCGGGCTGCAAACTCGGGCAGCCTGCTCCGCAGTCTGGGCCCGGGCCTGCTACTGCCTCATCTCTCAGCAGAGGCGCTGTTCCAGATGACACAGAGCTCCCGCAAGTCTCCTTCCCTTTGCTCCCTGGTGGTTCCTCTTCTTGGAACACCCTTCCCCACCCCCTAATCTGTTTGGCTAACTTATCCATGGGAAGCAGCAAAGAATCAGTCCTGACCCGCAGCACCCCACCCCAGCCTACACTGGTGTAGGTGTCTCTCTCCTGTGCTTTAGGGACTGTATCATAGCCCTAGTCACACTATAGTGTAAGTGCTTGTGTGTCTGTCTGTCTGTCTGTCTGTCTGTCTGTCTTTCTCCCCACATAGGTGCCCTGAAGATCACAGGGTGTGTGTTTTTGTCTCCATATTCCTTCTGAGCTTGCGGGCACACAGTAGGTCTCAATAAATGTTCAGTGAATGAATGCATTCTCTGCCATTCAGAGCCACATTTGGCCCATTGCAGAGTTTGAGGCAAGGAGTTGCCAGAGCGGTGAATGACGCAGGGAGCGGGGAGGCACACAGGGCTGGGCCCGGGCTTCTCCTCCTGGGCCGGCTCTGAAATCTCCTTGGCCAGTGAGATGTTTCTACTCCTCACACCTTCACTGGAGGCTCGCAGACCTCGGCACAGAGAACCGTGCGGTGCCCGGGACGGGGGCTATGGAAGCAGGCCTTCAGCCGGTGGGAGGGCAGCAGTTAGATTCCTCCAGCTCTCCCTGGAGCAGCCTCCTGAGACGGGTCCTCTGGGGACAGAGACCTGGATGTTTTCATTTCTGCAGCCAGAGCCAGAGGCTGACTGAGGTGCTGGAGGCTCAGGAAGCTGCAAGCGCAGGAGAAAAGGAAGTGGGCTCGGGCTGGGAGAGCGCGTCTGTGTTGCCCAGAGCCTGGGACTGGCAGGTTCTCCAGGGAGCCCGGGAGCTCTCAGGCCCACAGGCCACCAGGCAAAGAGGCATGGGTTCCAGACTCTCCTCAGAAAGAACCCCGCCTCCCTACCACACCCAGCACTGGGCCGCTTGTAGGAACCCCCAAGCAGGCACAGCAGAAGGATATTAAAGTGACTTTCTGCTTCGTATTCTAGTTGTCGTTCCGGGGAAATCAGAATGTTTTGGCGCTCCTTACTCTTAATTGGTGTCTCATTTTCTGTTCCATAGGGATGCAGGGGCAGCAGAGAAAGCACCATCATCTCTTTAAGGCTCAGGAGCTCCCAACTCTCTTCTTCCAGCCCGGCAGGCACATCCCCGAGGATGGGAGCCCTGGGTTTTAGAAGGAGCAGGTCAAGGAAGACTTCCTGAGGCAGGTGAGGAGCCGCCCAGCAAGATCCAATGGGCCAAGCCCTGTGAGGCTTCGTTTGCATCTCGTATTTGGGCTGGGATGGCACTGAGTCCTCCCTTCTGGGGCTAGAGGGCCAGGCCAGGAGCCCCGAGGTGCGGGGGCAGCTGCCCTTTGCTCAGCCACAACCCTGTGGGCTGATGGCACCAGTCACCCTCCTGTGAGCCACATCTCCCACTTCCTGGCATTCCATCTTTAGAGAGGAAAGTTACCAAGAGGGAGGAAGGAAGAGAGGGAGGGAGGGAGGGAGGGAGGGGAGGCGGAGGGTGGCAGTGGGGAGGACCAGGCTCTGCCTGGGGATTAGCCTTTCAGCTTTCACTCTCAGAGTGGTTAAAGATCAGGATGAAAAATTAAAAAGTAAAAAACAAAACCAAAGAAGCTTCCCTGAAAGGAAAGGGGGAAAATCAATATTTAATTCAGGCTTCATTGATTTGCAATTTGGGTCCCACACTCAGCACTCAATGCTGTTCAGGTTTCTCGGTGAGAGATTATTATGGAATCGCTGGCAATGGATACCGAATGCCTAAGGGAAAGGGGAAGGGAAAGGCCACGATGGGAGACAAAGGAACAGGGGCTTTGCCTTGAGCCTGTTTTCCCCAGGTGCTTCCCTCTCCACCTCCAGCACACACACACACACACACACACACACACACACACACACACGGCTCAGGGACACCAGGCTGAGCAGGAGATGAAGTCTCCAAAAGCTAGGAGGGATATGAAGAGAATATGTATGGTTTGCTCCCCTGAGTAGAATGTATCCAGTTCCTCCTGAAAACAACTGCCTACCCCCCCCCACACACACACACACTCATGCACATGTGTACGTACATGTACACACACATCAGCAGCAGCAGCATCCTTATCCGTTTGCCCTAATTTTTTAGAGCTGCAGGCTGAAGTATCTAGGGATGAAAAATCATACTATCTGTTAAGTATTCTAACATACTTCAAAAAATAAGACCAAATGATTGGGGGGGTGGAAGGGATCGATGGGGGACGAAGGGGGGCAGCGGCAATACTTTCAATAAAGATAAAAATCTTAAAAAGACCAAAATATCTTAGAAGAGAATCCTCGAAACTTCACCGTCTCTCCCTTGTCGCTCCTCAGGCTTCTCGCTAGTTTTATCTAAAGTTTAGCCTAAATCCATGTTGCTGCTAATGAAGCATGCGCCACTCTGTTCTAACATTGGCAGGAGCAGACACTGGCTGCTTACCTGCTGCCCCACTGCCACCCCAGGCCCCCAGACAGACAAGGGGGCAGTGACTGTGTGAAGAAAAATTGGGCATCACCACGTCCCTGCTGCCAAACTCACAATCTCAGCCACGCGGCAGGCACACAGCGGCCCTGCTGAACTGAGGGCAGGGGAGGGGACAGGAATGGGAGAGAAGGGGAGAAGTCTGACTTCCAGTGTTCGCCGCCAGCTTGCAGCCTCTTAAATTCATGAGCTTTAATAGGAGAAACTCACATGGGCAAAATAGCTCTTATGAATTTGAATAAGGCTACGTGTCAGTTCTTTGGAATCAATCCTGAATTTAGACTTCTGGGCGTTCCCCCAACCACAGGCCACAGAGAACCTGATTCTTTGAGCGGGACAACCCCTAAGTCATCTTCTCCAGCTTTTCTCCTGCCCAATGTCCAACCACTCTACCCTCTCAGAGCTTCTCTGAAAGCTAACCGGGGTCTTCTACCTCCATCATGCCGGGATTTGGAGGCGCAGCATTTGTAGGGAATGTGTGGTGAGGTGACAAGAGTCTGGATTCTGAAGACCTAGCTCCCAGCCTGGCTCCCCCTGGGCATGTCCAGGTGGCTCTTCCACTGGGAAGCCCCAGGACAATTTTTGGTTCCTGTGTTCTTCTTGCTTCTCCTTCCCAGCCTCTGGAATGTGCCAGAGACTCAGCCGGCCTCCTTTTCCCCTGAAAAGCTGCCACCACCAACACCTCCCTTGGGGTCCCCCTTTTCCCAAGCAGTAGGGTGCTCTCTCCCCAGTTCCTGGTTCCCTGCTGCCCCAACATATGCACGCAGGTGGTTTTCCTTACGGGGAGTTTACTGCTCATCACTCAGGGGAAGGGGTGGAAGATACAACTGTCATGTAAGGGAAGTGAGGAGGGTTCCAAGGTCTGAGGACATTGACATAGTGTTGGCCTCTCCTGCCTAGAGCTCCTTTCTGAGAGAGCAACAAAAAATAGGGCCCTGCTTGCTACCATCCTCTGACTGTGTCACCCCAAGTGGCCTACGTGACCTTCACCACCTTCCACCCATTCCTACCTGTTCGCAAAGACCACCCCCCCGGGTCCCCTTCTCAGCACTTGGGCCTGAAAAAGCAAAATAATCTCTGCCCTCCGGGTGACATGGGCTCCGTAACTCTGTCCAAATAACGATCCTCTCTCAGGGTTTCTGCCGGAGCCATTGTGGCCTCGGCCTACACTCTGACCTCCCTAATCCCTAGGTTTCTCGTTGGTGAAATGAGGCAAAAATTGCCTCTTTCCCAGTGATACGATATGGAAAGTGCCTTATATATCACCAAGGGCAATTCTATTGTGAGCTATTTACTGTAGCTAAGTAATAAAATTTTTTAAAATCAATGCCTCATTAATAGCTATGATTTACTGAGTGATATTTAGGTTGTTTACTATATTTAGTACTTTAAGTACATTATTTCTAATACTGACAAAAACAGTAAGGAAGCCATTGACCCCATTTTATGCATAAGTTGTCTAAAACATTCAGCTCAGCGATAGAGCTGAAACTTGAACCTAGGTGTGTCTATTTGGACATTTGTATTTTTTCTACCCCAAGCTGCCTTATACACAGATCCCCATACCACACACACGCTTCCATGCTGTATTTGTCACATTGCATTTGTAATTTGCTTGCCTATAGGTTTCTTCCTGAGGAGACTATGAACTTGTGAAGGATCGAGTCTACATCTTGAGCCTATCTCTGTGATTGTCAAGCAACAGCCATTCACTGAGAGTGTATTGATTGATTATAGGAAATGGCTATTCACCCAACCTCATATCTCCTCAGCATCTTCAGAGGCCCAGTATAGGGGTGGGAGGTTGGCGGGGGGCTGGGGGGGGGGGGGGTGCATTAAAGAAAAAGTCAAGCCCAGCCGGTGTGGCTCTGTGCTTGAGCATTGACCCATGGGCCAGGAGGTCACTGGTTTGACTCCCCGTCAGGGCACTTGCCTGCGTTTTGGGCTCGATCCCCAGTAGAAGGCATGCAGAACGCAGCCAATTGATGATGTTTCTCTCTCATCAACGTTTCTATCTCTCTAAGCCCTCCCTTCCTCTCTCTCTAAAATCAATAAAAACGTATTTTTTATAAAAAGAATAAGTCGAGTAGGCTCCGTGATGCTCTGCCTCAGGGACTCTAAATCCAGGAGCTCTCTCTAAGCCTGCCTCTTCCCAGAGTTCTAACAGCTCATACATATTCATAACGGGAGAAAACACTAAAGAGATATCTATTTTGTTTATTAAACTGGCGTCTCAGCAAATTTATAACAGAAAATGAATGTCTGTTTCCTCCTGGGCGTTCACAGTGTGAGAGTTGAACTGATGGTGCCTTCTTGCCTGGCAGGGGGAGGTACAAGGGGGTCTCGGCCATCACCAGGCCAGGGTTATCCTGGAGCAGCGCCCAGGGCAAAGACAGGGTCTGCCAAAGGGAGAGGATGCCCACGGGGCTTGGGAGTCTCCATAAACATAACCCCTCTCTTCTCTACCCAAGTTAAAACAAACCAATGGGACAGAGACCCGGGAATTACAAAGAGGACACAGCAAAAAAGCTATTTTAACAAAATGGTCGATGGGCTTGCTAATACCCCCCTGCCCCAGTACTGAATTTATTTCTTAAGAATTACCCCAAATTATCATAACTTGGAAATACTACAAAAAGATGACTTTTTATTCTCTCAATGTTCTATTGGATGATTATCTAACTGACCCACCAAGATTGATTTAATTCTCTAGGAGAAATGAGACTTCGCTTGACTTTTATTGACTATGTATTGGGGCCTAGATTCATTGACATTGCATGTCAATTTGTCTGATAGGGTTGCAAATGATATCTGTTTGTTGGGGAAGGTAACTACAAAGACTATAGTTAAATTGCAGGGTGGGATATTAACCAGTTTTGCACCTAATTTAATCAACTTATTTCAGCATTCCTCTCCTGTCTATAAATCTCTTCACCAAATGCGCTTAAAAGCCAGCTCTGGCCTTTCCTGGTTAATGAGTTAAGCAGATCTTTGACACATATTCATTCCATATTTCCGTGGAAGTCATGTTTTTAACTCTTTTGAAAATTATACTTTGACACACTTCCACTCCCAGATAGCAAGCCTGCTCTGAGAGCCAGCTGGTGTCCGGCTAAGCAGAGAGAGGAGCTCAGAATGCAGATTACAAGGCAGAATCCAGGAGGGAGTCACCACTTCCACTCAGTTCCTTCTCTAAAATCACAAATCCAGGAAGTCACCCCCTTTCTCCTCTGGTGGAGTGAGAGAGAGCTGCAGGAAGAGGCCAGGAGTGCTACCCTAGAGAAGTCATTCTCATGGAAACCGGAAGCATGGAGAAGACTAGTATGTCCCCACCTAACTGGGCCCACATGAGGAGCAGCCACAAGCCCGGTGGGAAGCCAGGCACGTGGCTGGTGGCCGGTGGAGGAGGATGGGCAGTGGACCTTTCCCATCGAAGCCATTAGCACCACAACTCCAAGGTCTTGGCCAATGGCTAGTGAGGCTTTATTACCTGCCTGGCTAGTGTGGTTCAGTGGTTGAGCATAGACCTATGAATCAGGAGGTTAGGGTTTGATTCCCAGTCAGGGCATATGCCAAGACTGCAGGCTCGGTGCCCAGTAGGGGGAGTACAGGAGGCAGCCAGTCTGCCTTGCCGGTGTGGTCATTCTCTCTCATCATTAAACTTTCTCTCTCTCCTTCCCTCTCCCTTCCTCTCTGAAACCAATAAAAATACATTTTAAAAAGCCCTAGCTGCTTTGGATCAGTGCATAGAGTGTTGGCCTGTGGACTGAAGAGACCCGGGTTCAATTCCAGTCAAGGGCACATACCTCAGTTGCTGGCTCCTCCCCAGTCTGGGCCCTGGGCAGGACGCATACAAGAGGCAACCAATTGATATCTTTCTCTCACATCGATATTTATCTCTGTCTTTCCTCTCTCTTCACATTCTCTAAAATATCAAAAGAGACTTCGTTACCTGGTGAGTGTGCTAAGTGGTTAGAGCACTGGCCCAAGCACTGAAAGGTCTCAGGTTCAATTCTAGGTCAAGGGCATGTACCTGGGTTGCAGGTTCGATCCCTAGCCCGGGTTGTGGCTCGTGAGGGAAGCAATCAATAGATGTGTCTCTCTCACATCAATGTTTCTCTCTCTCTCTGTCTGTCTCTCTCTCTCTCTCTCTCTTTCTCTCCCTCTCTCTCTCTTCCCCCTCCTTCCCTTCCACTCTCTCTGAAAACCAATGGAAAAAAGGATCCTCCAGTGAGGATTAACAAAATGAGTAAATAATAAAATAAAAATAAAAGACTTCATTTGCCTGGAGGGTGAGCATTCTGTGACCCAGGGCTTGGTGGGCCCAGGACACCAGAAGGAGCTGGAGGTTTCAGTAGGAAAACATTCTTCGAACATCATGGCTGTCAGACAGACCCTAACTAATCTTCCCCATGGCGTCACTATGGGAAGCGGTTCCAGCCGTGGGCAAACTACAGCCCGCGGGCCGGATCCGGCCCGTTTGAAATGAATAAAACTAAAAAAAAAAAAGACCATACCCTTTTATGTAATGATGTTTACTTTGAATTTATATTAGTTCACACAAACACTCCATCCATGCTTTTGTTCCGGCCCTCCGGTCCAGTTTAAGAACCCATTGTGGCCCTCGAGTCAAAAAGTTTGCCCACCCCTGGTAGACAGACATGAGCAGAGCAAGGACGATGGGCCAGGTGCAGACGGTCACCTGGGCTTTCTGCAATGGGCAATTGTAGGGTGAGACCTTGCCCCCAGGGTGACCTTTCCTCCCCCCTGCATATTGCTGGTCATGCGGTTTGGACCCCCTGACCTTTCCTCCCTAGAGATAACGTCTACACCTCAATTGTATTTCAGCTCCAGGCCCAGGAAAGCAACAAAAGCAATCACAGCTGACCTCAGGACCAGCTGCCCTGGGTTAGCCTCAGGTCCTGGAAACTCTCAACATGGCCTCATGTCCTGGGGAATCAGCCCAGGCGCATCTCAGGTGTCCATATAGGAAACATTCAAACTGTAAGGATTTGTATGAATTGATTTGAGCCAAACTGGCAACTTCCGGGAAGCAAAATTTCAACAAATTGAGAAAATGCTCTGGCAAATGGCAGTTTTATCACTTATTTTACACATCAGAATGAAAGGGGAGAAACAAAAGACTCAAAGGGGGTTACATGAAATCCACTGCTGATAGATGAGGGGGGCGGGAGGAGGCAGAGCAGGGGGGAAATCTCTGGGATCGAATACAAAGTAAAAGGAATAGACATATTCTTTTACATTGATGAGCATAGGGTAGTTAACAGTTCGCAATTAACAGGACAACCATAATTATGAGGAGCTCTGGGGTCTCCTGCTTTGGTGGGAGACTGTACCCTGATGGGTCTGGATGATGGAAATCACCCTGATATTCCAAATGTACTTTCTTAGACACAAAAAGACCATCTTTGCCACAGTTAAGATAAAGACTGACCTTTGGCGAGAAAGAAACCAGCCTAGGACATGACTGCCCGCTGTGACTTGCCCTGGTTCAGAAGTTTTCATCTCAAACCATCCCATGTGGTCACATTAGGCCGCTGAGTTTGTAAGGCCCCCTTTTTGGCCCTTTTTCATCCACACAGATGACTGTGGTCTTTCATTCAGACCCCAGACCCAAGAGAAGGCTGTGAGGAACTGAGACAGATAGTTAAACCGCAGTTTGCAGCTATTCAGTAAGTCCTGTCTTCCCTAAACCAAGGACACTTAAGAGTAAATGGTTTGCACTTCTTCTCCCCAACCAAAGGGTAAACAGCTTAAATCACCTTACTCAGGGAGACAGCAGAAATCCAGTTAGTGCCATTTGCCAACCACTCCCAAGACAGAGGAAGGGAAGGGAATAGATTTCCTTATGGCTCATCCACATAAAGCTGGTGAATATTCTATCGAAATCCTTCCCTCAGATCTCTCCTGAACTCCCAGCCCTCAAAGAGAAGGTCCCAGCCGGAACTTCCACCTCTTCTTCCCCCACAGGCCTGCATCGCCTAGACTCTGAGAAACCCCAGGAGGCTTGAACCTGGGCAGCAATGGGCAAGGGGAGTTCACCCCGGGGAAAACCCCTGAACCTGTGCCAAGGCCCCTCTTCTCTGACGTCTTAGGAGCCAAAGCAGCCCAGCCTGGGCTCATTTCCCCAGCCCTTCCTTGTTAACCTGTCCCCAGCTTTAAAAAAAAAAGTCCTCTGAAACCCACCTGTACTCGTGTTGTGAAATTTTTCCTGCTCGAAGTCAAGAACCCACACGCTACTGGCTGGCCCTCAGCAGACCCGCCAGGTCCCCTTTCCAGGAAATGCTGCATCTCAGCGTTCATCAGTGAAAGGGAAGAAAATAACATTCGTGCATGTCCTCTCATGTACCAGGTCCTGGGTAGATGCTTGTCTATACTTTATATGTTGTAATCCTCTGGCAACTCCGTGAGCGAGAACTTTCTAACTGGTAGATAAAATAAAACTAAGAGTAAGTGGCTGGTTCCAGGCCCAGAGCTGATTAACAGAGAGATGGGATCAGAGGCAGGCGTGTGCCCCCCAGCCTGTGGGCTTGACACCATCGCGCCTCATTCGAGCTAGTCGTGCAACATCTCTCGTCCGCAGATGCAGGCCGCAGTGCCGGCCACCCTGAGACCTCAGGCGAGGCTTCTCTTCCATGCGGGTCACCACTTCTGGTCTCTCCCACATGTTCATGGACAGTGTAACGTCCAGTGTGTCCCAGAAGCTCAAATTTCCATTGCAGCTTTGCTTCTTGCCCTGACAGGCTCTCACAAGAGCTAGCAGACTAAAGTGAAGATGGCCATTGGAGAAGCCACAGACCAGGCGGTGTCAAGAGATTGGGTGATACCTAGCCGGTGTGGTTCAGTGGTTGAGTGTCAACCTATGAACCAGGAGGTCACGGTTCAATTCCTGGTCAGGGCACATGCCCGGGTTGTGAGATCGATCTGATCCCTAGTGTGGGGCACGCAGGAGGCAGCAGATCAATGATTTTCTCTCATCACTGACGTTTTTTCTCCCTCTCCCTCTCCCTCTCCCTCTCCCTCTCCTTCCTCTCGGAAATCAATAACAAAATATTCTTTAAAAAAAAGAGATCCTGGGTGATGACCGCCTCCTCTCCCTGCTCTCGGCTGATGCACGCACACCTAGCGAAAAGCCTTTTGTAAGCCATTCTACTCTCCACAGCCCAGCGTTACCACTCCCCAGCCAAGAGCCTGTGAGTCCTGTTCTAGCCATGGACACAACGTGTGCACAGGGACAGCGTAACTTTTTTCTCCCTCCCTCAACTCCAATCCAAGAGGTGGAGGCAGAGAGAAGGAGACTGCTTCGAAGGAAAAGTTTATCATCACCCAGATGGCCCAAATACAGCAGGTGCAGCCAGACGCGCTATAAGTTAAGTTGGAAGCTTTGATTAGTACATCCATTTCTAAATTGGGACAGAGTTGGTCAATTTCACATGACGCAAGAGACATACCTAAGAGTGATCAGAGAAAGTCCTAAAACTGCGTGAGTTTTGGTGCGGGAACTGAGGAGGAAATTTCCCAGCTGAGCACACTTTAAGGGGCGTGGGGGACAGAATAGACACACTATGATTACAGCCCTGGAGTCCGGTGTGTACAGTGTCCAAGGACCACTTCAGAGAGGCCAAGTGTAACCTTCACTCTATTTCCAGCCTTTCTCCAAATGTCTTCCTGCAAAGTCTTCCCGCCCCAGCCTCTTGCCCTGCCATAGTCTGTCCTTCCATCGGAGCCAACCCTTTCCCTGCCTACAGATGTTCAGCAGCCAGTGGCGGACTAGGTCTTTCTCATATCAGTTCCCCAAACCCACAGCATCGTCCCAGATACAGAGTAAGCCTGTTGTGGACTGAATCACGTCCCCCTCCACCCCAATTCCCATATGAAGTTATTATACATAATCTACTGCACCTCAGAATGTGACTGCATTTGGAGATAGGAACTATGAGGAGGTAAATTAAGTTAAAATGAAGCCATTAGGGTGGACCCTACTCCAACATGACTGGTGTCGAGAAAATTAGAACCCAGACACAAAGGAAAGACTGTGTGTATGTAACCACAGAACCAGCTAAAATGAGTCTATTCTGTTTAACCTGATACTGCTTTTCAGGGACAACAAACAAAACCCACAGGTCTAGCAGCCTAAGCACACACAGAAGAGAGAACTTTGACCTCCAGCAGCACTGGGAACCAAAGTCTCCACCTCTGCCGCCCCCCAGCCAAAGGACCTGGACTTAACCTGAACTTGAACGCAGAAACCATTTCAGAAGCAGGGAGTTCATTGTCCAGGAAGATCCTATGTTGGTTTCCTTAGCATAAATGGCTGAGCTCCAAGGTCACCCCCCCCCAATTAAAACTTGCCCCACCAGTACTTCCACATGCCTGTCCCTCTATATGCTTTAAAACCTGCCTGATCCTTGGATAGGGGACTTAGGGCTTTTCAGCATTAGCTTCCCATTCTCTGGGGCAGCACCATCCTATCTAATAAAAGAGAAATATGGTAATTGGTGTACGACCGCTACCCTTCCCATTGGCTAATCAGGGCAATATGCAAATTAACTGCCAGCCAAGATGGCGGTCGGCAGCCAGGCAGCTTGAAACTAACATGAAGCTTGCTTGCTTCAGTGACGGAGGACTCCAACGTTCTCCGCCTGCTGCCGCAGGCCTCTGAGCTGGCAGTTTGAAACATAGTTACAAAAATAGAAGCTAAATAAAACCCCAGAAACCAGCTTTCAGCTAGCGGGGATCTCAGACCTGGAGTTGATACAGAGTTTCAATTGTAGAACCTAAACAAACCAGATAACTGCTTTCAGGAGCAGAGGCCTAAGAGCTGGAGCCTCAGAGCTAAAGCTGGCTAAGAATAAAAAAGAAAAAAAGGAGCAGTTGGGAGCTTCAGTCCCAGCCTGAAAACAGCCCTCAGCCCCTCACCCAGACTGGCCAGGCACCCCAGGGGGGACCCCCACCCTGAAGGGTGTGTGACCAGCTGCAAACAGCCATCATCCCCTCATCCAGGCTGGCCAGGCACCCCAGTGGGGACCCCCACCCTGATCCGGGACACCCTTCAGGGCAAACCAGCCAGCCCCCATCCATGCACCAGGCCTCTATCCTATATAGTAAAAGGGTAATATGCCTCCCAGCACCGGGATCAGCAGAGCCGCGAGGTCTCCCGGCACTGGGATCAGCATGACAGGGGGCAGTGCCCAAACCCCCTGATCGCCCTGTGGCTCTGTGTGTGACAGGAGGCGGGGCCACAACCTCCCTATCTGCCCTGCTCTGTTCCTGACAGGGGAAGGCGCCCCAACCCCCTGATCTGCCCTGCTCTGAGCCTGATAGGGGGGAGCTCCCCAACCTCCTGATCGCCCTGCGGCTCTGTGTGTGACAGGGTGCGACGCCCCAACACCCCACCCCACGGGCCCTGCTCTGTGTGTGACGGGTAGAGCCATAACCTCCCCATCGGCCCTGCCCTGAGTGTGACAGTGGCAGCGCTCCAACCCCCTGATGGGCCCTGCTCTGTGCGTGACAGGGGGGAGCTCCCCAACCCCCTGATCGGCCCTGCTCTGTGTGTGACAGGGGGTGGCGCCACAACCTCCCCATCAACCCTGCCTTGAGTGTGACAGGGGGCGGTGCCCCAACCCCCGAATCGGCCCTACCCTGAGCGTGACTGAGGGTGGCATCGCAACCTCCCAATCTGCCCTGTTCTGTGCATGACAGGGGGCGGCGCCCCAATTCCCCAATCGGCCCTGCTCTGAGCCCGACCAGGGGCTGCACCTAGGGATTAGGCCTACCCTCTGCCACCCAGGAGCAGGCCTAAGCCAGCAGGTCATTATCTCCCAAGGGGTCCCAGACTGCGAGAGGGCACAGGCCGGGCTGAGGGACTCCCCTCCCCCCCCCTCCCCCCCCGCCGAGTGCACAAATTTTTGTGCACCGGGCCTCTAGTCTATATATATAAAAGCCTAACCAACCATATGACCGTTCAACCTGTAGCTATGACACACACTGACCACCAGGGGGCAGATGCTCTGACCAGTAGGTTAGCTTACTGCTGGAGTCCAGCCAATCGAGACTAGGTGAGATGGGCCGGATATGCCCTGGACGAATCTGTGCACTGGGCTGGTTTCAGCCCAATCCCTGCAGACCCGGCCAAGGGACCCCACCAGTGTATGATCGGGATGGGGAGGGACTGTGGAAGGGCTCCAGGGCATGTCCGGCCAGTCTCTCCCAGTCCCGATCGGGGCTGATTGGGGCTGTCTCACCCAGTCCATGCACCAAGCCTCTAGTCCTATATAATAAACGCCTAATATGCAAATTGTTCAACCGGGAGTTCAACCGCTTGCTATGACATGCACTGACCACCAGGGGGCAGCATAGAACATGGCGGGCGATGGCGACACAGCACTGGCAGCAGGCAGCAGTGGAGACCGGGACCAAGGAGACCGGGACCATGGTGGGATGGTGGAGCAGGTAAGCGGGTGGTGCCAGGCCAAGGCGGGTGCGAGCAGGAACCAATCGCCCACCAATTGTCTCACAGACAGCAACCAGCAGCAGGGAGTGAGGTTGCCACCCGGCTCCCAGGCGCTGAGAGAGCCAGGCAGGGGGCCTGGCCCCGATCCATTGTCCTGCAGGCAGGATGGTGGAGCAGGTAAGGGGGTGGTGCCAGGCCATGGCAGGGTGCTAGGTGGGGCTGTGGGGCTGCCAGGCTGGGGGCGTGAGCTGGGGCCCAATGCCCGCAAGCCCACCCTGAGGGACCCACCTGTGCACGAATCCATGCACCAGGCCTCTAGTTCATAATAAAACAGCCAACCTTTCTTCACTGCAGTTCTCAGTATTTAGCAATTGGCTCTGCTGGTCCCGGTGGGTGAACTCTGCTCTGTAACATGAGGACACAGGGAGCAGCCAGCCATCTACACGCCAAAGAGAAAGGCCTCAGAAGAAACCAACCTGACAACACCTTAACCTCAGACTTCCAGCCTCCAGGACTGTGGAAAAATGTATTTCTGCTGTTTAAGCCCTTCAGTCTGTGGTACTTTGTTATGGCAGCCCTCAAGGACTCATAGAGTGCCCTCCATCAATACTTGCTGAATTGTTTTTGGTTAATAGAAATTTAAGTATCATTTTTAATAACTTTCTGACACTTCATTCTATGGAGGCTTCATATTTTACTTAATCAGCTCCTATTGTTGAACTCTTGATCGTTTCCTAATGTTCTCTACTATAAAGAATGCCTCTCCGAACACCATTGTTCCAAGAGCTTTTGGTGTTCTGTTGAATTACTTCCTTAAGCATAAATTTTCAAGAGCAGGATTACTTGTCAAAGACATGAACGTGTTTCTGGCTCTCAAGGACTGTACCAATGCAGAACAATATCAGCACTGAATGAGTGCACTCATTTCCTAAAAGACTTACCAGGCTGGACTTTACCAACTTTAAGTCTCTGCACTCTGCACCAGGAATGCTGCCTTTTCCCACCTTTTAGCTATGGGTGCTATGCTTCCAGCCTATTGCCAACACAGCCACCTGCCACAGCTCTCATACCCTTCTAAATCTTGGTGGAAATTCTTTCTCCAGGGTGGGAGGGGCCACGCAGTGGAACTGGGGCCCGCAGTGGGGGGTCTGACCAGCTCACCCAGCAGTGAATCCGAGGGACCATTTATTCTCTGAAAGAACTTTTGGCGAACAGCAGGGCAGGGGCCAAAGTGCCCTGGGAAAGAGGGTCAGTCCTCCACAGCCCAAGTGAAGGGGAAGCTCACCTTCCCCAACCTGCGGAACAGCTCTGGGCGGGAAACTGCACCCATGAAGCTCGGCCTGCTGGCACGAGGGACTCAGACATCTGGCCTGGTGGGAGCCTGGGCAGGGGCCCCAGCCAGCCAGGACTGGCAGCGCTGAGAGATTGGAGTGCCAAGCAGGGCTGGGTTTTTTGTGTTTTGTTTTTATTTTCTTTTTGGATCCCCTCCTGCTTGGGGTGGCTCTGAGGGGGTGCAGAGCTGAGGCACTGAAAGGAGAGGAAGTACCAGCACCTCCCATCCTACAAGGTGCACCAGTGATGGCGAACCTATGACACGCGTGTCAGAGGTGACATGGGAACTCATTTTTTTGGTTGATTTTTCTTTGTTAAATGGCATTCAAATATTTAAAATAAATATCAAAAATATACATCTTTGTTTTACTATGGTTGCAAATATCAAAAAGTTTCTATATGTGACATGGCACCAGAGTTAAGTTAGGGTTTTTCAAAATGCTGACACGCCGAGCTCAAAAGGTTCACCATCACTGAGCTACGCACACCACCCCCTATGCAAGCCTGTTTAAACCACCCTGGCCAGGACCTGGATACCCCCACAGAGCCCTGTTCCATGAAGGAAGGGAGAACAGCACAGAACAGGGACATACAAGCTGTGAGACCCGAGGCAGACCCACCCTCTGGGCTATGGAGGCGATGCCCACCAGACTACTTGGTGCTCCACCCTGCCAGGCCTCAGTCATACACCGTGACCAAGTGGGATTCATTCCAGGGATGTAAAGCTTGGATGAGAGTCACAAATCAATTAATGTGATATATCACACAAACAAAATGAAGGCTAAAAAATCACATGATCATGTCAATAGATATAGAAAAAGCATTTAACATCTAGCACCCATTTTTTTTTATAAAAACTCTCAGCAAAATAGAAATAGAGGGATCATACCTCAACATAATAAAGGCCATATAGGACAAACCTACAGCCAACATCATACTCAATGGGCAAAACCTAAAAGCGTTTGCCTTAAGAATAGAAACAAGACAGGGGTGTCCTACATCACCACTTGTATTCACCGTCACAGAGTGCGGGGGTGATAGGATTGGTTGCGGTGGCAGAAGTTCATGGAGTGTGGCAGGAGGGACATGGAACTGGGAAGTGCAGACCTGGGTTTATATCTCAGCTCTGGCTCGCCACGTAGCACACATGGGACTTGGGGAAATTATTCAACATCACTCAGGCTCTATTTTCTGTAAAATGAGGTTATATCTGCCCCATCTGCCTTACAGGGTGGTTGAGAGGCTCAACCAAGAAAACGTGTCGGAAGTCTGTTTCTAAACTGAAAAGGAAGTTCTGCATCAGTAACGGTGCACCTGGACCTTGGAGCATCTATCTCCCAGAATGGCCACAGCGCTGCAGGGTTGGGTGCCATTGCATTCACGGAGAGCTGAGGGCTCTGAGCAGGGCGGGCATGGGACCAGGGCCTGTGCTTCTTGGCCCCATGTTTAATGCCCTTAAATACCCCTATAAACGAAAGCATTTGCCCAATGAGCGACTTGCATGGCCGCATTAGCTACCCATTGTCTGTAATGAGCCTCTGAACGCCAGGACTGACTTCTCCATCAGATACAGAGATCACAGTCCGTGTCCGGCTCAGCAGTCTCAGAGCTAACAAGAGGAAGGAAGGCCACCCCATTGGGTAACAGTGGAGTGTTTGGGAGTCTGGAGGTGAATTCTGGCTCTGCAACTTGCCAGCCATGTGATTTGAGAAGACACCTTACCTCCTGGAACTCCAGTTTCCTCATTTGTAAAATGGTGGAACACTAGAAGCCCTCTCGTTCAGTGGGATTGGGAGTAGTGGTAGTGGGTTACGTTAAAAGGCCAGTTAAAGTGCCCTGGCCGAGTGGCTCAGGTGATTGAGGCGTCATCCCATGCACCAAAAGGCTGCAGGTACGATTCCCAGTCAGAGCACATACCTAGGTAGTGGGTTTGATACGGTCAAGGTCCTACGGGAGGCAACCAATCGATGTTTCTTTCACATGGATGTTTCTCTCTCTCAAAAATCAATAAGAGAACGTATCCTCAGGTGAGGATTTTTTTAAAAAAGTTAGTTAAAGCAAGAAATCGTTAAAAATTATACATATTTACTTTAAGCATTTAGTTTCCAGTACATAGACGGATAATCTTTTCATGTAAGGCCACGCCTTTTGGGTTTGCTGATTGGGTCCCAAGACCCCAAGATGATTTTCTTGCATCATCAAAATAGAGCAAGAGTTTAAAGACTCTTAAGGAGAAATATTATTATAAATCATTTTAGGTGTCCATGACTTCATTACCAGTATTTTACCATTGTCTCACACACTGAATTTAATGGCAAATTTTGAGGGACTCGTTTTTACCATTATTTTCCAAAGTCTTCTATCTGGTTGTACTAGTTAAGGAAATGCTATTGGCTCTAATGATGAAACCCAAAAATGTGTATTGATTCAAGCACAGAGGAGTTTATTTTTTATTTATATGAAGGCCAAGGCAGTTGCTCCTAACTGGTGAGAGGCTCTTCTCCAAGCCTGCTTCAGGGATGCAGGCACCTCCATTTTTGGCTCAGCAATCTTCCATATATGGTTTTTCAAAGCTACTCTTTGGGGCTAAGTCAAGTGCCAAGCAGGGGAAAGAAAGGTGCACTCACTCCTTAGCTGCCCAGCCTAGAAGGGATACATGTTGCATGTCACCATTGCTCACCTTCCACTGGCGAGAAGTAGAAACATGGCCCGATCCACCCAGCCAGTGTGGCTCAGTGGTTGAGCATCATGAACCAAGAGGTCACCGTTTTGATCCCCGGTCAGGGCACATGACCAGGTTGTGGGCTGGATCCCCAGTAGGAGGCATGCAGGAGGCAGCTGATTGATGTTTCTCTCTCATCTGTTTCTATTTCTCTATTTCTCTCCCTTCTTCTCTCTCTAAAATCAATACAAACATTTTTAAAAGAAAGAAACATGGCCCAACCCAGTGCTTTAAAGGGGTCTGGGAAGCAGGCCAGCTGTGTCCCAGGAATTAGCGGACACGGGTTTGTGAGGGCGAGGCAATCTCGGCCATGTCCACTATCACAGAGACAATGCCCTTTATCTTTGCATTCGTATTTCATTGATTTGTGTCAGTGCCAAGGCTGAGGAACTCTGATTTATGCAATATGTGACCACATTTATGCAATACGTGAAATAATAAGAAAATTACAAGGTCCAGCAACAACAACAAGTTGCCAAGCACAGCTCTGTGGATGGAGCAGACGCGTCCTAGGCAGTGGGCAGCCTCGAGCAGGTTGTGTACCACGGGCACCATTCGCTGTTTCTCTGTGGAGGAAACAGGACATCCGTTAACTGTGTTAGTGAGTTGATTTAGTGCCAAGTCTACTACCAGGTAAAAGACTTTCTGCCGTTCCTCCCTCATAGGGAATATTAATGCGATAATCCGTGTAAGATGCATTATATCACTTTCTGTCAATACTCAATCTTCTATCAATTGACATTCCAGGTTGTATGATCCTTTGTTGGGGTTTCAGGGGGAGCTCTCTTGTGCCTGGTAGGATGTTATCTCTGGCCTCTATCCACAAGCCTCCTACTTGTGACAACGAAATATATCCCCAGACGTGGCCAAATGCGTCCTGTGGAGTGAAATCACCGTGGTTGTGACCCACTGTTTTCATGGTGCCAGGCACTTACTAGCAACTTATATTTTGGTTCCCTTCTCCTCTGCGTCCGCCTCCTCCATGAACTCCAGCCAGGATGCTTCTGCCCCAGCACTGTGACAACGAGTCCATAAGAGCCACAGCCCTCTAGACTCCAAAGTGGGAAAGAAAAGTTAATAATATATCAAATTCATGTGGCATTTTACCAGTTTTCTCATTGCTCATAGATGGGTGCTAGGAAATAAGATTGCCCTCTGTGAGTTAAAATAGTCAGACTCATACACAGCCAATGTGGGACTAACCCAAGATGTTTCTGGAAAGTGTGACTGAAGAGTTTGGAAACACCCTAGACTCCAATCAAAATAAATCGGGTGCAATTTCAGAAAGATAAAACTGTAATTTGTTGAGGGGAAACGTAATCAACTGTACCCTGTTCAAAGAAAGACTGTGTAACAGAAATAGAGAGTGACCTAGTTTTGTTTTGGTTTTTTATACTTTTAAACTGCTAAGGAACATATATATTCCTTATACCCATCTATTATTTATGACCATACATGGATAAGCATTTCTATAGGATGAATTTCTAGATATTGAATTATAATGTCATAAATATTACACATTACCTTCCAAAAACTTGTGATACATTTAGACTTCCATTCCCATCTATGATGTATATGACTGCCCAGTTCCCAAAAGCAGTAATTGTATCTATTTTTGCCTTTTAACTCTAGTCAATGTGGTGGGTAAAAAATAGTAATTCGGCCTTACTAGTATTTTAGTTTGCTGCTGAAATTAGTTTCTATGTTCTATTACTTTATAAGTTACCTTTTAAAATAATTGGATTGTTTTTCTTATTAATTTACAGAAAATTTTATATATAATAGATAGTATATATAAATAGATAGTATATATAATAGATAGTCTACTCTCTGCTCTACATGTTACAAATATTTTCCTCTAGTCTGCTTCTTGTCTTTTGATTTTTTTTTGACGTCTTCAAAGAGTTGAACATTTCTGTACTGTCAAATCTGATAATCTTTTCTTTTATGGCTTACTTTTAAGAAACTCTCCCTGTTACAATGTTATTTTCTTCTACTACTTTTGTAATTTGGGGGGTTTCCCCTTATATTTAGATCTTTAATTCACCTGGGATTTTAATTTTGTATATGGTGTGAGGCTAATTTTATTTCCAAATTAATATCTAATAATCCCAATGCCTCATCCCTAAAGATCTGAAATGCCACCATGACCATTTACTAAACTCCCATTTACATAGAGTTTCTGGACTATCTATTCTAGTACATTTGTTTATTCGTATACTAATACCATACTGTTTTAATTACGAAAGCTTTGTGGTATGTTTTGAGATCCTCTGTCTTTATTCTTCTCTTGAACTATTTCTCGGCTATTTTTGCACATCTTCCCCCAGGTAAGCTTTGAAGTCTGGCACTGTACTTTGCATTGTGAACACAAATTTGATGCTCTGCTTCCTGACTGTAGCAGTTCACCTCGGGGTGCAGCTGCTGTTGGCAGAGTAAGACTCCCCGCCATGTTCATGTGCAACAAGCACAGAAGCCTGTTCTTTCCACTGAAACCCGGGGCTGCCTGTCTGTCATAAGGAATTCTATTGGTTCTTACACCAGTGACCGAACCGTGTTGGGTCAGATCGCTTCCTAAATGCTCGGCCTGCGTGGTGCCTTAGAAACGGCACTGCAGTTGGTCTGAGGGCCTCTGTTGCTCAGCAACAACTTGGGCAACACCTAACTCTCCCTTTTGTTGCTCATTTATTCTACTTCAGAAGGAAAAAATGGACTGAGTCTCCTTATTATGTTTGCTTTCAAATTTCACGCCCACACCTCATTATATACTTGTCCCAGTCAACGAATGCCTTTTGTGGGGCCGCGCGTCAGACATTTGTTTCGCGGGTACACAGTGGGAAGCGCTCTGGAGGGACCCAGGTGTGCCCGTCTCTGACGATCAGGATTCCTCTCTTTTCTAATCAAAGCACTTAACTGGAGCCTCAGAAAGGGCATGGCAGAGAATTCAACTGTTACAACTTGGCGGGGTGAATTAATAGTCTCTTGATATGGCCTCCAGCTGCTCAGAGCTCCTGATCCCTGCAGAGCAGAAAGGGGCCCCCACAAAGGGGCTAACTACATAATTGCCCTGCGTGCTTTCAGCTGGACCAGTAGGCTGCAGTCTGTCCCTCTCTTGCTCTGCTCTACACAAGGCTACAGCAGAGAACCAGCCCAATTAGCCCAGAGTTTTGAAGCTGCGCAGTCCCTCAGAGCTTTGACCTCAGTGAGCCGGACCACATCAAGATTCCAAGAGCCTGAGGGGGACCGTACTAGAGGCCACTGGTCACCTGTCCAGGAAAGAGGGGTGTTCACACCCTCGTCCCACTTCAGCGTGAGCTCATCTCCCACCTCAACTCCACGGCCCAGTGCTACCCCCAGGGGTCCTCAGTGCCTGGATCTCCTCTTTCTGTGGCACACAACCCTGACCTTCATGGACAGGGTCACACATTTTTCGTGGGAGAGGTGGTAGCAGCCTGGATTCCTCTCAAAGGAATGGTTACAATACAATTATGGGGTAATGCAGAACCTACAGTCACCAGGAATCCGTGGGGACCGCAGAGTAAATAAGGCCTCCTAGAGAATGATTTATTCTCCAAAGGAGGTGTATGTCCCAGATCTCTGAGCACAGGCAACTGAGGTGCATGTCGAAATGTAGATTCCAGCTCTGGCCCCAGGTCCACCAGAGTCCCAGGGGCGGGGCAGGTGTTCGCATGTTAACAAGCTCCCTGGGTGAGGTGGAGGCTCAGGAATGCTGGGAACTTCTGTCTTAGAACCTGAGGCGAGAGTTCCTTGGAATGAGCCAACCTACTGCAACACTCAGGGCCTCATACCCGTCAGAGAATGTGACGTATTTCTCAGAAATACATTTATAAATATCTATACGTTCAAGATGCACAGCCCTAGCTGATTGGACTCAGTGAATAGAGCATCGACCTGAGGACTGAAGTGTCCCAGGTTCGATTCTGGTCAAGGGCACATGCCTGGGTTGCTGGCTCGATTCCCAGTAGGGGGCGGGCAGGAGGCAGCCGATCCATGATTCTCTCTCATCATTGATGTCTCCATTTCTCTCTCACTCTCCCTTCCTCTCTGAAATCAATAAAAAATATAGTTTTTTAAAAAGATGCATATGGTATTAGGGGCTTCCCTGATTCCCTGAAGCTCTTCTGCAAACCCAGACTAAGACCCCTTCACTGGAGAATATGATGACCCTGAAATGGCTTGAGGAAAGAGGAAGAGGGGAAAATAAGCAGTTTAAGGAAGTGGATCAAGGAAGGAAGCCAGTTACACAAATGCATTGAGATTCTGGAGTCAGAAAAGTTGTGGTCCCAATCCTGGCTTGACCAGCTGTGTGACATCAGTCAAGTTATTTAGTGTCACTAGGACTCAGTTTCTTCATCTGTGAAATGGGAATAATATCTCCTAACAGGATTGTTAATTTTTTTTAATGAGATAATACATCTGAAGAACTTAACATAATATGGAACTTAGCCTGGCCAGTGTGGCTCAACGGTAGAGCATCGATCCACAAACCAGGAGGTCAGGTTTCCATTCCCAGTCAGGGCACATGCCCGGGTTGTGGGCTAAATCCCCAGTAGGGGGTGTGCAGGAGGCAGCAGATCAATGGTTCTCTCTCCTCATTGATGTTTCCATCTCTCTTTCCCTCTCTTTCCTCTCCTTGAAATCAATAAAAGCATATTTTCTAAAAAGACACCTAGTGGATAATAAAGAAGGAGTATAACTATTCACCTGAAGGTCAATAGGTACATCCTTCTGAGGATGAGAAGATGGGTAGCCCAGAAGTCCCCAGAAAGAATATACTCATGCAGATACAGTAGCATTTTCTGCAAATCACCACTGTGCTGTCCTCCCATGCACTAGCAAATCTCTATTCCAGAGAGGCCTTCCTCGCCATCTTTACAGAAATCAGCATACAGACGTGATGAGCATAGAAGAAACAAAAACAGTGGATAAGGAAATGTGGCAAGAGCCCAGAACCAGAGAAAATCAAACACATGTAGGAAAGAACTTTAGGGGCCTCGGGGATCAGCTGACAAGCCCATTATTAACAGAACCTTCTGATCAGCCCTTTTCGTCTTCGTCTCTTTACATTTTGCCAAAGATAATATTCACTTTGATGTTGCAAAGCCTCAGTTTGCTTTTTGTTTCCTCTCTCTATAATTGAATGTTAAGCCATCCCTTTGTATAGGCAATTTGTTCTGACAAAAAGAGCGGTACAAGTTGGGAAAACAAACAAATTCGCCCAGCTCTAAAATTCTTCAACTCAAAAGGTTGGCACAAATAATCTAGGGGTGACAGAATTCCTCGGGTGCAGGGGTGGGGGACAGAAGTTCATCCTTCCCCTGGCAAAGAGAAGTACCGTCCACCTACTCGGTCTGGGTCCTCTTGGCACTGAAACTGAAAGCTGACTCCCCTTCCTGAAAGGTCTTGGGGGGCATGGGTACTTCCGGGCCCTGCCTCTGATGTAACCTGAGATCTCTGGCAACTAAATTCCAGGTTTTGGAGGCCACTGCGCCAGGGCAAGAGGGCTTGAAGGGCCAGAGCCCAGGCAGGACGGGCTGTAACAGTGTGGATACCTGAGCACTTTGGTTCTGCACAGCTGTTCCTCATGGCACCGCTGGACATGCCTTGCAGGGACCCTTTTCCTGTGTCTCCCTATTGTCTGGGGCGAGGGCCATGAGAGCCAGGGCCACCTTCCCAGGGCCTCCGTAGGAGGGCCCTACAGGACTTGCTCCTATTTTATTCTCATTTGTCTAGAAAGGAATAGAAACAGCTGCAGAATGCAAGGAGGCTAGCTTGGGAAGCCTCATCACTCTCCCTCCTGGACAGAAGCATTCAAACCTGAATAGCATTGCCTCCCACATCAGGCCAGGTGTGGGTGGCAGGTGCTCTGAGTTTCAGGGCTTTTCGGTGAGCTGCTGAGAAAAGTTGCTGGTCTCAGTATTTTTCTGTTCAAGAAATAAGATGCATCAACTGTGCATTAAGCTGCTGATCTCCAATCCCATGGAGTCATTTATTAACTTACTAGGGGCCCAGAGCACAAATTTGTGCACCTTAAAAGGAACCGTGGTCCATGAGGCTTCGGTGGGCACAGGGGCGGATCTCAGCCCATCCTCCGCCCCCCCGCCTGGTCCCTCCCACCAAGGCCCCCGGTCCCCTGTCTACCAGCAGCCCTGCTCCCGCCTCGGCTGCTCCCACATGCTGATGGCAGGGTGCAATTGGAGCCGGCGCCAGCAGCAGGTGCAAACGGGCTGGCTCTGTCAGTAGGTGTGAGCGGCAGCTGCTGCCCCATCACACCTCAGGAGCAGGGGGAGGTGGAGAAGCTCTCAGGGGCAATCAGGGTCGTCGCCAGCAGCAGGTGCGAGCACCCAGCGGAACTGCAGCATGCAGGAGCAAAGAATTTTCAGTAACCACCAGAGGCTCACCCCACTGACAGCAACTGGCGCCCCTGTTCACCTGCTCCACCATTCTGCTGCAGCCAATGCCCACCATGTGCCGCGCTCTGCCGCCTGCTGCCAACACTTGCCACATTCTGCATGCTCCCCCTGGTGGTCAGCACACATTATAGCAACCGGTTGTTCGGTCTACGTGCATATTAGGGTTTTATAGAGAGAGATTTGAAATATCATTGAAATCCTACTCTCTGCTGGGCACTGGGTTAGATACTGGGGAGGCCAAGATGAGTAAGACACGGCTCCTACTCACACCTTCTTACTCTAATACAACAAAATAACAGCAGGTGCAACTTGTATGTATTTGGTTCCAACTCTTTGGGGGGGAAAAAAGAACATAATCATAGAATCTAAGCAAGATCAAAGATCAAAACATGGCAAAGGCAGAGCCCTCAGGAATGACGGGACCCTGACATTTCAGCACTGTCAGAACTGTCTCCCGCTCTCCCCTCTGTTCCTGCCTGCCCATCCGCTCATTCTCTCCGTAGAGACCAGTCCTGCCCTGTGTGTGAAATCCAGGCTGCCGTCAGCCCCTGAGTTCTATGTTTTCCAAACCCCAACCCCCAACAGTACTTAATTCTTTCTTATTTCCGGTTTGAAAATCCTGGGGAGCTACTTAACTGGTTCATTTTGTACAGGTGCCTACTCTTGGCCAATAATCTGCTAAATACTATGCTCACTCCTAAAGGAGCCGATAGCATAAGGGGCAGCAGAATCGGGGAAAGGAGGGTGAGTACCTTTAGATCAACCCCAACAGATGACGTCATTTTCTTCCCTGGGCAGGGTTGCCAGATACAATGGAGGGTGCCCAGCTATTGCATGGGACATACTTATACTAAAAAATCATTCATTCATGTGAGTCTGAATTTAACCAGGCGTCCTGTCTTGTGATTTATTTCTTTACATTTCTAACTCTGACCACCCTATCCTGGGACACTTCAAGGAAAAGGGAAGCAGGTCTAGTTGCTGGGCGGTCTGAGAGCAGTGCTGCTCGGTGGGGGGAGAATGTCTAAATTTCCCCGTTTTGGTTCTTAGGCTGTGACCCTCAGAAAAGGACTCGGGGCCACTGAAGCAACAATGGGGAGTTCATGGAGGGATGCTGGGCAGGGCCATCTTTGCACTCTCCAGATATGGCATGTGAGTGCTGCCCCCAGATGCTGGCATGTCACTGCTCTGGCTATAGGGGAGCTCCCAGAGTGAACGGGGGATTTGGGCAACGCTCCTAGGAAGGACCGGACCAGGGACCCACACCATTATGCAGCTGACAGAGAGTCACCAACCCATTCGCTCCAGGGCAATTTTCTCACTTCTTCAAAATGTGCATTGAAATATGAGAGAGGGATAGCACTTAAGGATATGCTTGAATTGGCTCTAATTAATTAATTATGTAAATGCTGCTCAATATTCTGAGTGCTGGGAACTCTCAGATCAAGACAACTCAGTCCTAACTGCCACCCATCTTGTTGCCTGAGGCACAACACTGGGTCACCAGGAGAGACACTAGTGGGGTTTGGGTAGAGGGCCTCGTCTTCGGAGAGGGCAGACATTGATCACGTGACTTCAGCAGTAAGCACTTCCCTGCAGGGAAAGCAAGATGCTATGAGCAGGAAAAGGCAGAAGGGAGGCTGAGGGCAGGCAACCCGGCAGATGTCCGTTCCCACAGCATCTGTGTGTTCTGTCCACACAGCAGAGCTGGCACCATCGTCTTTGCTCTGTGAGGCTGCAGACCACGGAGGGAGAGGTGGCCAGATGCCCCTGACCAACCACTGAGCAGTCCCTGAGCTGGTGGTTCTCCACAGCGGTGTCATGACAACCAGGCCCACGCAGTCAGGTGTGAGGGTGGAAGGGCTGTTACTGGTGATGTTCAAAACGCTTTTGGAGGAATCCACCTTTTAAAAAATAAATCAGAGCAAATTGAAGGCTACGTTCTCAGTAGCGGTTCTCTGGCTTTCTTGCATCACAGTAGGCATTCCCAGGCGGAAGGAAGGTTGCAGGGAGAACTGGTATACAGACCATTGCAAGCAACCTGCCATCGCAGCCATGCTGAGGTGACCGCCTCTCCTACCCCTGCCCACTCCCCTGCGAAATTGGGGTGGGGTGGGTGGGGCTATGTCAACCTGAGCGTGTCCTTCGTGTGGGGCATCATCCAAAGCCTGGTATGTGGCAGGTACAATGAGGCTCTTGAGGACAAGTACCTGGACTTGTCCCATGAACCTGACCTTGCCTGGGTGGTTAATAGGGGAGAGAGAGGAGATGGATCTGGGGTGGTTAGAGAGTCAGGGCAGGATATGCTCACCAACTCACTGGCTTATGGTAGCGAGAAAAGTAAGTGCTACATACAAAACCCTCAGAACAGCGATGGACACAGTCAGATCTCAGTAAGGGCTGGTTGTGTTGTTTGCATCATTAAGATAGGTTCATGCTCTAACCGGTTTGGCTCAGTGGATAGAGCGTCGGCCTGTGGACTGAAGGGTCCCTGGTTCGATTCCGGTCAGGGGCATGTGCCTTGGTTGCGGGCACATCCCCAGTGGGGGGTGTGCAGGAGGCAGCTGATCGATGTTTCTCTCTCATCGATGTTTCTGACTCTCTATCCCTCTCCCTTCCTCTCTGTACAAAATCAATAAAAATATATTTTAAAAAAAAAAAAGATAGGTTCAGCTGCTGTAACCAAGGGCATCATAATAAGTGGTTGAACCAAGACAGCAGGGTATTTCTCTCTCAGAGCAGTCTTAGTGTAAGCAGACCAGGGCTAAACTTGGCAGTGTCATGGTCCGGGAGACCCGGACTCATCCTCCCTTGTCCCTCTGCCATCCTCAACCTGTGCCTTCCGTCTCGAGGTCTGAGATGACTGGCCCAGCTCCTGCCACTGCATCCACATTCTGCTTGGGGGAAAGGGGGAAGGGAAGGGAACACTTGCCTTTCTTTCTCCTTCTGGTGCTACCAATGAGTGGCTCCCAACCCTTCCACTCACTCCCCTCGGCTAAGCTTCGTCCCGGGGCTGCAGCGTGGGCAGCGGGAGACGTTGTCTTGAGCTGAGGAGCCAGCTGCCTCACGGGATTCTGTCTGTGACTGAAGGAGGAGAGGCGGGTATGTGCTGAGTGACCAGGACCACGCCCTGCTGTGTTGTGTCTCTGCACATGGAGCCAGAACTTCCCAGAGTTGGTCCCCTAAAGTCTCAGATCTCTAAACATAGCATGGAAATGTGGGGGAACTTGTGGCAGTTGAGCAGGACAGAGCACTGCAGGAGGGGGAAGGTATAGACCCCCCTCACCATGGGCTTCTCACTGAGCCCTCGCGCTTCAAGTTTTGAGCTTCGAGCTTTGGCATGTGCCTCCTTTCCCCCCACCATGCCCGCTGAGATCCCCCAGTTCAGCGGGCTCCTATCTAGTCTCCTTCTTTCTCTCCCCACCCCGTGTGCTCCTCCCAGCCATGCCCCCAGCCACAGCACTGGACAATCCAGGAATCCAAAATGGCACCCTGATGTTCTGATGGCCGTATTGCAACTGCCCCTGGAAAAGGACAGTCTCCTGAAGCGACTGAGACAATAACACGGAACTCCCCAGCAGCTGGCCCCACCGCTGCAGGGCTCTCCTCCACACAGCTGCACGCCCTTCCTTCCTCGCTTCCTTCCTCTTCCTGCCTTGACCCGTGGAGCAGGAGAGCGGGGGCGAGGGAGCCGTGGGCTCAACCCAGCATCTTCCAAGAGACAACTGGGAAGACAACGGAATAGAACAAGTCACTTCCTATTGGCCTTCCCTCCTGGCCTGGCCAACTAGGACAGCGACCATTTCACCAACATGCATTTCCCGTCCATAACCCCCACCCCGCCCCCCACCACCACCCTCTCTGTGGCACAGTTCTCCTGCTCCTGGCAGCCTTCCTGCCTGCTGAAGCACACCCCCACCTTTCTGGCCGGGGCCAGCCAGGGCTGGGTCGCACCCTTCCCAAGCCATGCCTTCTGATGACCCGTGGAAAGAGGAAAACTAACCACCCCTGTTCTGCTTTGATGAGCTGACCCTGCTTTTTCCAGTCACAAGGGCAGTCTGAGGCCAGATTTTCCATCCAGGGAGGAAGGAGGGGTGAGGGCAAGCTGGGGGACTCGGGGAGCGAGGGGTGGCCCTCTGGGCAGCCTGCCTTGGTCCTCTTTGGTTTGAATTAGCGGGTGCCTTAAGCAAGAGCAGATGCATCTTGGCTCCGAGAGCTGGGCCAGACACAGCTCGGGGAGAAAGGGAGAGAGAAGGACACATTTCTTTTTAATGAGAAACAGCTCTGAGGAGGGCGGGGGGAATGAGAATTATAGAGGAATGAAACCCCAGAAATCCCAGCAGAGCAGCTGAGGCCTGTCCGGCAGGCCTCCCACCATGGCCTGCCACCATCCCTCCCAGGCCCCTCCTGCCTGCCGCAGGCTGCCCCCCACGAGCGCAGCCCTCTCACTGCCCCCAGGCCCTCCCACCCTCCCACCAGCCCTGCCAGGCAGGCTGATGGAATCGCTAGCACATTTGGTCAAGGAGAATCCTCAGATTCAGAGAGGTCACATGATGGCTCAAGGTCAGCAGCAGCTGGAGAAGGAGCCCTGGGGGCCCCTGAAACTGCGGCGATGCCATCACCAGGTCCCCCCAGTCTGCAAGGGATTTGCATGCATTTACTTAAGTTATGCATCAGTACACGCTTTGCCTATGTCAGCTATAAAGAAATAACTTTATCCTTTTAAAAACGGAGATGGGAGCTATTTAAGGCAGCCCAAGTTTCCCTACTCATGGACATGCATGCAAAGCCATGTGGAGAGCTATGCAATAACTCTGACAATGCTACAGCCACACAGGACCCTTCCCACCACTAGAGAGAGAGCCCCCTCCCCACTGCAGAAGGTGAGAAACTGCCCTCTCCCACCAGCAAGTAAACCCTAGCACTGGCCCAATCAGTGACGAAGGAAATCAAGCAGGAGACAAATGGAATCAGGATCGCTCTGCAGGAAATATACAATGGCCCCTGTTTCTTCTTTTCTGCATCTGCGTTCCCAGTGTCTGCAGGGTAGGGCTGAAGGTGCAGGTTTAGTAAGATCCCGCCCTTGGCCTCCACGTTCTCTAAACAGACGCAGTGATCATATCACTATAAGGGGATGCATGAGCAGACAGGCTTTTACATACAGGTGCTGTGGGAACTTGAGGAGGGCACCTGGCCCAGGGAGTGGAGTGGGAGTTCTGGGAGGTAGCCAGGAGAAAGAAACAAAACACTGAGCAGAGTCTTACAGGATGAATGAGAGCCGGGGGAGCAGGCTGCGGAAGGCGGGTAGCACGGGCTGTTCTGGTAGAGGGGACTGAGTGAGGGTGGCAGAGAGGCCTGACATAGCGAAGTGGCAGGCAGGCCTGGAGATCCAGGTGGGGCCAGGCTGCGGAGGGCCTCGTGTGTCTGAAAAGGTCTGCCCCTACCCCTCGGGCCATGGCCGTTCTAAGGCGCAGAGTGGGTTGGCCACCTTGAACATGGGTGTTACCGGCTACACTGTGGGGCTGGTAGGCTGGAGGGAGAGAGGCCGGTGAGGAGGCTGAGGCACACATCAGAAAAGCAGCCACGGCCTGAGCAAGGACACAGGCGGTGGAGGTAAGGAGGAGAGAGCAGATCTGAGAAAAATCGAGGAGGTTCATCAGCAGATCCGGTGAGGGGGCGGGTACAGAGAAAACCCGTAAGGAGGAAGGAAGAGGGACACGGAGGGCCAAGCCACCCCTGAGCTTACTGCCGACACACGCTGATGTCCGCGTTGGCGGCATCTGGAAGCCAGAGAGCGTGGTGCCGTTATTTATTTATTTATTTTTTTTATGGCCAAATAGAGAGTTGTTAGGCAACACCCCGGGCTGAGGCACTTCCCTGGTTGGAGACTCCATAACTCCAGCTGCTTTCAGGCTCAGACGACATCCCGAAGCCTCTGGAGGATCTAATTCAATTCAACAAACGCTTATTGAACAGCGACTCCTCATAAGGGAAAGGGGAAGAGATGAGCGCCAATAACCACTGAGTACTTAAATTGTGTTAGGAGAGCGTTAAATGCACTTACATGCAATCTCATCTCCAGCCGCGGTCCCCTCAGCCTGGGAGGCCAGGTCATTTACCTCTCGGCCCCGGAAGGGCAAACAATTTGTCCAGGTTCAGGTGACAGGTGAAGGGGGTGCCAGGATGCACACCCAGAAGCAGCGCCCTGTCTCCAAGACACCTCCTTCCTCGAGGAACCCAGGAGTGTGCAAGTGCCTGACACACCAACCATTTTAAGCAAAAAAGGGAATGCGCTGGCTTATTGAACCAGAAAGTACACGGGTTAGCTGGCTCCAGGCACAGCTGAATCCAGGAGCTCAAGCGATGCCATGAGCTCTCTTTGGCAATTGCTCACAAATGAGTAAGTCCATCTCTCTCCCATCCACGTTCATCTTGGCTCATCTCTAAGGCAGCTCAGCATGACAGGTTTGGGGTCCCACAGGGACGGTTCAAATCCTGTCTCCACCACCGAACGAGCTGGTGTCTTTAAACAACTTGCTTAACTTCTCAGTGCCCTTGCTCCCTCATCTGTACAGTAGATATAATAATAGTGTCTGCCTCACAGGTTCTTACGAGGAGTAAACTGACATCGTCCACAGTGTCAGGGATAGGGATAGGTTCTGGCATGAAGCCAGCACCAACATGCCAGCTATGACTGTGTTGTCTCTGCTTCTTTTGAGGTCGGCCTCATTCTCTCCTATTGCAGGTAGCTTCCTCTATGTGGCCTAGAGCGAAGGCCCACAGAACCCCAATTTACATCAGCCCCCCAGCTTCTGGTCTGAGAGGAAAAAAGACCTTTCTCTGTGTAAACACACAGTGACTCTCAAGGCAGACCCGGTTAGATTCTGCTTGGGTCACGTGCCATCTCGGAGGCTGGGATGGAGGGGTCTTACCAGCCAGCCTGCAGCCTTCGGCCCAACTTTGTGAGGCACCATGGTTACCAGCTCCACTTGGATCATCTAGTAGAACAATGAGGAATCCTTAAAAGATGAGGTGCTGTGAGAACAAGACAGCATATGTCCACTGTTCAGTGTTTGGTGCGGTATGAAGGCGAGTGACAGGCAGACGGATGAGGCGCAGCTTCCTCTCCGTGAGCACTGACATCGGGGTAGAGAAGATGAGCAGACACAGGTATCACCACTAAAAGGCAGACGTTAGAAGCTAAATGTCTTCATTCCCCCAAAAAGTTCATGTTGAAATCCTAGCCTCAAAGTGACGGTACTAGGAGGTGAGGTCTTAGGGAGGTGACTAGGTCATGAGGGTGGGGTCCTCAGGAATGGGTTAGTGCCCTTATAAAAGAGGCTCAAAAATGCTCCCTCACCCCCTTTTGCCCTGTGAGGTTACAGCTAGAAAGCAGCATCTATAAACCAGGAAGCAGGCCCTCACCAGACACCAAATCTGCTGGTGCTTTGATTTCAGACTTCCCGGCTCCAGACCGGTGAGAAATAACTGTTTGTTATTTAAGCAACCCACTCTACAGGATTTTCTGTTAGAGCAGCCTGAATGGACTACGACAGCAGACTATGACAAGTGCCATAAGAGAAGGGCAACTGAGATTCTCTACCATGTTCAGGAAGGAAGAGGTCACATCCGCTTGGGTGAATCAGCACAAGTCTTGTGAGGAGGGTAGCATTTGAGCTGAAATGTGACGTGTGGGTGGAATGTTGGTTCAAAGGGATAGTGCCCATTTAATCTGAGCAATCATGTTGGGGGAGGGGCACCTGCTTTGACAGAATAGGGTGTAAAAAGTTGTCTTGAAAGCTGAGCTAGCAATCACACACAAAAAGCAGGCTGAGGTCAAGAATTGTTAGATCAGGGGACTAGAAAGGAAGCAGCGATCCTCGGAGACTGAATTAAATTACCAAGTGAGAGCAGGGCGTGGAAGGGGACTGTGAGTCAGATGCTGAGGTCATTTAGACAGTCCTGGAGTTATGAACAGCCTCAGCCAGGAGGGGGAGGAGCCAGGAGAAGCAGAGGGCCAGACAGTAAAAAAATTTTAAAGACGAGAGGAAGAGTCTTAATTCTTGATCTCAATGTCTTCCAGAGACTTCTCCATGATTCATGTAAACTCTCCTTAATCCAAGAGAAGTTGGCCTTCTGGAAGTGATTTTATATCCATAAGTGTGCAACCACTCACTCATTCATTCATTCACTCATTCATTCATTCACTCATGCACTTGACATTTGTTGGGCGTGGTTCCAGGCTCCAATGACACAAACAAGCCTTGGTTCATGACCTCGAGGAACTTGCTATCTGGTGCAAGCTACTACTCTCTTCATACCTACTTTACTCACACCCACAGTGATGATCAGTTATGTAGTGGCACCTCACTGTGCTGGCATTTTAGTCAATATTTACTGACTGGCCAATTGTATCTCTATACTTAGCCTCCACTTGGATTGAGAGATTATAATGAAATAACTTAATTTCAATTATGTCTGCTTGGTGTTGAGTCTGGGAATCATGATAGGAATTGAAGAGGAAACAAAGCCCTCTTCATGACAGAAACAGCAGCTGCCACTGGAAAGTGCCAGTAAAGATCTAATTCTGTCAAAGGAAGAGTTAATTCCATGTGGGAAGAGGAAGAAGAAGGATTATCCAAGATGTTCACAGAGAAGAGGATCCAAAGGGCCCTGGGAAAGGGACTAATAGAGAGGCTGAGGTGGAGGGGGCAGGGAAGGGGCCGGGCCCTGGAGGGTGGCAATGCCATTGCTGGGCCAGAGCTCAGAGGCAGAGACCAGAGGGAGGGGTGAGCTTCAGGCAGATGTAAGGAATGCCGGGAGCTCGGTTTAGGAGCAGGCAGATGAGGTGTGGGATGGAAGAGGCTGAGTGGGAGATTTTTATTGTAGCACATGTGGAAGGATAAAAATGGCCACAAGTTCTTTGACACTTCATCCATGAAGAAACAGCATGGCTCAGTGGTTGAGCATTGACCTATGATCCAGGAGGTCACGGTTTGATTCCCGGTCAGGGTACATGCCCGAGTTGCATACTCGATCCCCAGTGTGGGGTGTGCAGGAGGCAGCCAATCTATGATTCTCTCTCATCATTGATGTTTCTATCTCTCTCTCCCTCTCCCTTCCTCTCTGAAATCAATAAGAATATTAACAAATTAAAAATCATTTATAAAAATCAGGTCTTCTTTAAGAAGAAGAAAAAGATTTAAAAAAATGAACAATAAAATGGCAATAACTACATATCTATCAACAATTGATTCTAAAAAAATGAAATAAACAATCAGAACAGAAACAGACTCATAGATACAGAGAACATTTTGACAGTTGCCAGATGGGAGGGAAGTTGGGGGAATGGGTAAAAACGATGAAGGGATTAAGAAGGACAAATTAATTGTTACAGAATAGTCATGGGCCTAAGTAGAGCATAGGAAATATAGCCAATAATATTCTATCTAATAACTCTGCATGGTGTCAGATGGGTGCAAGATTTATAGGGTAATTACTTTGTAAGTTACGTAATGCCTAATCACTAGAGTATACACCTGAAATTAATATTATAATGTATGTCAACTATAATTGAAAAAGCTTTTAAAAAATGCTTCGTATGTATAATATAAGAAATCACAAATCAACCCTGGCCAGTGTAGTTCAGTTGGTTGAGCGTCGTCCTGTGCACTGAAAAGTTGCCAGTTCGATTCCCAGTCAGGACCCATAGCCAGGTTGTGGGTTCTATCCCAGGTCAGGGTGCTTGTGGGAGGCAACCAATCGATGTTTCTCACATCGATGTTCTTTTCTCTCTCTCTCTCTCTCTCTCTCTCTCTCTCTCTCTCTTTCTCTCTCTCTCTCTTTTTCTCTCTCTCTCCCCCTCTCTCTGTCTCCCTCTTCCTTTCTCTCTCTCTCTCAAATAATAAAAACATTTTTTTAAAAAAAATAATAAAACAGGGTGAAGGGATTGAGAAAAAAGGAAAAAAAAGAGACAAAAACTTATGGGCACAGACAATGGTGTGGTGATTTCCGGAGGAGTGGCTGTAAGGATTAAATTAGCTCATGTATAAAGCACAAAACAATGACAGTTTGCAGGTGAACTTCATGGCTCTGGAGGGACACACAGCGACCACAGTGGGATCCGAGTTGCAGCTTAGACACTGGTCTGTGATGCAGCACTTGGCTCCTCACTCTTCCCTCCCTTCCCGCGGGGCCCTGCTCTGTCTCCTCTGTGTTCACCCACTCTTGGGCTCTGCCTCAGCAGGATCTGCTCTTACCACCACACTCCCAAGCTCTCTAACCCTGGCCATCAGTGGATTAACACTGTGATGAGGGCTACCCACCTCTCCAATTACAGTGTCCCTTTCCCCTGGACCACTGGCCGCCCTCAGGCGCTAAGGAATGCCTACCACCTCCATGCTGGCCCCTTTCTCCTTCCCACGCCAAAGGGAGATGAATGCAGGGGGTTCTGTGCAAATCTGACTTCGCCCTTCATGGCACTACTTACAATGGGAACTCCAAGGCAATTCATCACAGCAATGATTGCTGATCCTAGAATATTATGGTGACGGATGGCCGTGCCACCCGGAGCTCGTCCTTCCCGTGGATTTCTTTCTCACTGGCGAGCAGCTGTGCAGACTGGTGGTGAGTAGGGGTGGCTAAGGGCTTTTTTAAAAAATATATTTTATTGATTTTTTACAGAGAGGAAGGGAGAGAGATAGAGAGTTAGAAACATCGATGAGAGAGAAACATCGATCAGCTGCCTCCTGCACATCTCGTACTGGGGATGTGCCCGCAACCCAGGTTCATGCCCTTGACCGGAATCGAACCTCGGACCTTTCAGTCCGCAGGCCGACGCTCTATCCACTGAGCCAAACTGGTTTTGGTACTAAGGGCTTTGAGGCAAGGAGAGAGTCGCAGCTCAGCTTGTTACCAACCCAGGGGTGGGAGGGGTGCAAAATAGTAGTCAACTGAGAGAGCTCCCAGAGGAAATTCAAAGTCTGTGCGTTTAAGGGGCTTGTTTCTTCTGAACGCCTCTGGCATACCCTCTCCAGGCTAACTCCTTCCCCGGAAACAGGGGAGGGTGTGATAGCTGCTGCCTCAGCAGGGAGGGCGCTACCTCTGGAGGAGGCTGCTCTGTCCCTTCCGCAAGGGCAGGCTGGGAGGAAGCATGGCTGAGCTGCTGTGAAAGGCCTTAAGGGAGGCTTAAGAAAGACAGGGGTCTAGCTGACAAGAAACAGCTCAGGGTGTCATTTGTTTTCCAAGGGAACATCCTGGACGTCTATCTGCCTCTCCTTTGTTTTGTTTTTGTTTTTTAATATGCTTTTATGGATTTTTTAAGAGAGAGTAACGGAGAGGGATGGAGAGATAGAAACATTGATGAGAGAGAAACATTGATTGGCTGCCTCCTGCACGCCCCCTGCTGGGGATCGAGCCTGCAACCTGGGCATGTGCCCTGACCCGGAACCCAACTGGTGGCCTCTTGGTTCCTGGGTCGACACTCAACGGCGGAGCCACACGGGCCAGGCTGCCTCCTCTTTTGGATGAAAGAAGAGCATCCCTGCCCAAGATGGGGATGGGGTTCAAGGGCTTTTGCTTTACTTCCTGTCTAGGCAGCGCAGGAAAACAAAGAGGTGGGAGAACTGGGGTGTAGGTTCTGATGTAGCCCCTGGCCGCCGCGACCTGCGACACTCCCACAGCCGGGTGGGGAACACACTTGTGGGCACGCTCTCCCCTCCTCCCCAGCTCTGGTGTGAGCGTGGAATTGAGGTCTAGTGGACTGAAGAGTGTCTCCCCCAAATTCCTGTCCACCCAGAGCCTCAGACTGTGACCTTATTGGGAAATAAGGTCTTTGCAGGTGTAACTGGGTAAGGATCGCCAGATGAGGCCGCCTGGATGCAGCGTGGGCTCACAGCCAAGGACTGCTGTCCTTACAAGAGGAGAAGACCTGCAGAGGAGAACGTCATGTGAAGACAGAGATGGGAGGGCAGCGAGGCATCTACAAGCCAGGAACGCCCAGGTCGTAGCAGCCCCCAGTGCCAGGAGGAGGCCTGGCGCAGACTTTCCCTGGAAGCCTCCAAAGGAAACCAACCCTGCCGACATCTTGAATTCAGACTTCTGGCCTCCACAACTGTGAGCAACGCATCTCTGTTGTTTTAAGCTCCATGCTTGCGGCGAAGTGTGTTGTCAGCTCCAGGAAAGGAACACAAGGGAGTTGGGGAGAAGGGTTCCAGCGGTGCCCCAAAGTTCCCGGAGTATCACCCAGTTTAATGGCCCAAACTTCCGTGTCTGCAGGGCCTCTCAGTAGAGCATCTCCAGAAGTTAGAGATTCCTTACATACTCCCCCAAGTCCTGTTCCCTCATACCCTCCCCAACCTGAGCTGCCCTCTGCACCGCTCTGTGCGCTCCCGGCCAAGCCCAGGCACTGCCCGCCTCCTCTCTGGGCTGCTGCACATGCGCACATCTTCCGCCTCATGTGCTCTGTCCTCCCCAGACAGTCCTCAGAGGCGAGTGTGAGAGATGTGGTGTCTGACAAGGACCCCTCACCTGTCTGGCCCTCAGAAGCCTGCTTCTCCTTCAGCTCTGCTGGTCACAGAAACACCCAGGGTCTCTCTGGCCTGGGGAAGGCAGGGAGCTGATAGGTATAAGGTTAAGGGAAGTCAAAACCTATGGAAACCAAGATCCCAATGCTCAAAATAGGGGCCTCAGAGAAACCCCAAAACATGGCACCCATGGGGAGAAGGTAGTCTTTTATCCATTGTTCCTGGTTCCTCCCATAAAGAAACCTGGGCCCAGCTGGTGTGGCTCAGAAGTTGAATATCGACTTATGGACCAGGAGGTCACCGTTCAATTCCCACTCAGGGCCCATGTCCGGGTTGCGGGCTCAATCCCCAGTGTGGGGCATGCAGCAGGCAGCAGGTCAGTGATTCTCTGTCATCATAGATGTTTCTGACTCTCTCTCTCTCCCTCTCCCTTCCTCTCTGAAGTCAATAAAAATATATTTTAAAAAAGAAACCTGGGGAAGACCCTTTCCTTTATTTTTTAAAAATATATTTTATTGATATTTTACAGAGAGGAAGGGAGAGGGACAGAGAGTTTGAAACATCGATGAGAGAGAAACATCGATCAGCTGCCTCCTGCACACCTCCAACTGGGTATGTGCCCGCAATGAAGGTACATGCCCTTGACCAGAATCGAACCTGTGACCTTTCAGTCCGCAGGCCGACGCTCCATCCACTGAGCCAAACCAGTCAGGGCAAGACCCTTTCCTTTAAATGGGGTGTGTGCATATGTGATGCTTGGAAAGAACATTCCAGACAAAGGGCCCAGTGCTGGGGTATCTCTAATGGTAGCCCACATGGTTCCAGCCACCCCTTAGGAACAAGCCTGAGCCTCCTTTGCCATCCTCCCTCCTCCCCCTCATCAGCAGTTCTTAGCCACCTACTGGACCATCTTAAATTGATCACATTCTCAAAGCTGCCTTGCCCTCTCAGAGCTATGGGGGTTGGCAACTCTCAAGACTCAGTCTTCCCTGTTCTCCCAGATGAACTTCAACTGTTGACTCCCTGGGGAGCCACAAGGAGGTGGACAGCTGTCGTCTTTTTTCCGGGATTTGGGCTGGGCTGAGGAGAGGGGGAACCTGACGCTGTGCTGTTGAGGGGATAAGAGTGGGGGGGCGGGGGATCAGTGGTACCATGCCCTGGAACCTTTGCCTCCCTGGAGGCAAAAAGCCAAGCTGATCTTGGAAACCACATCCTGGAAGGGACAGGCCAGTGGGCATGGAGGGAGAAGAAAAAGGCCGGACTCAGGAAGCAAAGGGATCCTGGTCATGGCAACCCTGTGTTTCCTTGCAAATCTCTGTTTCACTGTCTCTGCCCACCCCAAGTGTTTGTCACACTGTACGGCCCAATGTTTGGTTTGGCACTATGGCCACCAGAAGTGTGGCTGTCTTTCTCCCACGCCCAGCTGGTCAGCTCCAGCCTCAGCTGGAACCCTGGCCTCCTCACCCCAGCCCAGCTCCCCTTCCTCCACTTGAGCCCAGACTGACTCATCAGGAGAGCAGCCTGCCACCTCTGAGAGCAGAGGCCCGGGGCCCTGCAGCCCTCGGCTCTCTTCTCCGGCCTCCACCTACTTCCTGAATGTGTCCATCCGGTATCTGACAACGAAGGGCTGCCCCAAGCGTTCAGCAGGAGCCCTGCCTGCTGGCCAGGCTGTGCCAGGGGCAGGCTGGGCGGCCACCACTAGAGTTTAATTTCAGGACTAGAGCAGCAGCAGGTTTGGTTTTTAAAATGTTTGCAAAAATGTGTGTACCTCCGTGAATTCTAGTGCCCGAGACAATGGCTCAGGGCTGGAGGACAGGGCTGATTCCCTCCAGAGGCCTACAGCCTGGGGAAGGCCAGAGGGCTGTGGAGAATCGCCCGGTGCGTCTCACTGGAGCCGGGGGAGCTGGGTCCAGGGCAGGAGCTGTGAGCGCATTCACTTGGGAGGGGCCTTACAGCAGAGGAGACAGTTTACTCATTACAAATAAACGAATAAACGTCCTTTGTTCTTAATGAACAGCCTCCGTTTGCTGCCTCCAACGTGGTACAGTCTCCTTTCTCAGAAAGCAAGTCTCAAGGTTCTCCAGTGGCCAAGTGGGCAGGGGCATCCCCGCCAGTGTGGGTCCTCTCGGGCAGAGAACTGGGAGTCGGGCTCTGGTTTTCCTTGGGCCAGTGTGGGAGGTGATGGGGGTCCTTCCAGCTGCCAGGATACAAAAGGGAGGGGAGGGGATGGTCGAGGAAGGAGAGTCACTTTTGTCAGAAAGGAAACCCAGCAGGTACAGACTCCTCCAGAAAGTGGATCTGGAGCCCCCCGCTGGTTTCCCTATCTCCATGTGGCCCTGCTTCCTCCTCTGTCTCAGGAGAATGCTGGGACCACGCCACCTGTGATCCCGAGCTGTTTTGAGGGAGGTGGGGGGTTAAGGGGGGCGAGCTGGGGGCGAGCCAACCACTCCCCTTTCTCAGTTCCCACCATCCCCTCCTCCATCTGCATCAGAGGGTTCCCAAGGAAACCGCGCAGCTTATCTGCAGCTTCTGTTTTGTTCCTGTCAAACCCAGGAAACTTTCGGAGGCCAATTCAGTGGGAGCACTGTCAGCGCTGAGCTGGTTGGCAAGGAGAGGAAGCCTCCCGCACGGATGCCCTCCCACACAGCTGTGGGCACACACACACACACACACACACACACACACACACACAGACTTGCACCGCCCACGCACACCCGCAGCTCTTATCGCCCAGCCCAGGAGAGAAAATGAAAAACAAATAGGGGGAAACATCTCCTGCCTGCACCACGCACTCCAAGCGCCTCCCTCCTCCTCTCCCCTGCGGTGCCAGGCAGCCCACCCACTCCAACAGCCCCCCACCCAGGTGTGGTCCCTCCAGAGGGAGCGAGCAAGTCAGGCTGGTGAGGGCTGAGCCCCAGGGGAGAGGAAAAGGCGCCAGGCAGAGAAGGGCTTGTGTGGGAATGACCCAGAAGCTCCAGGCAGGAGTCAGAGTGGTATGTGACTTATCCGCCACCCTCTGTGAAAGGGGACCCTGGCCTCAGCCCCTCCCAATGTCCCAAAAGCGAACTGAGATGCTGTGAAGGCAGAGAAATCAGCCAAAGAACATGGTGAAAGGCAGCTGGTCGTAAAGGGACCAGGTATGTCTCTCTTCAGTTCCAAACCCCAGAACTCCCCAGGCCAGTGTGGCTCAGTGGATAGAGCTTCAGCCTGAAGATGGAAGGGTCTCAGGATGGATTCCCTGTCAAGGACACATGCCTGGGTTGCAGAGAGGCAACCAATTTCTTTCTCTCTCTCTCTCTCTCTCTCTCTCTCTCTCTCCTCCTCCTCCTCCTCCTCCTCCTCCCCCCCACCCCCCTATGACAGTCTAGGGCAGTGGTTCTCAACCTGTGGGTCGCGACCCCTTTGGGGGTCGAACGACCCTCGCACAGGGGTCGCCTAAGACCATCGGAAAACACATATATAATTACATATTGTTTTTGTGATTAATCACTATGCTTTAATTATGTTCAATTGGTAACAATGAAATTGGGGGTCACCACAACATGAGGAACTTTATTAAAGGGTCGCGGCATTAGGAAGGTTGAGAGCCACTGGTCTAGGGGCTGAGGACAGAGGCCCAACCCCTGGCCTTTACCAGTGCAGCCCACCTTCCCGCTGATTAGCTGAGCGGCACAGTCCAGTTTCTCCTGGAGGCCTTGAGTAGATAGAAGAGCAGGCGCCTAAGGGAAAACCCAAGGGAAGATTCTGGGTGTAGGAATTAGAGAGCCACAACTTCTGTGTGAGATGGAGGGTCATGTCTTGAGAACCCGCTAAGAAAGTAGCTTTGCTTTCTCGAAGATCAGAGACAGGGGGAGGGAGTCTGGCGAGGAGAGAAGGAAATTGGTGTCAGGAGAGCGAGCACAGTATAGGCAACACAGTAAACTCCTTAGGGATAGCGCTGGCTCCAAGATCCCGGCCACTGAGAACTGTTGCACAGGGTACTTTACAGAGCAAGAGAACTAGGGATGAAATCCAGTCACCCTCTGCTGGAAGGCCGCCTGGAGGAGGTGCCTTTGTGCTAAATCTCCCTCAGGGACAGCAGCGGCCCTGCTCTAATCCATCCCCATATTTTTTAAAAATATTTTTTTATTGATTTCAGAGAGAAAGGGAGAGGGAGAGAGAGAGATAGAAGCATCAATGATGAGAATCATTCATTGGCTGCCTCCTGCACACCCCCTACTGGGGATCGAGCCCACAACCCGGGCATGTGCCCTTGACCAGAATTGAATCTGGACCCTTTAGTCCGCAGGCCAATGCTCTATCCACTGAGCCAAACCAGCTAGGGCCCATCCCCATATTGGTCTCCTGTTAGCTTCCTAAAGTACAAGTCTCCCCGTGACTTCCCACCTTAACTCTTCAACGACTGCTCTTCTCCTCTGGCGAAATCACATGACACATGACAAATTGCTTAGCCTGGTTGACCAGGCCCTGCCCTCTTCCCAGGCCTGTTAACCCCTTTTCTTTACGTCCTGCTGTCCTCCAGCCGCAGCACCCTACCCCCCTTTCCCCAAACTGCACACTCCACTTCCCTGCCTCTTCAAGGTTCTTCCCAGCCTAGACCAGGCAGGGGACTTGGTCGCAGACAACAGACACCTACTCTCAACTCTGCTGCTTAAGCAGATAAGAAATATTCTCCCTTGGCCAGGTAGCTCCATTGGGTACAGCGTTGTCCTGATGCGCCAAGGTTACAGGTTCGATCCCTGGTCAGGGCACATACAAGAAGCAACCAATGAATGCATAAATAAGTGGAACAACACATCAGTCTTTCTCTCTCCCTTCCTCTCTCTCTAAAATAAATAGATTAATTAATTAATTTATCTATCTATTTATTTATTTTTAAAAGGAAGGAAATACTCTGGAAAGCCAAATTCTGGAGACCCTGGAGTTGCTGGCAGGCTGGAGCCACAGTTCCCACCAGAGTCAGGAACCAAGGGAGGGCCGCTGGCAGAGAGCACTGTTGTCAGTGACAGGGGCATCTGGTTGGGACCCTGCTGCTGGTTCTGCACCCCCCAATCCCCAGCCCCCACATCCTCCCCCCCCACTCCCACTAGATTCTTGCTGCTGACTCTAGTCCAGGCTCGCTGCTATGTGTGATTTGCCCACTGTGCTTGCCCTTCCTGTCACTCTCTTGAGTTCCAAAGTCCTAAAGACCCCAATGGGGCCATCGGCTTGGCTAAACTCAGGTTCCAAGGCCCACCCTCCCTCTACCCTCACTCCATCCATGCCTTGCTGCAGGGTTGGGGGAAGAAAGGCTGGCAGAGAGACAGAAAGCCAGGCCCCGCCGCAGGTGGTTTAGGAAGCGTGCTCAGATACTGGGCAAACATATGACAAATGTCTACCACACTGTCCCCTTCTCTGCTGCATCCATTCCCATTCATTCCTCAAATGTCACCTCTGTGAAACCTTCCCCCAACTTAGGCATGTTCAGGTGCTCCCTCTGTGTTCCCATAGCACCCGGCACCTACCGCTACCAAGGCCTTCTTATTTATTCATTCATTCATTAAAAGCTTGTATTTTTAATATGTTTTTATTGATTTTAGAGAGAGAGAGAGAGAGAAACATCAGTGTGAGAGAGAAACATCAATTGGGTGCCTCCAGCATGCACCCTGACCGGGCAGGTGCCCTGACCAGGAATGGAGCAGTGACCTTCAGTGCGAGGGACAACGCCCAACAAACTGAGCCACACCAGCCAGGGCAAGGTCTTCTTGTTTTATTGATCATAATTTTGTCTTCCTCTCCAGATCGTGAGCTCCTTTGAACCTTAGAGCAGGGCGCACTCATCCATGTCCTCTTGTCTGTATCCCCTGTCCCACCCTAGCGGGTGGCATTCATGGGATCTCAGTATATTCACAAGTGAACAACTGGATGAATATGTGTGTCCCCGAGATGCCTCACAGGGTAGGTCAGCTTATAACTCGTTAAATGCCTGGCTGAGCGTGAAGAGTGGGATCCTTACTGTGGAGATGGGGTGCCCAGGAGACCTCAGGAGCAAAGCTAGGTTTTTACGTTTACAGGTATTAGAGCAGTGAAGGTGAACCTTTTGAGCTCGGCGTGTCAGCATTTTGAAAAACCCTAACTTAACTCTGGTGCCGTGTCACATATAGAAATTTTTTGACATTTGCAGCCATAGTAAAACAAAGACTTATATGTTTGATATTTATTTTATATATTTAAATGCCACTTAACAAAGAAAAATCAACCAAAAAATGAGTTCCCGTGCCACCTCTGACAGGTGTGTCATAGGTTTGCCATCACTGTATTAGAGAGCAAAGCTGTTAGCAAGTGACACTATTCCCAAAGGGCTGTGAACGTCCAAAATATATTCCAGAGAGGGACCTGGGGGTGTGTACGTCCAACTGTAACAATGAGGTCTCAGCTCTAAATCTGGAGCTGTGTGGGTTAAGATGAAAATGCTTTACAATCATTAGGCACCATTGTGAAGGTAATTACACGAAGTCCTGCTGCAGACACCTGCGCCAGGAGTGGGCTGGCGCTGGCCTCGGTGGCCCCCACAGGGGAGGAGAGTGTGAGGGAAGCATATGGAAAGATATGAGAGAGTCGCAGGAGCTGCTTAAAATAGAAGGAAAGAAGCAGAAGAGATGGTGAGGGGAGGACGCAACAGAAGAAACACAGAGGAGCAAAGCCCTGGGATAGGGATGGAGAAGGGGGAAGGCAGAGCAGGGGCTGCAGCCAAGGGCTGGAACATTAATACTGATGGAGGAATAGGAGGCATGAGATCATCTTGCTGCCGCCAGGAGAAGGGGACCAAGAAAGGTGGATAAGTCAATAGTGAAAGCTTACCCCAGCTGAGCAAACATTTGTTCTCTGGGCTAAGGCACTAAAGATATAAAGGTATAAAATTGTATATAAAGATATGCAAACCCCTTACCTTCCAGGGTTTACGGAGCAGTAAGGGAGACACACACAAAAACTAAGATTTTAAAAATGTGATAGATTTATTTTTAAAAAGTGATAGATGTGTAGACACATAAGAAAAAGAATGCAATGAGAACACAGTAAAAGGGCACTTCTCCTAGCCTGGGGGAGATGCCCACTGAGTTGGCGTTGAAGGATGAGGTAACCAAGGACAGAAAGGTGAAAGGAGGTCCCGGCCAGAGAAGGAACTTAAGCAGACGCATGGAGGCCTGGGCCAATGTGGCAGGCAGGGACGTGGGACAGCTGGGCTGGAGGGCAGGGAGGAGCATGTGCACCAGGCTAAGGAGCCTGGCCCTGCAGGTGATGAGAGCCACTGACGGGTTTCTCTGGGCCTGGCCTGCTAAGATTTGCATTTTAGGGCAGTTGCTTTGACTATGGTGTGAAAAGGAGATAAGCTGGAGGAAGACTGTAGTCTGGGAGAACAATTAGGGTTTGATTGCAATTGTCAAAGTGAAAGAGAGATGCCCATTTATGATAAAAATTCTCAGCAAAAGGGGAATAGAGGGCTCATACCTCAACATGATAAAGGTCATATATAGCAAACCGACAGCCAATAGAATACTCAATGGGCAAAAACTAAAACTGGTTCCCTTCAGAATAGGAACAAGACAGGGATGTCCACTTTCACCACTCTTTATTCAACATAGTACTAGAAGCCCAAGCCACAGCAATCAGACAAGAAGAAGAAATAAAAAGCATCCCAATTGGAAAGGAGGGAGTAAAACTGCCCTTATTCACAGATGACATGATATTGTACATAGAAAACCCTAAAGACTCCACCAAAAAACTATTAGATCTAATAAATAAATTTGGCAAAGTAACAGGATACAAAATTAGAGGCATACTTATACACCAATAATGAACTATAAGCCCTGGCCAGGTGGCTCCGTTTGTTGGAGCACCATCCCATACAGCAAAAGGTTGTGGGTTTGTTTCCCAGTCAGGGCACATACCTAGGTTGCTGGTACAATCCCCTGTGGGGTGCATACAGGAAGCAACCGATCAATGTTTCTCCTCTCTCTCTCTCTCTCTCTTTCACTCTCCCTTCAACTCCCTCTAATATCAGTAAAACATACACTTGGGTAAGGATAAAAAAAATAATAAACTATCAGAAAGAGAAACTAAGAAAACAATCCCACTTACTATTACAGCAAAAAAAAAAAAAAAAAAGAAAAGAAAAAAAAAAAAGGTACTTAGAAATAAATTTAACCAAGGAGTAAAAGACCTATATTTGGAAAACTATAGGACATTAAAGAGAGAAATAGAGGAAGATACAAACAATTGGAAGCATATATCGTGTTCATGGGCTAGAAGAATTAACATCATTAAAATGTCCATACTACCCAAAGCAATCCATAGATTCATTGCAATTCCTATTCAAATATCAATGGTATATTTCACAGATCTAGAACAAATATTCCAAAAATATATATGAAACCAAAAATAGACCAATCTTGAGAAAGGAGAATAAAGTTGAAGGAATCACAAAACCTGATATCAAACTATACTACAAGGCCATTGTAATCAAAACAGACATACAGATCAATGGAACAGACCAGACAGCCCAAAAATAAACCCACACCATAATGGTCAATTAATATTTGACAAAGGAGGCAAGAGCATACAATGTAGTAAAGGCAGTCTCTTGAAGAAATGGTGTTGGGAAAATTGAACAGGCACATGCAAAAAAATGAAACTAGACCACCAACTTATGCCATACACAAGAATAAACTCAAATTGGATAAAAGAGTTAAATGTAAGTCATGAAACCATGAAAATTTTAGAGGAAAACATAGGCAGTAAAATCTCAGACATCTTTTGTAACAATATGTTTGCAGATACATCCTAGGGCAAAGTAAACAAAGGAAAACATAAACAAATTAAAAGGTTTCTGCACAGCAAAACAAACCATCAACAAAATGAAAAGGGAACACACTGTATGAGAGAACATATTTGCCAATAAAACATCTGATAAGGGTGTGGTTTCCAAAATACATAAAGAACTTATACACCACAACAGTAGATAAAACGTTGGCCCAAGGATTGATGGGTCCTGGGTTCAATTCCTGTCAAGGGTACATGCCTGGGTTCTGGGCTCAGTCCCCAGTAGGGAGCATGCAGGAGACAGCTGATCAATGATTCTCTGTCATCATTGATGTTTCTCTCTCTCTCCCTCTTCCTTCCTCTTTGAAATCTATCTAAAAGGGCGGGGGGTGGGGTCACGTACCTCAATCATAGGCCTCCTGGCCCTGGTTGGGGTGCGTGTAAGATGCAACCAATAGATGTGTCTGTCTCTCTCACATCAATGTTTCTCTCTGTCTTTCCCTCTCCCTTCCACTCTCTAAAAATCCATGGGAAAATATACTCAGGTGAGGATTAACCAAAAAATAAATTTAAATTTAAAAAACGAACTAAATTTTAAAAAAGAGCACCAGCAAGACAAACAATCCAATTAAAACATGGGCAAAGGATCTGAATAGACACTTCTCCAAAGAGGACATACAGATGGCCAACAGAAAGATGAAAAGATGCTCAATGTCACTAATCATCAAAGAAACGCAAATTAAAACCACAATGAGATATCACCTCACACCTGTCAGAATGGCCATCATCAGTAAATCAACAAACAAATGCTGGCGAGGATGTGGAGAAAAGAGAACCCTAGTACACTGCTGGTGGGAATGCAGACTGGTGCAGCCACTGTGGAAAACAGTATGGAGTTTCCTCAAAAAATTAAAAATGAACCTTCATTTTACCCAGCAATCCCACTTCTGGGAATATATACCTAAGGAACCCCGAAACACCAATTTAAAAGACTATATACACCCCTATGTTCATAGCAGCATTATTTACAAAAGCCAAGGTCTGGAAACAGCCATAGCACACATCAGTAGATGAGTGGATAAAAAAGCTGTGATACATTTACACAATGTAGTACTGCTCGGCCATAAGAAAGACGGAGATCTTACCTTTTGCACCAGCATGCATGGACCTGGAGCTTAATATGCTAAGTGAAATGGGCCAGTCAGAGAAAGACAGGTACTCTATGATCTCACTTACATGTGGAATCTCACGAACAAACTAAGCTGACGAACAAAATAGAAACAGAGGCATGGATACATTGAACGGACTGACCGCTGTCCGAGCAGCAGCGGGGAGGGGGACTGGGTGACAGAGGTGAAAGAATTAGCCAAAGAACATATATGCATAACCCATAGATGACAACAGTGAGTGAAGGTGGGCAAAGTTGTGTGTATGTGGTGGGGGGGAGGGGGGTATGGGGGACATCTGTAATAAAAATAAAGTTGAAAAAAAAAGTTGGAGCCTGGCTAATGTGGCTCAGTTGGCTGAGCATTCTCCCGTGCACTGAAAGGTTGCTGGTTCGATTCCCGGTCAGGACACATGCCCAGATTGCTTGTAGGGGGCAACCAATGGATGTTTCTCTCTCCCCCCTCCCTTCTTCTCTCTCTCTCTCTCTCTCTCTCTCTCTCTCTCTCTAGTATATATATATATACTAATAAAAGGGTAATATGCTAATTAGATCTGATAGACCAAATGTCTTCCAGACGTCCTTCCAGACAAAGCCATGGGGGCAGGGCTAAGGCAAAGGCAGTTAGGGGTGACCAGGCAGGCAGAGGTGGTTAGAGGCAATCAGTCAGGCAGGCAGGTAAGTGGTTGGGAGCCAGTGGTCCTGGATTGTGAGAAGTCCCTCAGGGATTGGGCCTAAACCAGCAGTCAGACATCCCCTGAGGGGTCCAGGATTGGAGAGGGTGCAGGCCGGGCTAAGGGACCCCCCGTCTCCTGCATGAATTTCGTGCACCAGGCCACTAATATGTATATATCCTTAAGCTCTTAAAAGATGGTGATGTTATTCCCTGAGATAGAGGACACAGAGGAAAACAGTTAGCAAGAGGGAGGGGAGATGGGCCTGCTTGAGACAGTGGAGTTTAGAATGTTTATACCACCTAAGGGCATGTGTGTCTAACAGGCATGTGAATATGAGCATCTGAAACTAAAGGGAGAGACGGTAGCTAGAGTCATGCTTTGGGCTTTATCGGCATACAGATCATAGTTTCAGCAAGTGGAAGTGTGTGAGCTCTCCCAAAAAGAACGCATACACAGCCAACCAGCCAATCAGCATACGCAGGCTGAACGCTGAGAAAATTGAGCATTTCGGGGATGCTGGCAGGAGGGCCTGAGAAGGATCAGGCAAAAGGAAAGCCAGGGAAGTCGGAGGAGAACCAGGGGGGATTTAGGCCAAGGGTCAGACAATTCCAAAAGGAAGGAGAGGGCGGCAGGGCGAGAAGCAGGACAGATGTCCAGAAAGGTGGCCATTGGGGTTCGCAGGTGGAGGTAATGAATTCTCATTTGTAAAATGCGTTGTGTGGGCCAGATGTGAACCGAGTGGTGAGTCTGAGTAGAGAGTAGATGGAAGTTCCTTTACCATTCTTGCAACTTGTCCACAGGGTTGAAATTGCATCAGAGTAAAAAGTTCGCCAAAAACAGAGGGTTTTGTTTCCAAAGGATACAGCTTTGTTGTAAAGATTCCAACAATTCTACAAGGTATAACGTAGAAAATGGAAAGTCTGCCTCTTCCCAATCCGCATCCAGATCCCACTCAGCCGTCACCTGACCGTCGTTCATAATTCGGGAGTTTCCTTCCAGACTCATTTTATTTATTATTTGTTGTTGTTGTAAAAACTAGAATCATGCTACGCATCCAGTTCTGCAACTTTAAAATATCCCACAGGCATTTGTCAGGACAAGCTGTGCATTTTAGCTCCACTCTTCAACACCGCACCATATTCTATGAGGTGACTTCAAGAAAATTCATTTTGAAATTTAAAAACATCAAGGAAAGTGTAGATAATAAATAGCACACACCCATGTACCTACTACCCTTTTAAATAAATGGTAACATTTTAGCATACATGTTTCAAATTCTTTTGTAGAATATAGCAGGCTGGCCTAGCTGATTTGGCTCAGTGGATAGAGCGTTGGCCGGCAGACTGAAGGGTCCCGGGTTCGATTCTGATCAAGGGCACATGCCCGGATGGCAGGCTCGATGCCCAGTAGGGGCTGTGCAGGAGGCAGCCAATCAATGACTCTCATCATTGGTGTTTTTATCTCTCTCTCCCTCTTCCTTCCTCTCTGAAATCAATAAAAATATTTTTTTTAAAAGAATGTAGCAGACTTGACTAGATGGTATATGACTGAAAAACCCAAAGTGCCTAAAAATGCAGACTTGACCTCGTCACCTCCCTGCTTTAGCCCTTTCAGTGGCTCCCATCGCCTCTAGGGTCAGATCCAGCTCCATAGCATGGTGTGCCCAGGCCCCCAGCAGTCCAGCCCCACCTCTGCTTGCATTTCCCTCCCCGACTCAGCCATAGTACTCTGCTGTCAAGCGAGCCTTTTCCTGTGTGTGCCTTCCTGAGGCTCTTCTCTCTGGCTACATGAATCCCTGCTCCATCCTGCCGTGCCCTTTCTCCCCCACCCCGCCCCTCACTCCCCCCACCCCTACCCCCACCCCCCCCACCAACCAGCCCGCCTGGAGAGCAGTTAGTCATCTTCAAGACACAGCTCAAGAGTCACTTGAAGACACAGAGGGCAGCATGGTGATCGCCGGGGGCAGGGGGTGGGGGAGGGAGGAGAACATATAGGAGGGGTCAGTGGTGATGGAAGGAGACTTGCCTTCGGTAGTGAACACACAATACAATATACAGATGTGTGTTATAAAAGTGTACACCTGAAACCTATGTAATTCACCCAATAGATTCAATTAAAAGTACTCCAAAAAGAGAGCTTCTGGGTGCCTTTCCTGGCCACCCCCACCCTGATGCCCAGCTGGGACTGGCCTCTCCACGATGCCCTCTTGTGTCTCCGCCACAGTGCTGTTGTCCTGTGCTCTCCTCTGTTGACTGCTGACTGCCGGCCCCTGCGCCCTCAATCCCTTGAGGCAAGAACGATGCCTTATTCATCCCTGACTCCAATGTCTGGCACATCCAGAGAATGCTCTTTAAATAGCCTTGTGCTGCCTGAATCCCTGGTGGCACAGCCAGGCCCCCAACCTGTGTCTGGCGGCCTCCAATAACAAGGGTGCTCAGGACCCCTCGGGGCCTCCAGGGCCACCACCCACCAGAGCGTTGCCCCACTTTCCCCTGGGTCCTGACTGAGCCGAGCCACTCAGGCCTCCCCTGCCCACCCCGGCTCACCCGCCCGAGAGTCAGCAGGGAGCACTCAGTGGGGCTCATTACTTACTGGTCAATGGCCCGGGCTCCCATCCCCCAGCAGCCCAGGGAGGCTGTTGGAGCCCTGCCCCAGTTCCTGTAAATGGAAAGCAATTTGCTCTCATTCCCGAGATGGATCACTTTGTTTTAATTGCCTGTCCTTTTGCTGGCACTGCCACCGCCACGGCTGCCTGCGCTGCCTTTTGACTGTCTCTTGGCAGGACACCCTTCCAGGCCCTGTTAGTCACCCAGAAGAGAAGTACAAGAGGGCAGGAGGGAGGGAGCCCTCGGAAGGAGCAGGGCGATAGGCAGCAATGAGCCAAACTGGTGACGTGGTCCTTCTGAACCCCAAGCAGAGATCCCATCAGAGCCTTGCTCCAGAGACCAGATGGCTAATGCGGTGGCAGCATCCAGCCCCCGGCCTCTGGGGAGCGCCTCCAACCTGGAGCTCCTCTGAGCTGGATTAGCGGGATGACCTGGGAGAGCCAGGCCAGTAATGAACGTGAAATTGCAGAACCCAGAATCGGTTCCCTGAACCTGGGTGTCAAATGGGCGGCATGCAGGGAGGAGCAACTCTGCACCCCTGTTCCTTCTCCGGCAGCGATGCCAGGGGAACACGCAGGCGGGCAGCCACGTTTCCTGGGCGTCCCGTGTACAGGAGGGCTCGTTTTGGATCTGGGGGTGAGTCCAGCTTGCCACCTGCAAATGGGAGAGCCCCAGCCCCGTTTCTGGCCTCTGCCCTGAGCGGGCCCCCCTCGCTGTTCCATTCCAAGGCCTGGGCCAGACTCGGTGCTCCCTGTGAATGGAGAAGAGGGCATGGCCACCAGCAGCCCAGGGAGTGCTCGCCCTCCACCAGGGAGACTGGTACCCTTCTCGGGCCCTGACCTGGCTGCACCATGAGGCGTGAGGCCAGGAGGGAAGCTCTTTGCCAGGGAAGCAGGGGGCTGTGGGACTCTGGAAGAGCCTGACCTCCCTGACCCCTGGCCAACCAGGAGACACCGGTGCCTGTGCAGAGGGATGGCCTGGAGGACTCTCCCTGACTGAGGGTCCTTGGGCTCCTAGAGGTTCCGTGTGCTTCACAGACTGACCTGGGTGGGGAGGAGGGAACGATGCTCATTCCTCAACAGGTAACTAGGTCTCAAGGACAGGAATTTCCACCTCCCCGCCCAGCCCTCTCTGAAGGGTCTGCGGAGTTGAAGGGAACCTCTGTTTGTAATAACTTAAAACCCCACTCTGTTCTTGGGCCCTCCCTGACTTCTCTCACCTCCCTACCTCTTCACCTCATGCAGCATGAGGCCTGCCCCACGCCCCTGCCTCCTGTGACCACCCACCCTGCAAGGTCAAGCCTCTCTCCTCGCCCCTGCTCTGCTCCACTGCAGGGGGGACGGGCCACAGAGCCCGCCGGAAGCCAGGACACCGGGGAAGCCGTGTGAGGACAGCCAAGACCCACACCACTGCCGCTGGCAGGACCAAGTCCACGGGCAGGGGGGCCTGGGCTTCCTGGGGAAGGCCATCTCTGAGGGAAGAAAGGAGACTCACTCAGCAACTATTTTTCTGTTGTTGTTAATCTTCACCCGAGAGTATTTTTCCATTAATTTTTAGAGAGAGTGAGCGGGGGGAGAGACAGGGAGAGAAACATCAATGTGAGAGAAACACATCGATGGGTTGCCTCCCACACATGGCCCTGGCAGGAGCTGGGGATCGAGCCTACAACCAAGGTACAAGCCCTTGACCGGAGTCAAACCTGGGACCCTTCAGTCCCCGGGGCCGACACTTCTAGAGCAGGGGTGGGCAAACTTTTTGACTCGAGGGCCACAATGGGTTCTTAAACTGGACCGGAGGGCCGGAACAAAAGCATGGATGGAGTGTTTGTGTGAACTAATATAAATTCAAAGTAAACATCATTACATAAAAGGGTACGGTCTTTTTTTTCAATAGTTTTATTCATTTCAAACGGGCCAGATCTGGCCCACAGGCCGTAGTTTGCCCACAGCTGCTCTAGAGTCTAGCCACTGAGCCAAACCAGCGAGAGTTCAACAACTATTTTTTGAGTGCCCACTGCGTGCCAGGCACTGTTCCAGGCATAACTGCGTGCCAGACAGGCAGTCCCTGCCTCCTGGAGCTCACATCCCACTGCTCATCATGAAGGGTCCGCACTGGCCAGGCCTGCGAGCCGGCTCCTGAGCCACCACCGAGGAGGAGCTCAGCCTCAAGAAGAAGCGTGAGTGAGGAGTGAGCCAGGACCAGGCCCAGGGCCCCAGCCCCCAGTCAGGCTGTGACGCCAGCCCAGCCATCTTCCCAGAGGACCTACCAAGAGCAAGGATCCCTGTGCGAAGTCCCCTCCTCCCTCCCCACCTCCCCCTCCTCCTGTCCCCTTCCTCCAAGCCTGTCCCAGTGGCTCTAGCTGACCGTCTGCTCCATTCCTGACTTGAAGTCTTGAGTCAGTGCCTGCCAGGAGGTCCTGACAACCTGGTGCCTTGATGCCCTGGGGACAGACACTCTTGGGAATGCTGACCTGCGTTCCAAAGGCCCAGAGAGAGGAAAAGCAAACAGGGAGAGGCTGTGGGGGGCGAGGAGTGGACCTTTGACTGCAACTGCCCAGGTTAAACTACGAGATAACGTGTGTGTGAGCTTCAAGCAGAAAGCGTGATGTATGCTGGTACTCGGTGCCTATCAATCTTCCTTCCTTCCTTCTCCCCTGGGCCCCACGGGACAAAACCTCCTACTTAAATGTCTTGTTAATCATTTACAACATCGCTGGTAGTCATAAGATTCACAAAGTCAGATTGGAGAAACTTGCTTCGCTTATCTGGCTTTCCATCGGAGAGCTACACATCTCACCGTAAGCTGGGAAAGGGGAGGGCACTGTCCCTGGGGTTCCCTCGCCCCCACTTGGGCTTTCCTTTCAGGTGGCCTCACCCCTCGGCTGTCCTGAGTGTCTGCATGAGCGTCCCAGGTGCCCTGAGCATGGCTGAGGTAAGGGATGAACAAGATGGCCTTGCCCAGCCTCCCGGGCCTTGCTTTCCTCTGGCTGCAGCTCCGAGGGCCCCCCCCCTTGGCAGGCGTCGGGCAAGAGGCCAAGGCCTGTCCCTGCTCCTGTCTGGATCCTGGGGCCTGCTCTCCAGACCAGGCCTCCTCTCCACCCTTCTCTCTCTTCATTTCCTGCTGCTGGGTCGCTCCCGCGTGAATTCTCAGCACCCGTTTCCCTAGGCACTGATTTGGATGAAGCCTTTATGTATTGCCATCGAAGGTAAAAATAACAACAGTGAGCTGAAACCTGAATGGGATAAAACCATAGCTCCAGCTCACAGAATACCAGCCTCCCAGAGGAATTGCGAACGCTTAACAAGTTCTTTTTCCCACAGGCAACAGGTTGCCCTCATCCTGGGGAAAGTAAGGCAGCGTGGAGTTCATGTGTGTGCAGGGGAGAAGACTGCCAGGAGGTGGCAGTTACTAGAGAGGGTAGGAAGGAGGAGTGAACATTCTAACCTCAGCAAATGCATCTACTCCTTAGAAGACACCCGCATCAGCCCAGCTGAGCCGGGAGTGCAGAGCAGGCGCCCCAGGCCAGGTCCAGAGCGCCCAGGGATTGGCTCAGCGCCCAAAGCCAGGGGTGCGGAGCCTGGCCCTGCGCTCTCTCTGCACCTCCAGACTCCCAGGGGCCTCCTCCTGCCTCTGTCACCTCCCCCCTTCCCACTGCTCCAGGTCCCCTTCTGAGCCTTACTTCTAAAAGCCTGCAGGTGGCCCTAGCTGGTGTGGCTCAGTGGATAGAGCGACGGCCTAGGGACTGAAGGGTCCTGGGTTCAATTCCGGTCAAGGGCACATGCCTGGGTTGCAGGCTTGATCCCCAGTAGGGTGCGTGCAGGAGGCAGCCGATCGATGATTCTCTCTCATCATTAATGTTTCTATCTCTCCCTTCCTCTCCCTTCCTCTCTGAAATCAATAAAAATATATATTTTTTTTAAAAAAAAAAAAAAGCCCGCGGGTGTCCCTCTCAGAAACTGGAGATGGGTGACCAAGGACACCTTGGTCCTCTTCCCTACCAGCCCTGCTTGCCCTGTCCAGCCAACTCTTGCTGGTTCTGCCTGGGAGAGTGGCCATCCCGTCTTCCGGGCAGTCCTGTTTGTAATAGCTGGCCCTGATGCCCGGAGATGCTGGCTTGCTTTGTCACCTGGCCCCTGGTCCCAACGGGAAGTGCAGCGTCTGTCCCTAGGCTCCCTCCTCCCCACCCATCACCCTGGCAAACCCTTCCGCACCCTTCCCTGCCTGCCACTCAGCCTCACTCCCCGCGTCTCCCCTGGTTGGATTCCTGCATCTCCCTGTCCAGTGTTTGGAAACCTGCTCCCAGTCAGACCAGTGGCTCTCTCTTCCTGTGTGTGCAGCCCCCGGTCTGACCTGCCTCACTGTTCCAGACTGAATTACTCACTAGGAGGCACGAGCCAGCAAACTGACCGCATGAAACCACCAGCTAGGGTTTGCTGAGCTGTTTCAGGATGGCATATGGATGCCCTGAGCTATTTGTCCAACTTTCTAAAACCCCAACAGATAGGCACAGGGAGCCGAGCTGAGGATTGGAGACAAAGGGGTCTGCATTTGAACCCAGAGTTTGGAGCACCCCACCCCGAGGACTCAGGCCACTACCCTTTCTCTGGGGTCCGTCTACCCCTCTTTTCCGTTCCTGCCCCATGGCCACCTCTGGGAAGTCGTCTCTGATGAAATCCGCTTTGTTCTAAATGCACGGCTCCTCGGCACGCAGGAGGGAGATTTTCTTTCTGTTTACTGCTGGTGTGCCAAGCTTGCTTGGTGTGCTTGTCTGAGGGTGCTGCTCCCCAGTCCGTGGGCTTCCTGATCCTCCAACCAGTGTCCCCTCCCTCCAGGGCCCTGCAATCCTGTCCTGGCAGCGGATGCAGGACAGGGAGTCCACAGAGTTGGTTCGCAGAGGACCCTGATGGAGCCCGGGACACTCGGGAAAGACAGTAGGAACAATGACATAAGACTGGAGCCATCTGGGTTCCAAGAGTTAAGAGCTTTTCCCAGAAACGTCTGTCTAATTACAGCATGGCCTCCGTCTGGTTTCTGAGGTGGGAGACGCTTCTCGCTCGTCTCCCTGAACTTTCTGCGCAGGGTCCTCCCCTGCCAGGGAACAGAGAAACGTGGAACAGAGGCAGTGAGGCGAGGGCAGTCAGACCAAGGCCCTGGGAAAGGGGGCAGGGGGGTCAAAAGGAGACAGGAAGAGAGGAGGGAAGGGAGAGGGGAAATGGGAGATAATGGAAAGAAAGGGTGTTGAGGGAGATAACAGGTAAGAAGAAGAGAACAGAAAGGAGACAGATAAAGACTGGCCAAAAAAATGGAGCTATGACCGCATCAGAAAGTAGGTGACTCAGAAACACAGACTGAGACAGGGACATACTGTAAGCACTTCCCCATCAGAAGCTTTAAAAATGTCCCGGATCGGGGCTGGGAGTTTCGATGGACCAGTGGCTTTCTGTCCGTTAACTTGTTTCGCCTTGTAAGGCCCCCGGGAAGCAGACACTACTGTGAATGCCTTTTCACAGACCAGGACACCCCAGAGGGGAGAGGCGAAGCGACAGGCCACACGGCTGACCCCAGCAGGGCTGGCTCTAAGGCTTGTGCTCTTTCTCTCGGCTTCCCCCTCCGCTCCCCAGCCCGGAGAGCACCCTCGTCCGTCCCGCATCTCACCAAGCACAGGCTCCGTGCCTGCTGTGTGCCAGCACCGTCCGGTCGTCCGGTCGGGGGCTCTGCCCCACGGAGTTCACAGCCTGGCCGAGGCGGCTGAGTTCCTCTAAGGTCTGTCTGCTTGGTCTTGACTCTCCAAGCCAACAGGATCTCCCTAAGATGGACATAACTGCCCCTTTGCTCCAAGGTCATGCTCAAGTGACCAGCGGGAATGGGAGGGAGTTTCAGTCTCTTTCTTGGTCACTTATTCTAGAGCCGTCCACTCCTGGACAGGAACATTTTCTCATGGAAATTCTTGTCCCCAGTCCTTCATAAGCAGTTGTCTTGGGGGAATGGGAGTACAGAAGGAAGGGGGGCGGGGTGGGGAGCGGGAGGGACAGGAGTGATCTGAACAGAGAAGAGGAATCTGAGTGGGGACTGAGCGAACACTACAGAGGCCGCTGCCCCGAGCCCAGAGCCAAGCTCCTCCCTGCTCACAGAGTCGGGACGCCTTGCCTGTCCGAGGTGGGAAAGGCAGGGAGCAGGACGAGGCTAGGGCTGTTGGGAATTCCCTCTTTAGAGCTTTAAACTTAGGCTAGATTCCATGGATTACTGAAGTGTTACGTGGAGGCTGGGGGAAGGATTCAATGAGATCTCAAGGTCACCAAACAAAAATGCACCACGAGCAACTCAGACATTCAGAAAGATCAAGATCATGAGCACGTGCTGCCCTTCCTGGCCCTAGAATGCCACTGCACACCTGCTTCCTCCCCTGCTGACACCTCCTCCTCCTCCCCCAGGTGCCACTCTTCCTGATCTGGCATTTACCACCCTCAGGGTCCTCCCCGCCCCAGGATTCCTGGGTCACCTGCGGGGAGTGGGCCAAAGAGGTCCTTCTGCCAGCCTTTCACATCAGGACTCCATTCACCCTGGCTGCGTGTAGGGCTCCCTCCTGCTCTCTCTCTCTCTCTCTCTCTCTCTCTCTCTCTCTCCCCCCCCCCCTTCCCGGATGGCTGAGCAGACAATCAATATTTATGTGAATCCACAGGCCTGCTGGACAGGGAGGCCCAGCAGACAGGCAGCGTCGCCATCTCAGTGTGGGCAGGTTTTAACTCAGACACAAAACAGGTGAGTCAGGTGCCTGGGGGCCCGGGCCAGGCTGAAGTCAGCGTGAGCCAGGAGAGGGCCAGGCCCTGCGGCTCAGTGGGTCGGGTCTGGTCCCACCACGGCATCTGCCAGGGGGTACAGCTCCTGCTTACTCCGCTGCTTGGCAGGGTGAGCCCTCGCTGAGGCTGAGGGAGAATACTCAGCAGTTTCTTTCCTGCCGCGGTGCACAGCAGCCACACAGCTGCCTGGCTGAGGGGGTTGGGGAGAGGGACCCGGGCGACCCAGGGCCCCAGTGCGCCCTCCAGCAGCCCTCTGCTCCCAGCGCACTGCCTGTCACTCTCCGGCATTCCCCTGGGGTCACCCCGGCCTCTCCCCGTGGCCTCTTGCTCTGGTCCCACTGGCCAGGCTCCACCCCCTCAGGAGGCCTTTCTTGGTTAAGCCTACCTGGCCCTGGGCACTCAGCCCTCAGTTCCTTCAGCTCTCGCAGGATTAGCGGGCACAGTGGCAATTTCCTCCGGTGAACGTGCCGCCCCCTGGGCTAGGAATGCTCTTCCTGCCACACCAAGCTTCTGGAGAGCAGGGGCAGGGCTGTTCCCCGGCGTCTTTCACTAGTTCCAAGTGGCTCCTAAGTGCTTGTTGAATGATCTCTGCCTCCACATCTGCCTGAGGGTTTCTCAGGGGTGAGGACCCCCACGTCCTATCTTTTCTTGGACTCTCCCACCAGAACCAACAAAGGCACATCCAGGCCTGATTGTTGAGAGAGTGGAGAACAGCCCCAGGGAGGTCTCTGCAGAGAGCCCCAGGCTGCTCCCGCCACCCACTGCTCCCCCGCCCACCCAGGGGCTCCCTGCCCACCCCAGGGGCTCCCCGGGCACCAGGAACAGCAGCTATAGTTTCACTGGGCACCGCTGAGCCTCTCGCCGAACCCGTGGTGGCTCGATGGCCTATTTTGAGAGTCTGTCTACGCACTGCCAGTCTCCACAGCGTGTCCCAACCAGCCTAAGACGCAACAGCATGCCACATGCAGCTTCCCTGCTTCCGTGCTAACACGACGCTTCTACCTGATGTTCCATCTTCACAGGTGCATCTCCATTCTACAGATGAGGAAACTGAGGCTCAGGGAGATGGAGTGAGCGCACAGCTTGGACTCCAGCCGCCCAGGTGGCCCGACACCCCTCGGCCTCTCTTGCCCTCGGGGACAGGCTCCCACAAAGCACCGCTCTCAGGAAAGGCAGTGCTGCCCCTGAGCACCGAGAAGCGTCTTTGAGGACAACGGAAAGCTCCTTGCAAGAAAGAAGGCTGAGTGAGCCTTAAGGTGCAGGCCTGGGTTTGCCCCCGTGTTCCCGGATAGCAGGAATCTTCCGTTGGGCCCGGCAGGTCCTGATGGAGACCAGCGCTGCCCAGTCCAGGAGGCGCTGCTGCTGAGCCAGCCCTCGGTCTGATGCGCTCCTCGCAGCCTCCCACCCATCGGCACCCAGAGCACTCAGCTCTCCTGGTCTCGGTCCCTCCCAGGGCCCACGTGGTTACAGCCGCCACGTGGTGAGCACTTAGCACAGACAGGCCTTCTGCTAAGCACACGTGTCTTCCCACTGAGAGAACCCACGAGGAAGGAGAATCTCTATTTACATATGAGTCAGCTGAGACTCAACAGTGTTACGTAACTTGTCCAAAGATTTGTCGCTAATAAGTGTCAGCGTGTAGATTCAAATCCACGTCTTTCTAGTGCCATTACCAACAGTCTCTCCACTCTACTGCTTCCGGTAACTGTTCCCTCCACCGTCCACCTCACCGACACCAGAGCATTTTATTTATTTATTATTTATTTTTAGTCCTCACCCAAGGATGTGTCTTTCATTGGTTCTAGAGAGAGATAGGGAGAGAGAGGGAGAGGGAGGGGGAGAGAGAGAAACATCTGTTGGTTGCCTCCCTCACTCATCCCAACTGGGGATGGAACCCACAACCTGGGTATGTGCCCTGACTGGGGATCGAACCCATGACTCTGCAGTGCACAGGATGACACTCTGACCCCTGAGCAACACCGGCCGGGGCCAGAACATTTATTTTTTATTTTGTTTCTTTATTTTTCATAGGTCACATCTTAAAAAAAAGTCCAACACCCATATGTTAGCAAAGAGCATGCCATGAAGTTTGCCTCCACACTTGACCACCAAAATGTAGTCACTCTTCCCAGAAGCAATCAGCATGGTCGGTTTCCCGCATCCCCTTCCATATGCACAGTATGCAGAAGAGGTCATTGTGAATAAATGTTCTTTCTCCCACCCTTTTAAAGCAAATGACAGGATATTATTATTATACACTTTGTTCTGTGCTTGCATTTTTTTTTAAATTTTTTGCTAAACAGCGTGTTCTGGGAATTATTCCATAGCCATACACTCAGTGCTCTTTATTTCTCTTGAGGACTCCAGTATCCCATGGTCTACAGGTCTCTTTAACGGTCCCCTGTGAGAGACATTTACCTCGCTTCCAATCTTGTGCTATGAAAAAGGTCACAGGGGGAAACTTCGTATATCACGGCCCTGTGCCCCTGTGCAAGGACATCTGTAGGTCAAGCCCTAGCCGTGGAGTTGCTGAGAAAGAAGGCTCTGAAACGAAACATTCCCGGATGTTAGCAGAATAGAATGGTGAAGGGTAGCCGGGTATCTTTCACCCTGGCTTTGTCACTTACCAGCTGTGTGACCCCCAACAAGATGTGTAAGCTCACTAATCCTGGGTTTCCTGGTCTATTAAAGGATTTGCCTCCTTGCCCTGGGTGGTGTGGCTCAGTATCGCCCTGTACACCTAAATGTCACAGGTTCGATTCCAGGTCAGAGCACATACCTAGGTTGTGGGTTCCATCCCCAGTTGGGGCTCATACAGGAAGGCAATTTATCAATGTTCTCTGCCCCCCCCACCCCACCCCCCCGACCCCGATCAATTAGCATGTCCTCCGGTGAAGATATTTTTTTTAAGTATTTGCCTCCTTGTAGGGTAGCTGTGAGGGTTCAAGTAAAACAGGTCATTTTTATAAAATGTCCAGCCAAAGCCCAGCTCATGAAGATATTGATGAGATGGAGGCATGATCATTTCCCGGGTTCTCCCTCCCCCCTCGGCCACTGACCTGCAGTCCCTCTATTGCCCCCCCTTGCCTTCTCCATCCTCTCCTCTATTGATGTGCCATGCTCCTAATGCCTCCTCACACCATCTGCCTGGATGTGTCCCTTGCCCACCATAGAGGAAGTGGGGGCGGGGGGGGAGAGAAACATCCATGTGAGAGAGAAACATTGATCAGTTGCTCCCCTACACACCCCAACCAGAGTTGGGACCTGCAACCTAAGCACGTGCCCTGACCAGGAATCGAACCTACAACCTTTTGGTGTATGGGACCACGCTGCAACCACTTGAGCCACCAGCGGGCCCTCTTACTCGTGTCTGCGACACCCTCCCTGCCCGCGGCAGCCCTGGCACAGCAGAAGCCGGTGAGGACCTGCTGGATTGAACCAGCCCTGGAAAGGCGTCCTCTCGGCTCCACCTCCCAGTTCTCGGTACTTCATCAAACCCAGATGGGGTCACCTCCAGCCGCAGGCTGAGGCCGCCAGCCTCCCTCTCCACTTGCTGCTTGTGGACGCCTGGTGATCAGGAAAGCTTCCTGACTGTGGATTTAAAGTCCTCAGTTCTGCACCCCCTTCTCCCCAGCCACCCACGCTCCTGAGCCCGGGAGAAAGCACTCAGCCACCCCTCCCTTAAGTGTCCCCGCCGGGGACTGCACACCACCAGGGACGTCCTCGCTGGAGCCCGTTGCCCACCGCGTGTAGGCTGGTGGGTGGAAGTCATTTCGATTTCTCTAGGCGAATAAATGCTTTTTTAATTGCTGTCAGAGGTGGCTCCTCGGGAATGTGCCATTGATAGTGATTGGGATGAAAGAGGGACAAGGCCGCACTCTCTCCTCTGCTGGTGACTGTCCTCCCTCCCTGGCCATCCCGCCCCTAACCTGCCCCTCCTCCCACCATTGTTCTCGCCCCGGTGCCTGCCTTTCTCCCTGCTCTCTGTCTCTCTCCTCCTGCTCTGCGGTAGCTCTGTTCTGTCTCTTCCCTCTGCCTCTCCCATCAGCCTCCTCTCTCGTTTTTCTTAACCTTGCTTTTCTATCCCTTGGCCCCACCTTTATCCTAAATTTCCACCATTTAGCCACTCCTATTCTCTCTTCTCCCTTTCCCATTCCAGCTCTTCTAACCACCAAATTTTAACACTCTCTCTCTCTCTCTCTCTCCTCCCCCTCACTCCCATTCTCCTACCCCCTCATTCTCACCCTTTTCTATTTGGGGTCTTGAACCCTCAGTGATTCTCTCTCCAACCAGGGGAGAGGCTGGGCTATCCATGTGGGGTTTCCTGCCCCCAAACCTGGGACACAGAAATGTTTATGTCCATCCTCTCCTTTCCCCAGGCCTCCCCCCTTCCGCAAATTCCCAGCCTTTCTCTTCGGCTTGTGCCCATTGGTCAGGTGACCTTTCACCCACCCTACTGGCTCTGTCTGGGCCTGGGGCCAGCACTCAGAGCTCAGATGAAATATCCCAGGAGGGGTTGGTTTGGGGGCGGGGAGGTGAAAGCCTCAAGCCCTTTCCTTCCTTCCAGCTGGGGTCTCCTCTGTGGCCCTCCATAGCTCTCCCTACAGGAGGTCTGAGCTTTGTCTCTCTCCTTGGCCCTGGAAGCCGACAAGGGCTTTGGTGTGGGCAGGATGCAAGCCCTCCAGTGCCTGTGCCTTTAAGAAAGCACCTGCTTCAGGCACCATCAGCATCTCTCTCTCTCTCTCTCTCTCTCTCTCTCTCTCTCCCCTCAGCAGCTGGGGGAGGGGAGCAGAGCGGGAGATCCCTGCGGAGCCCCTTGGAGGAGCTCATAAATAATGGCTGATCTGCCCACAGGGCTGGGAACTGCTCTGCTCTGGCTCCAGGAGCCTGGGAGGAGGGAGACAAGGCTGGTTCTCTCTCCCCCGGTGCTCTTGCCAGCGAGAGAATGCACCTCCTTTTCCTTCCGGACCCATTTCTCCCTCCCGGAATCTGGGGGGAAGGAAGTTGGGGGAGGAAGAGGAAAGAGGACCGGTCTCCTGCTTCCCCTGAGGGTTTCAACCCACCCGGCCCGTCCCACACCCACACGTATTCGCTGAGCAGCTACTACCTGCTGCTGGCTGAGAGCAGCGATGCATGCCCACCCTGCCCCCGGATTGCAGTCGCCTCGCACCCACAGAGCAGGGGCCTGGTCAGAGCCTCATCCCGCACCCCAAGGGCCAGGGCTGTGGGCTCAAAAGCAGTTGTTGTGAAAGCAAATCTGGTCGCATAGGCTGTTTGCAGTGACTCTCCCAAACCTCTCTCACAGCCCCCAGTTCCTGTCTCTCCCCGCTGTGTTGTGGCTTCAGCAGTCTCCCCTCTTCCCGGGACTCCCCGCCTCTGGGAACCCCCACCCCCACCGCACCAGTCTAGCCGGCTCACAGTCCCAGCCAGTCTGGTTCAGCTCAGCTGGTCTGACCTTCCTGACTCGGTTCTGCATCAGTGCTTCAACCTGCTTTACCTCCTGGGCCTCGGCGGGCTGGGCTGAGCCATGGAGCAGATCCCCCCCCCTCAACCCCGGCCTTGGGGCTGCACCATCTCACGCTCCTATCACCCCATCCTCACTCAGCCAGGCCAGCGCCAAACCCACGGCCACCGACTGAGGGACGCACACATGCCACATCCCTTCCGCCATCACCATCACCATCACGGGGCAGCACCACCCAACCCCCCACCGAAGGCCGCCTTCTATGCTGCCAAGGAGTCCTGTAATGCCAGGCCTGGCTCCCAGCAAGGATGTGGAAGGTGGGCCGGGGGCTGGGGAGGACAGCTGTCTCGGCTCTAATCATCACTTTAATCATCACCGTGGCAGACACACCATCGCCAAGGGCTTCCAGCTGGCGGGCGGTCAGACCCAGGGCCTCGCCCGGGGCCCCCTCTGTCATCACCCCACGCTTCCCCACCAAGCTGTCCCTGTCGCTGCAGGGCTGCTGAGAGGCACTGCCCTTCCCAGCAACGCTTGACTGCCCCCCTGTCTCCTGCCTGCCTGCTCTTTCTCTTTCCCTGAAACTCTTTTCTGCGCTTCTTCGCATTTTCTCATTTCTTCATTTCTCTCTCCCTCCGACCAGCACTGCCTCCTTTCTTTCTCACTCTTCTCTCCCTCCCATTTTCCTTCCTGCTTCCGAACCTCACTCCCCTTCATCCCTCCCTACTCCCCCAAACCCACACCACCGTCCCTCCTGCGACTATATTTAGCTCAGAGCTGGGGTTTAGAAGCGCTGCTGGAGCTTGCGTGTGTGTGTGTGTGTGTGTGTCTCTCTCTCTCTCTCTCTCTCTCTCTCTCTCTCCTGTAGGTCTGTCAGTGTTTCCATAAGGGGCTCCGCAAGGATGAGTTTATAACTGAGCTGTTTCCTTTCCTCATGCACCAGGCCCTGGGCTGAGAGCAGGCGGGGAGGGGACCTCCCAGTACCCTGGGTGGTTCCTCCCAGAGGTAGGCAAGCTCTTCAAGAGAGAACTGAACTGCGAATTAATTCAGGCAATGGATCTGGGGCCCAGGAGACCAGGCAAGTCAGGACTCGGCTGTGGGTTAGGACCTCCGGGAGCCCAAGGACAGAGCCTTTCCTAACCAGAGAATGAAGCCAGCGGCTGTTCCTATGTGACCTGGGGATAAGCTTGAAAGAGCCCTTTCCCCAAAGCATCTCACCAGCCTCCTGTGGCCCCTGGAATCCCCACCACGGTAGCCATGTCTTCATGTGAAACCCGTCCATGCCTCGAGACCTCCTGTGGAATCATCTCTAACATCAGAGGGACACTGCACAGGGGCCTTCAAGGTTTGAACACACTGCTTTTGATCCTCACAATTATGAGATCAGGATAGAGAACCAGCATGTTGGATGACTTGCTTGAGGAACCCAGTTTAGCAAGTGGTACAGCTTGAACTTGAACTCGGGTCTTTCATCGCTAACTCTGCAGTAAATGCCCCACCCCACCCCCCAGCATGCCCCAGGAGGCCATCAGCCACAGGGATCCACAGTAGCAGGTGAGGAGCCCCAGGTGTGTGATCAGACACCTGGCTGGAATCCTGGTTCTTCTACTTAGGACCCCATCACCTCCAGCTCTACTGGAGGACCCCAGTGCAGCTCTACTCCTGAGTCTCAAGGGAGGACTGTCCTGAGAATTAAAGGAAGTCCTGTTTTTGTGACTGAAAAAGGGAAACTGTAACAAACCTGACAAGTTCAGTGACTAGAAGTAACCTCACAGGGTGACCTGACCGTAAATGCCTAACTGGGAAGGTCATGGTGGGTAGTCATGTCCCAAACGTATAACTTCTTTAGTAAAAAGTATCTTTGCCTTAAGCCAGCTCTGCCTTTTTTTTTTTTTGACCTCTAGGGTAACATACCTTTGAAATGCCAAAATAATCATCTTTTTCAGACTCCTGGAGGCAACCCACCCTCAAGGGAGCACATGATTTTGTTATCCATATACTATCCCTGTCTTTGTAAAGGTTAAATGTTGACTATTACCCCAGCTGGTTGCTCAGTGGTTAGAGTGTCGGCCCACGGGCCAAAGGGTTGCCAACTTTTGTTTTGTTTTAAGAGAGATGTTTGCTCTTTTCCTTTTTTAATTTTTATTTTTGTTAATCCTCACCTGAGGATATTTTTCCATTGATTTTTGGAGAGAGTGGAAGGAAGGGGTAGAGACAGAGAGAAAAACATCATGTGAGAGAGACACATCAATTGGTTGCCTCCCACACCTGCCTCAACCAGGGGCAGGAATAGAGTCTGCAACTGAGGTATGTACCCTTGACCAGAATCGAACCCGGGACCCTTTAGTCTGTGGGCTGAAACTCCATTCACTGAGCCAAACCGGCCAGGCTCACCGGTTTGATTCTTGGTAAAGGGAATCTCAGTTGCAGGCTCAACCCCCAGCCCTGGGTGGGGGCACGTGTAGGAGGCAACCAATAGATGTTTCTCTCTCACATCAATATTTCTCTCTCTCTCTCTCTCTCTCTCTCTCTCTCTCTCTCTTTCTCTCTCTCTCTCTTTCTCTCTCTCCTCCCCTCCTCCTGTCTCCCCTCCACTCTCTCTAAAAAAAAAATCAATAGAAAAAATATCCTTGGGTGAGGATTTTTTTTAAAAATGTTGACTATCTGATACCCACCAATGTGAAAGAAGTACATCTCTTCGTTTTACTTCTTATCCAATCACAGGGATTCCCCTGCCTTGCTTTCGTCACCTCCTCCTTAATCTACCACCCGTGGATTTCATGGGATTTTCCTTACATTCCCTCCTTTGATTCTAAATGCACAAAAAGAACTGATAGCCTGCCATTCTCCAGAGCATTTTGAGATCTTGATTCTGGGCATGTCCTCAAGTTTGTTCAAATATGTTCTCATGTTTTCTATAGCTTTGGATGCTCTTGTGTCGACATTCTAAATGCTTGACACATGGTAGATGTTCACACGGGTAAATAGTATCACTAGTGTGTGAACATAGTGCACAGATCCCTGAAGGCATGGGGCATGGGCCAGCAGGCTCTGGAGAGGTGAGGAGTATGGCATGGGTGGGCTGAGCAGCAGGCCTGGTTAGCATATAGCAGGTGCATAGTGGGAGCAGAGGGGAGATGACTCAAATATCAACTACTGCATAGTCCCTAATGTGGGCCCAGAACCTTATGGTATATAAGGTTCTGTCCATTCATCTATCCATTTATCTCCTCCCAAGGTTTGGGGGATGGCTTGGAGAGAGACAGGCCAGCATTATAATCCCCCTTTTACAGATGTGGAGACAAAGATCCAGAAAGATCACAGCTAATCATTTCATTTCTTTGTTTATTTTTTAAAATATATTTTTATTGATTTCAGAGAGGAAGAGAGAGGGAGAGAGATATAGAAACATCATTGATGAAAGAAACCATTGATTGGCTGCCTCCTGCAACCCCTCCCCTCCCCCCACACACACACATACACGCACACGTACACATACCTAGGGATCAAGCCGGCAACCCAGGCATGTACTCTTGACTGGAACCAAACCTGGGACCTTTCAGTCTGCAGGCCAATGCTCTATCCACTGAGCCAAACCAGCTAGGGCTTATTTATTTTTTGTTTTGTTGGTTGGTTTTTTAAAAAATATTTCATTTATTTACTCATGCTTTCATCAGATATTTAGTAAGTGCCTACTATGTGCAGATGCTGTGTTATATACCAAGCCTACTCAGAGACAGGTAGAAGCAGAACCCAGGGTCAGGATTTCAGCCTCATGAGTTCTTTATGATAAGACCACTGTTAACTAGTGGCACGTGGTAGTTGAGCCTGAGCAGGGAGCAAGTCACAGCCCTATACGGACCGTCTCTGACCCTTTGGCCTTTCCCCTCTCTGGTTTGAGAAGGGTCCCCACTGCAATGTTTCTTTGAAGGGTGGACAAAGAATAAGCGGAGGAAAGGAACGTTGGTCCAGGAGAGCTCCTGGCTCCTCCGTCCTTCTAGGTTCTTCACCTTCCTAAGCCCAACTGCAAAAACTGTGTGGACCGCCCCATGAGAAGGTGGCTGCTCCCCTGGGCTTAGAATCTAGGAGTCCTGACTCTCAGCCCAGAGCAGGCCTTCAGAGAATTTAGGCCAACCTGAGGACAGGTGAGAGAGGCATTCCATTCTACCCATTCCTCTTCCTTTCTGGAACAACTTCTCTCTCAATGCTACTCCTATGGAGAGGATGTCATTTATAAAATGAGATAATGTGGATGGGCTAGAGGGCAAGGAAGGCTGTTCAGGAGTTGTAAATACGACCCGGGGGCATGTTACCTGGGTGGATGTACAGTTTCCCTAAGTTTCATACATACATACATACATACATACATACATACATCTATTCATCCATCCATCTATCCATCCATCCATTCATCCATCCATCTATCCATCCATTCATCTATCCATCTATCCATCCATCCATCCATCCATCCATCCATTCTTCCATCCATCTATCCATCCATCCATCCATCCATCCATCCATCATCCATCCATTCATCCATCCATCCATCCATCCATCCATCTAATTTACTGGGCACCTAAAAGGCAAGTGCTAACACCTCAGATTTTCCTCATCCTCTTGCTTCTTTCTCTTCACAAGCTCCACAGGTAGGAAGTGGGAGACTTCCTAGAGGTCCTCTCTTCCATCATCCAACTCTAGGAAGAGCCGTGCTCACTCCTCCAGCAGATAAACTGATTTCCTCAGGGAACTCGTGACTGTAGTGAACTCTGCCGCCCAGAAGCTTTTACTACATGTAACCGGAAGACCTCCCACACCATCTAAGCTACATCCACCACCTCTCCCTGAGCCCTCATTTCTCCTCCTTGATGTTTGATTCTTTGTTTGCTTCCCTATTCACATGGCCTCCTGGGAAGAGCTGTGGACTCAGGCGTCAGAAAGCCTCGTGTTGAACTCCAGCTCTACCACTCACAGTGGCATGACCACAGCCTTCAATTCTTCGCGCCTTGGTTTCTTCATCTGTAACATGAGTGCAGTAACACCTGGTGGCTGTGAGGAGCAAAGGAGATCCTGGGGGAGAAGCAGTTCTGTAAACTGTAGGCTGCCTGCTCCTGTGAAGACTTGTCTTCAACTCCCCTTGTTTACCGGACACGAACAGAGAAGAGCTGGGAAAAGCAGCAGGACGCCAGGTCCAAGGTGGGGACTGAGTCCTAACTCTGCCCTCTGGCTATCCAGACGACCGTGGGAAAGCCATACAACCTCTGAGCCTCGGTTTCCCATCCGGAAAGGAGACCCATTTGCCTGCTTCAGCCAGGGAGAGGAGTTGCTCATAAATAGTGATTGCTCCCTCTCTCTCAGAGATGCTCTGAGCTCACCACTGCCAATTACCCTTTATGGGGCACACAGGAGGCATTCTCCCAGCTGGATAGACAGGCCTTTCAAAGGCATGGGCCTTGCCCAGGAAGAGCAGCCAACCTAGCCCAGTCCTGCCAAGGAGTGCCTTCACCACACGTGTGCCTCTTCACCTGAGCAGAAATGACAGCTGGTTCTCGCCCCTGGCACAGGCCAGCAACACCCAGTGGGACCCTAAGTGATCAGAAATAAGGGCTTCCTCCTCATGTCTGGGTGTACCAGGCTGCCAAGAGCTACTGATCTCTGCTCTTCAGTGTCTCTTGCAACTATCCTTCCTTTGAGCTCCTACCATGCTCCTGGGAATGTCTCAAGGTGACACTATTGCAGTAACCTCCTAACTGGCCCCACAGCTTGGACCTTGCTTCTCTCCCACCCACCCCACTCACTGCTGTGGGACTCATCTTCCTAAAATACTGCGTTAGTCTCTCTTGGTACCATCAGGGACTCCCTGTTGCCTAAAGGGTAAAGTTCAAGTGGGATGCAGTACGACATCAGAATCAAGGGAATCCTGGCTCTGTCCTTGACGGGCAGGTCACTTCAACTTCTCTATGTCAATTTCCTCAACTAAAAAATGAGGCAAATAGCACTGATATCCTACTAGTGTGATTAAACTTTAAAATATATATCAGATGTCCCACCGGAGTGGCTCCTGTGCACGGAAAGGCTGGTTGAGCACCATCCTGTGCACGGAAAGGTTGCCGGTTCAATCCCCAGTCGGGGCACATTCAGAAGGCAACCAATTGATGCTTCTCTCTCACATTGATGTTTATTCTCTTCCTCTCTCTCTCTCTCTCTCTCTCTCTCTCTCTCTCTCTCTCTCTCTTTCTCTCTCTCTCTTTCCCTCTCTTTAATCGTGTACTTGGGTGATGATTAAAAAATAAACTAGCCCCAACCGGTTTGGCTCAGTGGATAGAGCATTAGCCTGCGGACTCAAGGGTCCCAGGTTCGATTCTGGTCGGGGGCATGTACCTTGGTTATGGGCACATCCCCAGTGGGGAGTGTGCAGGAGGCAGCTGATCGATGTTTCTCTCTAATCGATGTTTCTAACTCTCCAGCCCTCTCCCTTCCTCTCTGAAAAAAAAAAAAATCAATAAAATATATTTTTTTAAAAAAATAAACTAGTAAGTAATAAGTAATGAATATATGGAAGGCACTGTGCCCAGCTGGTAGAAGCTATTCGCTATATGTTAGCCGCCTTCTGCTTTCCTGGGTGTTTCTCCCCTCCACATCTCTCCAGCAAGGGGCACCGTGTGTGCCTAATTGCACAGCCACCTGGGATTCTGGGGGACTGACACTGACAACAAGCACATCCCATTTCCAAAAGCCAAGAAGGCAAGTTTGGGATTATGATCAGCCTCCAGGCTTCAGACAAAGCAGAAAGGTGAAGTCTGTCCCAGATGCTGTGAGCGTGAAGAGCCCCGGGAAGGCGGAGGACTCGGGCAGAGGTAAGGACACAGGTTCTTGATATATAGGGAATAGTTTTTTGAGATAACTGAGCATATCTCTTCAATGACCTTGGCACAGGTCCTGGGGAACCCAGTTCATGTTCTTTCAAAAAAGAGGGAATAAAACCAACACAACAGGCAGCATCAGTCTGCAGAACTATTGCTCCCGCAGCCAGGAGCCGTAAGGAGCAAGGACGCGGGGACAATGGGCATGGCAAAGGCAGCAGCAGCAGCAACATCGAGATGACTTCATTTACCCAGTAGCAAAAACCACAGTGTCTGCCAAGAAAGAGTATGAGTCACCAGGCCCCTCAGAAAAGGGGCCAGGGATGTATGGGGTGGTGTGGGCAGCATGATGTGAGAAAAACAAGTATTCTGAGGGCACACAGGTTCAAATCCCGACATAGCTCTGAGGCATCCGTTCCTTGTCATTAAAACACAAGGAAGAAGAAGAATGCCAATTTCATAGCATTGCTTTGGGAATTAAATAAGTTAATCTGTGTAAAGGGCATTAGCAATAAACGTTACTTTGATAGCTGAGTTCTTGGTTTTCCCCAAAGTTGGAGAAAGAAGGGTCATACTCTCTCCTTACCTTCCACTGACCCTGACAAGAATCCTTGGCTCCAATTAAACAGACCTCAACTCTGATATCCTGTGGGGAGGTGCTCTCCCTGCCTCGGTCCCAGCCATCCCACCTGGTCCAGACTCTTGAAATCCAGACCTGCATCAACTCCTGCTGGACTTCCCAGACACCCCCAGTGCCCAGTCATGTTGCCAACTTCTGAATCTCCACAGCACTTCCCTACTGATCCACTTGGCAATCAATCAGACCACTCTGGGCCATTCTCATATCATTCACATCTTGTTTAATCCTGCTGTTGGTTAATTCTTCATAGGTAAGATTTTACACCCAACGACACTGTAGCTTTTCATAACTCTTCCTGCAGCTACGACAACGCTAGGCACATACTTGATGCTACAGCTATTTTGAATGAGTGAATGAGCTGAGTTTAAAGGGCTAGGTTAATGACATCAGGGCCTAGGGTCCAGGATCCAGATGGCTTTCAGAGTCCAGGCGACCATGTTGCTCTGAGCCGCTGGTCAATTAGCGATGGATGAGCCTCCTACCACCTCAGCCAGATGCCCTGCAGAGGGACTCAGAGCCTCTTCCTCACTCACCTTGCTGATTCCCATCCTACTGATCTAGTTCAAGGTGACCAGAGCCTGTAGAAAAGGAAATAACCAGATGGCGTCAGCCTGAGACAGCAACACTGCCAGCTGCATTGGCCAGGCCGGGAAACCCCAGGCAGGCCAGGCAGAGCAAACAAGAGCGCTGTATCTCTGTGCTAACGTGCAAGTAGCTGGTGCTGGGTATCTAATCAGCCTAGAAGGGCACAGCCACGGGTAATCCCGGGGACCGCCAATGGTCTGGAGTCCACAGGGACGATGGCCATGGGGGAGCAGTTCAAGTGCAGAAGGACCCCAGTCAAGGCACCTAGGGAAGCACCTGTGGACTGGGCCAGGGCCAGGCTAGAAAGGCACTGGTCCCCTGCCTGATTGGAAAATGCTCTCAGAGGGGACACAGGAGCCTGGCAGGCATGGCGGCCTCATTAGTCCTACGTTGGAACAGAACACCCTTCAGCTTCCCTCCCCCTGGGCATTTGCTAGTGAGCATGTTCTTCCTCTCATCTAAGCACAGAGCCTCCCAGTGAAGAGGAAGCCGCCGGGCGGGGGACACGGGGGGGGGAGCGGGAATATTGTGGAGGTGATTAATACAGGTCCTGCTTCCCGCAATGGCAATTCAAGCCCTGGGCTGGCCGGACGCCAAGACGGGCACAGGTGCCAGGGAAGACAGAGGGAGGGAACAAACAGAAGATGTGGCTGGCAAGTCTGCAGTACACCGAAGAGGAGGGTCCTGTTAGTCTGATACATTACAGCAATATCTGGTAGGAAGAGAAATCCCTAATGGCATTCATTACCTGTCCGAAGGGTGACTTTGAGATTTGAGGCTAATACCTGCTAAATTCCAGGTCCCTTTGCTCTTACGGGTAAAATTGCCCCCAGCTGACTCTTCGAATGGTGGGGCCTTGGAGAGAGAAGGATAAGAGCAAGGCATCCACGTATTCCAGAGTTTTGAGACAAAGAAGATAGTTACCCCAGTCTCAGGAACCAGAAGGTACAGAGCAAGCAACTTCTTAGGAGGATATACAACTGTCTGCTCCTCCCTCACCCAGTCTTCCTCACCGGATCTCCTTAGGGCTGTTCCTGGGATTCAAAGCAGCCTGCTCCCTGCCTCGCCCCGCCCCAAACTGAGGGCTCCTGGGGCTGGCACACTGCTTTGCTCCTGAGTCCCTGGAGGCCTCAGACCTCGCCTGCCCTATCAGGACAATACCTCTGGAAGCTTGCCCTTCCTCCACCATGGACACATGCTATCATGCTGATCTTGATAAAAATCAGGTTAAATCAAGCTCCAGGACAACTTTGAAGGGGAAGTAAAAAAAAATTTTTTTAAAAAAGGTCAAGGTATAATAGGAGATGGAGGAGGAAGAGAAATTCACTCTTATTCCCTGGTGCTAGTAGAAAGAGGCAACTTTTTTTTTTTTTTAATGAACATGGGCCTCAGTTCCAATGTTGGTCAGAATTTTCCCCATAAACCCAGATAAACCTGGCTTGAGCAAAATGCATGAGTATAGAGTATGTCAGGCCTGGCTGCATAGAGAACTCTAAGATGTGATCAGGCCCAGCTGGTGTTGCTCAGTGGTTGAGCGTTAACCTATGGAACAGGAGGTCACAGTTTGATTCCTGTTCAGGGCACATGCCCGGGTTGCAAGCTTGATCCCCAGTAGAAGGCGTGCAGGAGGCAGCCAATCAATGATTCTCTCATCATTGATGTTCCTAGCTCTCTCTCCCTCTCCCTTCCTCTCTGAAATCCATAAAAATATACTTAAAAAATAAAAAGCTGTGGTCAGGATGGATTTCTCTGCCACGTGTAGCTGGACTTTCTACATTGGCTCCACTCGCAGGCAGCAATGGCAAGACGGCCCCACCCCCCAAGCAGCTTCAATTCCAAGGGGAGAGTTTCAACCGAAGTCCCAGAATTAAGTCACTTTGTCTGTCTTGGGTTAAGTGCCCATTTCTGGAGCCAGGGGTGGGATCAGTTGCACTCAAACTGCAAGATTTTAGCATGAGAAAACAGAGATTTTTCAAAGAAAAAGCTAAGTGCTGCTGTCAGAAGCAGACAAACAACACCTGACCACCAGGGACTCCATCTTGAATCGGCCGATCGAGTTTCCCTGCAGGCACCCAGGGGGAGGTGAAGCATATAAACAGATGGGTGACTGGAGGAGTAGCAGACAAACTCTGGCCCCCAAGAGCCAGTCAGTATTCTCTACCTTGGTCTCTTCAGTCTTTTTTGTTTTTATTGGTTTCAGAGAGGAAGTGAAAGAGAGATAGAAACATCAATGATGAGAGAGAATCATTGATCAGCTGCCTCCTGCATGCCCCCTACTGAGGATCGAGGCCACAACCCAGGCATGTGCCTTGACTGGAATTAAACCCGGGACCTTTCAGTCTGCACACCAATGCTCTACCCACTGAGCCAAACCAGCTAGGGCTCTTCAGTCTTAAAACAGAGGCGGACACAGGTCACTGCATTTGACTTGAACTACCTCCAAAGCATTTAGGAAAACTGTGAGTTAAGAAAAATGAAGAATGGCTCACAAAAATGTCATCTCTCCTGAGTGTCCAAAAGAGGCAGAAACCACTTGGAAAATTCTAGTCTTCATAATTCAGAGGATATGATGACCTCAGATTGAGAGAGCTGTGATGGAAGCTGAGGAAACTTCGCTGCCCAGGCAGAGGAAGATTTTTGTTTGTTTGTTTGTTTCCTTTTCTTGGAGACAGAGAAAGTTGTGCTTCCTGGTGACAGGAGACAGTGGAGAAATATCCCAGGCCATGACCTGGGATGGAGGGAATGGAATCCAGGAGAGAGAACCGTGGCCGTGGATACTGGTATGCAAGCTAGATCATGCCCACCTGTCCTGGTTGTTGGAGACTGCAGACCTGTCAGTTGGCTCATTGGGGTTGAGTTTATCCGCCAAGATGCCAGACTTAGTTAACAGGCTATTTTGTGAACTTAAACTTCTGACTAAATTAGAGGCCCAGTGTATGAAAATTAGTGCACTGGGGTGGGGGGTGTCCCTCAGCCTGGCCTGTGCCCTCTCACAGTCTGGGAGCCCTCCAGGGATGTCTGGCTGACAGCTTAGGCCCGCTTCCCATCGCTGCCCACCCTTCCTGCCACCGCCAGTGGCCTCCACCTGCGGGAGGCGACCAGCACTAGCCACTGGCCGGTGAGCGTCCAGACCTGCCCCCCTCTGCTGCAGCCGGTCACTGCCACCCACCAATCGTTGGCCCCTCCCTCTGCCCACTGGCACCTGCCTTGGCTGCCTTGGCTGTCTTGGTGCCGCCTGCTCACCAGTCCCGCCCCCCGCCGACCAGTAGTTCCGCCCTTTGGTGGATTTGCATATTAGGCTTTTATTATATAGGCTGTTACAAGAGGACAGGTAGAGGGCAAGGGCCAGTGATGGAAGAAAGAGGTCCAGGAGCCATGGACTCTAGGCTTTGGAGGAAAAAACATGGGCTTTAGAGTTAGAAAACCAGGCTTTCTACTACTAGTGCTGCCTACAAGCTGTGTGACCTTGGGTACGTTACTGAACCTCTCTGGCATTTAGTTTTCTCTTCTATAAAATAAAGATAATGATACCAACCCCTCACGAAGTCATAGACTCACCCTGGCCGGTGTAGCTCAGTTGGTCGGGCATTGTCCCCTGCACTGAAAGGCTGCTGGTTCGAGTCCCGGCCTGGGCGGCAAGCAGTAGGGCGGCAAGCAGGAGGCAGCCAATCAATGTTCCACTCTCACACTGATGTTTCTCTTTCTCCCTCTGCTTTCCTCTTTCTCAAAAGAATCAATAAAAATATTTTTAAAAGAAGTCATAGGCCAAACCAATGGACATGGACAACAGGGGGATGGGAGCATGAGTGTGTGTGTGGGGGGGAGGTTGGGGTGAATGGGGGGGATGAGGACACATTTGTAATACCTTAACTAATAATAATAATAATAAATTAAATTAAATTAAATTTTAAAAAAAAGAAGAAGTCATAGGCTCAAATACAATAAGCATAACTAAAACTTTATCACAATCCCTAGGATTTCAGAAGTATATGATCCACAGTGACTATTAACTCCTCCCAGGATTTCCTCTCTCAAAGCTTTTTAAGCGCTTCACCATTTGTTCTGCCACCAGCAGCCTCGGGAACAGATGAGGGAAGAGAGGGAGTTCTTAGAGGGAGAGTCATTGACCTTCCTCTTCACTTCCTTGCTTAGTATCTGTCGTTTCCAAGGGAGTCAGAGACCGACAGCAATGTCCCCAGGCCTGGCCAAACCCAAGATTGGCCCAGACCAGGCAGATGGCTTATTGCTCCTTCTTAAACACCTCCAGGCAAGAAATTTCTGGGCCTGCTCACCTTTGTAATTCTATTAGTGAGTTAGGATGCTCTTTCTTGTGACTAATTCCAAACCCTCCAGCGTTAACTACTGTTCACATTCATTCATGTATTCACTCAACTGTTGATTCATTATTGCTATAATAATTACTGGGCACCTGTTAGGCCAGGCACCATGCCAACTGCTGGAAATACAGAAATGAGCAAGATACCTTTGCCCTTAAGAAGCCTGGAGCCTATGCCCTGACCGGTTTGGCTCAGTGGATAGAGCGTCAGCCTGCGCACTGAAGGGTCCCAGGTTCGATTCCAGTCAAGGGCATGTACCCTGGTTATGGGCACATCCCCAGTAGGAGGTGTGCTGATCGATGTTTCTCTCTCATCCATGTTTCTAACTCTCTAACCGTCTCCCTTCCTCTCTGTACAAAATCAACAAAATATATATTTTTTTAAAAAAAGAAGCCTGGAATCTAGTGGGAAGGAGACACATTGACACACAGTCGTCCTAGTACACAGTAAGCGCCTTAACAGAGATCAGCTCCGACACTTTGGAAGCCCTGAGGGTCACGGAACCTGAGTTTGGGAGAGGGGACTCGGGGAGGGCTCCTCAGAGAAGGACATTTGAGCTGAGTCCTAAGGTACTGCTGAGCAAACAGACCTGAGCAACAGTTATTTGGTGACTGCTGTTCCTCAGCCCTTATCATGCAACAAGCCAATAGGTTGGTTCGTGTCGAGCCGATTATCGCATGGATGATACCGTGTTGACCGCACTGGGGTCATAGCCAAGCAGAGCTTACAATCCAGTGCCTGCTGGGCACAAAGGCCTCTTGTGGTGAATGATGCCCTATGGCAGTGGTTCTCAACCTTCTGGCCCTTTAAATACAGTTCCTCATGTTGTGACCCAACCATAAAATTATTTTCGTTGCTACTTCAGAACTGTAATGTTGCTACTGTTATGAATCGTCATGTAAATATCTGATATGCAGGATGGTCTTAGGCGACCCCTGTGAAAGGGTCGTTCGACCGCCAAAGGGGTTGCGACCCACAGGTTGAGAACCGCTGCCCTATGGTCTCGGAAGCAGGTGGCCCAGTCAGGATGCACCATAGGGGCTGTTGCAGTCTCCATGGTCAATGGAAAGTGCAGTAATGGAGGCCTGGTCCTCACAGAGCCTGGGAGTGCTGGCCCACCAGGCAAGAGTGTGGAACCATCGTTTTCTTTTGATGCTGAATCTGTTTGGATGGTGACAGGACCCTCTCGCCCCACCCTCAACCACCAAATCCCAGAAGAAACGAATAATACACATGAGGCCAGCCTGGAGCAACCGGTTGAAGCAATCCCTCTTCACCTCTCCAGTGGGCGCCCTCTCCCCATCTCCCTCACATTCAGTTCCTTCCAGGAGACAGAGGCGCCTTTAAGGTAGAAGTGCAGGTCCCACATGTCAGTGTGGAGTGGGGTGCTAGGGAAGACTCAGCAAAATGCCCACCTCTCAGCTATTGTCCTCTTTCCACTTCCGGTGAGTGTCCGTCATAATTTGAGATAAGAATGACTCAGGTTAGACTTTCTGAAGAATTTACTCGATTCTGATAGACAAAAGCAAGAATATTTAACGTGAGGGAGCAACAGAGTCTGCTTGGGGGGGGGGGGGAGCGGGGCGGGATTGAAGAAGAGGCCTCTACCGGTGGAGCCTGTGCAGGTCTGCTTGGAGGCAGAGTGACATCCCAGGAGGAGCACAGGTGCCTCCTCCTCCAGCAGAGGGTCGGGGGCAGAGCAGGGCAGCCCTTCAGGCCCTACCTTCACTTTCGGGTATGCTGTTCTTTTGCTTCCTCTTGCTCACCCCATCCGTCCCACTTCCCAGGTGAAGTGGTTCTCCTCTCCCGTCCTCCTTCTCCCTTGACTAAGAGCCTTTACGGTGGGCACATCTCCGTTCCTGCCTTCCGGAAGCTGTTAACCTGAGATGGACACACAGAGTAGCCAGATACTTAAAATCTCTCTCTTTCCTCCCTGCCGGCCACTGGGGCAACTGGGTCTAGACACGGCCCAGTCTTGTGTCTTTTCTTTCTAGGAGTCAGCCTGAGCAGAGCTGGCCCGGCTCTGCGAGCACTGGTCGCCCACCCTCTCTGAGCTTCATTTCCCATGGTACTAGTGAATTAGTCCCCACTTCGCAGGGACTGCCGGAGGGAAAGGAGGCCATGCAAGTGAAGTGGCTGGCCCATTGTCTGGCATATAATGGGGCTCCATAAATATCAGTTGGGTGGTTGACTGAAAGGTAAGTGTCCAACCTGAGCATTGGCCCAAACCCCAGAGGAGGCCTTCGGCTCACTAACTAGGTGTCTGGAAGGGGTCATGATGATGGGGCTAAGTTGCTGCTTAAATAATAGGGGAGGAAATGGGCTGAGCCTCCCCATCAGAGTAAATTCCATTCTAGTTCCTGTGAGGGCCCACTTCTCACTCCTCCCAGGTGAGAAGGAGAAGGCAGGAATCTAGTGTCAGCTTGAGAACCAGAAGGGCTAGAACTCAATCCTGGAAGAGAGGCAAGTTCCACTGCCGCCTTGCCTTCCCACTGCCCGTCCCAGCCAGGGCTGTTCTCCCCAGAACTCCCCAAGTTCCCCATGACTCCCTGTACTCCCCAAGTCTCCTCATACTCCCCAAGTCTCCCAGTGCTCCCACATCCCCTAGTACTCTCCAAGTCTCCAAGTACTCCCCTGTTCCCCCAGTACTCACGTGTCTCCCAGTACTCCCCATCCTGCAGCCTGAAGAACTGGCCTGAGGGGTGGAGAGTCAGAAAGCCTGTCTACTCAAGGGAGGGGACAAGAGTCATGGGCTTGCTTTCACAGGACCTCTGTTATATGCCTCCCATGAACCTCAAGCAATCAGTCAACCTGTCTGAGCCTCAGTTTCCCCAACTGTAAAAAACTGTGGCTGTGGATATGGGTGTGCAAGCAAGACCATGCCCACCTGTCCTGGTTTTTGGAGACTGCAGACCTGTGGGAATAATAACTCACATCCTAACCTGCCTCCCGTATAGGACTATTGCAAGGTTCAAATGGAATAATCTCTGTGGAAAAGCACTTGGTAAACTGCAAACACAGAAGCACAATCAAAGGCTCTGGAACAGAGGACCTGCGAGGTGGGACAGGTTGCAAAGGCTTCCTGTTTGACATGGGAGCCAGGAAGGATCCTTCCAATTGGCTTTGCTTTGATCTTATTTGAAACTTAATGAGCACTTAAGGCATTGCTGACACGCTAATTAGGACTGAAAATTAAATTTAAAAGTCATCACTTGTTCCCTTCCTTCCACATTCATTTCCTCAGCTCTATTGAGCACAACTATTAACTAAAATCTATTTTTAAATGGCACGAATTTGCTGTTCACTAAAACAAATGAGAGACAAATACTTTGTTCGAAAGACAAATTGCAAACCAAACTTGAGGTTAATGGGGGAAAATAACCTAGTTAATGAGTTCAACTGTCAACCAAACAACTGTCGCTTCGAAAACAATTGAACCCGAATGAACCTGGGACAGCAAGATATGCGCCCCAGGAAATCAAACGGATCCCACATGTCATCAAAGCACCTCGGGCCAAAGGCGCTTCTGGCCTCTCCTGGGTGGGTCGGCCTTCCCACATCAGATCCTGCGCTGCTTCATGTAACAGCGCGGCCCTGATATGACGAAGCGGGGTATCCCCTGCCCACTGGGTGCTGCTGGGGTTGGAGTTCCCACAATAGCTCGAGAAAAAGAATGTCCTGAGACTCACACAGGAAGATGAGAGATTTTTATTTGTGTGGAATGATATCCCTGGGTTTCTCTTAGTCCAGTCATCGAGGAGGTGCAGCTGGGGTTTCAGTACAGCGAGAAGCAAAGCCAGGGTCCAGAGTTTCCATTCCAGTTGCATTTGGGTCCAGTACAGCATCAGACTAGTCGCAGCCCATTAGTCCATTGTGGGGTCCACATGGCCGTGGGGTCCACATGACCCTGGGCCACAGGGGTGAATGCAAGAGAGCCCAGACGAGCAAGTCCCAAGAGTCCAGGAGCAGCAAGAGGAACCAAGCGCATAATAAGAGCACAAGAGCCCGAAGTTCTTTGTTCAGGGAATGAAGTATCCCAATTTTCCTGTGACCACGCCCCTCCAGGCCAACCATCTCTGTCCCCAGGAATGATTGATAGCAAGCACCTTCACTAGTCCCCCCAACTTTAATGAGCAGTGTCTATTTTCCCTGTGTTGGACCCCTGAGGGGTGTAAAGTTCTAGCTTCCTGGTGAAGCTGTCTAAATGACATGCCTATGATATTTGGCCTCCCCTTCTTTCCTGTTACTAATAATTAGGTTAATGACAATGGTATCGGCCCTAGATGTCATCGATGTGCTAAGTCACCAGCAATGCAAAGATGAAGAGGTGATGCCCGGCCGGTGTGGCTCAGTGGTTGAGCGTGGACCTATGAACCAGGAGGTCATGGTTTGATTCCTGGTCAGGGCACATGCCCAGGTTGCGGGCTCAGTCCCCACTGTGAGGTGTGCAGGAGGCAGCCAACCAATGATTCCCCACATTGATGCTTCTATCTCTCTCTCCCTCTCCCTTCCTCTCTGAAATCAATAAAAAAATTTTTTAAGAAGAAAGAAAGAGAGAGAGAGAGAGAGAGAGAGAGAGAGAGAGAGAGAAAGAGATGACCCTTCCTACAGGAGCCTGTGGCCCAGCACTCAGGGTTCTCCTATGAAAACAAACTCCCACTGCCCAGCTCAGAGGCCTTCTCCCCCTAACCTCCTCGAACAGGACATCTGCCTGAAATCAAAGAGTAGGACGGAACTCGGCACCCCCACTAAACCTAGTTATTGCCAGAATCAGAGCATGAAACCAGCAACACAACGGAACACCGAAAGTACAACAAACCAAAGTTGAGCCAAAAAGGTCTCTGTGGTGACAGGCTGCGTTCCTCTGACACCAGCTCCTCCAAGCCGCAGAGATGGCCTCCTTGGATGTAATTCTGCATCACCCTGGCAGATTGTGACACACGTTCTCTCATGATCGCAGGAAAGGCTGTCCCACCCGGGCCTCTCCACAGGAATCGCAGGAAGCGGGGAAATGAGAGTGTTGCTTGTTGAGTGTAGATGACCTCCCACACTCAGCAAGGGCGTGAGCTGGAAGCCAGTTCTCCTGTGGAGGGCCCAGCAAGGTTCCTACAGAGGAAGAATAGCAGGGCTTGCTGCTGAGACAGCTGCTATCTCGAATACTGCCAGAACCACCCATCCTTATCTTCCTTGGACCCTCCCAGCTGAAGTCATCCTTGTCTTCCAGGAACGGAGTTCTCCCACTCTGGTTCCTAAAGCAATGGTCACCACAGGCTTGAGAGTCAGCTGTTTGATTGTAGATGAACTTGTCTCGAAGGGTGAACCTGGGCTATCTGTGTTCTTATCTAGTTGCAGCCTTCCTTTAGCCCCTATCATCTTGGGAATTTCTTTTTTTTTTTTTTAAGTATGTATATATTTTTGTTGATTTCAGAGAGAGGAAAGGAGAAGGGGAGAAAGAAACATCAATGATGAGAGAATCATCCATGGACTGTCTCCTGCACGCCCCCTACTGGGGATCGCTCCCAAACCCGGGCATGTGCCCTGACCAGGAATAAAACTCTGACCTCCTGGTTCATGGATTGACACTCAACCACAGATCCACATCAGCTGGGCAAGGAATTTCAGCCTTGATATCTCTGCCGAGCACTTCAGCCCCCAGTCCCTTAGTTGGCAGTCTTGTGGGCCAGTCTGCAGCTAAATTGGTTTCCCACGCTCTCTCTTCCAGGATCCAGCTTCCACCCCATCAGTAACCTTGGGTTATGTATGATAAGGACAGCTAAAGGTCATGAGGGCAGATGTTGCTTAGATAAATGTCTCTTGTCCACACTGCCTTCAGCCATCCCCAGACTTGTTCTGCAGAGGCATGAGAGACACTTGGAAGAATTCCAAAGTCCAGCTGGCATCCCACCAGCTCTAAGAAAGCTCAAACCAGACTTCCATTGGACTTGCCATCTGGACCTAAGTTTTAGACTTAATCACATACTTTGTTTCGTTGTGTATCTGTTTTATGTATTTCCACAACTAGAGGCTTCTGTAAGAAAGGGACTGTGTCATATGTTGAGATAAGAATGTCCAAACTTGTAGAAAAAATGTATAAGCATTTATTAGAGTTTAGTTGAGCCAGAGAGGACACTCCTGGAAGCAAGATCTCAACAGACTGGTGGGAAATGTTTCCTAGAATGACAGTTTGTAGTCCTGTTTATGTATTTGAAATTAAGGAGGGAATGTAAGAAAGGTTTATGAATATGGAAGAAAGCAAGGCAGGGAACTCTCTATGATCAGATTATAGGATAGTTATAAGATTATGTTCTTTCTTAAGGGTGGTTACTCCTCTGAGGGGTCTGAAAAGGGGGCATTTCAAGGCTGTGTAAACCTAGGTGTACAAAAACAATGGACAGGGCTTGCTTAAGGCAAAGATACCTTTTACTAAAGAAGTTACAGGCCTGAGGCATGACTACCCACCATGACCTGCCCAGTAGGAATTTATGATCAGATCACTCTGTGAGGTTACTTTCAGTTAGATTTATTACAGAACACCTTTTTGTCCACACACACAGATCTATGTTATATAAAATTACCCCACATTGCACCAGGCACAGATTTTCCCCACCTGCCACATAGGTAGCCAATTGACCCAATAGGTTTCCAATTGAGCCAGATTGATAACCACAGACCGATGAAGCCACTCAGGGCCCTCAAGAGTTTAGTCCCAGCCTCCACTCTATTTTTCTACCTCCATACCTTGGCTCATATCATTACCCTTACTGCTCCCTCTAATCCCCTACCCAAAACAGTTTCAAGATTATTCTTCAAGATTTTCCAAATACTAGAACCTTCTAAAGTTCCTGTCAGAAGGAAGCACTCCTGGAATTTCTATAAGTGTATTTTCTTTCTTTCTTTTTTTTTAAAAAAAATATATTTTCTTTGGATCCTGTCTGGAGTCACAGCTGAAAAAAAAAAAAAAAAATATATATATATATATATATATATATATATATATATATAATTGATTTTTTTACAGAGAGGAAGGGAGAGAGATAGAGAGTTAGAAACATTGGATCAGCTGCTTCCTGCACATCCCCCACTGGGGAAGTGCGCGCAACCCAGGTACATGCCCTTGACAGGAATCGAACCTGGGACCTTTCAGTCCGCAGGCCGACGCTCTATCCACTGAGCCAAACCGGTTTCGGCTATAAGTGTATTTTCATACTTCATCTTTTCATATGTACTACCAGCACATAGTAGGCACTCAATAAATATGTTTAAAAGAATAATTATAACACCTTCTATTTTTATTATTTATTCTATGAATATATCTTTTTCCTCCACTAAATTATAAGTGTTATTATCTCTGTATACATCATCTGGGCCCAGTGGATGTTGAAACAGTAGACATTCAAGAAATGTGTACTGACTTGAATAGTAGGTAGTCATTCATGAATACAATTCCCTGAAATGAGTGCACCTAAATGGTAGGTACCAGCTCAAAGGATTCCTATATTCCTATCTACATTACATTTCTATATTACTTAATACAAGTGGCCAAAGAAACTCCACAATTTAACCATGCAGAATGAGCCGTGTGATTAACTCATTGCAGGAACATCAAGGGTACCGTAGGATATGCAATGGAGTTGACTCAAATGCTGCCAAGACTCATTCAGCGCTCTCCTCTGCCTCACTCCACCTATAAGCTCTACTCTTCCCTACTGGCAGGCTTCTTCCATGTGGCAGGAAGTGTGACCCCTGATATTCTCAGAGCTTCACTCCACACAAGTGTCCACTGCTGGAGGGACACTCTTTGGTCTAAGTTTAAAAATTCCAGGAAAGGATATAATTGGCTCAGTTTAGATCAGATAGGAGTGGGACCTCTAAAAAAAATAATAATAATAACAGTTCCCATATTAACAGTGAGGAGAAACCATCTTAAAGAAGCATTGGGTCTGGGGGTGGGGGGACACTTGCTGTTCTATACAGACAAACTATAGGTGCCCATGATGGGAAGAGTTTGCATTCAAGGGAGGTAGAGAGAAATGGCAAAGGTGGTTGGGGATCTCAAGTTGGAGCTCTCGGGAGGCCAGAGGAACATGTGTGTTAAACACCTAAGGGAGAGACGAGGCTGACTACATTTTCTTCCAGCGAGAGATGGGGGAGGGACAAGGTCCATGCCGACACCAACCTGCCCTGGAGAGCCCCTGACATCCAGCTAAGAAGAGCCAGCCTAGAGCTACAGAAGCAGAGAAACTGGGAAGTCAAGGAAGTGCTCTTAGAGTCCCTACTAAGCGGCTAGGGCAGCCAGCCTCGCACAGCAGCCTAACCAGGAACTCTTGATGGTGGAGACAGTGCCTCCCTCTTGCCACGGTGGGGGGAAGGGGCCCAACTCCACTTTCCCACATGCAGTGGTTATTTTTATGGGTAGATTTATTTTTATCCATTTAGACCTCGAGCTGCTGCTGGAAGAAGCAAGGCACCAAGACTTCTGGGTTTTCACAAAGCACAGGCTTCGATGGTGGGCTCAGCTGTAGTGATCCGGCTGCTGCTGCCCCTGGAGTCACTTGGACCCACCTCTCGCATCCTTCTCTCCTGTCTACATGGGGCTGAGGGTTGGAGTGAGGCGGGGAGTGACTCTTCTCTCATCCTGCAACCCCTCACCGGGGATGGGGAGCACTGGGCTCTTCAAGAAGGGAGGACCTACCTGCTGGCTACCACCGAACTCATCCTCTTGGCCTGCCCTGAATCCCAGTCTACCTGGGGTGGGCAGACATCAGAGACTCTTTGGGCAGTGCCTCGCCTGCAGAGCCTGCCTCCCTGAACCCAAGAAGTTTGAGGAGAGGATCTTGCCTTTCAAATACGAGCCAGGCATCATTTTCAGCTCCACATGCCAGGCAGCCAAAGCAGACTTCTCCTCTGATGGGACCACACATCTGGCCTAAATTGTGATTCACCCCCCCCCTCCAGACAAGTTTACTGAACCCTGAGGCAATGCCTCCCCTCACAGCCACTGTAGACAAGCTTAAAATAACTTTAGTATAGTGAAAGCACCACGTCAGAAACTGTCTTTCTCATGATAAAGATGCATTTGACACTCATTGGGCATCAAAATGTCAAACTGTTGCGATCCAGCAGGGAACCTGACAAGCCATTAAGTCTGAAGCCCTATCCAGTTGATTCCTTTCTATTCATTCTGTCTTTCCAACAATGGATCTGGGCTCCTGAAGCTGACATTTTGATAGGAATTTTCAAACTCCAACAAGGTACCATCTCTATTCCTGCCATTAGTTCTACCCCTGAAATGCCCTGGAGAGTAGGGTGGGAGGGACCAGGGAAGTTTGGAGATGGGCAGGGAGTGAATGAGAAAAAAGTCTCACCTTTGGTGTCCTCCTAGTGCAAGGAGGGTGAGACCTTCAATCTCTAGAAAGGATGCCTAAAAACCTACCCATAGGTGGCTTCCATAGAGGGTGGCCCTACACTCCCCTCCCCACTTCTGCAAGCTTCCATCAGCTGGGCTGGGCTGGGCTGGGGAGGAGAGGCACAAGGACAGACAGGGGGTTATTTTGGATTTGGTTCCCAAGATAGATGGCAGCAGGAAGTCTCTAGTACCACATTGGGAACTCCAAGTTCTGAGCCCAGCCCAACCAATCTGAAAAAACGTTTCTTCAGGTAATTCACGGAGACCCACCACCCTACCCAACTTTCAGACCCACTTGAACCCTTTCTGGTGGCTTTCCCATAAAAATAGCCTGTCTTAGCTCATGCTGCGCACTTTTCTAAAATCTCTCAAAGGCTCATAAACCCCAAACAAGCAGCAGCTGGCCTTGGTGTGCCTGTGCCTCTTGCTAAGTGGCCCCAGGCCTGGCATTAGTGGCAGCTGGCCTTGGTTTGCTGTTTGGCCTCTTCCAGTCACTCCAAGCCCAGTACAAGTAGCAGCCATCTGCAAATCACTTTGTAGCTCACACTAGGTGGCCCCAGGCAGGGCACAGGCGGTAGCTGACCTTGGCCTGCACCTCCTAGGAGGCCCCAAAGCCAGCACACCCTTCAGACCATGCCAGAGCACCATCCAACCACCTCCAGGAGCGACACACTCAAGGGGTGAACTTGTCAGGCATCAGAAGTAAAGCAAGTCCTGTTCTGTGGGGTCAGCCCCGGCACAGCAGATCCTCTGCTGTGGTTGTGGTCAGTCATCACAGCCAACTGACCTTGGGGTAAATCCCTCACATTGACATGACAACAGCACTTGAGCCTCAACTATAATAGGAGGGTGCACATAGCCCACACTGGGGAGGAGGGGACAACTGGAATGCCCAGCTTACGTGATCAGGGAGGCTGTGCAACTGGGCCCACAGGACCCAGAAGGCCACTCCACCAAGACCAGGAGACATAGCAGCTCTGCCTAATACATAGAAACAAACACAGGGAGGCTGCCAAAATGAGGAGACAAAGAAACACGTCCCAAACGAAAGGACAGGACAACAATCCAGAAATAAACAAACAAACAAACAAAATGGACACAAGCAATTTATCAGACACAGAATTCAAAAGACTGGTTGTAAGAATGTTCAATGAACTCAGGGGAAGAGTAGATGAACTTAGTGAGAACCTCAACAAAAAGACAGGAAACATAAAAATGAGGATAGAAAACATAAAAAAGAACCAGTCAGAAATGAAGAACACAATAACTGAAGTGAAGCATACACTACAGGCAATCAGCAGTAGGTTGATAAAGTAGAAGATCACATCAGTGATTTGGAAGATAAGGAAGCAGAATACACCCATAAGGACAACAAAAAGAAAAAACAATCCCCAAAAACGAGGACAGTTTAAGGAGCCTCTGGGACTACTTCAAGCAAACCAACATTTGCATCATGGGGGTGCTGGAAAGAAAGAAAGGAATTGAAAGCCTATTTAAAATAATAATAATGGAAAACTTCTCTATGCTGGTGAAGGAAATAGATATACAAGTCTAGGAAGTGCAGAGGGTCCCAAACAAGATGAACCTAAAGAGACCCACACCGAGACACATCATAATTAAAATGCCAAGGGTTAAAGACAAAGAGAATCTTAAAAGCAGCAAGAAAAAAGCAATTAGCAACCTACAAGGGGGCTCCCATAAGACTTTCAATTGATTTCTCAACCCAAACTTTATAGGCCAGAAGGGAATGACACAAAATATTCAAAGTGATGAAAAGCAAGTACCTACAACCTTTACAATCAAAGGACAGATAAAGAGCTTCCCAGACAAGAAAAAGCTAAGGGAGTTCATCACCACCAAACCAGTATTATATGAAATGTTAAAGTGTCTCCTTTAAGAAGGAAAACAAAAATTAAAAAATAGAAATAATAAAATGGCAATAGATACATGCATATCAATAATGATTTTATTTTTAAATATGTTTTAATTGATTTCAGAGAGGAAGGGAGAGAGAGAGAGAGAGAGAGAGAGAGAGAAACATCAATGATGAGAAAGAATCATTGAGCAGCTGCCTCCTGCATGCCCCCTACTGGTGTTCGAGCCCACAACCTGGGCATGTGCCCTAACCAGGAATCAAACCGTGACCTCCTGGTTCATGGGTCTATACAACCAATGAGCCACACCAACCAGGCTATTAACAATTACTTTAAATGCAAATGGATTAAACGCTCCAATCAAGCCCATCTATCAAGAATTACTTTATTTTTATTTATTTTTTATTTATTTTAAACATCAGGAGAGTTATATATATATATATATATATATATATATATATATATATATATATATATATATATATATAAAGAGAGAGAGATTTCAGAGAGGAAGGGAGAGGGAGAAACATCAATGATGAGAGGAAATCATTGATTGGTTGCCTCCTGCAGGTCTCCCACCAAGGATCAAGCCTGCAACCCAGGCATGTGCCCTGAGTGGAATCGAACCCTGACCTTTTTGTTCATAGGTCAATGCTCAGCCATGCCAGGTCAGGCAACAATTACTTTAAATGCAAATGGTTAAAAGCTCCAATGAAGCCCAGCTATCAATAATTACTTTAAATGCCAATAGATTAAAAGCTCCAATCAAGCCCAGCCAACATGGCTCAGTGGTTGAGCATCGACCTATGAACAAGGAGGTCAGGGTTCGATTCCCAGTCAGGGCACATGCCTGGGTTGCAGGCTTAATCCCCAATCCCTGGTAGGGGCTGTGCAGTAGGCAGTCAATCAATGATTCTCTCTCATCATTGATGTTTTTATCTCTCTCCCTCTTCCTTCCTCTCTGAAATAAATAAAAACATATTTTAAAATAAAAGCTCATATGTAGATGAATGGATAACAAAACATGACCCTTACACACTTCAGACAGATAGACACACAGAGACTTAAAGAGATGGAAAAAATATTTCATGAACATGAAAATACAGCAAAACAAAAGCCGGGGTAGCAATAGTTATACAGAAATATTTCATCACTTAGAATATTTCGTGCCATTCCCTCTGGCCTGCAATAGTTATACCAGACTTCTTGTTACGAAGTGTATAACAAGAGACAAAAAAGGACCCAGCAATTTCACTTCTGGACTTCTGTGTGTTTATCTGAAGAAACCCAAAACACTAAATAAAAAAGACCTATACATCCATATGTTTAGTGCAGCATTATTTACAATAGCCAAGATATAGAAACAAACTAAGTGTCCATCAACAGATGAATAAATAAAGAAGTGGTGCATATATACAATGGAATATGACTCAGCCATAAGAGAGAATAAAATCTTGCCATCTGCAACACCATGGATGGTCCTAAAGGGTATTGTGCTGAGTAAAATAAGTCAGACAGAGAAAGACAATGCCACATGATTTCACTTATACGTGGAATCTGAAAACCAAAACAAACAAGCAAACCAGAAACAGACTCATAGATACAGAGAACATTTGGCCAGTGACCCAGATGGGAGGAGTTCTGGGGGAGAGGATGGTGAAAAAGGTGAAGGGATTAAGAAGCACAAATTGGCCTTGGCCAGTGTGGTTCAGTTGGTTGAGCATCGTCCAGTACACCAAAAGGTCGCAGGTTCGATTCCAAGTCAGGGCACATACCCAGGTTGCAGGTTCAATCCCTGGTGGGGGTACATACTGGAGACTACTGATCAATGTTTCTCTCTCACACTGAGGTTTCTCTCTCCCCCTTTCTCTCTCTCTAAAAATCAATAAAAGCATTAAAAAGATTTTTTAAAGAAGTACAAATGGGTCATTACAGAATAGTCATGGGACAGCAGAAGGAATATAGTGAAGTACAGCATAGAGAATGTAGTCAGTAATACTGTAATAACTATGTATGCTGTCAGATGAGTACTAGATCAGTTTGTCCGTTACATAAATGTCTACTGGGTTGTATGACTGAAACTAAATAATAGTGCATGTCAACTGTAATTTAAAAATAAGAAATATTTTTAACTGTTTAAGTCTAATCAGATAAATATACCTTGCTTTAGGGAACAATATTTTTAAAAAATTATTTCACTTTTGTCTGTTTAACTTTCCCTAGCTCAGAAATAGGATGTCGATGAGTTGTTGAAAAATAGGAGGATAGGAAAGTTAAGAGTGAACAGAAAGGACCCAAATGTGAGGAAATTGGGAAGGGTGCTCATGGGCAGAGGAAAACCAGTGCCTAGGGTGTAATTCACAATTCTGTTTCTCAATGTGCATGTGCTTCTTTGGCCTGGGGCAGGAAGGACAGATGGCAAAGGAGGACCCTCCCGGTGTGAAAAGTTGGGTGGCGATGGGAGGATCAAAGAGGCCTCTTCTCCAAACCCTGAAGTTGTGGTGAGTCACTTTCTTCACAGCTCTTTGCAACTCTAACCTGCCTTCCACATAAGCATATGTAGATGAGGGAGTGTGTGTGTGAGGTAGGTGTGGGAACAGCTCAGTCAATGAAGACGTGGTGTGTTGAGTGAACCAGTTATGGTGCGTGTTCGTACTTGAAAGCCATAAGGTTCTGGGCGAAATCTATGGGTGGCACTGTTGTACAATGCTGGTAGGTGTGTGGCTGCGGGGGTGTGATTAACAGTTTGTAGGCTGTGCGCAAGTGTGCGCGACATCTGACTGTGTGCAGATTAAAATGGAAATGTGTGCTGGCGTGTGATACAGCTGCAGAACAGTCCAGGAAGCCTTGGTCGTCCGTCTGACTTGGTCTTGCATCCTGGTTCATCCAGATGTGTAACCTCGGGCCCATCACTGACCCTCGATTTTCTTACCTCTGAAACAAGGGTAATAATAAGGACCTTGTAAGAGTGTCATGTGTATTCAAAAGGAAACCCTGCATGCAAAGCGTTTGGTGCCACAGGCCACACATAGTAGGTCTCAAAAATAGGCAGCTGTTATCATGCACTGTGGAGGTGCCTCTTGGGGGTACAGGGGCAAGAGGGAGCAGCAAGCGACCCAGGACTGTGTGTGTGTGATCTGGTGAGGACTGTGTACGAGGCGTGTGCCTTCGCGTGTGCGCACCCAAGCCATTCCTTTTCCTTCTCCGCTGAGCCCCCTATTCAGACCGGGGCAGCGGGTGAGAGGAGATGGTACAAGTTTCCGCAGACACCTCGGGTTTCTGGTTCCTGTGTCTAAGTGAGTAAGAGGTTGAGGGGCCCCGAGGAGCTGCAGGAAGCCAACCGCCTGCACAAGCTTCCTTTTTTCCCTCCACCCAGCAACGGCTGAGCCCTGCAACCCACCTCCACGCCCCACCTCCGCCCGCACCTACTTTCCTTTCAACAAGTAAGCGAGCCGGGGAGGCCAGCACACCCCCAGGAGGAAGGATTCCTCCCCTTCCTTTCCCCCAGTCCCCCTTAAGACGGACCAGGAAGCAGCGCGGCTCGCGGCCGGGCCACCTTAACGGCGGAGCGCGGCTGGCCCCGCGCCAAGCCCCGCCCCCTCGCCGCTCGCGCTCCGCCCCTTCTCCTCCCGCGCGGCTGGGGAGAGCGGGCGGGCGGGCGGACTGGAGTCGGTCCGAGTTGGCCGAAGCTGTTGCCATGACAAGCGTTTTCTTAAGAAAGCTCCGCCGTTGAGACCAGCCGAGCTGGGGCTCGAGGGGGAAGGCGCGAACTTCCTGGGGAACCATCCTTCCGAGGAGAGCCGGACCGGAGGCACCCGCCCAGCTCCCCCGCAGCATTTGCTTCCAGGAACCTGAGGTCCTTCCCGGCGGGAGGGCCGGCGGAGGAGACCGGCCCGCTCTCGGGCCGCTGCAAAAAAAAAAGGCAGGAGAGCAAGCCGGCATCTCTAGCGTGGCTGCTCATTGGGGAGACCAGTGGTCACCCCCGCCCTACCCTGTCCATGGAACCCCGGAGGGAGAGAGCTGCTTGCAGAAGCCTGGATCTTTGCTAGAAAGAAAGCGAGGTAAGGCTTGCAGAGAATGAATTGACTCGCGATGTGCAAACTTTGTTTCTTTCCTCTCGCTGGCTTCTAAAACTCCCTGAATTTCCTGTTCCTGGCATATTTCTTGCTACTGGGTTTGGGGTGTGTGTGTGTGTGTGTGTGTGTGTGTGTGTGTGTACGCGCGCGCGCACAGATTTGTCAAATACTGTATTTCCTTCCTAGACTCAGTTCTGAGAAATCGTATAATCAAACAAGTGACTTATTTTTGTTTTCCTAGTGTTTGTCATTCCTGGGCCGTGGGGGTAGGGAAATGGAGGGATTGTCCTTTTCACACCCAAATGGAGCTTTTGGAAAAAACAGTTCATTGCCCCCATCTGCTCCTGCCCTCCCCCTCCCGCTCCCCCTGGGCTTGGGAATGAGCCGCTGAATGGAAAACTTGCAAAAATATTTTCCGCGTCTGTTCCCTTTCTCGAAAGCCCCAAAGAGAGATGGAAAAAAAAAAAAAAAGGAAAAAAGAACGGAGTAAGAAATCTGCAACGAGAAGGAGGGGCTGCGGTGGGGACTGGGAGATGGGCGCACTGGAGGGGGCGCGGGGAGGTAGCTGGGAGAAGTGGGGTGAGGAAGGGGTGCCCAAATGGAATTTCTTCGGCTTTGTGGAGAAACCTCAGCAGTTTCTCTCTGCCACTTGCAAAACATCCTCAGACTTTCACGTCTATAATTAGCTGTGGAAAAGCTGAGAGATCCCTGCGCCCTGTTGTTTGACTGTGTGCGAAGAGTCAAGAACCAACTGTGTGAGTGTCTCCGAGGGCAACGCCCCGTGCAGCTCTGGTCCCAGAGGGAAGAAAGGGGAGGAGGTGGCGTTGGAAAGTTTGCAATTTCCAGGCTGGTGCAGGGGGGGCTGGTGGGCGCTCCGCGGTGGGGGGCTGGTCGTAGGCGTCCTGGGGAGGAGCGTCCCCGAGTGTCTTGGGGCTGAAGAGGGAGACATTTAGGCTGATTGTCCCTCCCGCCCTCCCGTCGCACACGCTCACTCACATTCCTGGCTGGCTCTTGGGGTGGAGGAGGCTGACTGGCATCCTCCCCGGAGTGAGTGCAGCCTCACACTCCTCCATCTCTTTGAAGGACCCAGCGCGCTCCTCCTCGGCTGGGTGTGGAGGGCGCGGGAGGGGCCGGCCACATCCTGGGAGCGAGTGGGCACTCTGCTGGCCGGAGGCAGCTCCCTCCTGGGCATTCCTGCTGGACTCACAATCACTCGCAGACGCGACGTCGGCGCCGGTTGGCCTGGTTGGGGGGGATGTCAGATGAAGAAATTCACTGGCCCGCAACTGACGCCGCTGGGGGAGGGGAAGCGAAATCCATTCTGCTGCGCCACCTCCGCCTCTGGGTGGAGATCCTCTGCTGTTTTCTTATTTCTTATTTTATTTTTTATTTTACCCACCGCTCTTAGGGTCCTCCCTTCCCTCCTTGAGCCCCTCCCAAAGCTGCCCCTTCTGGTCTTCCAACGTGGAGGTGCCCCTCCAGCCCCCCCCTGAGCTCCCAGCCCTCTTTGCCTGGAAGGAGGGAAGAGATGAGGGTCTTCGTTGGCCGCCGGGACTGGCCCTGGGGAGGGGCCGTGGAGAGGGGCCTCGGGTCAGGAGGGACTGGGTGGGGAAGGTATGGGGGGAGGAGGCAGGAAGAGGCGGTGGCTCTGAGGGCTAGTGAGCCAGGCTCGCCCCCACACGTGTGGGGGTCAGGCAGGGGGAGAGGGAGCAGCTGCCCTCCGCCCCAGCTAGTTTGGTTGGAGGAGTGTTAGTTAAATCGAGCTTAGAAACTGGAGAGAAGGGGCTGGGAGGAGAGCTTAAATGGGGCCCGGGAAACAATAGGAACCAGTTTTTATTTTGAGGTGCTGGATGGTTGACCTGACTGCCCCCCAAAGCTGAACAGCTCTTCCCTCCCTCCCTGTATTCTGATCCAGACAGGAATGAGGGCTTCCCCGTTGGGCAGGAGATCCAAGATAGAATCCAGCCCTTGTCCTGCAGGAAGAAGGTGGGGGTCCATGTCTTCGCTCCTGCACGGGAGCCCTATCTCCCTGCCACCATCTTGCCAGGGTACACCCCCTAAATCATGACGCTCCCCATCCCCACGCCTTCCCTCTTGGCGCATAATCCCACCGTTCCGCAGCACACCTTCCTATTTTCAGTTCTCTGACTAGGGGTGGGTTCTGGTAGGTTCTAGGGGGAGGGGTCTCTATTTAGCGTGCTCTGAGGACCCTGCTCCCGCGGCCTTGAGCAGTGGGTCAGGAGCTGCAGGGCTGGATCCTGTTCGTCCTGAACCTGCTGCCCCTCCCTGGCGGCTCTGCGCCCGGTGCCCGCCTGCACCGCTGCCGGCTCCCCGCGCGCCTCGGCTCCACCCCCGGCTCTGCCTGGACCCGAGTTCTCGGTGCAGAAGGTGCTCCGAGCCGCCGAGGAGGGAGCCTCAGTCCTTTCCCCTGACAGTGTCCACCTCCGTGTCCCAGGCTAAGTTCAAGGTCAAGTCCAAGGAGCACAGTCCCTTAGCCTCTGGGACTCCCCGCACCTACCACAGTGCCCAAGCGTAAAACAGCGCTTGGTCAATGTTTGTTGGAAGAAGCAAGTAGCATTTGGGGGGAGCCTGGGAATCAACCTCACCCAGGCAGATGCTCCCACAGTAACAGTGGGAGGACGTGGCTGAGTCAGATTAGTCGGATTTCTATGGTCTTTGGTGTCAAAAGAAAGTTAACATGGGAGGGCCAATATAGAGCAGTTAAGAGTTTCCCCTTGGTGTGCGTGCTGGGAGAAGTGTGGTGGTGTGGTGGGAGGTGAAGTTCCTAAGCACAGGTATTGGGGAGCCTTCGTGTTCCCCACTCTCACACCCTGGAGGGTCTGGAGAGGAAAGGGCCTGGGCTGACGCAGCACTGAGCCAGCTGCCACCTGTCAGCAATTCAAGCATTCCACCGCAAACTGCCTCCTACTCAAGAATTTAGCTTCTCTCAGTAACCTCCAGGGGCCCTTTTCTCGTTTATTCTATGCTGCTGGCCGTGACCAGCACCCAAAGACATGGATAAGCCTGTCCATCGAGGGCAGCGGTTCTCAACCTGTGGGTCGCGACCCCTTTGGGGGTCAAATGACCCTTTCACAGGGGTCGCCTAAGACCATCGGAAAACACATATATAATTACATATTGTTTTTGTGATTAATCACTACACTTTAATTATGTTCAATTAGTAACAATGAAAACACATCCTGCACATCAGATATTTACATTACGATTCATAACAGTAGCAACATTACAGTTATGAAGTAGCAACGAAAATAATTTTATGGTTGGGGGTCACCACAACATGAAGAACTGTATTAAAGGGTCGCGGCATTAGGAAGGTTAAGAACCACTGATCTAGGACATTCCAGATCCGCCACGCTTTGCAGGAAGGAAAGGAAAGTGCTCATTCTTGGTCCCCAGGCATGTTTGGCTTAGGGTGACCCAGGTATTTGATTTGACCTTGAAGAGGAATGCCCTACCCTGGGCCTCACTGGCTTCCCTGGGGGAATTCTTCCTACCCTCTGACCTCTTCCCCTGAGCCTACCCCTTAGGCAGGACTCCCTTCAGTTCCCTGCTCCTCAGCTATGCATCGATTCCTGTCCTCCCCAGTTGCTATTTGGTGGTAGGGGTGAGAAGGAGAGAGGGATGAGAAAGGCAAGGCTCTGGGTCACAAGGAAGCAGAACTCCCGGCCCCCCTCAAACTGGGAGAGCATCCTTTCCCCCACTCATTTCCCCTTTCTGTAGAGTGGTCATAGCAATAAGGCAGGTGCCTGGGCTGGAGTCCAAGGGGCTGGTGTGGAATGTTTTATGCTCAGCTTCCTCTCCCGTCATCTCTGTCTCCTTTTTCCTTTGTATGAGCCATTCTTGTTCCACTGACTTACCTCCTCTGCACGTGTTAAAACAGAAATGACAGGGACTTTAGACATCTGCCTCCACCCTGCCCCAGTCCCTCGTGATCAATCGGCCCACGTGAAGGTGGATTGAGGAGGGAAACCAGGCAGGATCTAGTTAGAACCAGAGCCCAGGCAGGGGAGGAGCTGTCGAAGGCCGTTTGTGTTGGGGGATAGTGGAGAGGCCAAAGGCAAGAACAGGGAGGTGAGAACATAGGTGTCATGGGGCGAGGGTCCCCTGCTCTCCTTTGCCTCTCCTCACTATCACTCCTGTCTGGCTAAAGCCTTCAGCCTCATCACTTCTTTCTGCTCTGGTTTTCCGAATGGAGTACGGAAATTCAGAAGGATGAACTGGGATGGAATCAAGAGACCTTTGCTCTTGCCAGACCTCCAGGGCAGAGGGAGCTTGGGGTAGTGTGTTACTGGTGGGAAGGTTCAAGACTCTTAGGTTGGCTCAGAGAACCTCCCAGCTCAGAACACCTCCTAGATTTTAAATCAATGCCAGGCGTACAAACCAGCACCGCTCCTATGGCGGGGAAGTGAGCAATACCTAACAAAGCAACATAAGCATTTACCCAGCAGTCCAACTTCTAGGAATTTATCCAGAAAAATGCACATTCACGATTATAAAATGCATACGCACAAGGTGATTCTCTGAGCCATGTTTGTAATAGGTTAGGAAATCATTGGAAACTACCCAAGGTCCATCTTTAATAGACTGGTTGAATGAACAACAGTACATCCATATAGTGGAGTACTATGAGGCCAAAAACAAGGAATAGGAAGGAGCCCTATGAACTTATATCATTTTTAGGATGAGTTATTAAATGAAAAAAAGCAAGATGCAAAAGAATGTATGTAGTATAACACCTTTGGGTTGAGAAAACGGCAGATTTTTTTTTTTTTTTTTTTTTGCGGACATACATGCGCACACACACACACACACAGGAAAGACAAACTAGAAATTAATTAAAATGGTTACCTATATGGGGTGGGTGGGAACAAAGTAAAGGAGATAGGAATGGAAGTAAAAGTTTACAGATTATACCTTTTTAGGCAGTTTTTATTTTTAAAATGTATATATATTTATCGACTTCAGAGAGGAAGGGAGAGGGGGAGAGAGAGAGAAACATCAATGATGAGAGAGAATCATTGATCAGCTGCCTTGAAACTTGGGCATATACCCTGACTGGGAATCAAACCATGACCTCCTGGTTCATAGGTCGACACTCAACCACTGAGTCACACCGGCCGGGCCAGGCAATTTTGATTTTTGAACCAGGTAAATAGTTTACATATTCACAAATTAAATTAGATCCAAAGAAAGAAAAAAACAAACCCTAAAGCTGACCACACAGAGGCAATGAACTTACCTGTATATCAACTTGATTACTCTATAAGAAAAAAAGTAAGTCAAGTAATTGTTTAGTTTAATTCTTTAGTCCTGACTCTGTATTCTTAATGGAATATATAGTCTAAGGATAGAAAGAACTGAAAAAAAAATCTTAAACTTTACTCTGCAGGTCTGTTATTGGTCATGTCATTGATGTCATAAATTGGAAACTTTTTTGTTTATTGTAGAGATAGATCAAGTGAGGAACTATTGATATTACTGAAAAGTAGGGTTTCACTATGGAAGAAGAGAGACAAAAATATGGGCTGGGGAAAGGTGAGAAAGAACCCTGTGTTTCTCTATGTCCCTCCTAGGTCTGTCCACTGGGAGAGTGCAGAAGCAAGGCTGCACCTTAACACTGAACACACCTCATGCCCAGGCTTTCATTCCTAAGCACCACTCCCCAGTGACAGAAAGTAGTGCTCCTGGGAGAAATGGCTGACTTCAGGTCTGGGACTGGCAAACTACAAGTGAGTCATGTTATGCAGAAAGCTAGAGCATGCCCGTGACAAAGGGACATGGGAGTTGGCTTCAAGGGACTCCCACTGCGCAAATTTGGGACACATTGAGCATCAAAAAGAATAACATTAATAGACTGCAAGACACAGCATAAAAAATTCCATGTGTCTATTCTGACAGTTAAAATGGAGCAGGGAGGGAAAACTCTTAACAAATAAATGCCAGCTAATGAAATGTAGAAGTAATGACAGAATTTGAAATGGACCAGTTTGCAACCCCCAGTATAATAGCTGACTCAGGCTAGGCTTACTAATGGATGCTAACCCCATTGAGAACAAGGTTGGTCTCAGTGTATCACCTCGTGGATTACTTCTTACAAAAGGAGAAACCTGTCTGTACAGAGAGTCAGTGCTATCCACCTTAACCAAGTAACCAGTGCTAGTGGCATTACCTGGCATTAATTCCTCTTGATATGCTAGAACAGTGGTTCTCAACCTTGGCTGCACATTAGAATCACCTGGGAATCTTTTTAAAATCCTGACTTCTGGGCCTCATCCTCCGGAAATTCTGTGTCTTTGTTATGGGGTGGGGCCACAACATTAGTAACAAAGAAACAGAATTTCCGGAGGATGAGGCCCATAAATCAGGATTTTAAAAAGATTCCCAGGTGATTCTAATGTGCAGCCAAGGTTGAGAACCACTGATCTAAGTGAAGGGTCTGAGTTGTTTATTGTACTTTGTTTCCAATGCTTCAGGTTTGAAATTTTCCTAACACTAAGTTGGGGAGAGAAGTCAATTTCAAGAAGGACTCCTACAGCCCTAGACTCCACTCACTCATCCCCCAAACTCCCAGCCAAGTAAGCTCCCTGGTCCCCACTGGCACACACACAAGGGAGTCCTGACAATGTGATTTCCCTCTGGGAGTCTTCCCTCTCACCCTCATTGCTGCCAACACCAGGCTTTTCCTTCCAGATGGGAAGCAGCTGGGCACAGTGGGTGGGCCAGCTGGGCCCCGGGGCAGCAGGTGGGAGCAGGCATTCCCCCACCCCCCACCTCCTCCCATCCCATGGGCCAGCTGAGGAAGCCTATACACAGAGGGCTTCCAGAAGCACTCACCTTACCTTTTGAGGAGGGGTCTCCCAAGGAATCCATCAGAGACATCCTCTCTGAATTCTATAATCGAGTGATTTGGAGAGAACCCAGCTGTGCCTGCCCTGATATTTCAAGCCTGGGTTAAGCAAGACCTAACGCTGCCTAAAGACTTGGCACTGTCTGTGACCCAAATCACCATGCTGCCCCCACCCCCCAGCCCAGCTCTGGAGAGAGATCAGGTTTCCGGGACTGCTCATCTCTCTCTCTGTCTCCTCTCCCTGGAAACCCTGGGGCCAGGCCTAGCGTGACTCAGGCTCTTTTCATGTAGGAGAGGGCTATTATTGATCCGTTAGTCAATTCCCCTTCTGTCTTGCTAGGGAGCCTGAAAAAGTGGGAGCCAGGAAGTTGGAAGGGGGCAGACAGGGAGGAGTTTGTTCTCCGGTGCTGCCAGGGCTGCCAGAAGAGCACGGGACTGGGAGTCCGGAAACTGGTGATCTGGGCTGCGGTGGGACCCAGACCCGGGCAGCTGATGAAGAGGAGCTTGGATACAGGCATTTCTGATTCAAGACTCTCCTTTTCTACAAAGAGGCAGTGCTCTCAGTGCCTACAGCACACCCTTTTGTCATAGACCAGTGATGGCGAACCTATGACACGCGTGTCAGAGGTGACACGCGAAATCATTTTTTTTTTGGTTGATTTTTCTTTGTTAAATGGCATTTAAATATATAAAATAAATATCAAAAATATAAGTCTTTGTTTTACTATGGTTGCAAATGTCAAAAAATTTCTATATGTGACACGACACCAGAGTTAAGTTAGGGTTTTTCAAAATGCTGACATGCCGAGCTCAAAAGGTTCGCCATCACTGTCATAGACTGTAGCACAATCTAACAGCCTGTAGTTAAGTTCCATCTTTCTACTGGGGGTGACCAACGGAGACCTGAGAGGTTCTGCCTTGTGGGCAGCCACCCTTGAGGTCTAAGGGTAGGACGTGTATTAATACTCCCCATCTCACCTGCCTGGTCGTTCAACTGAGAAGTGCCTACTCAGTAGCTTCCGAGGCCACAACTCGACGATGTCCTAAGCCAGAAACAGAAAGACTGGCTGGAGATACAGAGATCCAAGCCTTCAGCGTGTTCACTGTCTCCTAGGGCTCATGATCCCCAAATAGTCACTAGGTCCAGCCAGATGAAATTGCCAACATGCGACCACTTTTGACCCACAAAAGACAACTGAATATGGTTCGATCTGATATTAGTATGATTAGACACTGGGAACCAGGGACCAGTCAATGCTATGGGATGCAGAGAGAAGGTTTTCATCTGAACTGTGGGTTGGGTTTGAAAAAAAAATTTGGGTAAAGTTTCCAGCTGCTAGGCCAGTCTGCCTTCCCTCTCTTGGCCCTGGAAGTAGACGCATTGGCTGAGCCCTTGTCCAGACTCTGGTTGAGAGCCCAGCATTAGCCTTTCTGGTAACTGGCCAGAGCTGCTGCCCATGGATAGAGAGGAGAGTACTGTCCATTTGTAGTCCACTATCCATGTGCCCTGAATGCCCTGCTTCATATCTTAGGAGCTAAGGAAGGAGGAACCTAAGAAAGGAGGCAGTAGAAAAATACTCATCCTATTCTTCCCCCTGTCTAGTGGCAGATAGAGCAGGGACACACCCTTAAGGCCTCATCTGGCACAGTGTCACATGATGCTGGGAGCCAAGGGGTATTGTGGGAATGGGGAGACCAGAATTTGGCAGGGCTCACCTGGAAGTCATCCTTGGAGGAGGTGCTTGCCAAACAGGATATGAATGAGGAGAGGGGACAGATTTGATGGAGAAGAGGATGGGGAGGGGAGGGGGTTGGGAGCAAGGGCGGTGCTGCTGCATCTGGTCGAGGACACTCAGCATCATGGAGAGTCAGATGCTCTGGCAGGTGAGGGAGGCTGTCTCCCTCCCACCCACACCCCCCACTGGGCCACCTCATCCTGGAGCCAGCACCGGTGTCCAGGGCAGGATGGCGCCTGGCCTCAGCAGCCTGCTTTCTGAAAGTCTGCTCATGGTGCTCATGGACCCTTAGGGTGATATCTGGATGTGGCCTCCCCGCCGTGTGCACCACAGCCTCTGTTGGGGAAGCATCAGAGGACATCTGTTAGGATGCTGGAACAGGTGCAGCTGCACCAGACTTCCAGGGGCTTTCTGACCTTGGTCCAGAGGACGTCCGTCACCAGGCTTTGGACCGGGTGCAGGGGTTGGGGAGGGAGGGTGTTTAGAGCATTTGAGATGGATAGAGTTGAAGAAATGGTCCAATTTCCCTCTTTTGTAAGTGAGAAAACTGAAACCTAGAGAGTTGCCCAAGGACACCAGACTAGTTTGAGCCTGAGCCAGAGCTGGAGGGGGCCTGTGAGTGGGCCCCCGACCCCATCAGTGTCTCACTTTGTGACCTAGATAAACGACAAACCTCCTCGGTCCCCAATTTCGCTACCCGTGTCAGAGGGAGAACCATTCCAGCCCCTGCAAGGATGCTGTGTGCCGTGAGGTCATGTGCTAGGAGCACTTGGGAAGAAAGATGCTAGAAACCCTAAGTTCTGTGCTGGGATGGTTGCTGCTATTATTAACAATTAAGGTCATTAGCATGCGAGAAGATGCAGAGAAGAAACACTCTAGGCACCACCCCCATCACCGTGCGGCTCCCAGTGGAGCCCTGAGCCAGAGAAGCAGCATGGTGAGAGGGTGCAGAAGTCCTGGGTAGGCCGGGCAGAGCCTTCCTCCTGCCTGGGCACCCTTGCCCCTGCCCTTTCTCAGCGTAGCTTCTCTGAAAGGTCAGAGGAAGTATGGAGGGGAAGCACTCTGACCAGTTTCTTCCTCAGCAGCTGATTCAGCCCGGGTGGCTGTGGAGCCCTGATTTGGGGGCTCCGAGTCAGCAGAGCGAGGTTGCTATCATGTGACAACACAGGCTGATTGTCTTGCCAGAGCCAACCTGTCATTCATTCACTTGCTCATTTGTTTATTCAACAAACATTGTCGTGGATTCAAACTGCAGGTCAGGCACTGTGCTAGGCGTTGGGGAGAAGTGGTGTCCAGGAGGCAGGGAGTGGCTGCTTTCAGCCACAGGATGAGTATCCTGGGCCTGGGGTGTGCAGCAGGCCCTGACGGGAACAGTGTTCTAAGGCACTTGCACTTGTGTCCCTAGAGAACACTTGGACCCCGACTTCAGGAATAGAAGGCCTTGACTCCATACACAGTTGAACTGGAGGGGCCTTGGAGATCACTGCAGGAGAGCCCCCAGGTACCAAGAGATTGCAGCCTGTGGTGAAGGACTTGCCCTTGCCCTTGGCCAGAGCCAGGCTTCTCCCGGGCCAGGGCCTGGCTCTGGTGCTGAAGCTGGGTGCTCAGCTAGCCTGGTATGTCTTTCCCTGGGGTGGGACCCCAGTGTTACCTGATTTTGACACCCCGCCCCCCGGCTTATACTTTGGGGCCTCTGGGTCTGCTGGGACGCCCAGAAGGGATCTGAATGGAACCTTGGAATGAAACCCTCAGTTTCTCTTGTAATCCTTACTTCTTATTTTGGCCCCTCGCCCTACTTTCCAGAGGTAGTGTAGTATTACAGGATAAAACAGTGGACTTAGATTTGGTTGGTACATATTATACACACTTTTATTGAGCCTCAGTTTCCCCATCTATAAAATGTGTAATATCACCTTCTATTATGCACCCTATAGAGTGGCCTGATAAACAATGAGACCTGGGAGGCGAGAGCACTGCACGAATGCTGACGTGCTAGGTCTGTGTGCTGCCCTCTCATTTCCGGCCCTTCTCTTCACTGCCCAGCCCCAGCACCTCACTCTCCACTCCAGAGCCTGCTCTTACCGTGTCTTATCTCCTCACCTAGCCCAGTGATGGCGAACCTTTTGAGCTCAGCGTGTCAGCATTTTGAAAAACCCTAACTTAACTCTGGTGCCGTGTCACATCTAGAAATTTTTTGATATTTGCAACCATAGTAAAACAAAGACTTATATTTTTGATATTTATTTCATATATTTAAATGCCATTTAACAAAGAAAAATCAACCAAAAAGGTGAGTTCGCGTGTCACCTCTGACACGCGTGTCATAGGTTCGCCATCACTGACCTAGATCAAGACCTACAACAATACTTGTTGCATCTTAAATAATAATAACCACAGTGCAAGCGATAGTCTGAGCTAACTCACATTCATTCATTATGTGCTAGGTATTAAATTTGGATTCCTCATTTAATATTCTTAGCAAATAATGAAGTCAATGCTAGTGTTGTCTTCATTTTGCAGGTTAGTAAGGATATTCATAAAGCATAAGGCTGAGGTCCTACCCTGCTGCAGCCCATATATGGATTTCCTCTTTCCATTGCTAAGTGACTGACTGCTTGACAAGAAAAGGGAGAGATTCAAGAGCATTTATTGAGTGTCAACGAAATGCCAGCTGCTTTCAAGTTTTGTCACAACAACCACCTTCTGAGACGGGTACAGGATTTGTCTTGGAGATTATCTGGTTGTAAGAACAGAAACCCACTCAAAGAAGTGAACGTAAAAGGGGCTTGACTGGGAGGTCACAGAGAAACATCACAGACGTGGTGCCTTCTGTAGAGCCAGAAAGACTCGCCCCGTAGCACTCCCTTATCCATGTGAGCACCCGGGGTGGCTAACCAAGCCGCAGGTTCAGTGGCCAAGTTTATAGGACCTTCCCACTTACCTCTCCAGGGTAAGTTAACTCAGTCTGTCAGTCCAAATGCCAGGAGATGCTGGTTCCAGCCAGGTCCAATGTGCATCCCTGCTGTCTGTGGCCTGCTGGGGGGGGGGGGGGGGTAGGTCTATCCCTTCATCGGGGCCTATGGTGGGAGCAGGTGTTTCTAGGGGGGAAATTCCTTGACCTTAGGTGGATTCAAATCAAAGTATGCTCTTCACCTCACCTGACTCTCTCTAAGATATCATGGAGATGATGCCCTGGTTGCAGAAATAAGAGGCCATGTGAGTTGTCCTGGAATATGTGGGTTTAGATGTGCCTGGAAAATAGGTTACCATTTTGAACCCTGCTCTATGCCAGGTGTTTCATATACATTATCTGTAATCATTATAACATCCCTACAATATGCTATTGTCTCTGTTTTACAGATGAGAAAGCTAACATTCAGGGAGTGAAGTAGCTTGCCCAGAGGTCATCTGGCTGGTTAGGGTTGGTTATTTGACCCAGGCCTTCTCTAACACTAAGATCCATGCTCTTTCTTTTAAAGAAAGAAAGAAAAGGAAGGAAGAAAGGAAGGAAGGAAGGAAGGAAGGAAGGAAGGAAGGAAGGAAGGAAGGGAGGAAGGAAGGAAGGAAGGGAGGGAGGGAGGAGGAGGGAGGAGGGAGGGAGGAAGGAACTATTTCACTTTGATTCTGTTGGAACATACGTTCCATGAGGGCAAGGATCTTATTCTTTTTGTTCACTGATGTGCCCCAGGCACCTGTAACAGTACCTGACACATTGTAAATGTTCAATAAGAACATTTCTGAGTGGACTTTGCTTTGGTATCATCTGCATGCCTGGGCTTCCCATGGTCAGAGAAGAAAAAGGAAGAGTCTAGGCCGTGGAAAAGGGGCCACTGAAATATGTAGGGGTGTGCCTCTGGGTGTGCCTCTGATTTACTCAACTCCCACAGTCAACTCTGATGGGGGCATTAGGCACAGTCCCTCAAAGTGGAGGAGTCCAGGAAAGCATAGCCCTAGAGCCCTATACATCAGACACTCAACCCAGTGAGGGGAGCAGGAGAAAGGAGAGACCCCTAACACTGGGTCACCCACTTACTGAGCCGAGGAAACGGATGCCAAGGCCCGATTTCCACTGGGTTTTCAGCCCCAGGGGTGAGAGTTCACCAAATCCTGACTCTCTCCCGGGGCCTTTCTCCATAGCAATTCCCTGTGTCCTCAGCCACCAGTCAGCCTTCCCAAGGCCAGCTGCATGGTTTTCTATCACAGCACAGATTTGGGAGTCAGTGGAACTGGGTTCCAGTCTGCCTGGCCAGCTGTATGACCCTGGACAAATTATTTAACCTCAAAGACTCCATTTTCTCTGGAAAATGAGGATAATACATGAATATCAAGGGTGATACATGTTCCAGGGGCCTGGCCCATAGTAAGTGTTCGTTGAATTTTTATTTTTCCTCTTCCGTCCTTCCATTTCTCTTTTCCTTCTCCATGGATGTTGGCACAAACCTGCCCATCTACTCTCTGCTAACCTTTGGCTTCACACCTCTATCAGAGGGTTATAGTCTCTTATCCGCCAGGAACAGAAAGGACCAGTAGCCCCAGCCTGCCGCAAAGGGCCTGCCGAGGCCCCGGGGACTCCATCATTTCCACATGACAGGCTGTCCTCAGTGCCAGCTCTGGGGTTGTGCTTGATGCTTGCGCAACAAGAGTCCCAGCAAGATAAGGCAGAGTGGCAGGTGCGGAGCTGCACCCACCTCGCCTTGTTTGTTCCTGCCCTGCATTCCTCCCCCAGGAGCAGATGCTGTCAGAGCCACTGCTGGGAAGGGAAGTTTCTCGTTGATGGAGAAAACCAGACTGAGCTCCACTTGCTCATGGAAACTGGGGCCGAAGGATGTGATCACCATTTGGTCCCCGAGAGAAGCCACCGGCTGTCATCCGAATGGAGCAGGCCACTGGGTACATAGCCAGGGGAGTCCCAGCCTGGGACTTCCTCTCTCCCCAGCGCACACCCACACAGAACTTTTAGGGACAGCTTGGCCAAGGCAATGCACGAACCAGAACTTGCCTTCCCTGAAAGGGGCTTGGCATTGAGTGGCTGGGTTGGGTCCCTGTTCTTGCTCCTGCTTCTGATCCATCACCTAAGTGCTCCAGGCTCTCTTGGGGTGGGGGAAGTTCTCCAGCCCCCTTGCAGTTTCTCAGGGATGGGAGATGCTTTCAGAAGAAGTGAGGGCATGGCGATGAGCTGAGAGCGCATGCGAGCAGGCCTGAGGCAGCAGGGTTGATGAGATGTGTCAACTGGTGAGTTCTGGCTGCGGCATCAGCCCAGCCCACTCACAGCCTATGACAGGGGTGGGCAAACTTTTTGACTCGAGGGCCACAATGGGTTCTTAAACTGGACCGGAGGGCCGGAACAAAAGCATGGATGGAGTGTTTGTGTGAACTAATATAAATTCAAAGTAAACATCATTACATAAAAGGGTATGGTCTTTTTTTTTTTTTTTTAGTTTTATTCATTTCAAACGGGCCGTAGTTTACCCACGGCTGGCCTATGAGCTCCTTGAAAGAAGTGGTGCCTTCGTCATCTCTGCATACCCAGTGTTTAGCACAGTCCTTGGCTCATAGAGTCATCATCCATAAACGATGGATGGATGGATGGATGGATGGATGGATGGATGGATGGATGGCAATAAGCAGATACAAATTTTTCTTTAACTAGAGTGCAGAGCACAGCAAAGTTTGCCTTTTTCTTTCCCGGGGTCATCATCCCTGTTGAACACTCCATCACCTCATGCCTGAGTAAGTGCAAAGGCACCCTAGTGACAGGCAGGTGGCCTGGAGGAATGAGTTCTAGCTTGGCAGGTGAGGGGCCTGGGATTTGAACCATTTATCACTTTTGGGAAATCACTAGACCTTTCTGGGCTTCAACTTGGTCATGTTTAAAGTGAATACTTTGGCCTAAATGTACTTCAAGGACATTTCAACTCTCAAATTCTCTGCCTCCTCCTAGCTAAACAGCCGTGAAGATTAATTATAGTTGGTTAAAATTTTTAAACATAAAATTTCACATAGAAATCCAAATGTCTTGCTTCTTTTCAAAAAACCAGAAGCTCTGACCGTCCCGGCCTGCCTTTCCCCAGGGCAGTGGTCAGCAGGGACTGTCCCTGCGCTCCCTTCAGACCAGCCTGTGCTTTCTGGCTTACCGCAGCCTCCGCCTCTCCCTGACCCACAGTGCTCAGCCTGCTTTGCTTATTTTTGTGCCTGTCTGGTCCCAGTCAGCATTTGAACGTGCAAACCGAGAATGGAAAAAATAAAACTTCTAAGAGCGAAGCCAGGGCACTTGGGTGGCAGGCACCGTGGGGATCTTCCTGGGACGTTGGTGACTGGGTTGTGTAAAGACACAGTGGTCAGTGCCCCAGGAGACTTTGCTTAGGGACTTGGCCTCCCAGAACTGTTGAGCCCTTGACTGACGGCTGTCCCCCTTCACCCACCTCCCCCACCTTGGGCCCCGCTGGGAGCTTGGGAGGCTCCCTGGGGCCTCCTCTGTGTAACTGTGTGTGGGCACTGCTTGGAGGTGGGGAGAGGGCTGGGACTCCATTGTAGGAGGACGTTGGCAATGGTGGCAATTCCCCTTTCACTTCTTTCTTTTGTCCAACCTCATCTCCTGGCACCTGTTGCCGTAAACAGCTGCACTTTAGAGCTCCCGGGGCAGGCCATCCCAATGTCCCTTGTCTCCCCGGAGCTCACCTGTGCCCAGTTTATGTCAGAGCTGTTTCCCACTCAGCTCCTTGGTCATCCTCTCTGAGCCCTGGCAGCTCTGCCATCTCCTACCCTACCCAGATAGAGCATCCCCTGCCTACCCCTGTCAGTCTCTTCATACCTGTGGGTTGCATACTTTTTTTTTTTGAGGGTTGGAGGAACCGGTTCTTTATTTTAAAAGGACACTTGTTAATTTTCAGTATCAAAACTGTTGCACTGTTGGTTTCTCTTTCTCCCAAATGGCCCCCAAAGAGACCGCACCAAAGGAGAGGTCGTTGTAAGCCAATAAGCTGCAGGGTGCACACTGCACAGACCTCGCAGCAACCTCACCGAGGAGGGGGTCTTGGGTAGGGGAAGGAACCGGCAAAGGTCAGCACAGCGCCAGCCCAGACCAGCGAGCCCTCACAGCCAGATGGGATGGCCAGTGCGCCCCAACCCCAAGGAAGCAACGTTTCAAAATAATACAAAATTTAAAAACAGTTTTGTCCATGTGTACATAAACTATTCAAGATTTCTCCAGCACCAACTGGTGTATACTTTTCTTAGGCTTGTTTTTTATAGTTTATTCTGAGGTCTGATCTAGCCCTGTGATTTTTTTTTCTCCCAAGAGCCTCTCTGTTTCCTTTCATCGGCCTGGCATTCCTCAGTCTTCTCTCCTCGTGTGACACCCTCCCCTTGTCGTGGCTTCCTTCTCATATAGACAGGGACATCTGAACTCCGGTTTACATTATGATGATTCTTTTTTAATTAAAAATAAATTTTTTCAATTACAGTTTACATTCAATATTATTTTGTGTTCATTTCAGGTGTGCAGCATAGTGGTTAGACAATCATATACTTTTACAGAGAGTTCCCCCTGATATGTCCGGTACCCACCTGGCACCATACACACTTACTACAGTATCATTGATTATCTCTCCTATCCTGCACTTTACACCCCATGACTGTTGTGTAACTACCCATCTGGACTTCGCATTCCCTTCACCTTTTTCACCTGGCCCCCCACTCCCTTTCCCCTCGGCCAGTCATCAGTCTGTTCCTTGAGTCTGTTTCTATTTTGTTTGCTTGTTTATATTGTTCTTTAGATTCCACATATAAGTGAAATCATATGGCACTTGTCTTTCTCTGACTATTTTCACTTAGCATGAGACCCTCTATCAGCGGTTCTCAACCTGTGGGTCGTGACCCCTGAAAATACTTCCTGCATATCAGATATTTACATGACGATTCATAACAGTAGCAAAATTACAGTTATGAAGTAGCAACAAAAATAATTTTATGGTTGGAGGTCACCACAACATGAGGAACTGTATTAAAGGGTCGCGGCATTAGGAAGGTTGAGAACCACTGCAAGTGCATCCAGGCTTTTGCAATCAATCCATTATGATGATTCTTGTCCCGGTCACTTTCAGAGACATGGCATGACTTTTGGTGTTTCCCAGGTATCCTTTCATCTAAATCAGGGGTGGGGGACGTCGGGCCTGCAGGCCCTGTAAGGCCCACAAAATCATTAGGTCTGGCCCTGCCAAGGCATTAGGGGTGAGTTAAATTAAATGTTGGACCAAATACAGCAGGCTCACATTTTTTATTATTATTATTATTATTATTATTATTATAGCAGGCTTTTAAGTTGATAGTTTTATATGGCCCACGAATGATGTCATATATATCCACATGGCCTTTGGCAGAAAAAAGGTTCCCCACCCCTACTCTAAATGGTGGGTTTTGAGCTAGGCAGGGCTTCAGTTTTTTAAAGATACTTACTTTCTTTTTTCCTGAGTGTAAAGCAATACATAACAATAAATCCCTAACAGTCACTGAGCACTTACTATCTGTCAGGCGCCATGCCAAATGCTGACATTCCATGACCTCATTTCCTCCTTTGGACAACTCTGTAAAGTAGGTGTCATTCCTGGTCTTTCCCAGAGAAGAAAGTGAGGTTCCAAGAGTGGAAATATTTTATCCAGGGTTCCATGGCTACTAAGTGGGGGATGTGGAATTCAAACCATGTCTCTTAAAGTCTGAACTCTGTTGCTTCCATATAAGATCTTTCTAGAAAGTTTGGAAAATTCAGAAAAACATAAAGGAAAAACATAAGATTTCTATAAGTCCAGAGATAACAACATTTTGGTATGTTCCATTTTATTCTCTTATTTCACTTTTTTTTTTAAATATGTTTTCCCTTTTTTATTGATTTTGAGAGAGAAAGGAAGGGAGAGGGATAGAGAGATAGAGACATCGATTAGAGAGGAGCATCATCGATCAGCTGCCTCCTGCACGCCCCCTACTGGGGATCGAGCCCACAACCCAGGCATGTGCCCTGACCAGGAATCGAGCCTGCAACCTTTTGGTTCCTGGGAGGATGCTCAACCACTGAGCCATACCAGCCAGGCCCCTTTTATTCTTTTATATATGTGAGTGAATATATACATTTTTTAATAAATTGGAAACACATTGAATATTGAATTGTTTTTAAATTTTATTTGTTGATTGATTTTAGAAAGAGAGGAAGAGGGGCAGAGAAATATCGATTTGTTGTTTCATTTATTTATGCATTCATTGGTTGATTCCTGAGCTACCCAGGCAGGGCAAATACTGAATTTTTTTATTCAGATCTTTTCCTAACTGATACTATATCATGAGTGTTTTCCTACATCATAAGGAATTGGCCACCAGTCAGTCCCAAACGTGGTTATGGAATCCAATAATAGCGGAAACCAGAGGTGACAGGTCAATGTGATTTTTGAAGGGAAATAATGACACTGATGCCTGCAGCTCTTGCCATGAAAGGGGACAGTCCGGAGCCAGCCTGGGTGGAGCGCCGAGGTCTGAGTGTGGGGTGAAGAGATCAGAGAAGGGAGAGAGCTTGGAGCTCTTGAAACTGCCTTTGAAAAGTTCCGTCCCTCCCTTTGTGTGCCTGGATCCCACATGAAGGTGCAGGCCAACCTGTGTTTGAAGTGAGAGTTAAAAATGCAGAGTGGCTTTTCCCGGGGCTCAGCTCAGGGCCAGGCTTTCTGGAAGCCGTGGAACACCCTAAATCCATCCCCCTGTAAACCTGTGGGTAGAGTTACTCATTATGGTCAGGGAGGCTGGCTCCTGCTGGGTTTCTACTCTTACCCTGGCCTCTGGTTAGAGAGAACCAGGAGGCTTTCCTGCCTTTGTTCTCCGGGATGTGTATGTGTGAAAGAGGCAGAGTATACTTTTTTAAAGAAAATACACTTTTTAAGGTGCGCTCTCCATCTGGGGAGCACGCCTGCACCTTTCTTCCCCCACAGTCAAGAGGGCATCTCCTAAACTCTAAGGGACCCCACCAGACTTGCAACCAGGGGAACAATGGGCGGCAGCAGCCCCCCCGCCCCAGCCTGTCTCCAAGGCCCCCCTTTTCTCTGACTCTCCAGTGAGCTAAAGCAGCCTTGCCTTGGCCCATTGCTTTCCTGTAACATTGCTAGGGAACCAGAGCGGCCCCACCTAGGTGTCTCCTGTTTGCTTCTTCTCTGCTCAGCCCTTCCTTGCTTCCATGTCCTCAGCATTTATAAATGTATCTTCAAAATAAAAAAATAAAAGAGACTTTAAAAAATGATCAAGAATAAAAGCAGGGAGGCACAGAGAGAAAAAAAAGTTAGCAAATGTAGGGCTGGGGGCCAAGACAGGGTCCAGTGTGTACGACAGGGACAGGGGTCCCGTGCTTGTGGCAGATGACTCAGCACCCTTAGCAGTCAGGGTGCTCTGGAATGACATCCTGAGGGGCCAGCCTCTTGGAGGTTGCCCCAACCAGCTCTTAGAAACTCGAGAGTGAGTGCCGTTGGCCTCCATCAGATGCTGGCTTGTCCAAAGAATGTTGGCACATGCTCAGTGCAGGCTCCAGGGCTGGAACACGAAGTCTCTGGTTCATCCATGAGCTGGTACCACCTCGTGTGTGACTCTGAGAAGCTTTCCACCATAGGAAGGTCTCACCCCTGCACCTTCCTCCTCCCTGGGCCATCTTAGAGGTGGATGAGAAAAGTGCAGGGAGATGCTTCGAATGTATGACTACAGAGGATTCTTCATTATTACATTGGTTACCCTAGAACAGTGATGGCGAACCTATGACACATGTATCAGAGGTGACACGCAAACTCATTTTTTTTAAAAAATATATTTTATTGATTTTTTACAGAGAGGAAGGGAGAGAGAGAGAGAGTTAGAAACATCGATGAGAGAGAATCATCGATCAGCTGCCTCCTGCACATCTCCTACTGGGGATATGCCCGCAACCCAGGTACATGCCCTTGACCGGAATCAAACCTGGGACCTCTCAGTCCGCAGGCCGACGCTCTATCCACTGAGCCAAACCGGTTTCGGCGCAAACTCATTTTTTTTTGGTTGATTTTTCTTTGTTAAATGGCATTTAAATATATAAAATAAATATCAACAATATAAGTCTTTGTTTTACTATGGTTGCAAATATCAAAAAATTTCTAGATGTGACACGGCACCAGAGTTAAGTTAGGGTTTTTCAAAATGCTGACACGCCGAGCTCAAAAGGTTCGCCATCGCTGCCCTAGAAGCTCCTGAGACAAGGCAAGAAGAGAACAGAGTGTTGTTGTTGCACGTGTCACTTAACTGTTACACTCCAGCCTTTCCACAGCCTTTTCACGCCTTAAAATGCCAGATAATATCATCTTGACTACCTTTCAGTATTTTTACAAGAATCACAAGGGATAGTGGATACGAAAGTGCTTTGAGCCCTGGCTGGGTAACTCAGTTGGTTAGAGCATCATCCCTATCAGCCAAGGTTGTGGGTTCGATCCCCGGTTAGGGCACAAACAAAAACATACAAGAATCAACCAATCAATGCACAAATAAGTGGATCAACAAATCAGTGTTTCTCTGTGTGTGTGTCTCTCCCTCCTTCTCTCTAAAAATCAATCAATTTTTTTTAGAAAAAGAAAGTACTTTGTAAACCGTAGAGTGCCTACACATATGTAGATTATGATGTATGAAGATTCCTGAATGGGGACGCCCCTGCTCCTCTGAGGACTGGAAAGCCATGGCTCCAGCTCTTGTAAAACGTTAGCCCTCTTTGTTGGGTGGGATGAGTTGAGTCCCAGGAAGTGAATGACTTGCCCAAAGTGGGTGAAAGATTTGGGAGTTTCCAGGCATTAGGAAGAGCCCTTGGTCGAGTTGCACTCTTGACCGGCCACTTGTGCAAGTCCCTTAACCTCTGAGCTTCTCTTTCCTCATCTGTCATTTGTTTCTAACCGCAAAGGATTATTAGGATAATCTATTCTAGGGGGGGAGTGTGGCATCCAAATGGAAGTGTGTGGGGGAATTAAAAGCACCCTATAACAAAGGACATTGTTAGGGCTCACCGGTGTCCCTGGGGATGCTGACATGAACCAATGTTTGATGAAGCCTACAAGTCCTCGAACTGGAAGGGCCATAACTCAGCGCCCTCCGTTCTACAGACCAGACCAGTTGAGGCCAAGGAAACCACGAGGTCGGTCCCTCACGCGGCACCGGACCAAGTCTCACCCTCTACTCCAGGGGTCGGGTTCCCCATATGCGAAGCGGGGAGCCCTCCAGTTGGCCTCCCTGTCCTCCCAGCACTGCAGCGCCAGGACTCATGAGATCACGCCGCCTGTATGTGCTGTGACATCCTGTGTTCGAGCAGACCCGCCGGACGCCAACAGCGTCTTTCATGCTGACATCCCGGGATCGCCCCGGTTTTTGTTCCCGGTCTCTGCTGAGCGAAGCCCGGGGCGGCCGAGTCCTCGTTCCCAGCGCCCGCGGCAGCGTAGAGCGGGAGGAAGCGGCGGGGAGGTCGCGGAGCCCTGAAACCCCAGGGGTTTGCTCTTGGTGTGTGGAGGGAGCCAGGTGAAGGGCGGGGTGAGAACTGGGCGGGTCCCGGCCTCGGAGGCTGCGGCGGAGATTCCTCCCCGGGGTGTGGCGGGGGAGGACGGGTAGGGGGGGGGAAGGAGGGAGGGAGGGAGGGCGGCTTGGCTGCTGGACCGATTGAGTCACGGCCCTCCCGTGAGTAATCCCTGGCTGGATGGTGCAGCCGCCGCCTTTTCTGCCTGCGGTGCAGAGCCGCCTGCAGAAGGGCTGAGGAGCTGCTGCCGCAGCTGCACCGGGGCGGGGCCGGGCGGGGCGGGCCGGGGCGCGGGGAGCCGAACTGCGCCTGCAGGTCTCGACCTGCGCCCCAAGCTCTGCTTCGGGGCTGGAGGGGGTGAAGCTGGAGATCGAGGCCCAGGGGACTTCCCGAGGGCGGGAGGCTCGCTCGCTCGCTGCCTCGGGCCTTCCCAGCCCAGAGCTCCCAGTATGGGGGGTGGGGAGGGGGTGGGGGGTGGGGGGTGGGGGAGGGAGGCTGGTGTCGGTTTTAGGGCCCAGGAAGTCGCGGTGGAAAGGGGTTGGGGTTCTTCCCGGGGTGTTGTACTCTGGATGCTAGAGGCCTGTGTCCCCAGTTGCTGACGCCCTGAGTTTCCCTCCATTGTGAAATGCGATGCCTCTCTTCTGCCTCCCTCGCCCCCCCCCCCCCCCCCCCCCCCGCACGCAACCCCCCAAAATAAGCTGGAGACCACGCCGCTGCCAAGCTTCCCCACCTCTGTGTGCCGCTCCCTGCTTCCCTTACGCCCCCTCTCCCCCCACCTCAGCTCTAGAATAAGAATTCCTAAGATTGATATTTTTTATTAGGCTGATATGGTCAACGCAGTCTATTGACTATGTAGTTAAGTGACAATTTTGGACCATGAAGTTGACAGAAGTTCTCATCTAAAAGAGTCTTGACAAATTTTGGTAGATCCATGGCTGTCTTTGATCATGCTGATGACAAAGTGTTGCTGGCAGAAATAGTGGAAACCTATTTGGTTTTTTTCTCTCTCTCTCTCTCTCCTCTATCTTTATCGCTTTCTTCCCTTCTCAGGTGCATTTTATATATTTCAATAGCCTAATGAAGACACCTGAACCCACTCCCCAAGCCAAAAAGTGAGATCCCTACCATAACTTGCATCCACCTATGTGCCTTTTCTAGCCTGTCCCCTCACCTCATCACCCAATGTAGCCACTATCCTGAATTCTGTGATGATCATTCTCTTGGTAAACATATCTAAACAAATATTATATTTCGTTTTGCTTTGTATTCTGTATTAAAAATATATACCACGCAAAGTCTTCTGGGGCTTGCTTATTTTCATTCAATATTATAGTACTAAATTTATGCCTCTCTTGAGTGGGGTACTGGATACTTTGGAATGACATCCTGAGGTTCATTCATTTTCACTGCTATATACTATTCCACTGGTGAAGCTAGCGGCCTTTTTCACCGTTGTGAAGAGCACCACCACGAACATTCCTGGCCATGTCTTCTGCTGTGCCTGTGCAAGTTTCTCCTGGGAAGTGAGCTCAGACAGGAATTGCTAGGTCTTGGTATATGAATATTCAAATTTACATGGTAGTGACAGGTTGTTTCCCAAGACATCTGAGGTAGTTTAGCCCCTGCCAGTGAAGTGTAAGAGATGCTGTTGATCCACGCCCTCTCAAGAACTAGGTATTGGCAAAGTTTTTCATTTTTGCCAGCAGAATAGTATAAATACTAGTAGTATCTCTTAGTGGTGTTGCTTTGTATGCCCCTGGTTATCAATGAAGTTGAGGAGCAGAAATAACATTCCACAGATCAGACCCACAAAAATTGCAGATATTGGAGTGGTTGTAACCCACAACCCTTCGGTGCAGGGGCCATCGGTCTAGCCCAGCCGTGGGCAAACTACGGCCTGCAGGCCGGATCCGCCCGTTTGAAATGAATAAAACTAAAAAAAAAAAAGACCGTACCCTTTTATGTAATGATGTTTACTTTGAATTTATATTAGTTCACACAGACACTCCATCCATGCTTTTGTTCCAGCCCTCCGGTCCAGTTCAAGAACCCATTGTGGCCCTCGAGTCAAAAAGTTTGCACACCCCTGGTCTAGCCACTGGGCCACACCGGCCAGAGTGGAGTGGTTGTATATAGAAAATGTAAAATCTATATTTAATATGTTAAAAGGAAGAGGGTAATAAAAGAATGGTGAAGGGAAACAAAACTCAATTGACTAGATTGAGCTCTCTTTAGATATCTCTTTTGTCTCAGATGTCCAAAGAGAACTAGAAATGAAAGAAAGACAATGAAGGAAATTAAAGTTTCAGTGAAGCCGAAACCAGTTTGGCTCAGTGGATAGAGCGTCGGCCTGCGGACTGAAAGGTCCCAGGTTCGATTCCGGTCAAGGACATGTACCTGGGTTGCGGGCATATCCCCGGTAGGAGATGTGCAGGAGGCAGCTGATCGATGTTTCTCTCTCATCGATGTTTCTAACTCTCTATCTCTCTCCCTTCCTCTCTGTAAAAAATCAATAAAATATATTTTTAAAAAAATAAAATAAAATAAAAAAAATAAAGTTGCAGTGAAAAGGTGTAATGTAATTAGAGGTGACGACAAAATTAGTGAATTGGAAGATATTTCTAGAGAAATTATATAGAAGATGGAAAAATGTGGAAGAGGCATCGAGGCATAGAAAAGAGAGCAGGAGTCAGTAAATTACTTTCTGTAAAGGGCCAGCTAGTAAATGTGTTAGGCTTTAGGGCCCAATATGGTCTCTGTCATAACTACTCAACTCTCCTATTGTAGTATGAAATTAGCCTGGGTGCTAATAAAACTATATATTTACAAAACCAGACAGCAGGCCAGATTTGTTACACAGTTTGCCCACTTCCAGAATAGAGTAAAAAGGTCCCCAATATGCATTAAACTAATGTTCCATAAGGAGATAATACAGAGAATAAGAATATGACAATAATGAAGAAGCAATGGTCAAGAGTTGGCTAAATACAATTATTATACTTATGAGGCCTAATGAATCGCATGAAGAAGAAATAAACTTCACCCCTAGAAACATCATAATGAAACTACCAAGGATAAATAATTTCAAAGTAAACTCAAAAGTAAATTGCCTTCTAGGGAATAACAATTAGAATGACAACTGATTTCTCCATCTCAATAATAAAAGCCAGAAGATAGTGGAATAATGGATACGAAAGTGCTTTGAGCCAAGACAATAACTGCTAACAAGGAATTCTATTATCAGTGGAAATCTTCCAAGAAAGAGGGCAAAATTAAGGCCCTTTGAGGACAAACAAAAAGAGGTTTCCACTAAAACAGCTCCTAATGGAAATAGTTCAAGAAGAAACATTACCTAAAAGAAACATCTAAGATTCAGGAAGGAATGATAGGCAAAGGAAATTGTGAGCATGGTGCTAAGTCTAACTAGTAATCGCAAAGAAAATACAGATAGCAATGTCTAACTTATAGGGATAAAATGAAGCTATAATTAATCAAATGAATCTCTCGTAACAATAGCATGTCAGTTGGAAAGTTAGTGATTGGAGTTTAAGTGGTCTAAGGCCCTAGTATGGTTTGGGAAGAGGTTAAAGATGTTAGGTTTCTAGGCTAACACTGAAAAACTAGGAATAATACAACTTCCAAACTACAAGAGGGGAGGAAAATCAAAAGAAAGAAAAGGAAACATGAAGACAATAGGAAATGTGGCAGTTAAAAAAATTAAGGCTGTGATGTAGAAGCAAATAATAAATGTTACCATTTATTATTTCAGACCCACAGTAGCTACTGTGTTAGTAATTTTGAGGCATTCATATTCATAATGTCAGGCAGTAAAGATAAGGGTGTCAGGCACAAAATAGGCATACCATTCAGGTTTCCTTATTACTGTACTTTTGTGCGTAAAACAAGGTCTGGAACTTAGTAGGCACTCATTTATTGAAGAGAGGATTAAATGGTAGTGGGTATCGATTCTTATCTCAGGATGAGCAAACTGAGGCTCTGAGGAGCAGCGTGGCGGTGAGAAAAGCCTCAGACAGCGTGAGTATGAAACTTGCCTCTTAGAAACGTCGTTGTGTTGAGCATAACATGCTCTTCTGTTTTCTCATCTGTAAAAGTGAGTCAGAGTGCTTGTTAGGTAATAATGTTCATTAAATGCCAGGCATTCGCTAAATGACGGATGTTACTGGCAGAGAACTTTTTCACAGTCACAGGGCCTGGATTTCAGGCATTTGGGATTCACCTAAACCGCTTTCCCCTCTACCATGTGGTAGACTGTCCTGTTCTCTAAGGCAGAAGTAGCACGTCACGGCTGAGAATGTGAGCTCTGGAGTCAGGCGGGCCTGAGTTCATGGCCCAGCCTGGTCACTAGTTACCTCTAGGACTTGGGGCCTTCGTTTCTTCAGCTGTTGAACCGAAATCAAAATAGCTGTCACAAAAGGTGGTTGTAAGATTGCAAGAATGTTGCTGGAACCGGTTTGGCTCAGTGGATAGAGTGTCGGCCTGCGGACTGAAAGGTCCCAGGTTCGATTCCGGTCAAGGGCATGTACCTGGGTTGCGGGCACATCCCCAGTAGGAGGTGTGCAGGAGGCAGCTGATCGATGTTTCTCTCTCATCGATGTTTCTAACTCTCTATCTCTCTCTCTTCCTCTCTGTAAAAAATCAATAAAATATATTTTTAAAAAAAGAAAAAAAAAAAGAATGTGTGCCCATCACTTTGGTGATGGTCACAAATTAGGTCCCAGTTTATTTTATCATTTTTTAATATGTTTTTAATGATTTGAGAGAGACATCAATGTGAGAAAGGTTGATTGGCTGCCTCCTGCACGCCTCCTACTGTGAATCAAGCCTGCAAACCAGGTCGAACCAGTGACCTCTCTGGGCATGGGATGACTTTCAGCCACCTGAGCCACACTGACCAGGGCTAGGTCCCAGTTTAATACAGGCATACCTTGGGGACGTCATGGGTTCAGTTCCAGACCGCCGAAAAAAAGTGTCATCATCTTCTTGCTGGTGGAGGGTCTTGCCTTCAACTTGTAAAAAATGCAACGTCTGTGAGGCCCAGTAAAATGAGGTTTGCCTGTATTAGAAAGAATAAGAGCTAATGCGCAGGCTCTTAGGTAACAGTAAGAAGAAATGGTTTCCAGTATTGGAAAAGAGATTCGTCTACATGACCTTCAGTCCCTTCCAACCTTGGGGTGTTTCTTTCTTCCTGAAACAGAAACAAGGGAAGTAGGGCTGTATCTGTCTGCTCACTCACATTCTGACTGATGAGCAGGTCCCCAGTGGCAGGGACTGACTGATAGCGTTATATAATAGCCACAGTGATTCCATTTGAATGCTTACCATGGAGCAGCACCATGTGCCTGTACATGGATTAATTATCTGAAATATTTTAAAGGGGGCCGCTGTTATTATCCCAAATGTATCAGTGCCAAAACTAAAGAACAGAGACATGGACTAACTTTCCCAAGGTCAAACAGGTAGCGATGGTGGATCGGGACTTGGGTTCATCCGCCCACAGGGCCTGTGCTCTTGATCACTGCACTGTACATTAGAGGTGACCTGGTCCCTGAGAAAAAGAGTTCTCGTTTCTGGAAAGCACCTTCAGGGCAGTCCTACAGAGCAAGTGCATCCTTTGCCAAACCCAGGTTTGAAATCTGGCTCTACTTCTTCCTGTGGCTCTAGACAAGGTATTTAACCAGTTTTCTTCTCTACAACATGGGGACAGTATTATCCATTTCCCATGTTTGTTGGGAGGATCAAATGAAATAACATCTGAGGTTTTCAAAAAGACTAGACTCTATATTTCCATTGTGAATCTGGAAGGCCTCAGCCCTAAGCAGATGCCTGTGTGCTCTGAGCTGATGCTGGGGTGACTTTCCGAGAGTGAGGAAATGAAAGCTGACTTTCCCCTGCTCCTTGAAAAGACGACTTGTCCATTGTTCTCAACGCCCTTCCACTCCCGTCACCCCCATGTACACGGAGCATGGTCTTCAGAAGCCCCGTGTGTTTCCCCTCCCCTTGGCTTTGCCACTCAGCCTTGCCAGGGGAGTTGTTTGATGTTGTGCCTCTGGGGGCTCCCAGTCCTGGGCATGTCAGAGGTCACTGTCTGGGATAAGTGACCTCTATCCCACTGGGCTTCCACCCCCAATAGAAGGTGGTCCTGAGGTCCTGGTGACTGTGGGAGCTAGGCTCACAGCCCTGGATTTACTTCTGCTCTTCCCTTCCCCACCCTTCTCCCCTCTCTATGCCAGCACTATTCTATTTGCTTTCCTGTTTCCTTCTTTTGAAAAAATATTTTTATGGTGGTGAATGGCTTTAACTACATTCACATTATTATTGTGCTACCATCACTACTATCCATTACAGAACTTTTTCATCACCCCAAATAGAAACTCTGTACCCATTACACAATAACCCCACCCTATACCTTCTCCCCCAATCCCTGACAACCTCTACTCTACTTCCCGTCCTTATGAATTTGTGCCTAGAGTAGGCACTTCATCTACGTCGAATCATACAATATCGACCCTTTTGTTTCTGGTTTCTTTCATTTAGCATACTGTTTTCTTTTTCTGTTTGTTTTCTTTTTTTAATTTAATTTTATTTTAACAAAATTTTAATTTGTTATTGAATTTATTGGGATGACATTGGTTACAATAGCGTAACATTTTCAAGTTTCACCCATGTTATAGCATGTATCCGAATTTCACTCCTTTTTAAGGCTGAGTATTATTTTACTGTATGGATATACCACCTTTTGTTTATGCATTCATCTGTTGATAGATGCTCTCTTTTCTTTTCTTTTTTGTTTTTGTCTTAATTTATCAATGCCTCTATCTTATAAGTAGAAAAATTGAGACATTTCCTGAAAAATGAAATCTGTATTACAGTGCATAATGCGGATGCTCTCTTTTCTTTAACCAAACTTGGGGCGATCAAAATTTGCAGTGACATGGAGAGAACAGCCTACTCTTTCCTTGAAGCAGGAAACTGGCGAGTCACCATCCCAGGTGGTGAGGAGTTACGCCCAGTGTTCTGTTTGCAAAGTCTGCTCTGAAGCCACTCCTGGGATGTCACACTTCCAAAGGTCTCTCAACAAGTGACACCACCTGGCCCCAGAAGTGCTAGTTGGAAAGGAGAGAAGGGATTGTCTGGGGCCCCAGCCACACCTTTGCTTGCCTTCCGGGGACAGAGCCCGTGTTGCCTGGGATGCCTGGGATGCTCTGTTTCGGGGCTGTAGGCAAAGGATCTGGAGACTAGAGCAGCTTTTGTTTTACCTGTTTATACTAGTAGTTCTGAGCTTGTGTTTGTTTTGTTTTGTATATTTCTTCTCCTTGTCAACTCTGTCATTTCTGGTCTCCAACTTGGCTTCGATGCCCTTCAGTATTTCTGTTCTACTCCACTGTAATCATAGGGCTTCCTAATTTGGGTGTGTAGTGTCTTCTTTATTTAGACTCCGAGTCTAGCAGTTCCTGGAGGGGAAGGGCCCCCTTCCTTCCTTCCTTTCTCTCAGTCTTCCTCCATCCTTTTTTGTTCTCTTTTCTCTGTTTCTTTTACACCACTCCATTCCCTAGGAATTGCATAACCTCTTTCTTGGCCATAGTCTGTACCCTCAAGGTGTCCCCACCTCCTCTAACTCGGCCACAATCTGTACCCTGAAGGTGTCCACAGCCTAAGAGGATGACACACCACATTACACACACACTCAGCATGTGTCACAGTTGCCTCTGGGAGGAAGTAGGAAAACCCATATCAATCATCTGAGCTCATCAGGGCAGGAACCCTCTAGCTCCAAAGGCCTGGGTTGGGCCTAAAATTTTTAGACTGTTTCATACTGGCTGCTCTCCTGCTCTCTTATTCCTGTTTATCTTTCTTTGTAGGACCTTGGAGCACAGAGTATATCCTAGCTTCTTTTAGGCTCTTTCTGCAGTTGCCTGGCCTTAACTGAGTCACATCACCATAACGACCATGTGATATAAAATCTGCAGACGGAGTAATGTCATCAGTGCTGGCTTTCTTAAAAGGCTGTCCAAAGATAACACATCAGAGTGCTTTACCCGGATGTGAGTTCTTACCACAGTCTTCTTCGACTCTCATGAACTTTTCTGCCTTTCTTTTTCTTTTTTTAATATATTTTTGTTTATTTCAGAAAGAGAGAGAAAGAAACATCAATGATGAGAGAGAATCATTGATCACCTGCCTCCTGTACACCCCCCTACTAGAGATCGAGCCTGCAACCCAGGCATGTGCCCTTGACTGGAATTGACCTGGAACCCTTCAATCTGCAGGTCAACACTCTAACCACTGAGCCAAACCAGATAGGGCGCTTTTTTTTTTCCTTTTTTAAAAAAGAAAGTGATTTTTATTGATTTTTAGAGAGAGAGGAAGGGAGAGGGAGAAAGATATAGAAACATTGATGAGAGAGAAACAGCAATCGGCTGGCTCCTGCAGGTCCCCTTCTGGGGATTGAGCCCACAACCCAGACATGTGCCCTGACCAGGAATCAAACCTGAGACTTCCTGGTGCATGGGTCCATGCTCAACCACTGAGCCACACCTGTCGGGCTCTGCCTTTCTCTCTTGCCAACGCCACTTATGAGGGAACCTTGGGCAGACAGATTCCCCAGATATACCTGCAAAAGTTGGAGATGCTGGACAAGTCCATGAATGGCAGTACTAGTGTCTGCCTGGTACACACAGGCCAGGATATGGAGCCAGGCCTGTAAAGTATAGGAGAAGGGCCCAGAGGCACTGGGAGCCTCTGACGAGGGGTAGCCTCCCTTTGCTTCCGAAGTTCAATAGCTTCTTAATTCAGTTGATCTTCATCTAAGGGCACTGGTCCCTTATACATGAAAGAAGTAATAATTTTTTCAAGTTCTGTGTGAGGTAGATTACTTTCATTATTTCCACTCTTCAGGTAAGAAATTAAGACCCAGGGAGAAGGGATTTGGAGGAAGGTGTGCTGAGAGGAAGGCCAATCTGGTGCTACTTGGAAGGAGCTGTGATGGGAGAGCCTGTGAGCTGTGAGGGGCAAGAGCCTGGCCCACACGGACAGAGCAGTCTGGCCCCCCGAACAGAGCTCCAGGGGGCCTGGGCCCATGGGTCTGGCTGATTTGACATCTTCAGCCCTTCTGGCGCATCCACTGGTCAAACTGGACTCACTTCTGGTTTTCTTCCTTAGATATTTCATAGGGCCTGTAACCCACAGCAATACTAGTATTTGGCAGTTTATTGCAGCTGCTAGCCCATAGCAGCTTATAAAGACGTTAGAAAGATGCCCCTTCAGATGAATGCAGCCCATCGGTGCACGGCCTACCCAGCAACACTAATGGCGTTTCGTCTCCCAACAACCTCCTCACCTGGTGCCCATGTTCAGGGCACATTTTGCACACGCGTGTGTAGCAGCTCTGGGAAGCCCTAAGGAAGCTCCCCGTGACTCGGGGTATGGGTCTGAGCCCGAGCCCATTGGGGGAGGCTCATGCTGTGAGTGAGTTCTTCCCCAGCAGCTGATGGCTGCACCTGGCCTGCGGGGCGACCCTGGAGGTGTCCTACCAGGTGATCTTGCTCTTCATTTGACACCTAATGCAGATTTCATTGCATCAGCTGCATCTGCCTATATCCTGCTTTCCAATCTGTAGCCTACCTCTTTGTCCCAGTGTCCCAGTGACTCATACATGCTTCACTGTAAAATATAATTCAGTGTAAAATAGTGTTCGACTTTCTCCAAAGTTCCCCGCACGGCTGTGATTCTGGGGTGCTCTGGGATGTTTGATGCAGTTGGAAAACTGGGGTACCTGCTCCCTGAAAAGGTCAAGAATTTACTAGCTAGTGCAATGACTAGTGATGAAATGGTGGTTAGGGCTGGCCTTCCTCCGCGCTCGTAGTCATTTGACCCCTGGCCCCTCTCTGCTTTGAGAAGATAACAGGGCGTTCATGGTCCTTACCCTCCAATGGTGCCACAGTCGCTGCCTTTGGGTGTAGCAGAGTCCTGAGCAGCTGTCTCCTTTCCATCTCTCCAGCGGAGCCAAGCTGGCACCAGCTCTGGAGGTGGAGGGGAAGGCATCCAGAGGGTACAATGCTGCCCAGGAATATGAAAGGGAACCCTTTGGCCAGGTGGCCCTGTTCAGCTGACAGCTCCTGCTGGGAGGACATGGTAGATTTTGGCACATGGCACTGTTCTGCCCATCTGGCTCCTTTAGAATGAGAGTTGAAGACTCCTGGCCAGGGGACCTGGGAGGTGAGGCACTGATGCCAGTGTAGCAGGGGCCAGCGGGCTGGGCCTTAGTTCTGGGTAACAGCATCTCTACATATCACTTCTGGGGATAGTTATCCCGCCTGCCTTCTTGCAGGCAAAACTCAGAGCCTTTGGAGGACCTTGCCTTTCCCAAAGCAGCTCAATTTGGCCTCTGTGTCTCCTGCCTCCTGTGGTAGGTCGGCTGAGCATCCAATATAGACAGCTGCTCATCTTCCTATTGACTTCCTAGGCTTCTCACTCCTCAGTGGTGCCTTTTTATTCTCTAAATGGGACCTTCCACCCTGGCCTATACAGGGAGAATGGGAACTGTCGGGGCTGTCCATTTTCTCTCCCCTGTAACCTCTGTAATCTTCTCATTTTACCCTATTCCCCTCCTATCTTGGCTCTTGAAACTATTCCCATAGGAAGAAAAAGGCAGTTCGCCCTCCCACCCCTCTTTAGGGCCAAACCTCTGTTTGTTGTCTTGGAAACCATGGTAACATAGCCTAAGATGCCCCTTCTACCATTTTGGAAGTTGATGTTCTCAAGCCTCGTACTCCCAGCTGTGAGTTTTCTACAGACGTTTCCCAAAGGGAGACATGAGCCTCTGATGTTTCAGATCTGCTCTAAGGAGAATGTTTCAAAGCAACCAATCCCTAGAAAATCCTTTTCAAAGTGGGTTAGGAAAGTGTCCGCCGTAGGATCTTTTGGGGTATGACGGTGCTAACATTGGCTGGGAGTCCAGAAGAGTATTCTGGGATGTGGTCTACACCTCTTTCTCTTGTGCCCTTTCCCCTCCTCACACTCAATTACTCACAACACTAGTGTTGGAGGTGGTTATCTTTCAGCTCCCACCAACTCTTTCCTGCTTTTTCTTCTCCTTGACATGTTTGTCCTTCTTGCTCTGGTGCTACCTTTTAAAGCCCCAAGTCGGGAATCCAGGCCGCTGGGATGATTAACTGCAGGAGCCCAGTCGAAGAATTCCACAGCCTTAGACGGCAAAGTTTCCATAGCCTCACTGCTGTGGGACTTCCCCGCGAAGGAGTCCTCTTTCTTCAGCTGGCTGTGGAGGAGGGCGGGGGAGAGCAGGCTGGTGTGTCCTCGGCTTCCCTTTGGATTTGACTGCTGGCAGAGGGGAGCGTCCAGTGGCTGAAACCCTGCAGGGAGGGCACTGATCCCTCCCCCCACCCCGAAAAGGCTTGCTCTCCTGGTGATGGAGATCTTACTGATTTGGACCAGCCAGCCCGGGTGTGTGAGACTAGAGAAGCTGGGACAAGAGTGCTCCTGCAACATTTTATTGAAGGAAATGTTGGGCAAATAGTGGGAGATGCCTACAAAGGTCTGGCTCTGCTGGGTTAGGGTGCCTTTTGCTCCTCCTGCTCCTCTGGTCCCTTCTGGGAACCTTTGAATTCTTGCATAGTGGTGAGGAGAGCTGGAAGAAGGCAGCCATGTCACCAGGGAGCTGGACTTCAGCCTCCTATGCCTGTTCCCTACCCAAGCTTTACAGGCTGAGAGTAGAACTGAGAGGTGACCATGGAGCCACAGTCTTGCAGCTTGTCGGTCAGCTTGTCAGTAGGAAGGGCTAGCTTATCGTGCTCAGTTCTTGAATTTTCAACTCCCATGTGAGCATTGAAAGGAGCCAGAGTCAGATTGTAGTCCTAGGTGCCTTTTATATTTAGTCTCCCAGCCTCCTTCCTCCATCAGGCTACTTCCCTATTTATGCTGGAGTGGAAACTTGGCTGAGCATACTAAATCCTGACTCTAGTTTTAAATTCATAGGAATAGTCTCATATCCTTCCTCTTCCTCCGTCTCTGTTAGGACTCCTCACTTTGAGTCCTCAGTGTTAGCCGTTTGCCTCTGCTCCAAGCATAGTGAGATGCTACATATTTGACTTAGCCAGGCCATCTCCAGTGGATTTGGGAGAGTGCAGATTGGCTCATGGAGTTCGTCCTCTGTGCCTTTGGCCCATCATCCATGACCCCAGTGACACTGCCTGGCCCTGTGTTGGTGCCAGCCATGGCAACCTACTGGCTTCTCAGCATATCCATATTCCTTCCACTGTTTGAACCAGTGTGGACTGGACGGGTGATTGATTTCAGAAATTACCCAGGTAAGGGGAATAGAATTCCATCCAAGTAGACTGTCCCTAGAGATGTGCAAAAGAGAGAATAAGAGAGATTCTGAGATTGAGGTAGATAAGTGGTGGTGGGGAGAGGGAGGGAGGGAGGGAGGGAGGGAGGGAGGGAGGGAGGGAGGGAGGGAGGGAGGGAGGAGGAGGAGAGGCGGAGAGGGAATAGAAGGAGGGAGGAAGTTAGGGAGACAGGACAAGATAGGGAAAGGGATATACATAGATCTGAAAAACAGTGAGAAGTTGGGAATGAGGTATATCGAGAAAAATGAGGAGGTGGGAAGAGTTTGGTACCAGATATCTTCCCTATCATTTCTGGCAGTTCAGTGCTTCAGAAATAATCTTGAAAGCATCCTTTTTTGCCACTTCCTACAGACTTCCCCATCACCACCATCACCATAGTTCTTCTCCCCTGTCTTCCCTCGGGGGCTCTGCAGTGGTGTTTAAAATGCTGTGTGTGGGAGTTCAGAATCCAATGGGTGTTGAGAGAACTTCAATTCTTTATGTTTCCCTTTGCTTCTCCCTAGAGAGGTAGATGGTTCCCACAGTGATAGCTGGTCTTCCTTCTCCCTGCACCGGAAAAGCCCTGTATTATGTCCTGGAGAACAAGGGAGATATGCCTCCAACCCATTCAGTCTACCTCCCCCAGGGCCCCAAAAGGGAGAGGGTGGAGAGGGGGAAAGTGCTAAGAAGTGGTTCTGGGAACTTACAGATAACGGTTTATCTCTGGAGATTGGCAGAGAAGGGTGGCTCTTTCATTCACTCCTCGTGTTAGGTCAGGCACTAGGGCAGAGGCTGGGATAGAGAGATGGTACCACCTTTCTGTCCACTTAGAACAGCAGTTCTCAACCTGTGGATCACGACCCCTTTGGGGGTCCTATGACCCTTTCTCAGGGGTTGCCTAAGACCATCGGAAAACACATATGTAATTACATATTGTTTTTGTGATTAATCACTATGCTTTAATTATGTTCAATTTGTAACAATGAAAATACATCCTGCATATCAGATATTTACATTACGATTCATAACAGTAGCAAAACTACAGTTATGAAGTAGCAACGAAAATAATTTTATGGTTGGGGGTCACCACAACATGAGGAACTGTATTAAAGGGTCGCGGCATTAGGAAGGTTGAGAACCACTGACTTAGAAGCATGCACAGTACCTTGCACTTTCTCTTCCCTGAGCCTTCCATCAACAATGACCAGCCGGGGCTGAGCTGCCTTTGTCTCCTACCCATTGTCTCTTTCAACAATGGGCCCTCTGTCCCTCACCTTGGATCCGAGCCCTGTGGTGAATAGATGCATCCTTTTATGTATCCCCAAGTAATGGCCACTCAGCTTGAGCTGATACCCTGAGACTCAGAAACAGGAACACTGGTGTCAGGGACACGAGCTCACCTGCGGTGTCTTTCCACCAGGCTGCTCCCAGCTGTCCAGGATGGTGCCCCACGTGGGACCCTTTCCTCACCTCCTCCAGCCCCCTCCTGCCCCACAGGAAGAGTGGAGCGCTGATGACAGTTGGGTTGACAGGCTCAGAAACCAGGCCTGCTCTGCTCTTCTGACCTCAAGGAGCTGCCAAGACTGATTTCTGCCCCAAGTCCCAATTTTCCCAGCAAGACTTTGTCAGCGAACCAGGGCTGTCAGTTGGGACGGTGACCACTCCTGGGGCAGCAGAGGGTGCTTCCCCGATGGAATCAGCAGCAGCCTCCCCCTTCTCCTGCCCTCTCTCCTTCCCGTGGGGTTCGTTCTCATTGATACTTTTTCTGAGCCATCGTGGCAGCTGGGAGGCATTCCATTTCATTCTGAGATGGTGCTCTTCTTAACGGTGCCCTAGCTTTACTTATATCTGATTCACGCGCCCATCAGCAATGGGGTAGGAGTAGGTTTCTCCTCTTAAGATCATATGAATCCAATGGAGCTGGAATGGGTGGAGGAAGAGGGATGATAAAATCCCACATCATCTTCCGTATTCCAAGTAGCTGTTTCTGGAAGGTGGTTCTCTTTCTCTCACTTGGATGTCATGTTGTGATGGACAACCTATAGCATATGTGTCAACGTCAGTATCCACTTCCAGCTTAGTTGTGTGTGTGACTCCCATGGCTGATTTCTGATCCCTCTCCACCTCCTCTGCCCAAACCTGGCCTAGGTGCCTGGGAACCTGGAGACGTATGTGTCCCAGAGGAATCAGCCTCACTTTCGATCATTCTTCAGCATCTGAATCTTGAATGCTGACTGCGTGGTGCTGGCGAGATGTCCTCACCACCTCGACTACAACTGAAATCTTGCTGTGCAGAAGTTCCCCTTCCCCCCAGGGCTCCCTAAGGAGTGAGGACAGGATGCAAGCTAGCACTCTACAGGTGGAGGACAGACCTGTGTCCCTTCCTCCAGAGGCACCTCTGAGGTCACCCCCTTCGGACCTCCATCAGGGAGTGGCCCGGCTGCATGCGGACGGCACTGCACCCTGGGAGGGGGGGACTCTGCTCTGAGGCTCTCTTCCCAGGACCCCTGGTGGATCCTCAGTCTCTTCATCCTGGTGACAGTGGGGATGGTGGCGAGGGGGGAGGGTGTGAGGAACGCTGCTGGCTGGAGCCCGGCTTAGCCAGGAAGGGAGAAGACTGAGTGTAGGTGGTGCACAGGTGAGAAGAGCCTGAGCCATGGCCTCTCTGTGATGAGCTGAGCCGAGGCTGCATGGACCAGCAGCCCGCCTTCCCTTTAGAGGAACTTACCCCGTCCCCGCACTGCTCACTTGGGTCTTCCCCTGGCTGGCTCAAGCCCTAAGCGCTGTTGGCCAGCTCTATTCTTCTTGTTCCTGAGAACGTTGTGGTGGCTCTTTTTTATTTTTATTTTTTGAGGCTGCTTTAGGGGGCTGGGAAAGGGAAACTTTCAAAGTAAAATAATAAAAACAGACCACTCTGCCATCACAGGCACATAAATAGCGCCGGGCCAGGCTGCACACTTGCTTTGCCATAGCAACCTAAACCGAGTGTTTACAGCAGCCCGTCGCCGACTGGAAAACAGCAGCTGCTGCTGCCCCGCCAGCTGCGCCTGTGCCCATGCCACTGCCTGTGCCCCTCAGAGCAGTGGGTAGGTGCCCCCCCTGCGGGGGTCGTGGCCAGCCCTCCTGTAGGGGCTTCGGGGGTGGCAGGGAAAAGGCAGCCAGGGTTCAGATGCGCCAGGGGCAGTGAGACTTGGGGAGCCTGAAGTGAGTGGTGGGTGTCTTTTGTCCTCTCATTTTCCCTTCCAGCTCTGTCTCCTGCGGATGGAGGGAACAGGAGTGCAGGGGATGCTGGGTGCCCCTCCACCAGAAAGGGTCTCGGTGTGTCTCTGACCCTGGGTGTACCTCGGTGTGCTTTGCTGAATACCTTTTGGTTCTGCCACAGGGACGTCCTTCCTCTCCACTCTGTGTTCTCACAGGACAGGGCCTTTCCTTGGGAAGACCAGGGGTCTCTGGGGAGGGGACTGCCCTGAGATGAATGGAAGCAGAGCATCCTGGGGAGGGGGCGCGGAGGAGGGAGAAGGGAAAGCAGGAGATAATAGATGGCGAGACCCTCCTGTGCCTCTCCTGTCAGCCTCGATCTGGGGCAGTGTTTGGACTGGACCCCACTCAAGGCCTTCCAGAGTGTTAGCCTTGTGTTGTTGGACGTTGTCATGGCACTATTTGCAGAGATGCTTCGTAACTTCTGCAGCGTAAGAAAGTCTGGTCCCCAAACCAGCAGCGTCAGCATCCCCGGTTAGGGAACTTGCTAGAAGTACGTGTTCCCTGGCCCCACCCCACAACTCCTGAATCAGAAACTGGGAGCTGGCCCAGCAGTAGGTTTTAACCAGCCCTCCTGGCGAGGTGATGCTCACTGAGGTGGGAGAACCACTGCTCTGAAACACGACACAAGTCCAGGCTGACTTAGTGGCTCCTGTCTGTGCAATGAGTGAACAAGAAGGAGAGGCACCGGGGCACTGAGGGGACAGGTTGCTAGGGAGTGCAGTGCGCCCAGCTCTCTTCTGGATAACGCCTCCTCTCGGCATGGAGTTCTTGCCCGATTCCCTGGGACTTCCAGGAAACAGTGGGCTGAGAGAAGGCCGGGCCAGGCAAAGCCGTGGTTCCCTCACTCTGTCAGGTGGCTGCCGTGGAGTGCAGGGAGGCGATGGAGCGCTGGCCAGGCGTGATGTCCAGTGTGTGGTGCCCTGGCTAGTGTCCGGGTCACACAGGAATGTTATTTTGCTTCCTCTCTTGCTGAGCCCCTGTGGGAAGAGCAGCTGCCCACAGCACTCCCTTTCGGTGTCTGTGGCCTCCTCTGTCGGAGGCCAGACAGCTTTCTCCTCACCCCTGAGAGCTCCAGTAGAACCCGCGGCCTGGGAACAACAGGATCCTGACCCAGTAGCCCAGGGAGACTGGCCTTCCTCTCCCTCTCCATGGGCAGGCGCGATTCTGCTGAGATTTGTGTCTAAAAATAACGCAGGACCCAGTCCAGCTGCTAAAAAGCCCCTTTGTGCCCTTGGGACCAAAATGTGGAAAAACCACAGCAGCCCCAAGAAAGGCAATCTGTGTTGCCCAAGAGAGGGCCCAGGCGAGACATCTGAATGTTACTGCTCAAGGCTGCGTCCTGTCTGCTAGCCTAGTAGCTTCCTGTCCCAGGCCCAAGGAGCTGCACCTTACTAGTACTGAGCGTGAAAGACAGATTCTTTGCTCACTCATATCCTGAGCATTTCCCACAGTCGGATGCGAGGGATCAAGAGGGGCTGCCAGCACCCCTTTCCTTAAACAACAGGCCTTCTGATGGCACTGCCACTCCCACCTGAAATCAGCCCTGCCCTCCTTCTCGGAAGGAAAAGGTCAGTATTCCTGTTTCATCTCTGGCTTGCAGCGAACACCCCCACCCCTGAGTTGTAGGAGGTGACCTGGGCCAGCACGACTCGGATTCTTTGGAGGAGGGTACATCCCCCCTGGCTCTTTCATCTTGATATATTGATGCTATTTTTGGATGGAGACGGGAGGTGGGGGCTGGAGGCATTGCCCTCTTGGGCACATTCCTGGTTCGGTTTCTTGATCCATGCCATGAAGCGTCTGTCTTCATCTTTCCTGGGGTCTCTGACATGGGCTGGTTCCTCAGGCCAGATGATCAGGAACAGAGGGGCAATCCTGGATCAGTTCTTGGTATCACTCTTTTGAGAATGTCTATGCTCTCTGTGGGCCCTACCTTCCCCCCGACTGCTGAAGGCATCTGGCCAGAGCTGATAAAATGAGTTTGTCATTTTCATAACAGGTCTTAGTCCAGCTCTTCCAGGTCTGAAAGGGTTCAGCAGCGTGGTGTGTTTTGGTTTTAGCTTTTGGACCTCACGCACAGAGCACTGAGTTGATCAATAATGGACTCGTGGCCCATTTTTATCATTTGGCTCATGCGAGGCCCTTCCTGTGCTCAGTGTTTCCCCACATCCCACATCTGTTGCCTTTTGTGTGTGTGAGCAGCATTCTAATGTGTTCTTTTGTTTAAATATGTTCCTTCAAATGTATAGAGTTGCTTTTTTTTAAGTCTTTATTGTTGGAAGAATTACATGTGTCCCCTTTTTTCTCCCATTGACCTCTTCTGGCCCACCCCCCGCCCCAGGCCCTCACCACCCCACTGTCTGTGTCCATGGGTTATACATATATGCATACAAGTTCTTTGGTTGATCTCTTCCTCCCTCCATTGAAGAGCTGCTTTAGATGCATGTGTTTCTAATTCATGTAAAAGCTGTTACAGCACCCTTTGCCCCCACTAAGCACTGTTTTTTAAGATAACCAGTATTATCTTGTGTACATCTGATCTGTATTTCTAACTGTTGGCAAAATATCCCCTTTATCACCTCGCCCATCGATCCCAGGTGGCCTTCAGTTCCCTGTCACCACAAGCATGTCCCGCTGAGCCTCCTTGCACACGTCCCCTTCTGGACCTGTGTGAGACTCTCTCTGGGAGAGGCACCCAGCGGTAGATGACTGGGGCCTTCGTATCCATGGTCTCAACTTGGCCAAGAAGTACCAAATGGTTCTGGGAGAAGGAGTGAATTCTGGGTCCCTGAGACCCAGCGGTGGAGAGTGATATATCTTCTCCAGACAGATGCTTCGATTTTAGTGCTACATTTTGCTGCTAGATTGAAAACGCTGTCAGGATGGACCTGGAAAATATTATGCTGTGAAATAAGCCAGTCTGAGGAAGACAAATATCACATGATCTCGCTTATTCATGGACTATAATAAACACAGTGAATTGACCAACGAAATAAGACCTGAAGCAGGGAGGCATGGGACAGACTGACATACTTCAATGTGGGGTTGGGGAGACAAAACAAGATAAACCGAAGAACTTACGTGCTTATATGCACAGCCCATGAACATGGGCAATAGGGTAGTGAAGACCTGGGGAAAAAAGAAAAGAAAACACTGTCAGGATAGTCAATCTGGGGTAGGGACGGGGGTGGGCGAGGGAGCCTGTATGTGTGTGTGTGTGTGTGTGTGTGTGTGGTGTGTGTGTGTGCGCGCGCGCATGCGCGCGCACGTATGAACCACCTCTTAACCAAGAGGTGATGTTCTCTCTTTAGGACATGCTGAGAATTTGCATAAAATTCCAAGCCCAGGCCCACAGGCTACAGTGTGCCATCCTGTGGGCAGTGCAGAGACCTGGTTTTGGTGCCCCAGCCCTCACTGGGCTTCCTGCATGGCCTAGTGCCGTGGTCGGCAGACTGCGGCTCGCGAGCCACATGCGGCTCTTTGGCCCCTTGAGTGTGGCTCTTCCTAAGCCTTAGGAGTACCCTAATTAAGTTAATAACAGTGTACCTACCTATATAGTTTAAGTTTAAAAAATTTGGCTCTCAAAAGAAATTTCAATCATTGTACTGTTGATATTTGGCTCTGTTGACTAATGAGTTTGCAGACCACTGGCCTAGTGGTTGCTGATGATAACAGGTGTGCCACCTACACCTGAACTTTATCCAATATGCTCTGCCTCTGACCTCCTTCCCACAGGCCTCCACAGAGCCTCAGCAGACTGAAGGGGAGGGTGTGTGCTCGGGTCTGCTTCTGCAGGCCGGCAGGCATAGAGGGGCGATGACGGCGGGCAGGCATGGGGAGCGAAGGAAGACCCGGGACCACGACTAGTCCTGAGGAAACCTTCAGAGAGAAGGTCCAGCGAGGGGAGGTTGGGGGAGGGCGGGGACTTGCCAGAAGTTTCAGGGATCCTGGAGGAGCTTGCCAGAAGCACAGGAGTGCCTGAGAGGAGTAAAGACCCTGTAGGTGATGGCACAGGAAGTGCCCTGCTGGAGAGAGGAGGGAGCATCTAGAGCAGGTCTCTGAGCCTCTCCCAAGTCACTGCGGGTTGCAAGGCCAATGGTGTGAGATGACAGAGTGGAGGAAGCCCTCATTCCCACTCCCAGGTCTGCAGGTGGGAAATGGATATGCTTGGAATCATGCCAGTCCAGGGCCTACTGTATTCTGGCTGGGGAGGAGGGGTGCTATATGTGGTAGAGGAAGGGCTGGGTGGAGTGTTTGCCCCTGAGAAGCCCTGGGTCTAGCCCTACACTGCCCAGAAAGTTCAAAGAGCTTAAGGAGGTGTTTCCCTGTTTCTGAGCTTTTATGGGTCATGGGCAAGGCGCAGGTAGGTTTATGTGGGCCAAGTATGTCAAACTCGAGGCCGGCAGACCACATGCCTCGTTGGCCTGCCAGCCGCGAGTTTGACATGCTTGAGTGGGCCTTCTCATCAAACTGTAGGAAGTAAACCCATAGCTTTGTTTCTGTTTTCTTCGTGTCCTTGTACTTGAGGCAGGGTGGCTTTGAGTTCAGGCTAGTCACACATCCTGGCTCTCTGAATCTGGGTTTCCCTGCATGAGATGGGGTGCCCTCCTTAGAGGGTTGTTGGTGAGGATCCGTGAAACAATAGTCGTCATAATGATACTAACTACTGTGCATGGACCATCCACTACATATCAGCCACTATGCTAAGCACAGCATAAGAATACGTGTGTGTATGTATCTGCGTGTATATGTGTGTGTGCATATATATGTAGGTGCATATATATGTACATATATATGATTTTTCACATGAAGTGCTTAGCATGGTACCTGGCTCATTGTAGATGCTCAACAAATATTATTTCCCTCCCTGTCCAACCCCACTGTCGCTCCTGAAATTAGGGAGAAATAGAGCCTCATTTGGGATGAGGAAGGGAGCAAGCATCTGGATCAGAGAAAAGAGAACAGGTTTAATTTGGGGGGGGGGGAGTTGGGAGGGACCCTGAAGCAGGTTTCAGATTTCAGTGAGTGCATCCTAAGGTGGGACCAGCCTACCCCCTGCCCAGGTCTTCCCTTCTTCTCCTTCTCCTTCTCCTCCTCCTTCTCCTCCTCTTCCTCCCCTTCCCCCCACCTCCCTGCTTGGCAGTGATGCTGCCACTCAACTGGAGCATCTCTGAGTGCTACCTCCCTCCTGAGCAGGCGCCCAGCCCCGTGAAGCGTGAAGCGGGCAGGGGAGGGCAGGGAACAGCAGCCCTGCCTGCAGCCCAGAGGCCAGAGCTCGGTGTAGCTGCTTATGATTCCAGGCTGGTCCAGCTGCAGTGCTGCCCCAGCCTGAAGCCCTAGCCCCCGGCCCCTCCTGTTTCCTTTCTCCCATTTCCATTCATGCTTCATCTCCCATGCATCGCGCCAGATTTAATAGGTGCCTTTGGCAGGGAAGACTCAGGGAGTGGGTTCCTTTTAGATCTTCAAAATACCCTCTTCTCTCCCCTTCAGGGGAGTTACCCTTTCTCCTCAGAGCCTGGAGATCTGTCTCTTCTTTAGCATCCCGGGAACTTTTCCAAGAGTAAGAGATTCTTTGGACAAAACTGGAGGAGACAGAGCCCCTGACGATTGTTTATGGTTTGGTGGCTTAGGCCATGATGTTCTTGCCCAGGCAGGTCCTCTTTTCTGGAACTTGCTACTGAGCCTCGTGCAGACTGAGTTGTCAGGAAGTGTGCGGTGGTTTGTTTCTCGGAAATGTATGGCAACGGGACGTAGGGTCTGTTTCACCCTCACTGCCTGGGGTATGATGGAGGTGATTCTGAGAAAGAAAGAGCAAGGGCAAGAGTCAGCATTACCTTTAGATGGAAATGGATATTTTCTGTGCCTAAGAGGGTTCTAGATATATTTTTCCTGCAACTGGGTTCCCCTCCCCACCCGACACTTTTTTGCTGCACAACTAATTGGCCTAAAGCAATTTTGTTTTTTTATCCTTGCCCGAGGACATTTTTCCATTGCTTTTTTAGAGAGAGTGGAAGAGAGAGGGAAAGACAGAGAGAAACATCGATGTGAGAGAAACACATCAATTGGTTGCCTCCTGCACAAGCCCTGACCAGGGCCTGGGCTGAGGAAGAGCCTGCAACCGAGGTACGTGCCCCTGATGGGAATTGAACCCAGAACCCTTCGGTCCGCAGGCCAATGCTCTGTTCACTGAACCAAGCCGGCCAGGGCAGCCGAAAGCAATTTTGCCATAAAAGATAAAATAATACAAAACAAACAGGACATAATGATCATGAAAGATGAAAAATTAAAACCAAAATTTAAGACTATGGAGAAAAACGAAAATACATCTTCCTTTGATAGCATTTATACTTTTTTTAAAATTTGCTTGCTGGTTGGTCCCCTCGTAAGGCATAGCACCTTTCCCTTTTTGCTACCATTTCTTCTTCCTCCACTAAGAGAGGTATCAATTTGCGCCGCCCGGTCAACTTGGTTTTGACAAGTGGGAGGGCTCACCGGGCTCATGGAAGGATTTGCTGGCTGATCTGTGATCATTTTCTGGTAGAGTGTGCAGTCTGGCCGTCCACAGGGCTTTGCAATCTGCTTTATACGTAGCTGTTAGGCACTATTTTAAGAACACCACGTCTACCCCTCACTGTACAGACCGCTGTGAAGGCTGAGATTTATACAATGTGAAATGGGAGTAACTACAAGAACTTCACTCCTGGAGAAATAAAACCCAGCTGACAACTGGCTTAAATACATGAAATCCGCCAAACGTAAACCAAACTGTCAGCCAGTTATTTTATCTTTTACGGCAAAATTGCTTCATGGCCAATTAGTTGTGTAGCAAAAATGCTTGCAACATAGATATTTATAGGGAAATTACCAGCACAAACCCAGAGATGCCTGCATTTTAAAAGACCTCGTAGGCCCTAGCTGGTTTGGCTCAGTGGATAGAGCACATGCCCGGGTTGTAGGCTCATCCCTGGTGGGTGGCGTGTGGGAGGCAGCCATTCAGTGGTTCTCTCTCATCATTAAAGTTTCTGTCTCTCCTCCCTCTCCTTTCCTCTCTGAAATCAATAAAAAATATATATTTTTTTAAACAGACTTCTTAGGTGTTTGTCAGAAAATGAGGAGGTTCAGACTCAGGGAAAGGAGTAAGGTGGAGCAAAAAGGCCGTGAAGTCAAGGTCACTGACTTGCCAAAGGCCCAATAAATCACTTTTTATCTCCTTGGACCACACTGTCTTCATCTGTAAGGTGGGGGTCGCAGCTGTCCTACCTAGAATTGGTGTGACAATGCTTCTACGTATCATTGCAATTTGGAGAACACGTTACAGGACTTTAGGAGGAAAAAAATTAAAATAATTTTATGATCATGTCGAATGATAGGATTTCTTGGCCCCACAGAAGGGACGAGAGATTTCTCTCTCCCATCCTATCATCCCTTAGGCTGGCTAAATGCTGGAAAGGGAGTGAGAACATACCTTACCCAGAATGCCCGGAGGAATGATTAATCCTGACCTGACAAGAGGTCTTACCGCCCAGGCATTGTGTCTGAGGCCGAGGCAGTGGAGCGCTTACAGAGTATTCTTTGCTGGTTGCCTAATAAGGTTAGGGACCAGGCAAGTACAGCAGTTGTAGGGAGCTCATGTTCTCAGAGCTCAGAGCTCAGGGAGACAGGGGCACCTGCCTCACCTCCAAATCCCAGAAGAACTTTCCTGGAGAAATAAATAGGCTCTCAGCTGGGCACTGCCCCCTTGACTTTGTGCCAGCAGCTTAAGTGTCTCTAGCACTGGGCATCTTTCATCTAAGATTTCCAAGCACTATTTCTATCTATAATCCCATTCCTTCATCACTTTTTTAGGATGGTGTGCAAAGGTAGGGCTGATTCTTCTCCCCGCGGCCCCCCGCCCCCCCCCCCCAGCTTAAGGTGGGAGGAATTGAGCCCTAAGAAGGCTAAATGACTTGCCCAACGGGTGCCTGGGAAGATGGTAAATGTGGTTCTGAATCTGCTATTGTTCATTCAATAAAAGATTTAGCTGGATGCCCACCACGTGCAGGTTCTCCTCTAGGCACTGGGGATAAAGCTGTGAACAGGATGAGTAAAATCGCTACATTTGGAACGAACAGTGTGGTGGGCAGAGACAGAGGACAGAAGATCTGAGTTCCAGTTTAGCACTGTCAGCGCGGTCCTCAGCATCCTCTTGAAAGCTTACGGAGGTCTACGTGAGGATCAAGGTGGGCTTCTTACTACGATAGAATCTTTGTCACCTGCTGCTCCAGAGTAGCTTGGAGGAGAAGCTGAACCGGAGAGGAAGCTCCGTGGAGCTGCTGATCTCTGTGCCCGTCTGAATGAAGGGAGTTGGACACCCTGCCGCAGGTTTTTCCCAGACCTCCTTGTTTCCAGGATCTCTGATGGCATCTAAAAGAAAGGGAATGTGATGTTAAAAACAATAACAACAACGAAAGAAAACCCTGCTTGCTTAACCCGGTGTAAGTCGGGAGAGCTCTAAATATCTGGGATAGGAGGCGGCGGCAGAGGCCCATTGGGACAGGGGGTCTGCAATCACCTCTCTCCCCGGGGACCCTGCTGAGAACAGGATTGATCGGGATCAGCAGGAACTTTGGCCACATGTGATTTCTGGAAAGGTAATTGATAAAAGTCCTCATCTGCTAGTTCGTGTGCTTTGTTCATCTTCTAAGAAGCGAGGGTGTCATCTATGTATTAGAGGGCGGCTGAGCAGAGCTCCTTGCTGATGGACAGTTTAACGAAGGCTGGCCTCCAGGTTCTGGTGCTGCGTTCAGGAAGAGCCCCTTCACATGTCAGTGGCTGACGTGTGGCAATGGTCCTGCATGACACACAGAAGCCTCTCTGAAGCTGAAGCCGAGAGCAGGGCTCTGCATAAGCCTTCACGCCTCCAGCCCCCATATCCTCACCTGCCCATAGCTCTGCTCCTCTGCAGCCAGCATGTGCGAGAGGCAGCACATGCCTTCCTGGATGGCGGGGGCGGGGGGCTGGGGACTGGGGGGGGGGGGGATGCTGATTTGAGAGCCTCGGGTGCTCACTCCTCGGAGGCTAACTCTGTTTCTCTGCAACCTTGCTGTGGCCCTAGGCTCTATCGGAATCAAACGCTGTCTTATCCCTGAGCCCCCCCTCCCCCCCCCCCCCCCGCCCAAAAAACACTAACACTCACAGGCTTTAAACTCACTATCTTTTCTCCTCAGAGGTCCTCTCCCCCTTTGTGTAAAAAGGTCCCACCCTGTTTCACCAACTGCCAGAGCATGTCACTCTCCCCTTCCCTCCAGAAGCTTTGTGGAGGAGGGAGGGGCTGAGCGCCAAGGCCTGAGCTGGCTTGCCTGGCCTGTTGACAACTGCAATCTGCGGGATTTCCATACAGCTGGAGGCTGGGTATTCTGAGGGGCCTTAGAGAATTGGGCCGTCTCCCATCGGTCATCTTCCTGGTTTGTAAATGTACGTGCTGAGAGTAGGGAAGGGTATGGAGCAGGAGGGCGCGTGGCAGACTGGCCGGCCATCCTCCTGTGCACTCAGGTCCGCGCTCCTCTTCTGACCTCTTCTCACCTCATAGAAGTGAGGTCGGGATGAAAGGATTCTGCAGCGGGTCCCACAAACAGGGAGGCCATCAGAGCCGTGAGAGCTCAGAGCCTTTTATTTCCAAGTGTCTGAAGTTGTGGGATTTGTGTTGCTTGGTCTGGGAGAGAAGAGCTAGGAAGCCTGGGTGTGTCTGAAATTACTTCCCTACATTGGACTTTACAGGCTGCCAAGGCCTCTGAGGGAGGAAGGGGCCTCTCCGGAATGAGTTCACTGATCTCAGGATTCCGCTGTCAGTTCGGGTCGGGCACCAACTGTCATCTGAACCCTTGTGCTAGAACGAGTATCTCTTGCCGTGGCAGGTGCTGGCTCACCATGACTGCTCTAATTGTTTCTTTTTGTCTGTCTTTGAATCTTTATTCCAGAGATCCAGTTGTCATTGGTATCCAGGGAGCCCTCCTCCTCCTCCTGCTGCCTCTCTACCATCGCAGTTCCTGGTTGTTGCTAAGGTTGCCTCCATGGTAACATGCGCATGCTGTTTACACTTCCATCTGGGCAAGCTGGTCTGAGCTAGGAACCTACCTACCCTAGACGACCACGGTCTATCGCCACCTGGGGACACCAAACATCGTGACACGTGGTCCAGCTTCCACTCGGTTCCCCCGTCCTCTTCCTCTTCTTGCTGCCAAGCTTCCTAAGGAAAAAAGGACCAAGACAGAGCCCATCAGTTTCCTCACTGGGCTCCCACAGAAGCAAGGAACAGGAAGTAGGCAGAGAAGCAGGAGACCCTGGCCAGTTGAAGGGGAGCTCCACATTTGCTCTGACTGAGGGTGTCTGAAGGGCTTGGAAACAGCAGGCAAAATGACCAACACTACAGAACATGCCTTGCCGGCCAACTCGACGGCTGAGAGCCGTGAAAAGGAATTTGGCCTCACAGTCATGGAGCTCAGGAAGCTCATGGAGCTGCGTTCGACGGATGCTCTGATCCAGATCAATGACCACCATGGAGGTGTGATGAATCTCTGCAGTAAACTGAGAACCAACCCTGTGGAAGGTAAAGGCCGTAGGAGGCGTGGGGAGTTGGAGGAAGTGGCGAGGGTTAAAAAATAGTGTTTGTCCAGCTTCTGAAGAGGCACCTGGAGCCATGACTGGTATCCCTGTGTCTCGTGGGGAGAGTATGGCATATGAAGCACTAAAAGGTGGTGAGGCCATAGAGAGCCATGTTCCCCCACACACACAATGTAATGTTGAGGGAGTGTGCTGTTCTCTGAAAATTATTCTTCCCTCCCTTTTCTATATCAATGGACAGAAAGGAGGATATTTATCTCTATTTTGGAAACATTTATGTTAGAGATGCTTTTATCAGTAAATAATCATCAAGTCCCTTATTCTGCCTTAGTCTTTTATTGCAACAGGATTAAGATATAATTTTCCCCCACACTGATCTCACAGTGTGTGAGATATACAGTTGTAAGGTATACAGTTGAAAATAAGGGGGTGAGTCATAAGGGATATAATTATAATAGTACCCACCAAATTTTTGGATTACTCCTATTTCCTGTCACGAAATTATTGATGACTTTTCAACCCTGCCTGATGCACTTCTAATGTGGTTCTTCTTAATCTATACAGTACTTAAAAGAAACTGAAATATCCAGCTTTTTGCTTGCCTGGCTCAGCCCAATTGCCCAGTGAGCCATGGTAATATGAAATTTTTGCCTCATCAAAAATGGAGAAAGAACAAAACGAACCTTGCGCCTCACTTTTGCCTGGTTTCAGCATCTGTGCTACAGGTTCTTGTTTGGTCCTATCAGTCAGGCAGGCCGTGGTTGAGTAGCATGAGGTGAAATAAAGATCTTATCCTTTAAATGCCTTCAGCCTCTGAGGTATACTATTTCTGAGCCTTCCGTGGAGGCCACATCATATTTTTTGCCAACTCTAAGACTCTTTAGGATTTAAAAGAGGCGGGGAGAGGGGGGAAATTTTTATCTCGATATCTGTTCATTGCCCATGACTTGTTTTCTTTGCAATCTAAGAACTGCTCTACATGTTCTCTTTACTTCTGGAATTCAGTTTCCTGTCTTACAGGCTTTGATTCCAATAGCAGCTCTATCATTACTACCTGGGTAACACGGAACAGTTTACTCGGCCTCTCTGAGTGTGTTTCTGCTTTGAAAATGATTTTAATGCCTAGCCCAAGGAGTTATTGGGATTAAATACTGCAGTGCATGTTATAGTGCTCCGATTTATGATGGGGATTCAGGAAATTAGCTGTCTCAGATTAACCTGGGGCCCATGTGTCTGAAGATCTTGCCCGAATATGAGTGCAGTGCATTATTATATCTCTAAAGGTTACTTCATGTAACTGCAACCACTGTCCACTTCTTCCATTCCCCTCTTGATGTCAAAAAGAGATCTAGTTGGGGAAAACAAAAGCAGCAAAAAGAAAGAGAGAGGGAGAGAGATCTGGTTGAGTTGGCTGGGCTTAGTTGCTTTCAGGTGGCTCTGTCTTATCAGCTACCTTTCTTTATTCTGCCACTCTTGTAGGAGTATTGACCTTATTAAAGAGAGGCGATTCCTGTTAGGTTTTTACTCAGATAATGCACCCACCAGAATTTAGACGGGATCTCTTCTCCCCCTTTCTATCCTGCTCTTGATCCCTTGGGTGAGTTGTTTCTCTCACAAAGTGAAACTATGGAGTCCAAATAAGCTGGAACCTGGGACCCAGACTTCCTCCCCAAATTTCTAAGTCCTTTGTCATAGCTGCTACTGTTGACTTTCTGGTTCCTAGAGAGCTTCCATTCCCAAAGCCAACGTATATTCTACTTAAATTCAACGTCAGGTATCGAATGTTACAGAGTTAATGCTCTTAGATTCTTTCCCAGTCCGGTTTCTGGACTTGAAAACCTCCTCTTTGGACAGCAGGCGCCTCTGTTGCCACAGACCCTGGCCATGCCTAGAGCCCATACCTCTACCGTTGGCACAGTTGGTCACTGCCATTCTCCTGCTTCCTAGATCACACACGCGCATCCTGGTTTATTTCCGTGCAAGATTTATCCTGGTGCTGGTAGTTGAGCTGGAGAGTTAGGGTGTTAGAAAACAACTTTTCTATGAGTAATCTTTTACCCCCCAAATGCCAACAATGACGTCTTCATATCTGAAAGGAATAAAGGGGCAGGAAAAGGAACCACCAAATAGCTCTGATACAGGGCTCTCCCCCCAGACACGGGTAGTGCTGAGCTGTTTAGTTGGGCTGGCTGAGAAAAGACCAGTGATATCAAGTACCCCATTGAGCTGATGCTGTAAAAAACCAGCCTCTTCACAGAAGACCACACTGAAGTGCCTAACAGCCTAGCACAGTCTTGTCACCTGTGGGAGGCCCCTGTAGACCAAAATATGGGTAAAGAAGTTTACCTGGTACTTGAATTCTGTTGTTTGGAAACCAAGGTGAAGTAAGGCTGGGAAAATGGATTCCTAGCGTATGACCCTTCACCTTCATTTTTTGTCAGTTGACAGCATCTGTAGTATAGATTGACATTTTTTTTTTTTTAACCATAGCAACCAAGGGGCCTTATTGAACTTGGGAGTTTATAACATTTCTGACACTAACATTATTTATTTTTTTAATTTTATCTTTCAATTATAGTTTATATTCTGTGTTATTTTGCATTAGTTTCAGGTGTACCACATAGTGGTTACATAATCAAATATTTTACAAAGTGTTCCCCCTGATATTTTTAGTGCCCATCTGGCACCATACATAGTTATTATAGGATTATTGGCTCTACTTCCTAGGCTGTACTGTACATCCCCATGACTATTTTGTAACTACCAGTTAGTACTTTTTAATCCCTTCACCTTTTTCACCCAGTCCCCCAACCTCTCCCCTAATCTGGCAACCATCAGCCTGTTCTCTGTGTTTTTGAGTCTGTTTCAATTTTGTTTGTTCATTTATTTTGTTCTTTGGATACTACACATAAGTAAAATCATATGATATTTGTCTTTCTCTGACTGACTTATTTAACTTAGCATAATACCCTCCAGGTCCATCCATGTTGTTGCAAATAGTAATATTTCTTTTTTTTTCTGACCAAGCAATATTCCATTATATCTATATATATATCACAGCTTTTTTATCCACTCATCTATTGATGGGCACTTGGGGTGCTTCCATATCTTGGATAATGCAAATAATGCTGCAGTGAACATAGGGGTACATATATTATTTTGAATTAGTGTTTCAGGTTTCTTTGGATAAATTCCCAGAAGTGGAATTGCTGGGTCATAAGGCAATTCCATTTTTAATTTTTTGAGGAACCTCCATACTGTTTTCCATAGTGGCTGCACCAATCTGCATTCCCACCAGCAGTGCACAGGGCTTCCTTTTCTCCACATCCTCACCAACACTTGTTGTTTGCTGATGTATTGATGACAGCCATTCGGACAGGTGTAAGGTGATTTCTCATTGTGGTTTTAATTTGTATTTCTCTGATGGTTAGTAACATTGAGCATCTTTGCATCTGTCTATTGCCACATCTGTATGTTCTCTTTGGAGATGTGTCTGTTTAGGTCCTTTGCCCATTTTTTAATTAGATTGTTTGGGGTTTTTTGGTGTTGAGTTCTTTACAAATTTTTTATGTTTAACCCTTTATTGGATGTTTCATTGGGAATATCTTCTTCCATTCAGTACGTTGTTTTTTCATTTTGTTGACGGTTTCCTTTGCTGTGCAAAAACTTTACCCTGAAGTAGTCCCATTTGTTTATTTTTTCTTTTGTTTCCTTTGCCTGAGGAGATCTATCAGAAAAAAATATTGCTAAGAGAAATGTCAGAGATTTTACTGCCTATATTTCCTTCTAAGATATTTATGGTTTCAAGTCTTACATTTAAGTCTTTAATCCATTTTGAATTTATTCTTGTATATGGTATATGAAGGTGGTCTAGTTTCATTTTTTGCATGTATCTGTCCAATTTTTCCAGCACCATTTTTTTTTTTTTTTTTTTTTTTTTAATATATTTTATTGATTTTTTACAGAGAGGAAGGGAGAGAGATAGAAAGTTAGAAACATCGATGAGAGAGAAACATCGATCAGCCGCCTCCTGCACATCTCCAACTGGGGATATGCCCGCAACCCAGGTACATGCCCTTGACCGGTATCGAACCTGGGACCTTTCAGTCCGCAGGCCGACGCTCTATCCACTGAGCCAAACCGGTTTTGGCTCCAGCACCATTTATTGAGTAGACTGTCTTTACCCCATTGTATGTTCTTGCCTCCTTGTCAAATATTAATTGACCATATAGGTGTGGGTTTATTTATGGGCTCTCTGTCTGTTCCATTGATCTATATGTATGTTTTAGTGCCAGTACCATGCTGTTTTGATTACCATAGCCTTGTAGTATAGTTTGATATCAGGTAGTATGATACCTCCAACTTTGTGCTTCTTTCTCAAGATTGCTGGAGTCTTTGTGTTTCCATATAAAATTTTTGGTTATTTGTTCTAGCTCTATGAAACCACCATTGATATTTTGATAGGAATTGTGTTGAATCTATAGATTGCTTTGGATAGTATGGACATTTTAATAATATTAATTCGTCCAATCCATGAACACAGTATATGCTTTCATTTATTTGTATCTTTTTCACTCTCTTTCTGGAGTGTCTTATAATTTTTCAAGTACCTGCTTGGTTAAATTTATTTACAAGTAATTTTTTGTGGCAATGACAAATGGGATTGTTTTCTTAATTTCCCTTTCTAATAGTTTTATTATTGGTATATAAAAATATACTCAATATCTGAATATTTATTTTGTATCCTGCTACTTTACTGAATTCATTTATCAGTTCTAGTATTTTTTTGGTGAACTCTTTAGGTTTTTCTATGTACAATATATGTCACCTGCGAATAATAGCAGTTTTACTTCCTCCTTTCCAATTTTTATGTCCTTTATTTCTTTTTCTTATCTGATTGCTGTGGCTAGGACTTCTAGAACTATTTGAAAAAGAGTGGTAAAACTAGACATCCCTTCTCTTTTTTTCTGATCTTAAAGGAAACACCTTTAGTTTTTGCCTATTGAGTATAAATATTGGCAGTAGGTTTGTCATATGTAGTCTTTTTTATGTTGAGGTATGTTCCCTCTATTCCCACTCTGCTGAGAGTTTTTATCACAAATGGATGCTGAATTTTGTCAAATGCTTTTTATACATCTATTAATATGATATATGATTTTATATATTTTATTTTGTTTATGTGGTATATTATGTTAATTGATTTTCAGATATTGTACAAACCTTGTATCCAGGAGTAAATCCCACTTGATTATGGTGTGTGATCTTTTTAATGTATTCCTGAATTTTATTTGCTAATATTTTGTTAAGGTCTTTTGCATCTATGTTCATTGGGGATATTGGCCTATAATTTTATTTTCTTTGTAGTGTCTTTATCTGGTTTTGAAATTAGGATAATGTTGGCCTCATAAAATGAGCTTGGGAATCTTCCCTCCTCTTGAATTTTTTAGAATAGTTTGAGAAGGATAGGTGTTAGTTATTCTTTGAATATTTGGTAAAATTTACCCATGAAGCCATCTGGTCCAGGACTTTTGTTTGTTGGGAGTTTTTTATTACTGCTTCGATTTTGTTAGTTATAATCGGTCTATTCATATTTTATGTTTCTTCTTTGATTCGACTTTGGGAGATTGTATGTTTCCAGGAATTTAACCATTTCTTCTCGATTGTCCAATTTGTCGGCATATAGTTTTCATAATATTTTCTTATCTTTTGTATTTCTGTGGTGTCAATTGTTACTTATCCTCTTTCCTAACATGGTTTTATTATTGTAAATTTACACATTCTAGAGGCAAGTGGGACTTAATTTTAAAATTTTAATTCATATATACCCCTTCTCTTAACAGGCCAAAAGGTGCTAGATTAGTCGCCTAAGGTCTTACTACAGGTTAAAACACAATGGAATGTTTCATGGTTTCCGACTCACAGTCCTCATGCTAGAGCAGCAACAGGGAATCTCAAATCACAGATAATTTAAGTTTATTTTATTTACAACATGAGAACATCCAAACTTGTAGAGAATTTTTATAAGAGTTTGTTTGAGCCAAACCATTGACATGCTGGGAAGCGAGATCTCAGATGCTCCAGAGCAGGGGTCCTCAAACTTTTTAAACAGGGGGCCAGTTCACTGTCCCTCAGACCGTTGGAGGGCCGGACTGTAGTTTAAAAAAAACTATGAACAAATTCCTATGCACACTGCACATATCTTATTTTGAAATAAAAAAACAAAACGGGAACAAATACAATATTTGTATTTGCATGTGGCCCGCGGGCCGTAGTTTGAGGACCCCTGCTCCAGAGAATGACAGTTCTGCAGCTCCTTTTACTCATTTAGAATGAAGGAGGGAATGGAAGGAAGATTACATGGAGGCGGGAGAAAGCAAGGCAGAGAAATCTCTGTGATTGGATTACAGGATATATCAGTTCTTTCCCCATAGAACTTTCCCACATTGGTCCTCAGCTGTGCTACCCTTTTTTAGGAAAAAGAAAGATGAGGAGGAGCCAACAGTAGGAAGAAGATCTATGCCCAGACTAGAAAGGACAGAGAAGGGGAGCCTTCACTAAAGAATAAATCATTGTCTCTGGACTTTGTTCTGAGAGGTAAAGATGATTCCTATTGAATTTGGATCTAGAAGAATGTTGGTGGGAATTATATTTCATGTGCCCTCTGTACCCTGCTACTTCTCTCCTCTGCAGAGTTGAGGGTATGACATGGGATACAGAGGGCTTCCAATTTCTTTGCAATCACATTCAACAAATAATTTAATATCTAGCTAGTGCTGGGGACGCAATGATGAGCACAACAGGCACAGTTCCTTTTTCCATAGAACTTATAGGCTATAAAAAGAATACGCAGAAATTAAGGCAATTTCAGAAATATTGTCAGAGTGCTATGATGGGTGTTACAGGAGTGCACACGTGTAGGGACCGAGGCAGAAGGGATTGCAGGGGACAGGAAGGAGGCCTAGGAGTTGGAGACAGAACTCCTGTATCATCGGACTGCCTAGGGAAGCTGTGGGCTGGCCATGCTCCAGGGTAACGCTACTCTCAATATTCTGGCTGGTCTAGTCATCAAATAGACATGAGACAGATTAGCGAGAGAAAATAACCAAACTTAATACATACATATGAATAGAACCCCACATATAGGAGAGGGTTAGAGACCCCCCCTTGCATGAGAGGTTCAGAGACAGAAAGGGCAATTGAGGTTCTAAGACACTGAGCTAGGGATGAGGTAAGGTGCCTTGGGGCTTCAAAGGGTCATTGCAGGATGATAAGAAGAAAAAATAAAAGTTTGTTCTGCCGTTTGGATAAGTCAAAATGTTACCTCTAATAATCTTATATATGGGAAGCTCCCTAATTCAAGTTCTTCTAGGAAGTTAAAGGGAGGGGCCTAAGTTTCTCCTGAGCCTGAGGCTAAAATTGCCTTTAGCTCAAAACAATCCACACACCACAGAAGAACATGTCTGGGTAGCTGTCCTGAAGGCCCAGGTGATTGCTACCACTTACTGACTGTTCCCGGCTGAAGGTGTGAGCATCTTTGCATAAGTACTGAGCATCTACTAGGTTTAGGGAGCTGAGATTCTTTGGGGAGTAAATGGCAGGAGGGGAGAGAATCTATATATATAAAAGCCTAAGCAACCATTACGACCTGTCGACTGAATGACCAGTCGACAGGTCACTATGACAACACACTGACCACCAGGGGGCAGACAATCAATGCAGGAGCTGCCCCCTGGTGGTCAGTGCACTCCCACAGCCAACCTCCCGCAGCTGGCCAACTTCCCACGGTCCCTCCCCCTTGGCCGGCCCCAATAGGCCCCCATCACCAGCCAGGCTGAGGGGACCCCCCCCCCACCCCCCACCCCCCACCCCCCCCCACACACACACCTGTGCACAAATTTGTGCACCGGGCCTCTAGTCTATTATAAGATAATCAGCCCAAATTTCAATTCTGGTTCATTAACTGCAGAATTTAGGTTAATATCTCCTCCACCTTAAGATCTTAGGGCTCTAACTGTTCCTTTTACCATGTTCTTGTGGCATGTTCTACCATTTTTCCACAGCTGGGACATCCTGGGGTTGTGGCCGATTGGAATTTCTAGTACAGTGGCTGGCAAACTGTGGCTCGGCAAACCGCGGCTCGCGAGCCACATGCGGCTCTTTGGCCCCTTCAGTGTGGATCTTCCACAAAATACCGACTTCTGCACATGGGCCACGAAGTTTCAATCGCACTGTACGTGCGTGCCCACACATGGTATTTTGTGGAAGAGCCACACTGAAGGGGCCAAAGAGCCGCATGTGGCTCGCAAGCCGTGGTTTGCCGACCACGGTTCTGGTAGAATTGTCGATCTAGTAAACAAATTTGAACACATAGCCCCAATAAGTGTTCACCTACAGCACTACTGCATTACTATTAGTACTTCTAACACTAATATTACTTACATAAAATATTCAAGAAATAAAGATGTATGAAGTAATATTAAAAGTTCTAGTATTTTTCCAAGCCTCGACAGATGGATGCACACCCACTACTTAGAGACCACTGCTTTAGAGACTCTTAGTGTTGAGGGGGATGAGTGACTGTGGGTGGGACAGATATAAAATGGGCTTCTTTGAGACTTTCTTCTCTATCTCTGTTTGAGAATATCCATTTTTAGGGGCTCATCAATTTCAGGATAGAAGCATAGCAGAGCTACCTCTCTTTCCTCTCGACCTCTGCCCCGTAGCCATCCCCTTGCCCCCTTGCTCCAGTTCTACTAAAGATGCCAAGTAAATTATCCTAAAAGCAATTTATGTGCGCATAGCTGCAGAGATTCACAATCGGCAGCGGTCACACTTTGGGCAGATATGTTAGCCCCGGTCTAAGATGCGAGAGAAACTCAAAACAAGAGTCTCTTGGAGGGAGGAGGGGAGAGGGTGACAGACCGGCTCCAACAGCCAGAAAGCAGCTCTGCTGTGAAGTGAGTCGCTCAGGCAAGCCCAGTAGCTCCATAAGAGGAATATTTAGTACTTGGTAGAGGGGTGGGCAAGATGTTCACAAAACCTGGGGGAAGCAGCATCCTCAGCCATATGGCGGATGATTGAGAAAAAACGGGAGAGTAAACGTGCCCTCCCTCCGTCCCTCCTCCCTGCAGGGAATTCCACGGTGCATCCTGGGAGTTCTGTCTGGTTTGCGCTCCTGCCTAGGGTTGAATTAGGCCAACAGTGCGTGACAGCTGTGGGCCTTCTCGCGCCAGCTCAACCCCAGGCTCGGGGAATTCTTTTCTATCCAGCCCCTCCCTGCCCAGGGCTGGACTTCTGGGTTAGTTGGCATGATGCTGCCAGGCAGGGGGCTGAGGAATCTTGATGGGGAGAGCAGCTAAATCTTCCTGAACCTGAGCAGCCCACCCCCCACCCCACCCCTTGCTCTCTCCCCTCCCACCAGCCTGGAACCCTCTGCGCTGCTTTCCTTGGGCAGCTCCGCAGAAGCGGTTGTGAGGTTTGTTTTGATTTGCACCTTCTTGGTGCTGCCTTGAACCATCGCGGGGGTCAGCTCCTCTTGACCCTGGACTGAGGCCGGTGCTGCCTCTCCCTGGAGGGGGCCCTCACTCTTGTTGAGCTGTGAGGTGTGAGCGCTGGGAGTGTGACCCCGATGGAAGCACCTGCGCGCCGTGTGGAGAAGGCGGCCGAGGAGAGGGCTGTGGGGGCCCTGGGGGAGCTTGCTCTTCCCTCTGACAGAGTTGAGTGTTCAAAAGGGGCACAGAGCAGAGGGCCAGATAAGGGGCTGTTCCCTGAGGACATGCCCACTCCCACTCCGCAGGGTGTCTTGGAAGAGAATGCGGCGAGGGGGGCATTCTTCTCCAAGCCCCCCCACCTCCTGCTCGCCCCTGGGGAAGGTGCTTTATCTCTGGGGCTGGAAGGCCAAGCTGTGCGTGTGCTCGGCTGGAGAAGCCAAAGAGTGGAAGCAGTTCTGGTCAGCAGCAGGCGCTGGCTAAAGCCTGTGGGTTTCTTTTCTTTCTTTTTTAATATTTTTTTAATTGATTTCAGAGAGGAAGGGAGAGGGAGAGAGAGAAACATCAGTGATGAGAGAGCATCATTGATCACCTGCCTCCTGCACGCCCCACACTGGGGATCAAGCACACAGCCTGGGCATGTGCCCTGATCACGAATCGAACCGTGACCTTCTGGTTCATAGGTCAACACTCAACCACTGAGCTGCACTGGCCGGGCATGCCTGTGGCTTTCTGCATTGACTTGAAGTTACTCCTCCCCGTAGCCCCTTGCCCAGGGTTTACAAGGTAGGACTTGAAGGCCTTCTGGTGTCTGTGCTCATGTCCCAGAGAGGACTGCCTTCGAGTCAGCCCAGAGGAACCCCGCCCTTGCGCTGTCTGTGTGGGCGACGCTCTGGCAAGGTGTCATAACTCAGCCAGCTGGGAAGTCCCTCGTGAGGCCCAACCCGGCCACACCCTTTCTGGGGCTGAGCTGGTTCCGATAAGGGTGCCTCTGCAGACAGTCCTGGGCCTCCTCGGGCGGCTGGCCTCGGCCCTTTCTGCTGGAGCCGGGCCACTGAGGGCTGGGCCGCAGCGTCCCGCCCTAGCCCCGGGTCCCAGCACAGCGCTGCACACACAGAGTTTCCATCTCCCGCCAGCCTGGGCAGGGGCCTGTCACTCCCAGCGTGGGGTGGGGGCGATGACTTCACGGCCTGCGAAATCCTTGTCACCTCTCCCAGCTCATGTGTTCAGTCTGGTCCTGGGGCCAGAGCACTCCTCTGTGGGTGGACTTTCCCATGTTCTTGCGGACAAGGTTTCCTCTCATTTGCTTGACATATTTTAGGGGAAACCCTTTTCCTATGTGTCCAGCATTGTCTCCCCGCCAAGTCTTCCTTCCCCCTGCAGGAAGCCATGCGTTTGAGCAGCAATGCAGAGATCAGGGCGAAACCCCTCTCCCGGGCTGGACAAGTATGAGTGTGCAATGACGGCTGCTGGGCTCGGGCCGGCGGCCTCTCGGGGGCAGGGAGAGTTGGAATGGAAAGCCCAGAATCGGGGATTGGCCCGGCTCCCGGTCCCACATGGCCTTCTGTGCCATGCCACAAGTCAGAGGGAGGATTCCCAAGGCTACTATGCTAATAGCCCAGCCCGCCCCTCCCTGCCACCGGGCATGCTGGGAACGGGACAGCCCCTTGGCTTCTTAAGGTAGCTATTGAAGAGCTTAGCGTGATTAAGGTGGAGCGCACGGATGAGAGAAATGGCACAAAGGGAGTACGTGGGGGACTTTGAGGGCCTCTGGGTGAGAGCAAGGCCTGACCTTTTTTGTTTCCCAGGCTGTGTCTTGTTTCATTTGCTTGGGCCCAAGAAAGGCCAGAATGAACCTTTGATTGAATACAGCATGTATAGGTTGGACTGACAGACGTGGTGTCACCGCCCTTGAGGGCAGAACTGATTCACCCCAACTGTAGGCAGTGGGAACGGGCTGATCTGCTCAGAGGCACAGGAAAGCACCTTGCGGGACTGCCCTGGGTGAATACAGCGGGTGGCCAACCCTCTCTGTCTGCCTGGGACTGAGGGGGTGTGCTCGGGCATTCCCAGGAGGCGGGAGCTTCCTTGCTAAAACCAGGGAAGTCCCAGGCAAACCAAGACGCGCTCGTGGCACTAGGATGGAGCCTCGGGGGCGCGGCTGCCTCTGCCCCAGCCCCTCTGTGGACAGGTTGGCATCCAGGTGCTTCCTGTGGAGCGGGGCAGCCTCGGTCACATACTCCGCTTGAGTAGTTACATACACGTCTTAGTTTGCTTATATGTAAAATGGGCTTAATAGGAGCTACCGCATGGGGTTATTTTACATGAGAAGACACAAAAGTACCTAAGGAAGCATCAGTAATCGCTTAAATGTTAGCAAACTTATTTATTGCTCATTTATTCAGCTCATTCAACAAATATGTATGCGTACCATGTGTCAGGCACTGCTGCAGACCTAAGGAACAAAGTCAGTTTCTGCCCTGGTGGAGGGGGACAGACAAACAATAGATGAATGCATTCATGTATTAGGGGAGAAGGCCAGGAGAGGGGACAATGAGCTGGGTAAGGGAGGTGGGGCGTGCTGGGGCAGAGAAGTCCTAATGTTAAACACAATGGTCAGGGCAGGCCTCACTGTGAAGATGACATTTGTACAAAGACCTGAAGGAGGTGAGAGAATGAACCCTACCTAGTGAAGAGAAATCTGAGCCAAGGGAACAGGGGCCCCGAAATAGAAGCATGTCTAGTGCGTTCGGAGACTGGGAGGAAGGCTCGCTTGGCTGGGATCTCCGTGGCCAAGGGGAACATGGTAGGAGTTAAGGAGTGGGGCCTGGAGGCTCCTAGGGGGCCTAATTGGCCTTCAGTGCCCAGTTTCACCCCAAGGAAAAGCCACCAGAGGATTCTGAGTAGATGGGCGTCATGAGTTGGTTTGGAGAATATTGTTCTGGCTACTCTATTGAAGAGAATGAGAATAGAAGGCAAGGGGGGAAGCAAGGAGACCAGTTAGAAGGCAGTTGTAATAATCCAGGCAAGAGATGATGGTGATGATGATGATGATGATGCTTTAGACATGGATGGTAGCCATAAAAAAGGAGAAAGGAGTAGGCCTTCAATGTACTTTGAAGGTAAAACTAACAGGATTTCCTGACTAAATGGATACAATAGATGAAAGAGAGAGGGCGAGGGCGAGGGCGAGGGCGAGGGAGAGGGAGAGGGAGGAGTCAAGGATGATTACACGGTATTAATATGAGAACAGAGAGAGGCAGGGCCACCTCACATGGGTGGTGGTTGCTGTTGTGGTTGTGGCTGTGGCTGTTGTTGGGCCTTCATTAAGCTACTGTGAAGTTCCTTATGATCATCTCTAGCATCTGATGTCATGGTTTGCCCTCATAGGCGTGAACTCGCTCTTGTAAAGGAGGCAGTGACCACCTCTTTACATTACGAATCCCGTTGCATTGTGAATCCCATTACGCTGTGAATCACTTTATATTATGAATCCTGCCTCCTTGAGAAAGGCCCCAAGTAGACTGACAGACAATCAGAACTCCTGTTCCCTCAAGCAAGGCTGGCCCTCCAGCACAGCAGTCCCAACTTGGCACAGCCTTGCTGCCTCGGGTCCCTGGGGAGAAGGAGCCAGCAAGGCCCTGCCCCTGGCAGCTCTGCCTCTGCCTGCCTGGGGATCACGATGCCCTGCCCAGGAGCACTCCTTTCCCAGGCCCTCGCTTTCCTTCCCTGCTGGGAGCCTGACTTCTCAGAGCCTCTGGGAAGCAGCCTACTTGCCCCTAACGCTCTTGCCGAAGCGTGCTCCCCTTTAGAGCTCAGCAGTGCCACCCAGAGGCCAGGGTGGTGCACCTCGGCCCTGGGAGGCAGGAGTCTGGGGACATGACCATCGGGCACCACTTCCCCCACCAGCTCCTGTTTTCCTCCCCTGAACACTAGCAAGTGGAGGGTTCTCCAATCCCAGACTCCCCAAGTGTGGATGCCAGTTCACCCCCCCTTTATATCCAGGCAGGGTCCCAAATCTACCTTCCCAGGCAGATGAGTATCTCATGTACCTCTCTCCTGGTGGCTTTGTTTTTAGGATAGGGACGTGGAGGCTGTCTCAGACCCTGTAAACAAGAATCCCTTTTAAAAATCATTTTTTTTCTGAAAGTCTTCCTTCAGTCTAACCCACGTCTTCCCTCTTGCTAGTTAAGATAACACTCTTGGGGCCTATTCAGTGGAGATGGAGAGTCGATATTTGCCCTCATGCTACACCCCGCAGCCCTGCCAGGGGAATACCCTGCATGTTGATTTTAGTCTGAAGAAGCTTTTTGGCACCAGTGTCTCCGTTTTCTCCTTACAGAGTCCTGTCATCTGCTTTTCTTTGCACTCTTTTTTTAAAAATATATTTATATTGATTTCAGAGAGGAAGGGAAAGGGAGAGAGAGATAGAAACATCAATGATGAGAATCATTGATTGGCTGCCTCCTGCATACCCCACACTGGGGATCCAGCCTGTAACCCAGGCATGTGCCCTGACTGGGAATCGAATTGTGACCTCCTGGTTCATAGGTCAATGCTAACCACTGAGCATCCCAGCTGGGTTCTTTGCACTCTGTGAAGCTCTATTCTCTGAGTCTAACCTTCCTCATCTGCTGACTTTTTTCAGGACAAAGGTTGCCCCACCCTGCCTGTGAGGAACCCACCCAGCTGTGCAGCCCAGTAACTCCAAGTGCCAAGAAGGGGCTAATTTGCTGTTGTGTGGAAACAGCTTGAAACAAGCCAATTGGCAGTAATGGAAATTTTAGGATTTCCCCACTTCCCTTAAAGTGTAAACCCCTGGGGGCCCAGCAGAGAGGCCCAACTATAAGGAAAGCACTGGGACTAATTCTGTTTTCTCTCTGGGAACATGCTCAGAACATGTGTGCACACTGGTGCCGGTATGCAAGCATAGGTGTGTTAGTGGGAGCATGCTGGTTATCAAGGATGGTGTATTGTCTGACTTTGTGGCTCCAGCTTTCTTTGTTCTCTTTGTATTCAACCTGAATAGCAGTACTTCTCTTAGAACCTAGTACTTAGTCTACATACATAGTACTTAGTAGAATAATAGTACCTCTTAGCGGGGTGTGTTTTTGTTTCTTGGTGTGTGTATCAGAAAGTGAAGGGTATGTGTGCGCCAAGGGGATGCCCAAAGTTGGAGTCTCGGCGCCTCTTTTCTGTTGCTCTCCTAAAGCCACTGAAACTCGAAATCGGGACACCTGGTGGGGCTGTGTCTCCTCCCCTCCGCGCATGATCTTGAGCAGACAGCTTATTCTTTCTGGCCTTCGTGTGTGAGCCAGTGGATGGAAGCTAACTCTGTTTTTAAATCATCACCAGCATTTACATGGTCATATGAGAGAGAGGTACTGTGTGAGACCCAGGAAACATTTTTTTAATATATTTTTATTGATTTCGGAGAGGAAGGGAGAGGGACATAGAAACGTCAATGATGAGAGAGAATCTGTGTGTTCTTAGAATCTGGCGCCTGGTGCATAACTCAATAAGGAGATGAAGTTTAGGAACAGGCTAGCTTACCCTGGGGACTAAGAAGGGTGAGTGGCCGCTATGACCAACATGTTGCAGTTTTTTTGACTGAAAGTTTCACACCCCCTGAGTCCTGAGCAAATTGGGGTGGTTTGACCACCCTAATTGGATCTCATACTTGGGCAGATCAGGAAGCAAGAGGTCTTTTTTGTTGTTTTGTTTTGTTAATCATCACCTGAGGATATTTTTCCATAGATGTTTTAGAGAGAATGGAAGGGAGAAACAGAAAACCATTCACGTGAGAGAGACACATCAATTGGTTGCCTTCGTACATGCCCCGACCATGGCTAGGGATCGAGCCTGCAGTCGTGGTACATGACCTTGACCGGAATCAAACCCAGGATCCTTAGTCCTCAAGCCGATGCTCTAACCACTGAGAAACCTGCTAGGGCGCAAGGGGTCTTCTTTGTACAGGGGTCTTTTCACTGCTTTCCTCTATCATTCATCTCTTCCCCATTTTTCCAGTTCATTCATCCCACTCCTACCTCCTTTTCAGGTCTATCCGGGAACCCAGCAGATCTGGAAAGACGTAAACAAGTGTTTGGACACAACTTAATCCCCCCGAAAAAGCCCAAGACCTTCTTAGAATTAGTGTGGGAAGCCCTTCAAGATGTCACCCTCATCATCCTGGAGATCGCAGCCATCATCTCCCTGGTTCTGTCCTTCTATCGTCCCCATGGTGAAGAAAACGAACGTGAGTGTCGAACAGCCCTGCAGAGCTCTGATCTGGTTCTTTCCACAGCCATCAAAAAGCACTCAGTGGTTGACAGATTATGGCTTAACAGTGTCCCCCGTTATTCAGGCTGGCTTCTCCAAAGGAAACAACAAGTAGCTAATAAGCTTTTCTTCCAACCCATTCTGATCCCGGGGTCTTTCCCCGCTTCTCCCATGAAATTCCTATGTAGAATGTCACAAATCCTCTAGCCTCACCCAACCAACACAGCCCCCTTTCCCAACATGCCCCACACCAATATTGGCATCTGGGGACATACAGCAGGCGCCTGACCGTGCCGGGAGTCATACGTTCTTTACATGTGACCTGCCTTTAATTTGCGTTGACGTGTTTTGCGCTATTTAGTCATTTGCTTCTTTTGGGTTAACATATAGTGATGAAATGAAGCCCAATCCTGCTGTCCTCCAATATCCCTAGAGGGAAGCTCTTTTGCCCAAGAATTTGCATTTTTTTATTATTCTCTTTCCTTGACTCCATTCTGAGGGATGGCAGAAGCAACTACCCCCCATTTCTTTAATGTCAATCAAAGCCCCTAGATCACCCTTTCTTTCTCTCCTTTCGCTGCGCTAGAGTGTGGTCTACCTATCAATAGCCCAGAGGACGAAGGGGAGGCAGAAGCCGGCTGGATCGAGGGCGCAGCCATTCTGTTCTCGGTGATCATCGTGGTGCTTGTGACGGCCTTCAATGATTGGAGCAAAGAGAAGCAGTTCCGAGGGCTGCAGAACCGCATTGAAAAGGAACAGAAATTCTCGGTTATTCGAAATGGTCACATTATCCAGCTCCCCGTGGCTGAAATCGTGGTGGGTGATATCGCCCAAATCAAATACGGTGAGAGCTCCGCACTTCTCTTACCCATGCCACTCTCCCTATTGCTGAGGCCCAGGAAGGTATGATCCCAAATTGGGTCAGCCTCTCGGTCACATTTAAGGGGGTTATGTAAGGAAAATCAGAGAAAGAACTAACGGAAACGCTCCCAAAAGACTGTCAGACTTACGTGTCTTCGGGTTAAAAGTCGATAATATTCAGGCCATGTGAAGGTGTTTTGGGGGAGCAATTGTTTGAAATTGTAATACCTGGAAAATAGTCTTGTCCCAGGTTGTCTTTCAAAGGCTCTCTGGGCCATTGCTGCTAGGTGAGAGATCTGAGGTGGGGTTGGGTGGTCCCCATCCTCCGCCAGGCTCTTACCGCCCCCCTTTCCCTGGCTCCCCTTCCCCTCTGTGCACTAGGTGACCTGCTGCCTGCAGATGGGATCCTGATCCAGGGGAATGATCTCAAGATTGACGAGAGCTCCTTGACTGGGGAATCGGACCATGTCAAGAAATCCTTAGAAAGAGACCCCATGTTGCTCTCAGGTATGGCTTTGGCCACCTTGGTTTCCATCCTGCCTCCTCCCACACAGCCAGGCCACGGAGACCTGATTCAGGCCCCGCTCTGTCTCCTCTCCCCGGGGCAATGGCATATGAGTGGGTTAAATACAAGGATCTAAGGTAACCTAACAGAAGTTCTCGGTGGAGCAAGTGCTGGAAGAGGGTGGGTGGTGGGGAGCCTCACCCTAAAGCCGTTAGACACACTTATCTCCTTATCCCCCAATTTACTTGATCTATTTTATTTTTTTAATATATGTTTATTGATTTCAGAGAGGAAGAGAGAAGGAGAGAGAGGGAGAAACATCAATGATGAGAGGGACTCATTGATCAGCTGCCTCCTGCACACTCCCAACTAGGGATTGAACCTGCAAGCTGGGCATGTGCCCTGATCAGGAATTGAACTGTGACCTCCTGGTTCATAGGTTGATACTCAACCACTGAGCCACACCAGCCGGGCTACTTATTCTATTTTAAATGGCCCCAGCTCTTGACCCTTTCCTTCTCTCTGCTGAGTATATCATTATCCACAGGGGAGGAAGGAAGTCTGTGTTTTACACTGGAGCAGGCCGAGGTGTAAAACACAGCACTCCTCCCACCTTCTCCTTTCTCCCACAGGGACCCATGTCATGGAAGGTTCTGGCCGGATGTTAGTGACTGCTGTGGGTGTCAACTCCCAGACTGGAATCATCTTTACCCTCTTGGGGGCCAGTGAGGAGGAAGAGGAGGAGAAGAAGAAGAAAGGTAAGAGGCATTCAGAATGAGACTCTCTTCCCTCCTGTCCCCATGGACAAGCCAGGAGGCAAGGGAGCAGATCTGATGGGAGACTGCTGGATGAAGAGCGGAGACGCAGATGGCCACCCCGGCTCTCTAGGGGGCTCTGGTGAACCCCAGATCCTGGCTCTAGCTCCCAAATCAGGTTGCACTTGAGCCTCCATCTCTGTGCATATTGGTGGGTTGTAAAGAGGTGAGTTAGAAAGCCTGCCCTAAATACCCCTCCGTGTAGTCCTCTGATCCCCTCCCTTCCTTCCTCAAACATGGGGGTGGAGGGGGGCAAATGAACAATGAGGGCTAATGGAAAACTGGCCAGGAGATGGCTGGATTCCTGCCGAACGATGGGCTGCCAGTGGAAGAGAGAGAGCAGCTAGGAGAGTGAGCAAACAGGTAATGCCTACTGTGACGTTAGCCCTGCCTTTGCCATTCACTTGTTCTTGAAGGAAGGAAACACAGAAGGCAGCTGAGAAAAGCATAGTAAAACCAGATCTGCAGCTTCCACTAAGCGTTCCTTCTTCCCTGGAAGGAGAGAGGGACTCCACCACTCAGATGGAGGGCCGTCTCGGGCCGTTTACTGGAGGGCAGGGTATGACCAGGAAACAACACGCTGTTCGTCTCTGCAGCTACCTGCAGATGAGTGAGGAGGAGGCGGCCTGGTGCTGGTGATGACGTGGGGACTCTGCCGCGCCTTTGCCGTCAGGCCAACAGTTCACCCCTCTTGCTCCAAACCCCACCCCATTTCTCCACGTGATGCAGCCGTGCTCGGGAGATGCCGCTGTGTGAGGGTGCGCTCACCTGCATGAGTGGTCTGCTCCATTCCCCGTGGTGTCATGAGAAGCCCTAGTGAGAAGGGGTGTGAGCAGACGGAGCTTGCTTCACATTCCCTTCCCTGCAGCTCAGCCCCTTTGCTGTCGCCCTTTTGGGCTCTGAGCAGGACCAACAAATTTGATATCTGATCTCTTAATAGTCACTTTGGGTCTCCACCCCACTTTTTTCTTTCTTGTTCAAACAGGTAAAAAACAAGGAGTCCCCGAAAATCGCAACAAAGGTAACCTGTCCACCCACTCATCTCCCATCTCTACCTGACTACACTCAAACCAGACCTTCCAGGCCATCTGCCTTCTCCCTTTTCCTCGCCATAAATCTGTTATCTGCTGCTGTGGCCCAGATGCCTCATCCTGAGGAAGGTGCAGAGATTTGGGGTGGTCTCAAGGTCCCGGTCTCAATCCAAGATGGGACAACAGCACCCTCTGCTGTTGGCTCAGGGAGCCTCGTGTCAAGGTTTCTCTTGGGGAGTGTGGGTTCGATCCGTTGTTCTTCCCAGGGTGCCGAACTCTTTCCCCGTTACCCTAGGCTGGATTTAATCATCAGTGTCTGGGTTGGAAGACTTCAGGGTCCTTATGGTGGAGGGCGCCGGGGTGGGCAGTCCCTGCACCCTCCTCTTGCTGGCTTCCTCATCGGTGTTCTCTTCTGGTCTGGAATCCTCTGCTGGTCTCAGGTGCTCGGAGAGAGCCTTTTCTCTGTGCCTCTCTCCTACCTCTTTCTTTGTTCTTTCCACAGTCTGTTTTCTTCCCCCTGATCTGATGTGTGTTCCTCTTGGTGGCTGTGCTAACATCCGTCTCTGTCTTATTTGTGAGTCTGACAGCAGAGACCACATCTCAGGAAGGGCATCCTATGCACAGGGGCCGAGCTCTGCACGGGTGAAGTTGGAGGGTGTGGGAGCCTGAGAGCACTGCTCTCAGACAGTGCCTAGGAATGTGGTCCTCAGTCGCCCGTATCATAGCAGTCTTTAAAAATAAAGTCTTCACATTGGAGAACCAGGGCGGCACAGAAATGAGTCTTTAATTTTAGGTCTCTCTGTCTCTTCTTTAAAGAGCAAAATGGATTTATGTGTCTGTCTTTATCCCTTCTTTCTCTTACTCCAGGGGTCCCTCACAGCAGCTTCTTCCCTCTCCCCCAGAAGACTAGCCCCAGGTCCTACTCTGTGACTCCCCACCTTTACCAGGGATTCCCTTCCCTTGTTCACCCGATAGAAGAAGGAGCTGGAGAACACCCTTGAAGGGGGTCTGTGTTTCTTCCCTGGCAGTCTATGTGTAGAGAGAGAGGAACCTTTTCACAGAGCAGACTAGGACACTTACGCTCTGGAAACATCTGCCAGCCTTCCACTCAGCCCCTTTCTGCAAGAAAGATTCACTGTAGCGACTACTCACTTCCAGGAAGGGTGGTTGTTGGTAATAGCACGTAATGGCATGACTAACCCTCTCCCTAGAATAAACCTGGCTTGGGGCTCTGAGGTGGTGCCAGGAAGCTGCACCATCTGAGGGAATCTGTACCCCCAAAGCACCCCTGTTTTGTCTCCAGTTCTTAGAATATTATCCCGTGGCTGTAATAGAGGGTTGAAGGCCAGTGCCCTCTCTGGCCTAGGTTGAGAGTTGTCAGGACTGATGTCAGGGGTCCAAGGTGTATCCAGGAAGAAGACAGAAGGGTGTTTTGGTTTCCACCTGTCTGCTGCTCCATGCTGCTACCTGCCTGCTCACCTGTCCTGTTTGTGTGTGCACCCTAGCAAAGGCTCAGGATGGGGTGGCCCTGGAGATCCAGCCACTCAACAGCCAGGAAGGCATCGACAATGAGGAGAAGGAGAAGAAGGTGGTCAAGCTGCCCAAGAAGGAGAAGTCGGTGCTGCAGGGCAAGCTGACGCGCTTGGCTGTCCAGATCGGGAAAGCTGGTGAGTCGAGTGGAGCCTTCCGGTTGTTGTGGTTTATCAAGGCTGTTCCAGAGTCTCACTGCATCGGTTCCTTTCCCTCCACACCCGCCAGGTCTGGCAGAGGAAGCTGAGCCTTCCCAGGGGCTGGTGCGGTCTAGGCAGCCGCATCATGACCCCTCCTAGGCTCTCAGAGGGAAGCGTTTGCCCACGTGTAAGGGTTTAAGGTCCAGAGGTCTCTCTCATCCAGACACATGGGAAGTTAAGAACTTATATCACAACACGGGAGATTTACATTAGCAAGAAGGGAGACCATAATAACTGCTTACCTGTCACATGTATGGGCTTGTCAATTCCTTAAGGGTAGAGAAGGTTGTTAGAGGTAGTTCCCTAGCAGAGTAGTAGCATCAGGCCAGGCACAGAGCCATAAACTCAAAATAAAGATGGGGGTGGGGGGGTGTACAGAAGATAGAGGGGGAAGGGAGGCAGCGGCCACAGTCTGATGCAGAAAACAGGTCACTAGCGTGCTCTTGTGAGTCGCAGGAGGAGGTGGCTTCTCCATGACTTCCCGCCATAAGTCTGTCCTCTGCATTCTTTCAGTGGTGGGATGGGGTAAGGGGTTTGGAGGCGGAACAAAAGGAAGATTGCTCCTTCAGCGACAGGTCCCTCCAGGCACCACTGTTGAATTACTTCCTGACCCCACCCCTCTGCTCACTACAGTCATAGTCTAGCTCAGTGCATCTGTGTGTACAGTTCCCCTGGAACCTTGGGAAAGCACGGTGTCTGATTCCAGAAGTCTGGGCAGGGCCTGAGAGTCTGCATTCCTAACAAGCCCAGGTGAGGCCGATGCCACTGACCCACTAAGCACACACTGGAATCTACTGTCCACTACCGTAGCCGCCAACTGTGTTTGGTTGTTTCTAGTTAAATTAACTAAAATTAAATATAATTAAACACTCAGCTCCTCAGTTCACACTGGCCTTATTTTGATTGGTCAATAATGACATGTGGCTGGTGGCTACTATATTGGACAGTGTAAATAGAGGATATTTTAAACACCACAGTGAGTTCTGTTAGCGCTCGTCTAGCCTGTGCACTCAGTTCTTTTACCCAACTAATGTTGACTACCATGAAATCTCTTAAATATAAGCTAGACACGGATGGGATGAAATGCAGGTGTGGAGTCAAGTTATTGAGCCTGTCACACAGGTTTGGAACATTAACCAGACTCACCTAATCCTTCCTATTTTCCTCCTAATCCCCGTGTTGTTCTGTGGGAAGTACAAACTTCCTGATGGCTGGCCAGTCATCTCCTCTGTTGTTTTATTTTACATTTCAAGCGAGGCCGGGACTGGGATGAGGAAAATGAGGTGCCTTGCGCCACCCAGAGAGGAATACCTCCTTCAGTTTCATACCCTGGACACCTTGTTTGCCTCACCTGGGCCCTGAGCCTGATGAAGCAAAGTGCAAAAGAATATGTTCTCATTGCTATTCATTGATCACCTCTAGCCTTGCTCAGCAGGCCCTCAGGAAAAGTGAAGACCCAACCGGACTACGGTGTAAGGCAGACATGATGCCACAGACATCGGTGCCTCTGCCCGGATGCTGACCCCAGGGCCATTGGAGCCCCTGGGCCAGTTGTTTCTAGACCTTGAGCAGAGCCTTCCATGTGCCTTGGTGTGTAGGTTGACCAGCTGTCCCAGTTTGCTTGGGACTTTCTTGATTTTAGCACGTTGACCACATTTTAAAGAGAATTCTTTTCCTCCTGAGTTCTCCCACATCCCCAGGAAACTGCTCACCTTCAAGCCAGATGGTTGATTGGTCACCAGTGTGCCCTACCCAAAACCTCTCTGTGCCTTAGTTTCCTCAGAAAAGGGGACAATGATAGTAACTTATCTCACCGGGTTGTCGTGAGGATGAAATAGGTTAGTTTATAGGAAGTGCTTGCCTGGCCCATAGTAGGCACTACATAAATATGTACTGTTGTTGCCTCCTTTCGTCTGTGCCATGTCAGGGGAAAGGTTGGGAGCCACTGAACTAGAGATTGGTCTTGGAGGTGCTATGCTAACACCGTGGGGACATCGCTGTAAACAAGTTGCAAAATTGCCTGGCATTCTCAGGCTGCTATGGGGAAAGTCTACCCTGAAAAACTACTAGGAAGCAGGCGAATATAATCACTGCATTGTGACTCGTGGGAAGAGAGTAGGTCTGAGATAAGATCATAGAACGCTGTTTCAGAACACTAGGCCAGCCCGCTTACTTAGTGTGAGGAAACAGGCCGGACAGGGCCATAGACTAGACCAAAACCAGAGTCAAATCAGTGCAGTGCTGAGACAGAACCTGTGTCTCTGAAATGCAAAACCCATGGCTCCCCTACACTCATGCAAGCAACAAGAATGGGGAGGGGATTTTAGTATGACTTCCTGGAGGTAGCGGCTTTGAAAATTGGTGACAAAGGCCACAACTCAAGCCACGGGTCCTAGGAATGACCAAGTGCCGGGGTTCACGTGACCTGTTTCCTTTTCAGGTCTAATCATGTCTGCTGTCACCGTTCTCATCCTGATTCTGTACTTTGTGATTGACAACTTCGTGATACAGCGCAAACCATGGCTAGCCGAGTGCACCCCCATCTACATCCAGTACTTTGTCAAGTTCTTCATCATCGGTATCACTGTCCTGGTGGTGGCTGTGCCGGAGGGGCTGCCACTGGCCGTCACCATTTCACTGGCCTACTCTGTGAAGGTGAGACCAGAATGACACTTTCTCTTCCCTCAGGACACAGGTGGGAGGGGAGAGTGCCACACAGCCTTTGACAAAAGGAGGGCCACCTATGCTCTATAGACTCCGTGTGGTGCCTCATAAGGGCACCAGTCCCAGGCCCTGTGGACAGACCATTGTGATAGTTGCATCAGTGTTTCAATGACCCAGTGGAATCTAAAGAGGACTCACAAGAATAGTATCCTGCATTTTTCTGTGGGACAAGAGAATGAAATGTGGAAAGATGTTCGCTAGGAAATGGCCTTTGACCTATCCTGGGGGAGTTCAGTGGCTCCCCTCTCAAGTCTTTTCTCTTGTCCTCTGTAGAAAATGATGAAAGATAATAACCTGGTGCGGCACCTGGATGCTTGTGAGACAATGGGCAATGCCACCGCCATTTGCTCTGACAAGACAGGCACGCTGACCATGAACCGCATGACTGTGGTACAAGCTTACATCGGAAATACCCATTACCGTCAGGTCCCAAGCCCTGATGTCTTGGTGCCTAAGGTTCTGGACCTTCTTGTCAATGGCATTTCTATCAACAGTGCCTACACCTCCAAGATCCTGGTAAGCTCCTCCTTTGCCTGGACGTTTAGAATGGGCGGTTGGAGGGAACATTCATTTTCTCTGAGACAAGTCATCTTCTCTTGTTCATTCTGCCTGAGCTGCCATTCCACATTGCATTTCCTACTCTTAAGTGAATGCGTTTGGGGTGAAACTAGGGAGTAATCCATGGAAATAGATTGGGGGTGGCAGCTGGGGTGACAGGTAGGAATCTATTTTTTTTCTTCTCTTTAAAGAAAGTTTTATTTTTATAATCAGAACATTCTAATAAAAATATTATTATAACATTAGCTACCCGTATTTCCTGGGACTTGACTGTGGACCAAGCACACCGCAAAGCGCTTGCCTGTGCCAGTCAGCCCTGAGGCCTCCCGCTTCCCTGAGGAAATGCCCTCCAATTACCATGTAAAGACAATATCTCCAGGGAGACGCCTCATGCTGAGAGCAGAACTGGGCTTATCAGGAGTAAAGTACTCACTTTCCAGAAACTCAGAGAGGGGATTAGAATGAGATCCACAAAGGGTGAGCCACCAGCACCGACCCCAGGGCAAACTGGAAACCCATAACCCAGGCGGCTCAGGGACCAGTCCCACTGACCACTGTCCACCTGCCCTTGAAAAAAACAAACGCCGCCCTCCCACCCCCTGGGCTCTGGGCAAACATGTGAAAGGTCTGCAGGGCGTTCTTTCCCTCCTGAGGTCTCCCTGGCAGAGGCATCTTCTTCAAGGGTGCCTGTGTGTTTCCCTCCCAGCCTCCGGAGAAGGAGGGGGGCCTGCCGCGGCAGGTGGGCAACAAGACGGAGTGCTCGCTGCTGGGCTTCGTCATCGACCTGAAGCAGGACTACCAGGCCGTGCGCAACGAGGTGCCCGAGGAGAAGTTCTACAAGGTGTACACCTTCAACTCGGCGCGCAAGTCCATGAGCACGGTCATCCAGAAGCCCGGCGGCGGCTACCGCATGTACAGCAAGGGCGCCTCCGAGATCATTCTGCGCAAGTGAGCTCCCCCCCCCCCTTCCCTTCCCGGATCCTCCCTCACGAAGGTCCAGGGGGCGTGCCCCGGGCTGAACCCACGGAGTGATGCGCCAGCTCCTAGCCTCTGAGCACTTACTCAGGCCAAGAATTGTCTCTAAGTCCCTTCGGTGGCCCATTTTACCTAATCCTCACAAATCAGTGAGGAAGATGCTATCATCATCTCTTTTACAAATGAGAAAACAGAGCTACAGCGAGGAGAAGTACCTGGCTCAAGGTGATGCAACTAATAGTAGCACAGCCAGGATTCAGGCCGTTCAAGCTTCCATCCCCAGTCTGAAAGCAGAGAGCAATACCCACCCATCGCCCGGGGTTGCGATAATTAAATGATTCGATGTATGTAAACACCTTCCTTGCACATGGCAAGTTCGAGAAATGTTAGCTCTGTGTTCCCTCTTCCTTCTTATTCTCAATTCTAATTTCAGGGAAGTCAATAACCTACTCAAAGTGGCTGGGTAACCCCCACCCCCACCCCCAGGCCATTACCAGTTGACCTGCATGGGTATAGGACCAGTAACTGAATTAACCAGCACCCCAACTTGGCTCTGGCCACCTTTGTCAATGAACACATTCTTGTTGAACACACCCTACCCACGGAGCACCGTTGTAGATACTGGGCACAAAAAACATCTCTCGACCTTTGAGAAGTTCCACAAATGACTCTTGGCACTGCGTCCCACATGCGTGGGAACAGATGACATGGGAGAATCACACGCTCTACCTCTCTAGATGTGCCTGTCGACCTACAGGCCACCCCACCTTGAAAAGGGGACCCGGCTGGGTGGTGGATAGAGGTTTCTGGCCGGGGAACAGGGTTTTTAGAAGACCTGCAGAGTTGCCAGAATGTCTGTAGAGACACACTGGGTGGGAAGGGGGAGGCTGCTTTCTGACTGTGCGCCTCCCCAGGTGTAATCGCATCCTGGACAAGAACGGAGAAGCAGTGCCATTCAAGAGTACGGACCGCGATGAGGTAGTGCGCACTGTCATCGAGCCCATGGCCAGTGAGGGACTCCGGACCATCTGCTTAGCGTATCGAGATTTCAATGACGTAGAGCCCCCGTGGGACCACGAGAACGAAATCCTCACTGAACTGACCTGCATCGCAGTGGTGGGCATCGAGGACCCTGTGCGCCCAGAGGTGAGACGTTGGGTTGGAGAAAGGGCGAGAACGCCTGAGTGGAAGTCTTCCGGTGGCCTCTGGCCCACGTGTAGGCCCCACGTGACCTACTGGGAAGCCACCCGGAGTCACGGGAACGAGGGTACTGGCTCTGCTTCCAGTTGTGACCCACACAAGTGACCTAACTGCTGCTCGCCTACACGGAGAGCTGTCTCTGTGCTGCCAGCCCCACAGAACTGCGGAATGCCAAGCTGACAGAAGGCGCCCTCCCTTCGGTTAGCGTTGCTTCGGGGTGCGCAGCACAGGGCTCACTGGGCTCATCGTTTGGCTCGTGAGAATAGTCAGGAGGAAGAATTAATCAGGACACCAGCTTTGTCTCTGGCCACCTTCTTGCAACCAACATATTTTTGTTGATTCCCCCTCCCCTCAGAATAGCCCAACACTGTTCTTGACCCTAGGGCAGTGATGGCGAACCTATGACACGTGTGTCAGAGGTGACACGCGAACTCATTTTTTTGGTTGATTTTTCTTTGTTAAATGGCATTTAGATATATAAAATAAATATCAAAAATATAAATCTTTGTTTTACTATAGTTGCAAATATCAAAAAATTTCTAGATGTAACACGGCACCAGAGTTTAAGTTAGGGTTTTTCAAAATGCTGACATGCCGAGCTCAAAACGTTCGCCATCACTGTTATAGACTCTTCATCTGTTCTCTGATGTTAGTTTTCATAAGTCAAAATATTCAGTGTATTGTTATCATATATTATGAATTACACTCCAACTTCAAATCCCCTAGGGCCTAGGCCAGTGATGGCGAACCTATGACACGCATGTCAGAGGTGACATGCGAACTCATTTTTTTGGTTGATTTTTCTTTGTTAAATGGCATTTAAATATATAAAATAAATATCAAAAATATAAGTCTTTGTTTTACTATGGTTGCAAATATCAAAACATTTCTAGATGTGACACGGCACCAGAGTTAAGTTAGGGTTTTTTTAAATGCTGACACGCTGAGCTCAAAAGGTTCGCCGTCACTGCCCTAGGGAATTGCAAAAGCCTCTGCTCCTGAGAAGTTCAAGGAGATAGGCTATCAATTATCAAGACCCAGAAGCTTGGGAGGGTGTCCTGCATTTGGGAAACCACAAGGAGTTGATGTGGTTGGAGAGTGGGCCGGGGAGCGGGGAGAGAGGGTGGAGAGTGTAAAAACTTCTGCTAGAGAGGAAGGCAGTGGCCACATCTCAAAAGGCCATAGGTGCCCCGCTGAGGAGTCTAGATGGCACGTGCGAGAGTGAGCTTCTACTCCTGGCTCCTGCAGCCAGTCTCCCCTTCAACGCCTGGTACATGAGGCTAATTCTAACGCGGCAGAAGTGGGGTGGCACTGCTCCGAGGGGGCCCCGGTCCTGTCCATGATGAAGGGGCAGCTGAGCAGGCCGCTCACCAGCATCACCAGCTGCTCCTCTCCTCCTGCCTCCCCCTCCGCAGGTCCCAGACGCTATTGCCAAATGCAGACGAGCTGGCATTACTGTCAGAATGGTGACAGGGGACAACGTCAACACAGCCCGGGCCATTGCCACCAAATGTGGCATCATCGCACCCGGGGACGACTTCCTGTGCTTGGAAGGGAAGGAGTTCAACCGACTCATCCGCAACGAGAAGGGCGAGGTGGGTCCTGGGTGAGCGGAACCGGGCCCTCGTTCGGCACCCGGGGCACGCGGGAGAAAGCGGTGCTTTTCAAACGGGAAGTTACTCACAGTGAACATCCCTTCCACCAAGGCTGCTCCGGTGGTGGAATGAAGAGCTTCCTTCTCACGACCTTCATTCACAAGCTCACTTTTGAGGGGGTGTCACTGACTTTTCACATCTTTCCATTTTTTTTCAGTCGGCCTCTGTCCTCCTGGGCCACTGCCCTGTGACTGACAGTGGCAGGGTTTGTAGGAGGACGTGGTCTGGGTGTGGAGCAGACCAGAGCTTCCTGGTCTATGTCGAAATCACACCTGAGGCCTCAGAAGCACCACTTTAGCCATTTAGCTGACCCTGGCTCACCCCCCCGTCAAGGGTCTAGAAATAGAGGATCAGCTCCAGGTAGGGAATCGGAAGGAGAAGGCAGACAAGCAGGGCCTGGAGGGGCACCATCGGTGAATCTGCCCTTGGAGACGGGGTCAGCTGCTGCATTTGCACTGGGGCAGGCGACCCCTCCCCTGGCCGTGGAGCATAGCTCTCCCCGCAGCTTGGAGTGTGCAGAACAGGGGTTTTTTTGTTCCTGGGGGGCTCTTCTGAACTTGACTGACCCAGGTGTGGTCTGGTATTGGCAGGTAGAGCAAGAAAAGCTGGACAAGATCTGGCCTAAGCTTCGAGTCCTGGCGCGATCTTCCCCCACGGACAAGCACACGCTGGTGAAAGGTGAGGTCAGCCCCTGAGCAGGGACGGGTAGGGAAGACAGGCCGGGGCAGGGACAGGTAGAAACCAGACGCCAAAGCTACTTCCCTGTCCTGAGTAGGGTGGTCCTGGGAGAGCTCGCTGGCTCATGGGGACAATATACATGTTAGCAAAAGCTGAGCCCCTGGTGAGTATCAGACGTATAATAAAGTTGTTTTTAAACATTATCATACAGGGTGGGGCAAAAGCAGGGTTACAGCTGTTTGTATGGAAAATAATATAATAATAAATATAAAAATAAACTTATATTTATTCTTTACCTGCTCACAACTGTAAACCTGCTTTTGCCCCACCCTGTATGTTGTTTGCCAATGATACTATGAACTAGGCAGGGCAGGTTAAGTCTGAGGCTGAAAAGACGGGTGGCGTGCCCACGCTGCCCAGCTGGTGCGTGGACGTGGTAGTTCGACCCCAGGTGTCTGCCTTCAAGTCACGTGGAGGTTTTGGCCACGTAACAGCCGTCTTGGGGCCCCAGGCGCTGTGTGAGGAGGACCGACTTCCTTGCTCAGCGCGCTGCCCTTGGGTGATGGTCGAGCACGTCCAGCAGAGGGCAGTGGGGAGGCAGCAGGAAGGGCGGTGATGGCGGGATCCGGGAAGAAGACCTTGTGTGGGGACAAGGCTTGCCAAGTGGCCTGCAACGGCACAGGCGGACTGACCGAGGCTGTCTGCCGTTCCCAGGCATCATTGACAGCACGGTTGGGGAGCAGCGACAGGTGGTGGCGGTCACAGGTGATGGCACCAACGACGGGCCGGCTCTGAAGAAAGCGGACGTGGGTTTTGCGATGGTAAGCAGCTGCTCCTGTCTCTGACTCCATCTCTCTACCTACCCGGCCAGTAATAATATGCAAAAACGGGGACCGTGGAGTCCGAAGGGTCGGTGACTCAGGCAGGGAAATGAGGAAGTGGCATGACCCAGGAACTCGAGGCCAACTTGGACTTGCCCTGTGGGCATGGTAGTAGTCTGTGTCTAGGCTCACGTGGAAAATTCGTGTTCCATGTGGAATGTGTGCTCTTTTGATGTCTAAGGACATTAACATAGTTAGTATTTGCTTTATATGTAAAAAATATACATAATGGTTTCAAAAGAGCAACAATACTACGGTTACTCTACTAAAAGCAGTTAAAGGTTTTTCTTATGGTTCTTTTCACCCCACAGGTGCATCCTACTAAGAATGTGCCATCAGCTTGCTGTGCTTTTTAAAAGGTCACTTGGGACATTTTTCCTTTGTACGGTTGTGCTACCAACTGGTCATACCAGTTCATTTACATCATGTTGCTTTTCAATTTAGAGATTGCTTTGTTTTGCTTTTTAATTTTATACCTTATTCAATTGTGAGTGAAGTATAGAACCTTATGTTTGTTTGTTTTGTAGTTGTTAATCCTCACCCAAGGATATTTTTTATTGATTTTTATAGAGAATGGAAGGCAGGGGGAGAGACAGAGAGAGAAACATCGATGTGAGAGAGACACATTGATTGGTTGCCTCCTGCATGCACCCCAAGCAGGTCTGGGGGTTGAGCCTGCAACTGAGGTACATGCCCTTGACCAGAATTGGACCCTGTGGGCCGATACTCTATCCACTGAGCCAAACCAGCTAGGGCATACCTTTTTTTTTTTAACCCTCACCTGAGCACATGTTTTTACCGATTTTAGAGAGAGAGGAAGAGAGAGAGAAAAAAAGGTTTGACGTGAGAGAAACATCAGTTGGTTGCCTCTCATATGCACCCCAAACAGGGACTGAACCTGCAACCTAGGCATGCGCCCTGACCAGGAATCAAACCCATGACCTTTCAGTGCACAGGACGACACTCCACCTAACCGAGCCACACCAGCCAGGGCTAGGAACTGCTTTTTAAACTTAATTTTGTTTAGTACTTATATAAAGTAGTTAGATAGTTCTTAAGTCAAATATAGAAAATAAGGTCTATTTATAGAAATCCAGCTTCTATTCCTATCACCTCCACCCTATTACCTCCCTCTTAACCCCACATGGAACTTATTTCTTTAGTTTTTTGGTTTATCCTTCTGTTTGCCTCCTATAAAATACATGTACTATGCACTTTTTTCCATTTGCTTTTTTCACTTAGCAGCATAACTTGGAGATTATTCCATGGTGGCAGTATAGAGAGACATTCCTCCTTTCTTTTCCTCCTCTTTTTAAGGTGCATGGTACAGCATTGCATGGGTGTATTAGAGAACTTTTGATGGGGAAAGTGAATTGTATAGTCTAACAGATACTCCTCTGTTGCGCTCTGGATAGGAAATTAATACTACCAGGTAAAGAGAACCAATAATCTAGTAATGCAGGCCAAATTAACTAACAAGGTCCTCCTTGGGTTACAGACGTCGCATGGCATGTTTGATGTGGAATAGAAGCACGGGCCAGGGGTGTCAGGGACAGCTGTGCAAAGCAAGTAGCACTTAATTGAGTGGAACATTAAAGATAGGTAGGATTTAAGGAGATGGGGAAAGCGGATGTTCCAGATAGGGGATGGGGTAAGTAGAAGTCTAGGCTCTAAGAGTGAATGAGCCCTAACCAGTTTGGCTCAGTGGATAGAGCGTCGGCCTGTGGACTGAAGGGTCCCAGGTTCAATTCCAGTCAAGGGCATGTACCTTGGTTGCGGGCACATCCCCAGTAGGGAGTGTGCAGGAGGCAGCTGAATTGATGTTTCTCATCAATGTGTCTAACTCTCTATCCCTCTCCCTTCCTCTCTGTAAAAAATGAATAAAATATATTTAAAAAAAAAAAAAAAAAAAAAGAGTGAATGAGAGATTCAGGGAATATACCAGTGGGTGTTTCGAGTCGAAAGATATGTAAGAGCAGGTTGGAAGTGCTGGTTGGAAGTGCTTCCGGGTTCACTTATTAAGGGCTCTGACTGCCAGACAAGAAATCTCACTGTTTCTAAAGCACAGCTTTCAACCCCTCACAGTCTATTCAGAAACCTTCAGTGCTTGCCCAGTGGCGAGGTTTTGAACAAGGACAAGACTTGTGCTGCCAGACTGCTTCTCCTACTTAAAGTTGCAGGGCAGATAAGCACTTAAATGAGATACTGGCAGTGGCAAAGGAAATTTAAGAATTTGGAGGTAGGATAGGATTTGTTCCTTATCTTTTAATTCGTTTCTAGGGTGGGGGAGTAGGAGGAAAGAGAGAGGAATAGCGAAAGATAAGTAATTTGCAATCTGGGTTCAGGAGCGCGGTGGGAGCATTGGGCCTCTTTTCTGTAAAGTGATGGCAGCACATTTTCCCTTCATTTTCTTTGGGAAAGAAAATAATTCGTCTTTAGTATTTGTGTGGCTGGTGTGCCCTCTAGTGTTAGCCCTAGTTCGGCAGCTTCTTGGAAGTCAGGAAATGGAGTCTGGGTTCAGAATGCTGGTAAACGCTGCTTTATCCAGTTCCTCAGTTTTCCTTCCCTTCTCCCCTCAGGGTATTGCAGGCACAGATGTGGCAAAGGAGGCATCAGACATCATCCTAACAGATGACAACTTTACCAGCATTGTGAAGGCAGTGATGTGGGGACGAAACGTCTACGACAGTATCTCCAAGTTCTTGCAGTTCCAGCTCACTGTCAATGTGGTGGCCGTGATCGTGGCCTTCACCGGAGCCTGCATCACTCAGGTGAGGGGAGTGTGTGTGCAGGGGGCTGAACTGGGAGAGATGAGGCAGGGGCTACGGAACATGGGGAGCCCTGGCCGGTGTGGCTCAGTTGGTGAGTGCCATCCCAGGCACCAAAAGATGGCTTGTATGCATCCATATAAGCATAACCCATGGACACAGACACCAGACGGGTGAGGGCATGAGTGGGAGTGGGGTTGGGAGCAATGGGGGGATAAGCACACATACGTAATACCTTAATCAATAATAAATAGATAAATAAGTAAAGGTGGCCGGTTCGATTCCCGGTCAGGGCATGTGCCCAGGTTGCAGGCTCGATCACCAGTAGGGAGTGTGCAGGAGGCCCCTAAGTCTAGGTGGACAGCGGGAGCTAGGCCATCTCGAGGACAAAGGCGAGGCTGACGAGTGAGGGGAGGGTGGCTTCTGAGGAAAGCTAAAAGCACTGGTTCTTCTTCCCCCACCCAGGACTCTCCGTTGAAAGCTGTGCAGATGCTGTGGGTGAATCTAATCATGGACACGTTTGCCTCACTGGCCCTGGCCACAGAGCCCCCGACCGATTCCTTGTTGAAGCGTCGCCCCTATGGCCGAAATAAGCCTCTGATCTCACGGACCATGATGAAGAACATCTTGGGCCACGCAGTCTATCAGCTCACAATCATCTTCTTCCTTGTCTTTGCCGGTGAGCCGAGTGTGGGGAGGCCTGAGGTGGTGGTCGGGGTGCCGGACGAGGATGGGGTGGGGAGTGGCCCGAGGACAGAAGGCAGAAGGGAGCAAGCTGAGCACAAGACTAGGAGGAGCAGCAGCTTCACTCACGTGTGTCCTCTGTTCCCGCTACAGGGCCGTCATGCCGGGCTCTGTGCTTCTGTTAAGAGTTTCGTTAGGCCTTTTTTTATTGATCATCAGACGAAAGCTCAGGCCACGTAACAGTGGCGCTGAGATTCAGACCTATGTCTGCCTGACTCTAGTGCACATGGTTTTACGACCACACTGCACTACAAGAAGATAAATATTGGGGCACACTGAGACAGTCAGGTATGTGGAGGTCAGGGCGAACATTTACAGATTTAATCATTAGCGTAGCTCAGGTACTGACCACTTTGCACACCAGCCATCAGCAGGCGGTAGGGCCGCTCCAACGTGTCTGACTCAGCCCGAGCCCGTTGAGTTCATACTTACCCTCCAGTGCTTCCCCTCTCTCCACTAGGTGAGAAGTTCTTTGACATTGATAGTGGGAGGAACGCGCCTCTACATTCCCCGCCCAGCCAGCACTACACCATTGTTTTCAACACTTTTGTGCTGATGCAGCTCTTCAATGAAATCAACTCACGCAAGATCCACGGAGAGAGGAATGTCTTTGGAGGCATCTTCCGTAATCTCATCTTTTGTTCTGTGGTTTTGGGCACATTCATCAGCCAGGTGAGATGCCAGCTGGAGTTGGGGTAGGAAGTCTGAGGTGATACAGGCCAGAAGCTGGGAGCCAGGGTTCCCGAAGTACCTGGGAAAAAGGAGTGAGGGAGTGATGGGGACCCGGGCTGTGGACTGCTGGGTTCTCCGTTGGCTTCCATTTGCACGTGGCTCTAGACTTGGAACCCACTGTGTCAAGCGCTCCAGCTCAAGGCAGCATGTCGGTGACAAATAAAACAAGACATGCAGAATCCTTTCGTTTATCTGCCTAAAACACGGAAATCTCACAACGTGACCACCCCCTTCCCAGGCCTCCTGCCAGCACACATGAGATGTGCATGCACGTGCTGTGGGCTCTCTCAGTAGAACGTGCTGTGCAGTTCACAGAGAAAGGGCAGTGACGGCATGGTGTGCATTAGCTGACAGATAAGCCTGGCTTGGGCTCCCGTGGGGTCAGGGGTCAAGAGCATGGGCCCTTCCTTCTTGCCCTAGTCAGGGTAAGACTGTCTCCTTATCAGAGTGCTGAAGCCTGTGTCTTCCTCCCCTTCTCTCGTTCTGGATTTTTTCTTTCTCCTCCGCCACAAGGAAATCAGGACTCCTGGGGCGAGGACTTATGTGGCTCTGATGGCCTCAGCTGGAGGGCTAGCTACCTCTTACGCACCTCCCTGATGGCGGGCTGCGCCTTCTCTCTTCTAGATCATCATCGTGGAATTTGGGGGTAAGCCTTTCAGCTGTACGAAGCTCAGCCTGTCCCAGTGGTTTTGGTGTCTCTTCATTGGCATCGGAGAACTGCTGTGGGGCCAGGTGAGTACAGGCCCACCCTCCCTGAGCGTGCGTACAGCCTGCAGACCTCACGTTTGTAAATGTTTCCCATCTTGTAGGATCCCAAGGTGGAATGACCACTGCCCATCACTTTAGAAGCTTCGGATCTTTCTCTGACCAGGCCTGAGCTTCTCTGAGATGGGAGTGGGAAATTTAAATGAAATTTTGCTTTAAAATAATAATAATAAAGCAAGGGTCTTAGAGGTAGAAGAGTTTACAAAAGCATATGTCTTTCTTCTAATGAGGCTTCCGTCTGGCCCTGGCTACTCTGCTGGCACAGTTTAAGGCTCCCCCACTCTTCTGTTCCTCACCGTGGCCTTCTCTGGGTTGCATGCCTGGCTCTCGCCTCAAATAAACCCAGACTCACAAGGTCTCTGGAGAAGCAGTCTAGCACACAGCTCAGGGCATGGAGGTTGGACCAGCTGCCTGAGTTTGAATTCCCGCTCTCCTTTTTATAATTTGAAGAAGTTTCTTAACCACTCTGTGCCTCCGTTTCCTCGGCTTAGGATAACAGGGTCATTGTTCGTTGTTATTGATCAGAAAATCAGTTACTGTATAGAATGACTGAGAACCGTGTTTACTATAAGTACGCAACAAATGTTCGCTGTTAAGATCATAATAGTATCATCAGGTCTGGTAAGAGTATCATTCCTGTCCTAACACCACTTAGCAAGGCCCCTGCTTTGCTCTAACTGACCCCAAAGACCCCTCCAGGGGCTGCAGGCTTCCCCTGGAGACCTGCTGGTTGTTTCTTTCATACCTCCCGGGTCCCTCCCTGATTGGGTGCTATCCCAGCTCCTAACCCAGGTCCCTCCACCCTGTTCTGCTTGCTGACGTTCATTTGCCAGTGGTTCCCTAAAGCAGCTTACACTAGGGCGAAGCTTGGTTGTTTCACCTACTGTTTGAAGCTCTCATCTGCGTCTAGTCTGTGACTGTGGCCTTTCTCCTGTATCACGGCAGCTCCTTCCAAGATCCGAAAGCACAGCTTTGACATTCTTCCTATTTGAATGCCCTTGGGTCCATGTTGGACTGCCCAGCAGCCCTCCTTTCCCACCCGCGCCCTGTCTACTCCTCCTCTTGTATGTGGAGGACAAGTGATGGACAGGCACTGAGCTCACCAACTGGTTTATTGTGAATTACAAGCCTACCCTACTGCTCCGTGGCTTCTGGTCACACTCATGTGTCCTTTCTTCCGTGGCCTGCCCCACCTCCTTCCTCACCCAAGTCCAAGAAGGCTTTAGTATCCTCTCACTACAGTTTTATAGCAAGGAATTGCTCTGCACGTGGTCACTAAGAAGAGGCTCATTCTTTTCCAACACCCTCTCTACCCCTTACTCACACACATGTAACGTGACCATCCTTTCCCCAGACTTGTTTTCCCCTGAGTCCTGGTCTCTGTCCCCTCCTACTATATAACAGGCATCATAGTTCTACTTCCCGGAAAAGACACATGGCATAATGAGAAGGAAGAACTGAGACAGAAGGAGGAGAAGGAAACATAACTAGGCAGACGACTGGTCAGATGCTAGAATATAAGTTCTCTGTTGGATGTCCACAAAGACAGAAAGCCCTCCTGAGGTCCTCACAGCTTATGGGCACGTCTAGTGCTTCTCCCGCTTTTCTCCCAATGGGATGGGTGATAGGGCAAAGGGAGGCTTTCCCAAGGGCCTGACCCTGATTCTGGCGTTTCCCCTTTTGCCGCACCTGTTCTCAGGTCATCTCCACAATACCTACCCAATCCCTGAAGTTCCTGAAGGAGGCCGGGCATGGCACTGCCAAGGAGGAGATCACCAGGGATGCAGAGGGGCTAGACGAAATTGACCACGCGGAGATGGAGCTACGCCGAGGCCAGATCCTCTGGTTCCGGGGTCTGAACCGTATCCAGACTCAGGTACTTGGATAGTGGTCTAGCCTCATCCTGGGAGAAGAAGTCTCCCCATCATGGGAGGTTTGGGGAGGGCATCAGTTCTTGGTGGCCAACATCTCTTCCCTTCCAAGGCCCACCACTAACAGGCAGCCCTGCTCCCTGGCTTTAGGACAGACAGGGGCACAAGCTCCTCTGACAGGAGAGTCGTGGACCTAGAGCTCGGGACACTAACGGTAGCTCAGTCCCTCCGCTTTGGTTTGGTTCTAAGGCCCCTTTCCCACCCTCCATTGGGCTGGGCTAGCTTCCTGTACGAGGTCTCTCGCAAGCACTAGACCTAACCCAGGGTGGGAAAGCTCAGAGTCCTTCCCTATCCTTCAAAAGGAAGGAGTTAGACAGTGTCTCCATGCCAGCAGCCCCAGCAGACACTTAATATACATCCTCAAGCCGCTGCCAGGGTAATGTCGATGTTACCTGGAGGGACTTTTGTAAAAGAAACTCACCCTCTTAAATCTTCCCCACTTGAAATTTTAGGTCATGGTGGGGAACCTGATAGCTAAGTGTGTATAAATGACTGGTCTCTCAATGCCTGAGTATCGTTTGCAGGATCCAGACTTGCTTCCCCAAAAAGAAGCTATCATTTCTTCAAACTTCGTTTTCTTGCAATTTCTGAGTGAGAAGAGAAGCTGTCCTCTTGCTCTTAAGTCCCCTGCCTACAGCCTTACAGAAACTCTCCCCCACTTTTTATGCCGCTGTATCTACCTTCTGCTGGGTGAGCGGGCTGGTCTAGGCACTGGTAACCCTGTCACTTTCCCTGTTCTTGCCCCACATGCCTCAGTTGTGTTAGTCCTGAAATTTCCCACTTCAAGAAACTTTAAATCCCAAGATATCAAGGACGTTCTCCAAAGAACAGGCCTATTCCTCTCTACTGATTGGCTGAGACCCAGAAATAAGTGTCACTCTCTAAAATTAGCCTTGCAGATATTTAGAAAGTTCCCTAGTCAAGCCCACCTTTTCTCCTTAGTACATAGAGAGGAGGTACAGTGGCTATTCTAAACTAAATGCCTGCTGAGAACTTGTCTCGCGGAGGCAAGGAACAAGTGGAAGCGGGAAAGGGGCCAGATAGGAAAACACCGGGACTCCCTCCCCCTCCCTGAGTTCCTCCTCCCAGAGAGGGCAATTCCCAGGGACCTGCACACACTGCCTCGGGGCATCCCGAGTCCCCACCCTCCTCCCACCACTCTCCAGGCTGCTGGCCCATCCAGCAGTGGCCTCAGGGCCCAGGAAACCTGGCACCTTTGGCTCCTGTCTCTAAGGCCCAGTGCTTTCCTTCACATCTGCTGTTTTCGAAATAACCTGTCTGCTTTTCTCCCCCTCAGGATCCTCTGCCTCCTCTTCTACTATGTGGTTTCTTTCCTAGCCAGGACTCCCTTGTTCCAGTGTCTCCTGGCTCCTGGCCAGTCTTCTCTCCTGGGGCTTGAGACTCATGGATCTTCCTTCCTTCCCCCTCCACCACCAATGTTCACTCCTTGGACTGTGTAGTTTCATGGCCTACAGAGCTTTAAGAATGCTACCTTTCCCGATTGGAGCCTGAGGCGGTTGGGCCAGAATGGCATTAAAGCCTAGACTTAGGCAGCCTGTGAAAGATGCCACAGTAACCAAATCCATGCCATTACAGTGTGCACCTGACTGTAAGCAGACGAGGCTGCCTGTGCCAACCTGTATCCGGCACCTGAAGCCCTCTCCTGGCACAATTCTTCAGCCTCAGCAGAGTCCTAACAAAACCCCCTGCCATCTGATCTTTGTTGCCATTCTCATGGCAACACTTAGGGCGGGAGGTGTTGCCAAGCCCTTGTCCCGTCCTCGTCCCTTTCGCTGGGGAGAGCTAAAAGCACTAGAAAGCAGAAGTTTGGGAAACAAGGTCTAGAACCTGGGGAAGGTAAATCTGGAATCTGATTTCATTGTGGAAGATGAGACCTCATAACCCTAGGAAAGCGCTGAGGGAGGTGTCTCCACAGCCTCTTCTCCATGTAGCTGAACCCTCCCTCCATGCAGACCCTGTCCTCCTATGGGATCAGGCTGCTCTGTCCCTGGAACTGAGAACTGGCGAAGGGGTGGTGTTTCCGCTCAGAATCCAGAAACTAGCCCTGCACACTTCATGGCTTCTCGGGAAACTTTATAAGTAAGACTAGCTGACTCGCAAGGTGCCTGCTTTCCCACCTTCGCTCCTGGGAAATGCAGTCAGATGAGTGGAATCAGGTCCTTTCCAGCATACCTGGGAGATTGGCCATTGGTACTATGCCCGTGGGCGTTTTTAAGATGATCCTACCAGATTCTTAAGGATAAAGGAACTCCTTTTGATTTGTTCCTTGTTACTTAGGGGTCAGGGATAAGGATGGTAGGTTTGACCAAAGCCCCACACCCAGACCATCACTGGAAAACAAATGGCATGGATTGCCTCTGTCCCAGATGAGTAGGACCCTGGAGACCACAGACCGCTATGTAGGGCTAGCCTTAAGGCTGCTCACCACCCACCAACTAGCAACAACTCTTTCTGCCCCTCCCTCCCTCAGTCTCCCTGATGAGTTATTGTCAGCATTTCTGCTGGACATTTCTGGATCTACAATGCATTAATGCAGCTAGTGGCATCCTCTCTAAAGAGCCTGGCCATTGGATTTCTGAGCTCCGTTCTCTGTCCCTGTCCACCTCAGACCAAGAGAAGGATGTCTCAGAGAAGAACCCCCTAAGAGAGTGAGCCCAGCAACCCATGACCCGGGAGCCTTGCCACCGTGGCCCCCTATGTATGGGCTGTTTTTCCTTTAAACACATGAGTTATTTTCTTGGAAAATCTGTAAAAATAGGTAGTCGATTTCATTGGTTTAGAGGTTCCTGAACCTCAAGATTCAGTAATAGATACTTTGCCTTCTACTTTAAATTGCACACCTGATTTTTTAAGAGTACAGATGAAAACAGTGACCAGGCTATCACTGTCTGAGGCACCATAGAGTGTGGGAGTCCCTAGAAATTTTAGATGCCTTGGACACCGGCATACCTAAAGTAGCCTCCAATTGGCTAAAAGGGGAGAGCAGGCCGGATTCTGGCTGGGTATTTGGACTCCATGGCAAAGTGTTCTCTAAACGAAGTGTGATGTGCAATGGATACTTTTCCCCCTGCTCCTCACCACTGCTTTGTGTGTGAGGGAATATCTGGCTTTCTCTCTCCTGTCCTGTTTCCCAGCTCCTTCCGTCCCCCTTCCCAAACCCTCCACCACCTTCCCTTTCTCTCTCTTCAACTCTCTCTGACTGTGGAGCAAAGCTGTTTCACTCTCTGATTCTTTGCAGATCGACGTAATTAACACATTCCAGACGGGAGCCAATTTTAAGGGAGTCATAAAGCGACCGACCATGGGTCAACACCTTGATGTAAAACATGTTCCTAGCTCATCCCATGTAACAGTTCCACCAGTCAAATCTTCCCCCAACACTTCTGTTCCTGATGCTGTTCCATCTCCTACTCTGGGCAGTGAGTGATAGTCTATTATGATGCATGATTTGCTAAAATGACCACAAGAGAGCACGTGGCATCCACTTTAACCAACCGTGGTTATCTTTTTCTTTTGGTTTTCCCTTTGAACTCTGACTTAAGGGAAGAAAAACTGGATAAAAAGCCCACTCCAAAACCAGCCTATGTGCCTGCCTATTTATTTATTAATTATTTATTATTTATTTATTTATTTATTAATAATGTTGAAAAACTATTAAACCATAACCATTTTAAAGACAATAGCCCTGTTTTCTAGTTGTTCCTCTGCATTGCTTGTTTCTTCCTCAAGTTTTTTGTTTTGCTTTTTTTTTTTTTTTTTTTTGTATTTTGCTTTGTCCTGATATGTTGTTGTTCCTCTCCGTCTGCTCCTCAGAGTCTAAACTCTATTTCCTGAGGCTAGATGTAAGGTTAGGTCAAATGAAACCCAGAACTCTCTTCATCTGGAGGCAAGTTTGAGGTTTCCTAAGAAAGGTATGAAGGGGGCTATTGTTCCCATGGGTTGTTGTTTTTTTTTACCACTAGGCCTGTCATAATGAACCAGTATTGAACTTTGCCATTAATGATACTCCTTTTTGGCGACCACTCTATTGTCAGCTGGCAGTGTTGGCATAAAAGTTAGAATTGAATGTGAAAAAGACATGGAAGTGTTCAGTGCAAATGCACAGGGCTGAGAGGGCCTGTTGTTCTATTTTTCAGGGACTTTAAACCAAATTCTGGTTTAAGAGTCAATTAATTCACATCCAGGGAGGAAACTATATGGAAAGGTCAAAATAACATTTTTCTTCACCTGTTAAACTTATTTTTTAGGAATTTCTGAAGAGCAACCTTTTTTTTTTCTCCTTGCTTCTAGGAATAGACTAGAAAGATAGAAGCAGGAAGTTTGAAAACTATTGCCTCGCCTACAGTGAGCCCTTATATCGCATTTTGCACATAAAGTTTCAAGAACCCCTTTCTTAGCCAGCCTATCTATTGGGATGCTGCCAACACTCAACCAGTGGTGCTCTCATTGGTAGATTATTGGATACTTGCTAATGCTTATGCCTTCCTGTCCCTAGTCATTTTACCTTTCCCAAATGGGCTATAGAGAGGAGAGAGAAGTCTGTTTGCTGGTAGTGCTATTACAGTATTTGGTAGGAAAGGAATCCCTCTGTATTAAGTATATTGTGAGTTTCAGATATCTGAGGGTTTGTCTCTCCCTTCCTCCCAACCCCCCCTTCCAACCCAGGGATGGGGGGTGAAGAAACAACAGTTGCTCTGTTTGTAGTTCACATGGTTATGAGCTGCATAGATTGACCAGGCTTAGATTATTTGTTATCTTTTTTTAAAAACCCTCACCCAAGGATATGTTTATTGATGAGAGAGAGAGAGAGAGAGAGAGAGAGAGAGAGAGAGAGAGAGAGAGAGAGAGAGAAACATCAATGTGAGAGAGAAACATTTATCAGTTACCTCCTGTACGCACCTGACTGGGGATCAAACTCACAACCTTGGTATGTGCCCTGACCAGGAATCAGACCCAAAACCTTTTGGTGTACAGGACAACACTCCAACCAACTGAGCCACCTGTCAGGGTAGATTACTTGTTTTAACCAACTGCAAGTGTTCTCATGTGAGGTATTGGGGGGGGGGGGGGGGATTTTATATAAATACATATTTCTTTTGGCCCAAAGGCAGTCAAAGAACTAAAGAAGTCTTACCCTGCAAATATCCAAGAGCCTCTCGCCCTAATTCTCCCGTATTCCTCTCTTATTTCCATTTCTTCTAGTTTTGCCATATCCTTCTAACTAATTTTTGTTCTTTTTTTTTTTAATCATGCTTTTATGCTAGGAAGGGTTAGTATCAGATATCCCAGCAATTCGAAGGTAGAAGGAGCAAAGCAGAAGACACAGAGCCCACTGGCTCTTGTAGAATTGCTGGTAGAGGGTAGGCTGCAAACCATCAAAGACTAGAAAATCCATCAGGGGAGACAGGTCGTCCTTGCTCTTTCTCTGGCTTCTTCTTCCTTGGAGGTCCTAGAAGTTATAGTCATGTTTAAAACTCCCTTTCCCATTTTAGATCTCCACATAAATTCAATTATTTATCTAACCTTCAGTAGGTAAATCCCTAAGATTTCCCTCTATAGGAAGGCCCTAATCTCTTCTCTCCCACTCCTCCCCACCCCGGTGTCTGAAAAGTGAGCAGAAGACTACAGAATACCAGCTCAGGAAATGGAGTCTTCATCTGCCTGTTCATTGAGCTAGCACTAAGGTCTAGCCTGGTTGGGGCTCCTGAGTCATGAGAAAGAGTTGCCCTTCAATCCACCACTTCACCAGTAGGACAGGGACCACCAAAGAGACATTTCCCAAAGGTTTTCAGAGACGATGACCAGGGAAAGAAGGGTTGATTGGCTGAGTGGAGAGACCCTAATGCTTTCACAGCACCTGCCTCACTGGCTGTCTTGTGTCCCGTACACCGCTCATGCACCACGCAGCATGCCTCATGCAGGGAAGAGGACCTGGGTGGAGTGATGATGGTTATCTTTGTGATTGTTCATCAACATGAGTTATGTATTCTCTGAGGCCCGTGTGGGGCTTGAGGAGCCTTCTGGTACAGCCCCATGCCCTCGACCCCCTCACCCTTTCCTCTGTCCCCAGACTCCAGATGATGCTCCCTAGCTTTCTGACTCCACTTCACTTGAGCTTCCTTGCAGGTGACTGGTTTCCCTTTTGATTCCAGAAGTCCTGCAGTCTAGCCAGATGGCTGTTCCTTGCTCCCCCAAAGAAGAAAATTTCCCTATTTTTTCCATTTACCCACCCCCAATTCACTTTTCTATCTCCCTTATTGTTTACCTGTAACAGTTGTTATGATCACCCCAACAGGTGAGAGGAAAAGCCAGCAAGTAGGGGTCCAGACCCTCACTACAACCCCAGTTTTTAAAAATATGTTTTATACATTAGACTTCAAATATAATTCTTTCTATAAAGTACTCAATGCTTAAAACAACAGAAGCAGGAAGTTTGAAAACTACTGGTATCGAAGATGATCAACTGGTGGTATAAAGGTACCTGCAGCACTTGTTAGAAATTTTGAGATCTCAAGAGCAGGTGGAAAGTATGGGCTATCTTATCACCCCTGTAGGGAGTGGCATGGCTTTGAACCCTTCTCTTGACCAGGGCCAAGGGAGAAGGCATTGGGTTTAGGTTTACTCAAACCAACTTGCCTTGCTCTAAGTTTGACGTAGATCAGTTAAAACTTGGGGCCTCCTGAAGACCAGATGGAGACTCTATTCCATCTAATCTCACCTAGATCTGGATCAAAGAGAACATAACAGGTAAAATTCACCTATCAGGTGGTCAGTAGGAATCACAGAAGGATGGAAAAGCAGGTCCTTACTTTCTCTTCAGCATGGTGAATGTGTGCCCTGGTTCCTTGATTCTGCTTGGCAGGGGTGTTGAATTGATTCTGTTGAGTGGCAAAGAATCCTTTGCCCTCTAAGCCCTGAGCACCCTCAGTCCTGGTGGGTCTTCCAGGCTGTCATAGAATAAGGAAAGTCTAGCCAGCAGAGCTACAACTTTAGTGAACCTTCTTTGCACACTATTTTTTTTTAAATATATTTTATTGATTTTTTTACAGAGAGGAAGGGAGAGAGATAGAGTTGGAAACATCGATGAGAGAGAAACATCGATCAGCTGCCTCCTGCACATCTCCTACTGGGGATGTGCCCGCAACCCAGGTACATGCCCTTGACCGGAATCGAACCTGGAACCTTTCAGTCCTCAGGCCGACACTCTATCCACTGAGCCAAACTGGTTTCGGCTGCACACTATTTTTGAAGGCTCTATACAGTGATAGGAAGCACTGGGACAGGCAATCCAACCAAATTATTTGCCTGACTCTTTGTATGCTCTGCTGTCTCCGCATTCTTACCGCTTCTCCAGGAATGTATTCTTTGGTTACACAGCAGAGGAATGTGTGAGGTGCCCTAACCCGACACTCATCATTTCTCCCTAGCCCCCATCCCCACCTCAGCAGTTTCTCCTGTGTTACTCCCACTTCTTTTCCAAGGGGAGAATTTTCGAACAAGACTAGGATCAGCCACCAACGAAAATCCTACAACTGCTTTCTTTTCCCCTGGCCTCTCTCTCCAGCCTCTCAGGATTCAACTTTCTCTCCCGATCCCAATCCTACTAAAGCAGGTTCTAAAAAATCATCCCTTGAAGCAGGGGTGGGGAACACGCAGCCCATGGGCCATATCAGGCCTGCAGAATCATCTATTCTGGCCTTGCCAAAGCATTAGGGGTGAGTTAATTAAATGTTTGACCAAATACAACAGGCTAATTTTTAAGTTGATAGTTTTGTGTGGCCTGAGAATCTATATATATAAAAGCCCAGCAACTGGAATGGTGGAATGACTATAATGACCCAGTGGCTATGATATGTACTGCAGCAGCCAACCAGTCTGATCCAGCCCCAATCAGCCCTCTCCACCCCCCCCCCACCAGCCCAGCCCCTAATCAACCCCCAACACCCCGATCGGGGGTGGGGCCAGCTGGCCAACTGCCTGCGGCCCCTCCCCCCCTGCTGGCCTGGCCCAATGGGCCCCCATCGGGGCAGGCCGGCCGGATCCCACTCATGCACAAATTTGTGCACCGGGCCTCTAGTGATGTTATAAATATCCAAATGGCCCTTGGCACAAAAAAGGTTCCCCACATCTGCCTTAGAGAGACCTGCAGTTCAGAAAAGCAGGCTACCAAAGTGGGTGGTGTTGGGTAAGGCACAGTCTGGTCTCAGAGATTAATTATGGTCAGTTCTTTCCCCTTTCTCTAAATTGACTGAATCCCTTTCTTGGCACAGTAAAACTACACGTTGGTTTTTTTCCTTCATCTTCTTCATCCACCCCATGAGAAAAGCCCCTTGTTTGTAGCACTGCCCCCAGGATTACACCCACCCTAGGTCCCATCCTTTTCCTTCTCCACGTAAGATCATGCTTCTCTTTGCAATTTAAGAATAGCTGGAGGAAGCAATGAGACTGGGCAGAGTTGCCGTGTGTCAGAGACATAGACATGCATCTGAGTGTGAGAGCCAGGTCTTCTCTCAGTATCAGGAGGAAGGTGTCTTTTGATACCTTTGGTACCTGTATTTCATCCACGTCTTCCAGGGGAAGGACAGAAGGAAGGGGACAGGGTGGAGGTTGTGGGATATAAATATATGCGTGTTACCTGGTGAAAGAGCAATTCTTCGATTGAAAAGTATAAGTTCTAATTTCTTGCATGCTGCTGACACACATGAAGATTGGTTTGTCTGCCTTGCTGCATTGTATCCATGGTTACTTATCACCCAAAGTGTATTATGTACAGATTGGTATGTGTTGGGCTCTCTGAGGGTCTTAAACAGATAACTAAACCTCAATGTGTAATCTTTTTATTCCACATTCACAAAATGTTTGGCCTCAATACAGAAGTCCACATGTCTGACTCACCTTTTAAATTTGGCTATTAATTTGCACCTCGTTCCAACCTTTGTGCCCTCTGTTCAAAAGAACTAATGAATCTTTTTTTGTTTTTCTGTTTCATTTAAGAGTGAATTGTTTGGGAATGCTAACTTTGCTTTGGGTTTTCTATTTTTTTACTGCAGCTTTTAAAACATCCTAGTTGTTTGCCATTCCTCACCTCACCCCACCCCCGTGCTTGAAAGTTGAGCCACGTAAATGTTTTTCGTGTCCTATTGTATGGTTTTTGTCGTTGATCAATAATGTTTGGTAGTTTGGGTTTTGTTTCTCTCCTCAAACCACCAGTTTCTTGTTCTACTGGCCAATTCTCATATCTGTATTTTCTCATCCTTCTCTTCCTCCCCCTGGTATAGATCAAAGTGGTCAAAGCATTCCATAGTTCCCTCCATGAAAGCATCCAGACACCCAAGAACCAAAACTCCATCCACAACTTCATGACCCACCCTGAATTCGCCATAGATGAGGAGGGGCCACGAACACCACTCCTGGATGAGCAAGCGGAGAAAATTTTTGAAAAGGTTCCTAAGTCTGGGACTAGGGTGCTCCTGTTGGATGGTGAGGTCACTCCATCCGCCAACACAAACAACAATGCCGTGGATTGCAGCCAGGTGCAAATTGTTCCCTCCTCCACTGACAGCCCTCTACATAGCCTGGAGACATCAGTTTGAACTTCATTCTCTGCCTCCCATTCTTGCTTTTTCTATTTCCTGTTCATCTCTCCCATCTATGAGATGATGATGGGACTTTTTGCTGTCATGTCAGCTGCTCCCAAGTATGTGTGAGCCCTACCTGACCACGAAGAGGCAAGAGAACATACCTAAGGATTTCAACTTAAACTTGAGTTGGGGTTTGTAGCAGGACCTAGTCAAACCCCTGCTGGGTGGTGAACAGTAAAACCTACTCCTTGAGTGTATCAGTTGTCATTTTTAAAGAAATGATACAATCTTCTTAGCATTCATTCCAACCGAATTCTCCCCCAGTATTCATGCTTATGTTGCCATCTCCTGACTTCTGGATTTTACCTTACGAGTCTGTGTCATTTATAACCTCAGTTGAGGGTTCAGCAAGACAAATATTCTCAAATGAAATGTGTGGGAAGCAGGAATGGAATGTATGGAATTAGCCTATAGAGTGATTGTTTTTAAAATTGTTTTCCCATTTTGAAAGCTTATAACTAAAGCCCTGTAGCTCTTTCTACCCTTCCAGTCAAACTTCTCCACTCTCTCTTAACTATTGTCTTCCTTACCTACACTTTTTTTTTTTTTTAAGTTGTGATGATTAAGAAAGTGGAAAGGACCTGGCTGAATTAAGTCAAATTTGACCATTCTTCCTTCTGGCCTCTATGGAACCGTTGATTTAGATCTAGAGGCAGATAGGTTTTCTTTGCTAACAGGGTCTTTTGAAGCAATTGAAAGCTGGTAAGAATGTGTTCTTGCTATTATCGGTTATCTACGTCTACACTTGTCAGGTATGTGTGGTGTCTACGTGCTAGGGAGATCAACCTTGACCATGAAGCTTTCACATGTGTGGTATTTGGTTTTTACCATCACCCTGAGATTTCTCATATTTCTAAAGTGATGGTAAATGAGTCTGTTGAGATGGCCCTGTCTCCTAACTGAGCTTTGGTATCGAGGACCAGGAGCTGGCATGTCTAGGACCAGACAGACCATGAAAGCCAACTCTTACGGAGTCCTGGGGTGGCCACTGCTGCTTTCAAAGCCATCTGCCAAGGCTCTTCCAGGGCAGGACCTGGTTACTGGGGGAGTGAGTGTTGAGAAGCCTTGGGAGAGACCTAAGGGCCGTCTAGGATCTGAGCTTGGGGTCCCAGCTTTGATATTCCCGTCAGTTGTCTAACTCTACTCTTTGCTGTGTTCCCTAACTTGTCCTATCTCTGAAAAGGTCCCAACCTTCCTCAAATACTTTGATTTTGAAAATATGAATCCAGAGTGGGAGGCTCCAGTGACATTTTGCTGACTGAAAGGAGCGAAAGACCCACCCTGCAGAGCTCCCCTCCATCCTCCCCACCTTCCCCTCTTGTGCCCCACCCAAGCCCCTCTCCAGAGCGTGCTCGCCTGCTGCACAATCAAGCCCTGTGCCTTCTTTCCCTGAACACTGCCCAAAGCTTCCCCTCTCACCTGCCTCTCAGGAGCTGGGGACTTCACTAGGAGACTCTCTAAGTGTTCCTTCATGGGATAAGGTGGAGCCACCTTGGCAGCAGCTCCATTTTTATCTCCGAGCAGGGGGTTCTTTCGTGTCTGTCAATTCCCTCCTCCCGTTGGATAGCTGGGGAAGCCTGCCCCTCTTTGCAGCGCCATGGGAGAAGGGAGAAGGGCTTGAGGCTCTTGTGAACAACCAGATGTCCATCCGTGAGAGGAAGGGCACCCGAACCTGTCTTCTCCAGCCTCTTCTTCTGGCTGCCACCCCTTCTCCCCCTTTCACCTGAGCTGGCCAAGGCAGGAAGAAGAAAGAAACATGCTCCCTACACATCCCGTTATTACAGAATCAACCACGTTGGATTTTGGTTTTGTAAAGGTGACCTGTGTCAGTGACCTTTCCTCTGTCTGTAACATGGGGGAGGAAAGACAGCTCATGCGAGGTCTTAGGTGTTCACCTGTCTATTTATTAAGTACATTGGAAGATTTCGTTCTGTCAAGTCTTTTATTACCTCAGATCAGTTTAAAAAAAAAAAAAAGCCAATAACAAACTTTGGAGGCTATTTTACCATTCCTGCTCCAAAAAGACTCTCATGGTGCCCGACAGGTTACTCCTGAGAGGTAGTGTCTACTTTTAAAGCCAACGGTTTTTTGTGTGTTCTAGTTTCCACAGTAGGAGAGAACATATAGAAATATTATGCAAAAAAAATATATAGTTTTCTTTAGATCAGAAACGTATTTTTTGAGTCAGCCATATGTATTTTGTTTAAAGGATGTAAAATAAAGTGCTGTCATGTAACCCTGTGGAGGGAGCACATAACCAGCTGTTTAACATGACAGGTGACTTAGTATATTTGTCATTGGTTTCCAAACCAATGCAGCGTAATTCCTTTCTCCAAACAGCCATCTTTATACTTAGGGGGGGAAACTTGTTGGGTTCTAGACTTTTTTAATATAAATTTTGTTGCTACAGAACTTGGTAAGTTTAAGTGTTTATGTGCCTCTGTTTTTATATATAAGTTTTTTCCTATTCCGTTTCAGTGATCCAACTGGCAGTGAGTAAATACGGCAAAAGTTAAAGCTTTTCCCAAAAACGGTGCTTTGGGTTTGAAAAGGGTCTGATGGGGAGGAGGGGGAAATAGTGTCCTAGGTTACTCTCTTGATAAATCTAGAAAAATGGGCAGTAGGCTGATGGGGAGGGAAGCACCCAGCAAGACGGGAGGGCCAGCAGCGAATGAGCGTGGGCCCCTGGGAGGTGGGTGCCAGGCTCTGGGGGCTTAGGGATGAGGGTCAGAGGCCTTAGTTGGATTTTGTTTCTTGAGGCATAGCTGGCAGAGTAGAACCCAAGATACGAACATCTCTTGGGCTGCAAGGATCCTCTGATTTGGGGTTTGCGTTTTTTACCTCCGGTAGGAGGTTCTTTTACCTCCGGTTGTCCCTGGAACTTTCCATCAGGGAGTTTTTATGCAAGGATCTGAGTTGGGACTTCCGGCCCTCCCCTAGAAAGGCTTCATGCAAGATATAAGATGGGGGATAGAGCTGTAAGTGGAAGAGGACAAAGGCTGGTTCCAGCCCTGGCCGGCAGTCTCGGGGCTCGGTCCCTCCCGTAGGTGCCCTCTGACCTCTGAAATGAGTCGCATCCCTGAAAGTTGTAGAGAGACCTCCTAGAAACACCGTGGGTTCTGTAGGTTTCAGTTTCTTCTTCCCCTTGAGTGTCAGAGGGGAGCGTTTGCACTTAAATCTGAGTGACTGCCTCACTGCCGATAACAGAGGGACGTGGCAAACTCACCTGTGCCCTGAACCCACCCCCCCCCACCCCCAATGCAGAACTTCCTTTCTCTCCTGCTTCCTTGCCTATCGACTGAAGCCGCCCCTGTACCATCACAAAGTGCACATTTCCTCACTTTCAGAACAAGGGACCGCCCCGCAGCGGTGGGGGTGAGGCATTTGCCATGCCTGCTGTTTCTAAGCCATCCCAGCCCCCCCCTCAGAGTAGACCGGACACCCTTGCCGTTAGCTCAGTGCCAGTCTTTTCTGCCTTCCCAGCCCTGCTGTGAGGCCTGCTGTCCCCTTTCCTCCTGACGAGGAGAGATGGAGGGAGGTGAGCTCCCCTGACTGAAGTGGCTGCTGGTTCATGTTTTCGCCCCATATGTATATATGCCATATGTGAATATGCCATATATATGTGCCAACCAATCTAACCACTCTGTTCTTTTCAAATCAGCACGGAGATAGGAATTTTGAGTTTCTTTTTCTTTTTTCTGTAACTAGTATAGCAAGCACTGGTTTGTGTGTTTTGTTTTGTTTTTGTTTTTTGTATAAAATAATAAAAACAAAAGATAGGCCACTGTGGTCTGCATGACATCAGTAAGCAAATGGTGATACCAGAGCAATGTGTACCCGTGTGTGTTGCCATAATTTGCAGTTCGGCTTAACAGTGCACCCAATCTGTATTTGCATTTTGACATTATTTAAGCTCTCTGTACAATGTTTTGCATGTATTTATATGGTTCTTAGGGGGGGGCGGGGATGCTATAAACTGACAAATCTGAAATTCAAACATGTTGTTCCACTGAGACAGGAAGAGTAGGAGTTGGAAAAGATGGAAAAAAGGGATAATTTTTTGGAACCAATAAAACTTGTTGCTGATGAGCAGAACGCAGTACTGCTGTGCACTGAGAATAAAGCCCGTACCCACTTGTGACTGCGCTGTCCTCATGTGTCTCCCTTTGGGGCGATGTCCCTGGTTGTCTGTTGAAGGTGGGAAAGGATGTCACAGCCATGTTGAGAACCCCTCTCTTCAAGCCCAGAGCTCGGCTTAGGCATGGACCCTGGTCTGCCACATCCCCCTCGGCGATTCATGCCCTAGTTGCCAGTTTCATTCCCTTGTAGTCAAGCTTTGCTCTGCCCTCTTCAGTTAGAATCTGCAATCGGGGCCGGAGCTTTTAAAAAAGGATGAATTTGGAAGGATAAGGAAAAAGTGAGTTTGACAGCCCTTTCTTTTCTTTGCTTTGTTGATTTGTTTTTTTAATAATATTTTTATTGATTTCAGAGAGGGAGAGAGAGATAGAAACATCACGGATGAGAATCACTGATTGGCTGCCTCCTGCACACCCCACACTGGGGATCGAGCCCACCACCCGGGCATGTGCCCTGACGGGGAATCAAACCATGACCTCCTGGTTCATAGGTCAATGCTCAACCACTGAGCCAAGATGGCTGGGCTTATTTACTTATTCTTAAAGTGAAATGCCTTTTGGGAACATTTGTTCCCCTTATATTAGCACTTTCTCCTACCTCCCCTCTGGGTTCTCCAGCCCCCACTTTCCCAACATTTTTGTTTTTGTTTTTGTCAATTATCCCGTTCATTGAGTCACTAGCATGACTGATATGAGGCCCCAATTTTAGGTCAAAACAGCTTTCTGGCAAGTCATTGAGGTTCTGAGCTTTCATGTCTCAGAACTCAAGCCTCCTTCCTACAGCTCCCACCCCGTGCACAGTCAAGTTTGCAGCTGTCTGAAGACAAGCGGAAGGACTCTGTGGGCTCCCCGGGCTCCCCACGGCTCTGTAGGAGCAGTGTGATGCTGAAGAACAGCCCCGCCTCCTGGCTGGCTGAGCAGGCTGCTTGTGAAGGAGGAGGCTGTGCAAGTTGGAAAAGGCTATCCCCACTTTTCTTGCCTCTGTCCCAGGCTGCTCTCCGCAGGCAGCCACGCTGCCCCTTGGTCCCTTTAAACAGGCTGCAGAGAAAAAGTAGGTAATGACAGGGGCTGGGTCTCATTTGATACCAGAAGTCACTCACAAACAGAACTGATCTTTTTTTTCTTCCCAATTACCCTTGCCAAAAAGGGTGCAAAACACATACACACAGAGTCCTTTGTAAAGCTTGTCCCTATGCTTCCCCTCGTACCCTCACCTTTTCCTTGCTAGGCCCTAGGTCTGCGCCTCTCTGCTAAGCCAGACAGGATCTTAAGGATCCACACTCCTAGCCCCAGTGCACAGTAAGGCACTGAGAATGAACTTCAAAGTAGCTTTCTGGCAGAGGCCAATGTCTCCTAAGATGTTGGTTTAATGGAGTATAAAGCCAGCTCGGCTCCTTGGGAGTTACCACATGGAAAAGACCACACTCTTTCCTTCCATCCTTTTCCCTACCCCCAGTTCTAGAAAAGAATAGTTTATGTGCCCTCAATCTATATATATAAAAGCCTAAGCAACCATTACAACTGAACGACCAGAACAACTGGTCAACCAGTCGCTATGACGTGCAATGACCACCAGGGAGCAGACACTCAACGCAGGACCTGCCCCCTGGTGATCAGTGCGCTCCCACAGCCAACCTCCCGCAGTCCCTTCCTCCAGCTGGCCAGCCTCCCGCGGTCCCTCCCCCTGGCTTGCAAGCCCCAATCGGCCCTGATCTCCAGCCAGGCCTAGGGACCCCACCCATGCACAAATTCGTGCACTGGGACCTCGTCTTTAATAACAGCTGGTGAGTCTCCCCTTTCTCAGCCACCGTATCCTCCCCCTACAGTCACTGGGTTTGTTGGTTTCTCTCCATCAAGACTGACTGGTTCCCTCCCAAGTACACACACAACCTGGCCACTCTTTGAAATCCTCTGGCAAATCCAGAGATGACTCTTTGGGTACCAGTGAGCTAGTTACCAGCTCCTGACCTGAGTGTTAGGGCATGGTCCTCAGGTCACTCAAGCAGGAAGAAGAATGAAAATGGCATGTCCTTTACCAGCAAATAATTTTGAAACTCTGTTGTAAATAAAACATGCAAGCATGTCACCCTCTCTGTGTGGATCATGTCCCCAGCTTGAACCTAAGCCAGGGGAGGTCCATTGCCTGTGATACTCTTAGCTTTGGAAGGCAGGAGCATCTGGGTTCTGGGCTTGCCTGTATCCTGATGTGGAACTAACCACAAGTCTTAACTTCTCTGAGGCTTGTGTGGGACACCTCCCTGTCCTCAGGAGACACACACATAGAAGGGAGCCGTCTCCTTGGAGGGGCCTCCCACTGCCGCCTCCAGAGAGGCTGCTGGTGAAACCAGAATGCCATGTCACACTTACTGACAAGAGGACCTTAATAACCTACATGTTTGAAAGCCAGAGTACAATCAGAAGTTTGGCTTCTGCTTGTGAAATCGTAGGCGGGGGAAATGCTGTCTGAGTGGCCGGTGCCTTCACACTTGGCCAGGTACGCCCCTCTCTGCTGGGATGGACCCGGTCCCTGAGTTCAGGCTCAGGCACCAGTTGGTTTTTCTGATGTCCCCTGTAATGGAGGTCACGGAGGTCACCCTCCACACAGCCCTATTGGTCAGTTTAGATCCAGGAATACTACATTAAAAGGCTGATGGGAGTTTTATAGCTCCAGATCTTCCTGTGCTGGCCTCATTTAAAGCAATGTGCATGAAAACTTGCTTGAAAGAGGAAGTGAGGCTGGGGAGGGAAAGGCTAGGAACGAGTTAATTGCCCTCAGCCACATATAAGGGAGAACAGCCCCGGCCAGTGTTTCCCAATGGTTAAAGTGTGGGCTTCACACCAAAGGGTTTAATTCCCGGTCAAGGGCACGTGTCTGGGTTTCGGGTTCACTACCTGCCCCCAGTTGGGGTGCCTGTGGGAGGCAACTAATTAATATGTCTCTCTCACATTGATGTTTCCCTCTCTCTCTCTCTCTCTCTCTCTCTCTCTCTCTCTCTCTCTCTCTCTCCTTTCCCCCTCCTCCCTCCCTCCCTTCCACTCTCTCTTAAAAGCAATGGGAAAATATCCTCAGGTGAGGATTAACAACCAAACAAAAATAAGGGAGAATACCCCCCAGATGACCCCAAGCCCTTCTCTTCAGAATTTCCACATCTTCTCTTCCAAACCTTTGAACTGCAACTGCTGCTGATCAGTTGGGAGAGAGAGGGTTTGAGTAATTCCCTGCTCACCTTCTGGTGGAGCAGCGGTTCTCAACCTGTGGTCGCGACCCCTTTGGGGGTCGAACGACCCTTTCACAAGGGTCGCCTAAGACCATCGGAAAGCACATATATAATTACATATTGTTTTTGTGATTAGTCACGATGCTTTCATTATGTTCAATTTGTAACAATGAAATTGGGGGTCACCACAACATGAGGAACTGGATTAAAGGGTCGCGGCATTAGGAAGGGGGAGAGCCGCTGTGGTGGAGGATCTAAAACAGAAAAACTGGAGAGCTGGAGGAAGCAGGAGACTCTGTCCTGAGCCCCACCCTGTTCTCGGCCGGCTTCATTTCCCATCTCTACAGGGAGGCTGTTCAATTACATCAGCGATTTCCAGTTACATTTTGAAAATCTGAAAGGTTTTCTCAGAGTTGACTCAGCCCACAGTGTTCAACAAAAATGGGTTTGTTTGTTTTTTAATGTATTTGGCTTCCAGGTGAGCCGTAGCTTTATAAAAAACATAATTTAAGAGCACTGTGAACTGACCATCTCCGAAATGCTGTGATTCTGATTAAGAAACCAAATAATCAGTGCTGAAATGACTCGAACATGGGTGACAATGTAACAGAGTTGTGTGATTAAGTGCACAAAGAAGCCAAGCTTGGGTCCTGTTTCGATGGCATCCCATTATAATTTTCAATATATGCACAAATAATACAGAGTCCAACTTTGCGATTAGAGTTCAGCCGCTGAGATTATTATGAAGCTGATTCTGTTGTGGAAAGAGCAGTAGTTAGTGAATCTAGAGATCCATCCCACTGCAATGGCTTGAAGTTAGAGCAGGGGAGCTCCCGGGAGCTGCGGAAAAAGCTGGCCTGGGAATTGGAGGCCTGCGTTGCCATCCTGACCTGCTGCATATTCGCTGTGCGACCGAAGGTTTCTCCAACTCTAACACTGTCCATTCTTGCTCTAGTCTCTAAGACTGCTGTTAAGCCCTAGCCGGTTTGGCTCAGTGGATAGAGCATCTGCCTGTGGACTGAAGGGTCCCGGGTTTGATTCCAGTCAAGGTCACATGCCCGCCGGGTTGCAGGCTCAATCCCCAGTAAGGGCCGTGCAAAAGGTAGCTGATCAATGATTGCCTCTCATCATTGATGTTTCTATCTCCCTCTCTGAAATCAATAAAAATATATTCAAAAAATAGAATAAGGTTGCTATCAAAAACTACAGTATAGTTGTTCTGAAATATTTTTATTGAATTTGTTAAACTAGTTCTCTTGCCCTATGATCTATAAAAGTTTAGTGATTAAGACTTCAAAGAACAAACCAACTTGATGTGAAAAGTACAGCTCTATGGCCTTGGCCAGCGTTTCTCAGTGGTTAGAGCGTCAGCCTGTGCACTGAAAGGTTGCGGGTTTGATTCCTGGTCAAGGGCACATACCTGATGGGTTGTAGGTTCGCTACCCATCCCAGGTCGGGGCACAAGCAAGAGTAATCAATCAATGCATCTCTCTCACATCGATGTTTCCCTCTCACCCCCCCTCCCTCCCTCCCTCCCATCCTTCCTCCTCTCTTCCACTCTCTCTGAAAAAGCAATGGAAAAAATATCCTCAGCTGAGGATTGACAGAAAGTACTGCTATAGGTAGTAGTGATGCCACAACAAAGTAGTCTTATTTTTGTTAAGTGAAAGTGTTGTTGATCCTTGTTGAAAAAAATCTCTAGATTGGGCTTTATGATGTTAGGCATATGACAAGAAATAAAGGGACTGCCATTGTAAAATGAGGCATCCTTTAGATTTTGTGAGTATTTTTTAAAGAATAAATATAATCATCCCTAAAAATAAATAACCATCGGAGAAGGCCCACCAAGCGTTTCCCTGTCATTGTTGAACTCCGCTGGAAGTAGCCCCGTTGTGTGTGCACTGACACAGCAGCATCCCGCATCCCGACGCATCCTGGACATGTGCAGGCTGGCCTTCGCGTACACCTGCAAGAAGACAAACTGCTCCCCAGCCCTGGCAGGACAAGAAATCAAATCAAATGCAGCGCGGGACTAGCTAGCACTCACCAAGGTCTGAGAGAGGTCTCTCAGTTGTTTTAAGCCCAACGTGGAACTCCAAAAAGGCCGGTAGGCAAGCTCCGCCCTGCTCCCAGACCTAAAGAAAGGGCTCTCTTACCTGATCAGCAATGCCAAGCCAGCGAAGGCTTAGCCTGCGGGGGACAGAAACCATCCCCGTTAGTCTGGTCTCACTCCTTTTGCTTCCAAATTCTCCTCCCTCTCCCCAAGGGCCTTGGGTGAAGTGGGGACAAGGAGCAATATTTCTGTAGTTTCTAAATCTCTCTGTCTTAACGCTGCTCTCTCACAACTTGAACTTAAAAGGAAGGTATTTCTGCCTTTGTTCTCTGTTTCAGACTTGTCTGGACTGGAGAAGGCCTCCGGGATAGAAGCAAGTGAACAGGGAGGGTGGGGGATGGCCACCTGGAGGCTCCTGTTGTAACCCTGCCTGGTTGTTTCAGCTCCCAACCTTCTGAAAGGGAGCCTGGCTGGAGTGCTTTCACCAGGGCCCAGCCACACTAACGCCATGGGAACCCCTCCTGAGGGCCAAGGAGACCCCACACAGGAGCTCAGGGGTCCCTTCCCACGGAGGGCAGGGAGGGCGGTGCCTGGCTCACCTTCTTCCTTTGGCTGATGAGTGCACGGCAGGAAGGAAGACTAGACACTGATTTCGTCCTCAATATCTCACCCCGTACACACTTAGGTCGTAAATTCACAGCAGCAACAAGTACTCAGGGAACTTCCCAGAAGGCCAGGTGCTGTGTCAAATGCCAGAGATACAACAAATATTCTTCTTTTTTTTTTTTTTTTTTTTTTTTGACTTATGGGTTACTTATAATACTCCACCATTGTAATGATGATGGAGTGAATTTTCTGTGTGTGCATGTCTTACAACGAATATTGTATCTTGCCCAGAAGGGGTTCAGAGTCTACTTGGGGAGACAGACATTTCAAAAAGGAATCCCAACAACTGAGAAGCACAACCATGCCTGGCCCTGGGGACACAGAAGGCAAGAACCCCATTCTCAGGCGGGGGAGGCTTCACAAAGAAGGTGACAGCGAAGGCACTTGGTTTTAAAAAGTAGCAATTTTGTTGCTGTTTTTATAAAAATTACACTTGATCTTTGTAATAATTCAAGCAATGCCAGGTAAGTGTCCAAAGAACGTACCAAAATACCTCAAGTCCCAAACCCAAAAATAACCAATATAAATTCTTAAATGTGATTTAAATGGAATTCTACGAGAGCAGCGGTTCTCAACCTGTGGGTCGCGACCCCTTTGGCAGTCGAATGACCTTTCACAGGGGTCGCCTAAGACCATCCTGCATATCAGATATTTACATTACAATTCATAACAGTAGCAACATTACAGTTATGAAGTAGCAACGAAAATAATTTTATGGTTGGGTCACAACATGAGGAACTGTATTTAAAGGGCCAGAAGGTTGAGAACCACTGTACTAGAGAAAAGGAAACTGCTGTTAAAATTGAGAAACTTGTCGTTCAAAGGCACAGAGTACAAAAGTGGCGATGAGCTGGGTGGGCCTGCTTGGCATGCAGAGCACCCGCAAGGGGTCCAGCCCTCGCTCACCACTGCATGAGGGCAGGGACACGTCTGTTTCATCGCCATGCCCTTCAGGAATAAGGTAGCACACAGAAGGCAGGCAGGCTGAGAGTCAAGAGGGAAAGGCAAAGGGGCCAGTCTATTCAGTGTAAAGAAATGAGCCTAATGCATCATGAGATAATAATATAAGAGCAGCCGCCCTATAATGAGCTCTTGTATATGCCAAGTGCAAGGCCAAGCATTTTTCATTGTTAGCCCAATTAACGCTCACAACAGCGCTACCTAAGTACTATTATTATTGTCATCTTACACCCTAAAAATACGAGAGGACCTGCCCAAGATCACCCAAGTAGTAATTTAGGATCTGAACTCCTGGTGATACTCAACATGGGGCTTCTGTCTTCCCAAAGAGGATTCCAAGAGGTTTTTGGTGTTTTAAAATAAACCCTAATGCTGGTAGAGAACAAAATTCAACCAAGTAAATTTGAAGATCTAATTGGCAAATTAATAAAGCAGCATCCCATCCAGCAAATAGAAGGGTACTCTGCAGGGCTGTAGGAAAAAGGGCAGGGCAGGGGTGTTTTTAGTGAAAAAAAAAAAATAATAATAATAATAATAATAATAATTACTTCTAAACCAGGACATCTTTTGGGAGTGGAGGGAAGGAAAAGGCAAGGATTTTATGGTGCAGATTGTCTCTTCTTCCTTTGCGAGGGAGGCAGAGGATAGAGACAGGGGCTTGGCTAGAACATTCCAGACTGGTTGATTAAGATTACATTTCTGGAACCAAGATGGCAGCATAGTAAATATGGTACTCACCACCTCCCACATCACAATTACAACTAAAATGCAGAACAACCATCATTCAAAACCACCTGAAATCTGGCTGAAAGAAAGTCCTACAGCTAGAGAAGTAAGGAAGAAAGCACATGGAGACTGGTAGGAGGGGCAGAGGAGCAGAAAGGGCTGGTCCAACACCCACATGTAGCGTTTGTTTAATCAGGGGAGATGTCTAGGCTGCAGAGGCCTCCCATGAGGAGCAATGGGTTCCAGCCCCACATCAGATCCCTAAGCCCAGGGTTCCAGTGCTGTGAAGAGAACCCCCTGAAACTTTAGGCTAAAGCCAGCAGGGATTGTGGCTGAGTGACACAGAGGCTGCTAGAGACCCAGGAAGTTCCTCTTAAAGGGCCAGCCCATGGACTTACTCAAATTTGCTCCCTTTGAGCTCCTACACTGGGGCAGCAGCTTGGGGGGAGCCAAGGACATGTGGGGAAGAACTGGAATGGCTGGCAATGGGGCAAGAACTTGGGGTCAGCTTTCTCTTAGACAGGGGTCATTGTTCCTATGCTGAGACCTCCCCCATTGCAGAGCTGACTGGCAGGTGCCATATCTGAGTCTCCATCAACATGGCTCACACTGTTTGCTCCACCCTGGTGATTCCCTGAGACCCACCCCACTCAATTTGCAGTCCCACCCAAGCTGTTTGCAGCAGCTTTTCCATTTGAATGGTTTGCCCTGCCTCAGGCTTCAGACTTTTCTGAAATCTCTCAAACAACCAGCAGTTGGCATCAGCATGTCTCATACCTATCAATAAGAGGCCCCAGGCCCGGCACTAGCAGCAGCCTGCCTTGCTTCACAGCTTGGACTTTCCTTGGCACTTCCAAGCCCAACACAGCCATCTTCAGATTGCTCTGTAGCTCTTGATGGGTGGCCCCAGATAGGGGCATAGGCAGCGGCTGACTTTGTACCTTGGAGGGGGGAGGGAGGGGAGAGAACCAGAGCCAGTGCACCCAGGGGACAGCTTCAAACCACACCAGATTACAACTCTACACATCCACAAGCAACACACCCAAGGGACAGACTCAGTGAGCTCCAAGGCCCCAGTGAAGCAAGTCCTGCTCCATAGGGGTGTCTCCTGCACAGCAGCTCTTCTGCTGTAGTCGCAGCTGGTCCTCACAGCTAATTGGCCTAGAGGTCAATTCCTCCCAGTGACCAATAGCAATCAAGGCTCAACTACAACAAGACAGTGTCTACACAGAGGTGCACCTAGAATGCACAGCTCAGGGCCCTACACAGGACACTATAATTAATGCCACTATACAAAATCCAGGAGACATAGCAGCTCTACCTAACACATAGAAATAAACACAGGGAAGCAGCCAAAATGGGGAGATGAAGGAACATGTCACAAATGAAAAAACAGGAGAAATCTCCAGAAAAAGAACTAAATTCAATGAAGCAAGCAAACTAAAAAATACAGAGTTCAAAACAATGGTTATAAGGATGCTCAAGGACCTTAAAGAGAGTTTCAATGGACTTAGTGAGAATTTTAAGGAAATTAATGAGAACATCAAATACATGAAAAAAAGGACTGTCAGAAATGAAGGATACACTAACTGAAATGAAGAATAATTTACAAGGAATCAACAGTAGAGTAGAGGATGCCAAGAATCAAATCAGCAATTTGGAATATGAGAAAGCAAAAAACACCCAATCAGAAAAGCAGAAAGAAAAAAGAATCCAAAAATATGATGATAGTGTAAGGAGCCTCTGGGACAACTTCAAGCAAACCAACATTCACATCATGGGGGAGGAGGGCAGAAAGAGAAGAGAGAGCAAGATATTGAAAACCTATTTGAAGAAATAATGACAGAAAACTTCCCCTACCTGGTGAAAGTAATAGACTTACAAGTCCAAGAAGCACAGATAGTCCCAAACAAGATGAACCCAAAGAGGCCCACACCAAGACACATCATAATTAAAATGCCAAAGGTTAAAAACAAAGAGAGAATCTTCAAAGCAGCAAGAGAAAAGCAGTTACCTACCTACAAGGGAGCACCCATACCACTGTCAGCTGATTTCTCAACAGGAACTTTGCAGACCAGAAGAAAGTGGCAAGAAATATTCAAAGTGATGAATAGCAATGATCTACAATCTAGATTACCCTACCCAGCAAACTATCACTTAGAATTGAAGGTCAGAAAAGAGCTAAAGGAGTTCATTACTACCAAGCCAGTATTACATAAAATGCTAAAAGTAATCTTGAAGGAGGAGGAGGAGGAGGAGAAATTAAAATATGAACAATAAAATGGCAATAAATACATATCTATCAAAAATTGAATCTAAAAATAAAAATAAATGAATAAGAAATCTGATGAACAAAAGAAACTGATGAATAAAATAGAACCAGAGGCATGGAAACATGGAACAGACTGATGAATCTCAGAGGGAAGTGGGGGAGGGGTTTGGGAAGAGATTAGCCAAAGAATTTATAAGCATTACCTATGGACACCAACAATAGGATGGTGAAGGCCTGGGGCAGGGTGGGAACAGGCAGGGAGGGGGGCAATGGAGGAAAAAAAGGGGGATATCTGTAATACTCTCAACAATAAAGATTTATTTAAAACGATTATATTTCTGGGAGAAGCTGAAACTTCAATTAAGTCAGATAATAAATCTAGGGCTTTAGCACAGGCGACACCATTCTGGGCCTATGGTTTTTTCTTCCACAAAACTTTAGCATCATATGTCACACTCAACGCCTGAAATCATTAAAAGTGACTATAGGGAAACATTAGAGCAATCAGGTTTAAAACATCTACTATTTATTTCCCAGGAATGAGTAGTTTCTTCCACGGTTATGATGAATAAGTTCAGACACCTATTTTGTGCTTTTTTTTTTTTTTTTTTTAAATTTTTTTAATTGATTTTTTAAAGAGAGGAAGGGAGAGAGAGATAGAGTAAGAAACATCGATGAGAGAGAGACATCGATCAGCTGCCTCCTGCACATCTCCCACTGGGGATGTGCCCGCAACCCAGGTACATGCCCTTGACCGGAATCGAACCTGGGACCCTTCAGTCCGCAGGCCGACGCTCTATCCACTGAGCCAAACCGGTTTCGGCCTATTTTGTGCTTTAATTGTTGGTTTAGTTGGTTTGTGTGCCATGCGGAGGGGAAGAAGAGCAGGTGAAAGAGTGCTCCCAGGGCCTGGAAACCCGAGGTCCATCCTTCCCAGGGAGCCTCCTTTGAGGAGGCTGCTCCCTCCAGTGTGGGCAGGAGAGACTCAGAAGACCAGAGGCAAGACGAGTCTGGCCCTAGCCAGTTTGGCTCAGTGGCTAGAGCCTTGGCCTGCAGACAAAAGGGTCCCGGGTTCAATTCCGGTCAAGAGCACGTGAAGGAAAAAAAAAAAAAAAGATGAGTCTGACTCAAGCAGGCTGAGTAGATAAGAGATTATCACATGCAGGAGGAAGTTTTAAAAAAAAAAAAAGTTTTTTTAAAGTAGTAGTCAGGGTTCTAAGGTTTTGTTCTAGCTGCCCTTCCCCTGTATCATCTTCCAAATTCCCAGTTCACTCACAGTCCCTCTTCTCGCCAGTGGCTCAGGACAGGCCAGGGAGTGAGCCTCTCTTGCAATAGTCCCAGCCACCAACCAGAGCAGAGCCATGGACCTCTTTCCCATGAGGAGTCCTCGTTCTTACTAAGTCCTGACCCAAA